>NW_028321907.1:32626250-33236875 GCF_036245765.1 Copidosoma floridanum | reverse complement strand
ATCTGGTCTCCTATAACTCTTTTCAAATGGTGTTTCGTTGATTTTACCGCAGCCTCCCAGAGGCCTCCGAAATGAGGCGCCGAAGGCGGATTAAAGTGCCAATGGGTCCCAGATTGCGTCAAACCATTTACCAGTAAGTCAGAATTACCCAAAGACTGTCTTAATCGTCTCATCTCGACGTCTGCGCCAATGAAATTAGTACCTTGGTCACTGTACAGGTCGGTACAGTGGCCACGTCGCGAAACAAATCGGTGGAATGCGGCAATGAACGAGTCAGTAGTGTAGTCTTCTACAATCTCAAGGTGAACAGCCTTAGTTGCCATGCAGATAAAAACTGCAACATAACCCTTTAGGGTACCTTTACCTCTACATTTTGCTAATCTAACTGGGAACGGTCCGGCATAGTCGACGCCAGTTTTTTGAAAGGCTGGCGAGGGTTGGACACGACAATTGGGGAGCTCAGACATTAGTTGATATTGAGGTCGGGCTGCAAAACGTCGACACTTGAAACAATGTGCTAACTCAGTTTTAACGACTTGACGTCCATTCAAAATCCAAAATTTGCGACGCAAAGCGGCTAACGTCATTTGAATTCCCCCATGAAGAACAAGTTCATGATAATATTCAATTATCATGATTGTGATGTAATCTCGTCCGAATAGAATCAAGGGGTGTTTCGAATCTTGCTCTAACAAAGAATTGCTCAACCGACCACCTACTCTTAAAAGATCCCTATCCAACACAGGGGCCAACTTTCTCAATCGACTACGGGATGGCAAAGGCTCTTGCCTGGAAGAAGGTCCCTTTAAATTTCGTTCAATTACAGCTAGGTCAGACGAAAAATGGGCCTGTTGATGGACATAGACGATAAAGAGAGTGGTTATTTCCAATTCTTTGGGAGTAAGAGAATTAGATAATGGATTTGAGAACACTTTTACATCTATAAAATTCAAATTTGGACTGAAAGGTTGTGATCTTTTCGCATAACATTTAGTAATACAACGATATATAAACCTAAGACAATAAGCGGTGATCCGAAGTAGACGAGTCCATTTAGAACAATTCTGAGCTAAACAATCAACGAACCCTTTCTCAGTGTTATTGACCACGTTTAACAATTGAGTAGATTCAATAACTTCTACTTTAACCTCTGGGTAACTGGGATTTAGTTCATGTAAAATGTCTGGTCCTTGGAACCATGAAGGGTGCTTACCCAATAAGTTTGGAGTAATTCCTCGTGAAGCGATATCAGCAGGGTTCTGTTTACCTGATATATGATGCCATATGGCATTTGGCATAAGATCGTGCACATCTGAGCATCTATTGGCGATGAATACAGGCCACCTGGAGGGAGGAGATCTTAACCAATGCAGAACATCGAGCGAATCAGTCCATAAATGAATGGGAGCACCTCCAACAACTGAACAAGTGTCAATGAAATGTTTTGCAATTTTGGCAAGCAATTGAGTCGCACAAAGTTCCAGTCTTGGAATGGACAAAATCTTTAACGGAGCCACTTTGGTTTTGGCTATTTGAATGTTGACATATACTTCATTATTGACTACTATTCTAAGATAGATCACGGCTGCGTATGCAGATTTTGAGGCATCAGCAAAGCCGTGAACTTCCATGGAACAGCATTCAGGAACATAATTATTCCAACGAGGTAAGCTAATTTCGTTCAGAAGTGGAATATCACGTAACCACCTGCTCCAAGGTTCGATTATGTCGTCAGGAAGATGGTCATCCCAGGACAATTTGTGTAACCAAAGCGACTGAAATATAATCTTAGAAACTACGATAACAGGCGATAGCCATCCTAATGGATCGAAAAATTTTGCTGCTTGGGCAAGAAGAGTTCGTTTAGTCCAATAAGGGGGTTCGGGATCGATGCCAAAATTGAATTTAAACGAATCCATAGTTGGGCTCCACGATAACCCAAGGACAGATATGGTTTCAGAGTGATCTTGAAAGATCTTAGGTTGCTCGACCAATAATTCTTCAGGAATATTCTGTAATACTAGAGGGGAATTAGCTGACCATTTTCTTAATGGCAAACACCCACGGTTGGCCAACTGCAAAAGCTCTTCAGCCTTTTCTCTAGCATCTTCAATTGAATGGCCTCCAGATAAACAATCATCTACATAAAATTCGGTTTCTAGAATTTTGGAGGCTCGATTATGTGTGATAATATGCTCAGCGGCTAACTGCTTTAACACGCGCGTGGCCAGAAAAGGAGAGCAAACTAACCCATACGTAACGGTATTCAGTAAATAGGGTTTGATTTCACTGGAAGGATTTTTCCTCCACAAAATTGCCTGAAAACACTGATCAGCAGGATGTACTAGAATCTGCCGGAACATTTTCTCAATGTCGGCAGTAAAAGAGAATTTATAAAATCGCCACCGAAGAATTAAGTCAAACAATTTAGCTAGGAGATTGGGACCGGTATATAACAACGAATTTAAGGAATCTCCCTTGAAAGATTTGGCCGATCCATTGAAAACGACACGTAGCTTGGAAGAGGAATCTGTAGATTTGAATACACCGTGATGGGGAAGAAAATAACAATTGACTTCAGGTACAAAGGATTCCTTCATATGCCCCAATTCTAAGTACTCTTGCATAAATTTATTATATGCTTCAAAAAACCTGGGGTTTGCTTCAAATTTCTTTTCCAAGCCCTTTAACCTGGCCAAAGCTACACAATAAGACTCTGAACGAAGCCGATCTGGAATAGAAGATTGCTTAAAAGGCAACCTGACCACGAACCTTCCATCTGGCATCCTGGAATGAGTGGTAACGAAATGTTTGTCGCATTCGGCATCCTCTTTACTAAGTCGAAGCTGAGAGATCGGTTCTTCTATTGTCCAAAATTTTTGGAGTTGATTTAAAAGGTCGACTTCACAACTAATTTGCATTACATTAAGATTAGTCTGATTGTTGATGACTGGACTGCTAACTGGCCCTGAGAGTAACCACCCGATTGCTGAGGAAGAAGCAATGGGATGATTGGATGGTCCCCTACGAATTTCACCTAAAATAATCTGGGCATGGACCGAGGTATCTAACAATAAATCAATTTTATCAAGTCGATAAAATTCAGGGTCAGCCAATTGCAATCCTGTTAAATATTCAAGATTCATCACGTCAGTACCAATTGGAGGTTGATATGATGAAACCTTAGGAATCACTAAGGCAGTGACCTCACAGGAGAAATCTGATTGAAAATGGGGCTGAATTGAAAACTTAACTGAATTTTTTAGTTTCACCGAAGGACAATCACCTATACCTGTGAGAGAAACATCTGTTTTAAACGACTTTAATTGAAGCAGATCACTTAATGATCGTGATATAAGTGAACTCTGCGAACATTGATCAATTAATGCTCTCACTAGAACGCGAGAGCCATTCGGGTGGCACACATAAACACGAGCTGTGGTGAGAAGTGCCTTAGGGCTTCTAAAACTGCCAATCGCAAGTATAGTATTCACATGACTACTAGAAATATTTGAGGGGTGAATATCTTTATTTTTATCGTCACCAGGCTGATTAGAGTAAGATCTGGAATTGTCTTTAGTAGGGTCAGACCTATGGAGAAGAGTGTGGTGTTTCTGATGACAAACAAAGCAACTAAATTTGGATTTACATTGCTTCAAAGGATGTTGACCTAAACAGTTTATACAAAGCCGACGATCATTCAAGAATTGCCTTCTCTCGTCCCAACCCTTGCTTTTAAAACCTTCACAACTACTCAAACGATGGGATTGATGGCAAAAGAAACATTTGAGTGAATCAACTACTTTCTCGCTGGTTTGATGAACAGCGGAGGACTTGCCTGTCTTTCCCCTTGATGAATCACGAGTTTGAGTTTGCCTTCGATTGAAAGCTTCTAAAGTGATGATTTGCGAAGATACAAAGTCTTGTAATTGCTTGATATTGGGAGGAGTAATCGAACTGCCTAAAAGTCTTTGCCAATCCTTATGGCTCTGTATATCGAATTTACTAACAACTAAACCGATGAAAATATCTTCGTCACCCTGTTTTCTCCCGAGTGTAATCAAAGCCTCAAAGGGACCTAACATCTCTTTATTAATGCGTTTCATTTCAGCACAAGTGTTACTCTTCATACTATTGCAGTTGAGGATACTATCTACATAAGAACAAACCAGACGTCGTTGATTGTCATAAAACCTGATTAAGGTGTCCCATGCTTGGGGATAAGTCTCCTCGGTGAGAGGAATGTTCTTAATGAGGTCAGCTGCCTCACCAAAGACGTGAGTTCGCAAGTGTTGAAACTTTATTACACCGGGGACCTCCGCCTTACGATGTATAACTGCCCTAAACACATCTCGAAAATTTTCCCAATCCTCATACCGACCTGAGAATCTAGGAATGTCAACAGCAGGAAGAGAGGATGCATTGTGAAGAGCAATTGCCGCTTGAGCGGCAGGCGAAGTTACAATGGAGGCGTTGGGATCGAGCGAAGATATAAAATCATCATATTCACCGGTCACAGTATAGTAAATATCCTCAGTTTGATCAAAAACCGACTTTTTAAAATATTCATGATTTGAAAGATCTTCCTCTAATTCCATTATTGCCGAATTGTTAACCTTGACCGAATTAAATAAATCTGCTAACTGTTGCAGCCTAGACTTAGCTTGACCACGAGTCATCTTTGCTTGACCAAGCTTCTTGAAATTTACAAAGGAATTTTTGATTTTAGTGTATAGACTCACTTGTTCGGCGTAAAGGTGTTCCATTGCGATACTTAGTTAAACTTACACGAAAAATAATTAGGCAATGTGTCGAGATTGATCCACGCAAATATTGTCAATACCTGAAAATATGTAGTGTTAGTACATTTGGAATAAGCGCAGAAATCAAATTATTGTTTAAGTATCAAAAAACGCAGTTTTTCGTACAATTAACATAGAACACGACGCAAAATACAAAATCGGAGTCTCACTAAATCAAACAATGGTCTTGTGGCAAACGGAGTAAACTTATCTTCTTATATTTGGTTGATGATGACGGTCAAGGGTTGAACGTCAACAACAGCACAGCACTGCGTCAAAGAGCAGCTGACAGCAACAGTGGCGTCAACAGGAACCAGTACGTTGATGGCCCGCAGCACAGGCGAGCAGAATAGCTGACAGCAACAGCGGCGTCAGCAGGAACCAGGACATTGATGGCCCGCAGCACCAGGCGAGCATGTGTAGAGTGGCTCGCAGCACCAGGCGAGCACAAATAGAGCGGCTCGCAGCACCAGGCGAGCACGAATAGAGCGGCCCACAGCACCAGGCGAGCACGTGTAGAGCGGCCCGCAGCACCAGGCGAGCACGTGTAGAGCGGCCCGCAGCACCAGGCGAGCACGGGTAGAGCGGCCCGCAGCACCAGGCGAGCACGTATAGAGCGGCCCGCAGCACCAGGCGAGCACGGGTAGAGCGGCCCGCAGCACCAGGCGAGCACGTATAGAGCGTCCCGCAGCACCAGGCGAGCACGGGTAGAGCGGCCCGCAGCACCAGGCGAGCACGTGTAGATGCGGCCCGCAGCACCAGGCGAGCACGGGTAGAGCGGCCCGCAGCACCAGGCGAGCACGTATAGAGCGGCCCGCAGCACCAGGCGAGCACGGGTAGAGCGGCCCGCAGCACCAGGCGAGCACGTATAGAGCGGCCCGCAGCACCAGGCGAGCACGGGTAGAGCGGCCCGCAGCACCAGGCGAGCACGTGTAGATGCGGCCCGCAGCAGCAACAGCAGCAACGAGGCGAGCACGAGGTGGCCCGCAGCAATGAAGCCCGCAGAAATGGGAGCGGCCCGCAGCAGCAACAGCAGCGACGAGGCGAGCACGAGGTGGCTCGCAGCAAGAAAGCCCGCAGCAATGGGAGCGGCCCGCAGCAGCAACAGCAGCAACGAGGCGAGCACGAGGTGGCCCGCAGCAATGAAGCCCGCAGAAATGGGAGCGGCCCGCAGCAGCAACAGCAGCGACGAGGCGAGCACGAGGTGGCCCGCAGCAATGAAGCCCGCAGAAATGGGAGCGGCCCGCAGCAGCAACAGCAGCGACGGGGCGAGCACGAGGTGGCTCGCAGCAAGAAAGCCCGCAGCAATGGGAGCGGCCCGCAGCAGCAACAGCAGCAACGAGGCGAGCACGAGGTGGCCCGCAGCAATGAAGCCCGCAGAAATGGGAGCGGCCCGCAGCAGCAACAGCAGCGACGAGGCGAGCACGAGGTGGCCCGCAGCAATGAAGCCCGCAGAAATGGGAGCGGCCCGTGGTCGCAACAGCAGCGACGGGGCGAGCACGAGGTGGCTCGCAGCAAGAAAGCCCGCAGCAATGGGAGCGGCCCGCAGCAGCAACAGCAGCAGTGTGTGTGTGTGTGTGTGCAAGAAGGAGAAGACGGTCTACGCGCCGACTCGCGTACCAAAAATGGCCGCCAAAGCGCTCTTTGAGGACGAGGTGGCTAAGATGGCCGAGTACCGAACACGTGGCAGTCTCTCTGATCCGGCTCGAAGGACTTTGTGCAAAATTCTGCAGCCTTCGATGGTGGACTGTATAATTTAGCTGATGGTTTTATGTGCAGCAAGATGTTGGGCTGTGGCCGGATAATTGAGAGGAAAGGAATAGCGTGTTCGGAAGTTGAGAAACACTACACACACTGCACTTGACTAATATGTAAATTAACTTTAATCAAGACTAAGAGCACTTACAAATATTGTTACAAAAAGGGTATGTACGAAAGATTAAAGAGTAAAAGGATGTTATTTGAGTCACGCTGAAATTAATGTAATTGAAAAAAGGGTAGCAGAACTACCGTAACTGCTGGTGCGAGCGCTGGGTGCGGACTGGCGCTTGAAAGGCAAGCTAATTATCTGCCGCTACGTAAGTATTCATGGAGCGCAGCCATTGGATGGTTTGCAGAGCTCGTGTACGCACGCGATTGGATGTAAAAGACACTAGACTATTCAAGCGCGAACCTTTTGAAATACTAAGCCAAAAAAATACAAATTTGATCTTGAACAACTAGTTATAATAAAGGTGGCTTGAGCATTTAATGCTGTACCAAATAACGGGCCTTTTAAGGATTTATGAGTTATGAAAAATATTCTTTGTTTATCGTCACAATTATTGAATATTTAAATCACACATTCAAATTCAAGAGTCTTATTAGCCTAGAAAGTTATAAAATATTGATAAAAAGAATAATAAGAACCCTGAATTTTAACTTGTGCATGCGCAGAATACAGTACATCACTATTCTACTAATTTTCTTGAAATCAAAGTGGTTTACATATTATTTTCACAGCTTAGAAAGATTTCTCATGAAAAAAAGTACGAATACAGTTTTCATTTGTAAAGGTTTATTATTTACATTTAGAGTTATAGTCATTTAAGTGATAACTCCCGTAAGACTGCGTACTAAAGTGATGAGTTTTCAGTAGCGATATTCTGAAAAATAATGTGGTTGACCCTAGTATTTTACTATCGCATATTAATTAGGAACATTCTCTTTACATAATTTTAAAATTTTTGAGATTTTTTTCATTCGAGTAAAAATCACCGCCTTGAACAAAATAATGTTGTCCTGAAAAATTTTTACCCGGTAAAAAGTATGTACGTACATACTAGATAATCGCGCCTAATTTCTGTGTACAATAAAACACTTGTGTATTGTAATTGTAATTGTGAATTGCGTACAAATTTTCGAATCATCCAAGCCACCGATGCAGCGGCTTTTTGGAAGGGTATAAAAGGCCCATGGTAGCCCATGTCAATACCAAAAATCGACATTCTATTATTTCGAGAGGCTAAGTGTAGCCACAAAATATTGTTACTAATTAAAGAACTTCACCACAGCTTGTATGCAAATTGGCTTGGAAAGATGTGTAAGGGACAAACGACCCTTAAACATATATACACGTAAAAACTGACTTGTGCAGACTCTATTTGCTTCTTAGATGTATACTTAAAACATTGAAAACTTATCCAGACAGTCAGTATAAGTCGGTAAAAGTAATTTGAATTAAATTCAACACTCGTTATAACAAGATGTCCGGTACAATAGAATGTATATAACGTAGATATTAAATAATCACGCCTGAAGCATAACTACCTCGCAAACTTCTGTGTATACTGAAACACTTATTAATTGTGAATCGCGTTAAAATTTTCGAACTATCCGAGCCACATCATCAAAGCTACCGACACTGCTGCTTTTCTGGAGGGTATAAAAAGCGTATGCTAGCCCATATCGTTTACTTTTGTCTTTAGCAACTAATCTGGCACTTTGGCGAGAGAGCTCTGCTCTGCAAAGCGCTGTTGTACATATATTCGATATTGCAATAAATGGTAATTATTATTTACTTTAACCTTGTATACTATGTACTACCCTTGTAAGGTGAGGGACGAAGACGCTATTGCAATCTCCCAGTTCTCCTCGTTTACCAGTGGTTACTCACTCTTGTTACTTGGGTAAAGAGCGGATTTCCGGGGCAGTGCAAATCGAAGCCATCTTCTATGTAAAATATCTGGTAAACTGGCAGATCTTCAGGTCAACACTGAACTGGAGCGATCCGAGGGCATTGGCGAAATCTCACACCCAAAAGTAGCACGAGAGAGTAGATAGTTGTACATAGTGGAGTAAGTACCGGAAAGCTGTGTACCGTGGGTCAGGGGCATTGCGAATCTGACTAAGTCCTTACACTTTCACTGATGTGTCTCGTAATACGTGTTGGGAGCAGTAAAAATTCAACTTCGTACCTACAAACCTTCGTTGTTTTTCATCCTTTTTGAAGGTGTACCAAGAAGTACTAACACACATGTATATATTGACAGTGCCTACAAAAACAATTACAGATGAAAATTATAGCCAAAAGAATTACACCAAGAAAATGCGGCCAAAACAATAACTTTCCAATGACTGCGGTAAAAAAAATTATGTTTACAAAGTATACCGCCAAGAAAAGGATTCCTTAAGATGTGTGTAAAAAATTAAACTGTTAAAATGAATAAAATTACATTACTCACATGAGTGGTAAAAAAAATAACATTACTAAAGTGTGCGCCGAAAAAAGTGACAGCTTTAGAATGTGTGACAAAAAAAATTACAGCATCAAAATTTGCGGCAAGAAAAATTATGTTACTACAATACGTGGCAAAAAAAAATTTTTTTCCAAACATGCGGTAAAAAACATTAAATTATCAAAATGTGCCAAACTAAGAATAGTTCTCCAAAATAAGTGTCGAAAAAAATAAGAACATCGAAATGTGCTGTTAGGAAAATTATTCTTTAAATTGTAAGGTAAAAAATTTGTTTATCAAAATCTGCTAAAAGAATTATCAAGAAAAATGTGCAGAGAAACTAATTACAGTTGTGAAAAAACCATAAAAAATTGTACATTGTGAATTAATGGTTTAATTTGCATTAAAAATTATTACTTGATATGTGATTAATAAATACGAGCATATACTGTTAAGTAAGGTTAAAATTTTCCTGTGCGCCTCTAAGTTACGACCTCCCTTTCTTTAAGTATAACCTCTGTTAGTTGGTGGTAGTCAAAAAACGGCTCAGAATTTTATTTGAACCGAGGAAACTCAAAGATTAGAAACCAACACATAATCAATGTCTGTGATTTATATGTTGGAAGGCGGGTTCGTGGCCCAGTGTAAAAAAGTGAAGTCGGGTTGCAAATTTTATGAAGAAAAGTATCTCAAAGTAGCTTTTATCAAAATTTAAATTAAGTTGTTGAGTAATCTATCAATTTCTGCAATATATTAGCTTCGTGTAGCAATTTGAAATAACGCCACCTGCAGGGAAAAAGATGTCGGTGCTAGCTAACAAGAATACGCAGCATCACATAGACAACGATATATTACAAGTGTTTATTGAAACAATAATAAATATTTAACAACTAAAATCAGTTTTTTCAGTCCCAAGTAATATATTAACAGAAATTTATGCTTTTTTTTATATTCATAAAAATACTTACTAACAAAATACAACCATACAAGGAGAAACAATTTTTTTTTTTAGGTACTATTAAATAGGTATTTTTCGGCTTAAAAGTATACTTAACACCCAAAAAAATTACGTCAGTTATAAAATTTATATTACTGTTGAAATAAACGCTTGCAAAAGATCATTGCCCATTTTTGATCATTGCTTCATTGATTTTTTGATTTCTTTCGGTAATTTTTTCTTATTCCAAATAAATTTATTTATTTCTCTTTGGGCAAAGATAATATTCTTATACATTAAAACTTTTTTTTTTATTTAAATGAATTTCTCAGCTGATTGTAAACTAAACACTAGATAAAGAAAAATAAAATTTTACAATTTATAAAATTGTAAATTAAATATCAAAATAAATTTATAGTTACATTTTCAAATATACTTTAAATAATATTCGGACTCAAAATCACCTATGGAGGGTTAGATTAAAGTAAATAAGTACACTTGATTCTTTTATTTATTAAATTTATTCAATGTTATTTTAATGAAAAAATCGTGTTTTTTAATCATTAATTTTAATCACTATATCGTTCACTTATATTAATTAAGATGATTAGCGCAATCCTAAATTTAGCAAACAATTTTATCTATTTTATTTGAAAGATTTAAATTACTCAGAGACTGTTTGAATTTCGCGTTTGGATACAAAAGTGAAATTGTATTTTTAATTTTAATTTTTACCAAACTATGAATAAAGTAATTTTAAATTTTCCTGCACATAAATTTGCTTCCACAGATACGTGTTGAAGCTAGGGCAAAGTATTAAGACAGCTGCAAAGAGTTAGTCGTAGATGCTATGACTATCCTGAAAAAGTCACTTAGGGCTACGTCTTTCTCGGAGCCCTTGGGTGTCTTGGGCATGGCTCTAGTAGTCGACCCAGGTACTTTGCCCAAGGAACATCTTCACTATACCTAGTACCTCTACTACTTGGCCGTTCTTGCTCTCGGCTGGTGCGCGTAGCGGTTAGTACCGATGCACGGGAGAGTTCCAGGTCTGGGTAGGCAGTGGATCTCAGCGTCCTAAGCTCGCTGGAGAAGGAACATGTTTTCTTGCACGTCAGTGCTTTTTATAGCCGACTTGCAGATGATTCGCCGCGGTAATCTGCGCTATCTCTCTGCACACTATCGATTATGCATATTCGCCAATAATCCTTGCACATATTTTGTCTTGCTTTCTGTGCGTAATTAACAGCGCACATTATATATTATATTCTTCGTGCCAACTTTTAAAATTTTAACTTGGTGAATTTAATGTATTTTTACTCATTATTTTAAGAAAAATTCAAACAAATAAAAGAATATAAATAGGAATAAGAAGTGTATAATATAAATTTCTAAATAAAAAAGAATGTCTCCATACCAAGTCGACATAGGGCTGTCACAAGACAATACAACACGATATTTTCCTAAATTTTGTCTTGTTTTTTAAAATCAGATATCGTATTGTTCTTGAGTCGTTTTCAAAATCAGCAATATCCTTCTTGTCTTGACTAAATTTGTAGTCGCCTTTCTTGATAATTCTTAATCTTCATATTTATGTGTGTGCATGCATGTAATGCACTTCAATCGTGTAAGAGAGAATACGTGCATATCTGTGAATGTAATGAATGATATACGAGGGTGAATGATTGAAAAGAATAGTAATTAAATAAAACTAATTATTAATGAAATTTTTGATCATAAATTTATTTTAAATTAGGTTTATAAAGAAATGTGAAGTACGCCGTATCGATGCCTCCTCTGAAAATAAGTACTTCTCCTTTTTTGATCATTATTTATTAGTATAATGTTTCGTTACGCGGTCTAGCATTGGTGATTAATATCACAGTTCTCTTTTAGCATGCTTTACTAATAAAATGTTTCCTTAGGTGAGCAAGCATCGGTGATTATCAACCTTACTGTTTTTTAGTATTATTTATTATTAAATAATACTAAAAAATAGTTGGACTGCTAATCGCCGATCCTTGCTCACTTGAGGTCACATTTTATTATTAAATAATACTAATAAACAGAAATGCGAAGCAAATTTCAAAATATAAATAAAAATTTAAAGTTATAGTATAGTGATGCAGTTTTAAAAAAAAAGTAATACTTATCTTTAGTTAAGATATGAAATGTATGTAACTCTTTTCCAGATTATTCTAAATTTTTTCGTTTGAATTTGTAAAAATATTTTGAATTTTATGTAACATTTCAAAAATTCAACATATTCATATTAATTGTATATTAAATGTAGATAGTAAGAAAAATCGATACTAATTATGAATTTAGATTCAAATTACATCCTTAATGTTCTTTGATATACAAACTTTTGTATAAATATAATTATTAGTCATAAATTATTTTACTGTCAATTTGTCAGATCACGATAAGTTGTATTTTTCTGTCAGTGCACAACGAGCTGTGCTTGTTTTATTATTTTGACGTAGTTGAATTAAAATGAATTAAATTGAATTGAATTGAATTAATAATAAGACAAAAGGCTCCAGGCCTTATTTCGCCTTGGCCAATACATGAAAATAAGATAATGGTTGGTCTTGCGCGCAAGCCACAAGTTAAGTTAAGACTATTGTAAACTAAAAGCAGATTTAAATAGATATTCACGAAGGTATAATTTAAAATAAGGTCGATCAGACATGGATCTCAAGTTGGTAGGTAAATTGTTCCATATGCGTAAAATGGCAACATGAAATGCATTATCATAATAACTAGTATGAGTGCCAATAACCGAAAAACCATATTCAGATCGGCAGCGATTACCACGACCACCGCCGGTCTGAACTGCACTTGTTTTCGTCAAAGCCCTTAAGTGGTGCTCGTCTTCGCATCAACCTGAGTAATGCTTGTTTTTGGAGGAGATGTCAAACTGTTGGGTAGTACATTTGAAATTCTGACAAATGACTACTTTAATTTTATGTGTATTATACTTATCTTAATACTTTTGGACCTTACAATATTTTTCCAATTATTTTCATAAATTTATTGTTTATTTCAGTGCCAGTGGTAATTTAAATAACAGTCAAGATTAAGATATTTGAGATCTTAAGTAACTTATCTTGACGATATAAATTTCTTAATAGCCATTTCTTATACTTGTCTTGAATGTTATTACATCTTATCTGAATATAGTCTTAATTTTTTAAGATGAGACAAGACAATATCAAGAAGTTCTTGTAATTATCAAAGAATTTAGTAGTAAAGGAATTCACTCGTGCCTTACCCTCTTAACGTACATGTATTATGAATTGTGTACGAAAAAAATGCATGATGCGAATTCCACATTTTAACGTTCATTCGCTTAGTAAGTCAACTCTCTGTACAACTCTAGCGAGAGTACCAAAAAATTATTACACACGCAATCGTTTACTAGACTACTAAATTCTTTGGTAAACACTATAATCATTTTAAATACAAACGAAAGAGTATAAATATTTACATTTTTAATAAATAAAATTATAGTCAGTCAAACTTGCAGCTCAAACTAAGTAGGGTATCTTGAAATTTGTTTATTATCTCAATCATAATATAAATAAATAAATTAACTGAAACTTATAAAGTTTTGATGTGGCGAGCTTAGAGTTTTTAAATTTGTTCATTTGAAAAAAAAAAAAAAAAAAAAAAAAAATAAATAAAAATAAAAAAAAAAAAAAACCATAATGTAACTCGTGGAGCATGGACTTTTGTGGGTTGAATTACTGGACATGGGCCAACTATCGCATACTTATCTTTCATGAAAGAAAACAAAGATTAAAGTAAAAAAATTTTTAATGTTACAGCGCATCACAATACGTTTATAAATAAATGGAAAGGAATACATCTGTAAAATTCTTACCTTATCAACCACCTTATTTTAGTTAAATACAGTTATTTAATGGTAATGCATAAATTTTCACCTAAAATATAGAGAAAACACAAATATCATATACCAAAGTATAAATCAAGCCAAAGTATAATATACTATAAGCCAAATAATATGCTTATATTTCAGTAAAATAAGTGAAAGAGGCACAAAGCTGACATACCTAAGTATTAATTTAGCCAAAGTACGTTTTATTTAGTTCTTAATAAAAAAAAATCTCAAGAGCTTTTATTGAACACACTGACTTCAGATATTAAAAAATCATTTTTTTTATGCTTAACTGAATAAAACGTTTTTAGCTTAATTAATGCTTTGGTGTATCAGCTTTGTGCCTCTTTTACTTACTTTACTTAAATTTAGGTACATTATATTATCATCGAATAGTTTAATTTATTTGTAATAAGGTAGTCGCTAAGGGAAGAGTTTGACTGACGTACTAAATGCCTTTGGTATTAGAGTAGATAGTTTTAAAAAATTTCATTTTTCATTGATGTTAAACTTAACGACTTTATAAAAAATATAACTAACAAAAACGCGTTGTAATAAGTCCACAGAAATAAGATACGTGGTTTAACATCTCAACCTTAAAACAGATAAGGGCGCAGTAATAGGTGGTTAAATTTCAAGTGATCACAGTAATACAAGCAAGTTAACAAGATACTATAACACTACATTGTAAGAAAATGAGGAATAATAACAGAAAAATATTTTTTTTCTTGAACAATCAATGTATTATTCTAATGTTGAAAGTTAAGCGCATCAGGTCCATGCATATTAAAAAGGTACGGAAACGATAACTATTAAAACCCTACCATAAATTTCAATGCCCAGTATGTAGGTCCTTTATCTTTATTATTATTAAAAAAGAAAAAAATTTAATTCACGATGCAGCTCATTACAAATCCACAATTTATTTTTCAAACCAAAATTATTTCATAAAATTATTCAAACAATCGTTACGTCCTCGGGCCTGCAAACATTAATGATTTGCTAACCCAGTGGTTTTTTTTAGTCTTATTTATTATTACTTGAAGATCAGTGCGTAAGAACACAATCAGTAAGAGCTAATCAAGGAGTGAGAATAAAAACTCTAAAATGTTGGGTGTTTTTTTGAGCTATGTTTCGTTGGTCCTCATGCCAACTTCATCAGGCTCACTTTATTACGAAAAAAACAACAATTTTCGTAAATTATATTGTAGGGCCACCAATTACAAATTTTTTTTAACAAAAAATATGTATATGTTATTTAAATTAAAATTAATTAAATATATATTAAATCAAAATATATATATAAGTCCAATAAATCATTATATTTACGTAGTAAAATGTAGACTAGGAGTAATAATATTTTTAAAAATTCAATAGTTACTCACATCTATGTTGTTAACTTAAATAAATAACGTTAGTGTCGAACAAATATAGATGTACGTGTATAGAAATAAATTATAAATGCACGCTTATCATAAATATAGATATCATAAGTACTTATCTATTTAAAGAAAGTCACGATTACGTCCCCTTAATGTATAAAAAATACTTTGATGACACTCTCGCATGTGTACATAAAGATCAAGCAGAGTTGATTTTAGAGATTTTTAATTAAAAGAACAATCACTTAAAATTCACTTGCGAAGTAGAGAAATCAATTCTATGGATTTCTTAAGTATAACAATTACACATGAAAACTGGAAAATAACCACGGATTGGTATGTTAAGCCAATTTCAACCAATAGAATAATTAATTTTAACTTAAATCACCCCCAATCTTTAAAACTTAATGCGGTATACGGTTTGGTTGATCGAGTTATTCTTTTTTCTTGTGAATCCTATCGTAGGAAGAGTATTCTAATGGCTAAAAGATCTTAACGCGAAAATGATTATGCGCAACTGTTTTTGCACACGCTAATAACATTGTGAGAGATGCTTGCTGTCTCATCTGCATGGACGCTATTATAAATATGTGTGCATACCAGAAAATTGTATACACATATACTTGTGAAAGCCACTTATTCCTCTGCTTCATCAATAATACCTTTATGATTTCGACTTTTACAACGTCAGGATATGCTTCCACGATGGTTTTTAAGTAATCAAAAATTCGACCATTATTTATTTAGAAATCGTAATTTCTTACCGTTTTCTTGACTTAGTGAATAGGAGATTAGTAGGTACTCAGTTAGAGAAAATAAACATTAGTTAGACCATCCGATTGGATTAGGTTATACTAAATTTTATTAAAAGACTAAAGTCTCATTGGTCCTATATAGCCTGCGAGCATTTGATAATATCAGGTACCTCACTATTGGGAACGTGCCTGTACCACATGACATGGTGATGTATATATATCACACTGAGAAGACAAGTAGTTTAACCCTTATGGGAGACATCCAGTTTTTATTTTTTTCGTGGTAGAAACAGTGTTCCACACAAAGTTATTCAAATTTATATTTTTAACATTATCAGAGGTAAGTTGATATTTTTTTTATAATAGAAAATTGTTTATTAAGGCAGAAAAAATCTTTTTGAGGGAACGAAGTACAGTTTAACCTAACATCGAGCTACTTGTTTACCTATGAGCAGGCGCAACAGCGACAGCAGTAGCAGCAGCAGCAGAAACGAGTAGCTCAATGTAGGGTTAACTGTGCTTCGTACTTTCAAAACGCTGTTTACGGCCTTGATAAACGATTTCATCGTATGAAAAAAATAACAAACTAACTCTCATAATGTTAAAAATGTATAATCCAATAACTTTTTGTATTCAACACCTTTTCCACCACGACAAACAATAAAATTTTAATATCTCCCATAAGGCCTGTACTACTTTTCCTCTTAGTGTGATATAGATATCGCCATGTTACTTGGTATACAGGCATATTCCAAATAATACCATGAAGATAAATACAAAAGCCATCTGCATACAAGTGATGGAAGCAATGCTTAAGTGACCAACTAAATAATAGCTGTTTGTGTATTGTACGACTTCCGGAAACCCGACTGAAATGGACTTGATAAATTAAAACCTTGGTACATAGTCTGAAAGGGTAAACATTTTTCAAAAAATTTGTTTCATTTGACATTTTTTTGTTAGTTTATATGTATATTTTTTAATTTATAATTCGTCATCACCTTACACATTAAAATTCGAATTTAAACGCCGCGCACGGGTAATTTATGCAAAGTTCGCTTAGCCAACGCTGGAGCGCCTTCACTCAAAAAGTGGAAAACGTCTTACGAAAATAAAATAACAAGGGTATAAAGAGCCCTAAATAATCACAGAGATGCCGTGCATTTTTCGGCTAGGATCTATTTGTTAACGTTAGCTAGACAAGAGAGATTTGCGATTCTTCAGCAGTCTACCTCTTGTCTAGGGCCCATTGGTCGGTTTTACCTAGACAAGGGTGACATACGACATCCGAGCAATTGATTATTTAAATCGTGCGGATGAGCCAAGATCAAAATTATCTTCGAAGTGCAACTATCAGTAAGGTAAATACTTTTACAGTCTCCAGTGGGTGCTTAATATATCTGCGTATACCCCAGTAGTCGATTGCGGCATTTTGGAGTCCTGTGCCTTACCCGATAGCCATGAAATTAACAGAACAGAACAGAACCAGTAGTCGATTTTTCCTCCAATAGATAGAACACGCTTGCACTTCTTATGCCATAAGATAATCGTTGGCCCTAAAAAGCCATTGATTTGCAGTTTCTCCCGTATAATCTACTAGAAGAGCTATTTTTTAGAGCTGTCAAGATTTAAAACACAAAAAATATAGAATTAAAAAATAAATTTTTCTCTTATCTTCCAATTTTATTACCAGAGTAACAAAGTCTTGAAGCTTAATCTCTACATTTTTTATCGCCACAAAAATACAAATACATATTCAATCTACTTGAAAATCGGAAAAATTTAAGAGTTGAAAGTGAAGGTACAATGAAAAGCTGTTCTCTCACGCAATAGATTTTTTATTTATCGATTTCGACACTACTGTTTCAATCTCGATAAATCTTCTGCGTCAGTTTCTTGGCGCCTAAAATTGTATTTATTAGATGCATTTGAAGTTTTCTTTTCAACTCGCCCTTTTGCGACTTTTGGCATGGTTAAGACTTTTGTGGACCCTAAAGGCTGTTTTTTGTCAACTTCGTTTAATTCTAATATATTTGTTGGCTAGGTAGTTCAACGTCCGATGGCCTTAAAAGGGACTGGTGAGCTTTTTAAGTCAACTCTTTCTTGACTGAAGTTTCCAGCAAATGTGACTGCCTGGATACCTCAGGGTGATTTTCTTTGGCCTGCTGTTGTAGCACCAGACTGATCGGGAGGAAAACTACAAAGTCTGAAGCTTTGGAGCTAGTTATAGAGCTCTTTCCCAACGTCTCCTGGCATCACGCTGAAGACTTTAATGTCTAAAGCACCTTCTTTTTTGCAGACTCAGATGTTTTGGTGATCTATGGTGGGGAAGCTGGTGCGTGATGTTTGCCTGTTGAAGACTGTCCCGTTTGCTAAAGGTTACTTTTCCTTCGCAACTGTTAGAGTCGCCCAGCGCAGCCTTCGGAGAGGATCGGTGATTCCTAGTTAAATGCTTAAAGTGGAGAAGGTTCTGGGTTGTCGGTAGTCGGAGTATCCAGACTCACAGCGAAACACTACACTTGTGACGTCTACCAGTGAATTACTGACTTAGTTTAATAGTGGCTGGTTTTATATAGTCCTTTATTTGACGAATCGTTGCCAGAAATGGTAGTAAAAAATGTATTTGTTGGCAAGATAGTTTAAACTTAAGTGGCCCTTAGAAGAACCGATGAGATTGATGGTTAAATAGGAAACGTAAATACTTAAAGTGGCCCTTAGAAGAATCGATGAGATTGATGGTTCAGTAGGGAACGTAAATACTTAAAGTGTCCCTGAAAAGGGCCAGTGGTGAAACTTGCAGTTATTCATTATTATTATTCTTGATGATGGAGAGCTAGCTGCGAGTAGCTAGACTTTTGCCCTTGAAGTCTCTGTGTATGGAGACCGTGATGGGGGAAGGTACGCTGCTGACCAAAGAATATATCGTCCACGGGTCGTTTCCCGAACCAACCGCTCATCGTTAGTCGGAAAAGTGGACCTAGAGAATACATTCTCTGAAGGTATACCGTTGGGACGACCACTGAGAAGGAAACCGTTGTGGCTGCCCGTACTCCTCAGGGCTTTATTTCCTGGCTTGCAGTTGTAGTAAAAAATTCTCTAATGGCACCAGGCCATATGGTTTAACGGCCACGAAATTCTGAAGTGTTGGAGCAAGTTGTGCTCTGGCTAGACACGTCTTCTGGTATTTTGCCAGAGACATTATCATTAAGAAAATGTTTTTACTGATGACACTTGTCAATCCTGGGGCTTCAGGATGGAATAAGACGTAGGTTGTTTGCCCACTAGAAAAGAGTATCGTCGGTAGCCGGCATACCCAGATGCACGACTAACAACTGTTTTCTTGATGTACTGCTGATAGACAACTATAGAAATCTCTGAGAAGCTCTGGCGTATTATAACCACACTTATTTAATTCTGTTGCAGGTAGCTGCGATTTAATGTCCATGCCACCTAGTGGATCCTACTGAACTAATGTGAAGAGCTAGCGTATTTTTGGAAAAGTTTAAGCTTATTTATTACTTATGTTATTAGTTTTTTCAAGATAAAAACTATACTAAAACCATCTTGGAAGTGTCAATAATCAGTATGCAAAATTTCAGCCAGATCGGTTGAGTAGTTTTCGTGATTAGCGATTACAACGGTTTTAGCGAATTTGCTTTATATATTAGTAAGATAACGAAACAATATTGGAAAAACATGTCTATAGAAATCGAATAGGTATGTAATCAGAAACAACCGTGCCTGTAGTGATCCTATTAATAGTCTCACGTACATCTGAAACTTCAATTGATTTGAAATAAAATTTGTTACTTCCATCAACCTCGTCAGGAGCAGTGTTATTGTTGAGATTAACAAGGCTAGGGTCACCTATGAAAAATTTATTGGTCGATTCAAGATCCATAGGAAAATTGTCACTTTACTCAACTCTATTTGACAGACTAGTCTCTATTACACACCTCTAAGTCACGGGGAGATTTGCAATCCGGGAATCGTTGTTTATGATAGTTGGAAATATGCATTGCGTATAGCAATCTTTGCGGGGTTACGGAGGTCATCACGAGTTACCCTATTGCTGTCCTGACGTCCCAATCAAAATGATCCATATGGAAATCCATATGGAAAATCCATATGGATTTTGTTCCAAATCACCATATGGATAATCCATAGGGACAATCCATATGGATAATCCATAGGGATAATCCATATTGATCTCAATTTTAATTGATCGTAATTCAGTGTATGTAAGGTAATTATGATGACCATTATACATATTATATATTTATATCCATATCTGCGATCCGTACTGCGAATTTTGCAATATATGTTTCAAACTCCTTCAAAGTTTTTGTGCATTGTGTAAAAAAAAATACGTGTACGATTGTACTTTGACAAGAAGTGTTTCTCGAACGTTAGAGCACTCGTAGGTCAACAGTAATCCAAGGTGCAGGAAGGGCCGAGAAAATTGGAAATGTGTGAGAGGGTGCGAGGCAATCATACAGATAAAGGAAGTTGCTTTGTATAGCATGAGACCCTAACAATATTATCAGGTGAGTCATGTATTGGTTGCCAGTCGAGTACTTGGAGTTCAAAATGACTTTATTAATGCTGATTTTTAATTTAGATGGATCAATTGCTTTTTTAACAGCCTCGTAAGTTACTTTAGAAGTAGGAAAGTCTGACTTAACACCGTCACGTGCATCCACAGTGACATGAATGGACGGTCGCAGAGCAGATGGCCTAACCCTAACCCATTTCTGCATAATACCACCCTTGTCACGATGCGTAGTTCCACGAGACAGAGGAGGAAGAGCCATGGCAACAACAGAAGAGAATGAGCGAGCACCAAACTGACAACAATGATGGGCACATGGTGGTGAGCATCTGCGCACACCTTTTTAATTTTTGCGCATACACCATTTAAAGCCTGCAAACAGGAGCCTTGCTTAGGCTTAACCTCCAGCTTACACAAATTGGCGGTGGCAATTTCAGTTATAATCAAACGAAAGTCATTAATTCCGTCACGTAATTGCAACTCAACGCTAGTAGCCTTCTCGTTATCTAGTGGGGTAAGCATTATATCGCGATGATTATTCACTGTGTCGAGAATTTTTATAACACTTCTGTGAAAGAGGGGTCAATGGTGAGCCAGCAATCGTATCATCAGACATGATACTACTATCATTGATTTTATCACTTTCACGTTAGCCTTCGCTACCCATTGAGTTATCAATAAAGGAGTTGTATGACACTACGTAAACACAGCTACGACAACACAACTCTACAGACAGACACACACACACTGTGACTTATACTGTATGATCAATATATTGATGACCACTGTTGACGCATACCAATTCCTTAGAGAATATTAGATCTGATGGCTAAGTTGTCCAGGAGATGATATTTACGACATATGAAGGACAAAAATTTAAGTCTGAACATCTTACTATACATTGGTACCTATCCACTCAAAACTTAGCATACTCTAGAGGAAAATCAAGTGCTGAGCTAAAGAATTCACACCACGAGAGCAGTCTAGGGTAGCTCAGCATGAAGGCAGCCACGAAATCAGATAACAGCAACCTCTACGGGAGATACCTCTCACGCAGAAGGTTACAATAATAGAGCGTGCAACTAACTGGAAACAAAATGCTCAGAGGCATTTGACGGCAGTAGAAAACTCAAAAATAAGCGAAGGGATAAAAGAAAGCGTCAGTCACATACCAATCTTAAGGAAGCCCAGAAGGTAGCATGGAGATGTAATAAGTCTGCCTCTAATAGTTGTAAAGTACAACTATTTTTTCTATCACTTCATTTATTGCCAGTATGTGTAGTTGTATTTCATCACTATCAGAATTGAATTCAATGATTGTTTATTAGCAGACTTATTTACATGCTGCCCCTCTGAAGCCAATTTTTGTATACTCTCTTAGTATATCAAACTATTAAGCTTACTCCCAGACGGTATCGATATGTGAGTTCAAAGTCTTCTAATGATGCGAAATATCAGTAGTAATACTGCCTAAAGCTTCCAAATTTATTTAAAAAATATAAGGGGCTTAAGTCGGTTTGAAAGATAAATAAAATAATTGCTAAATTTTATCTGTTACTATAAATATTAACCCAGACCCCACGCTAATTGAAGTTTCAAATTGAAATAACGTGGGAAAACTTCTTTTGTTTCTGTTCGAATGTATGAGAAAGAGAGAGAGAGAGAGAGAGCTGTAAGAGTAGAGAGTAAATTTGTAATTTGAGTAGTAGGTATGCTCTCTCCGTGTGAGTCTGTGTGTTGTTAGGTATTAACTAGACAAGGATAGCTCGCTTTTCCTTATGCGTGGGGGAAAATTTCTTGAGGTAGTCGATGGTGCGAGGATTATTCGAGTTCAGTTTTTCGTTCTGTTCGGCCGGAGCAAGCGACTGAGAAGCCATGGAGTCGACTCTTCTTCAAACTTGGAGATTCGAGAGAGCGACAAAACTGCAACTTATCAATTGCCGTGGACTTCATCAGCAACGAGCAGCCTTTTGGAGGCACCGACAAATATATCGTTTTTCCTTCGTCAAATCAAGGCGTTCATCTCACCTCAACATCTGCGAGCGAGATTAGTAACACAGCGCAGGTATTTTGTAAATTTACTAAGAAGAGATAGTAGGGGTGTGTTTTGCAAGCGGCCAGGCAACTATATTATTCGAGACCTTTCGAAAGGTAAAACAAATAAAGTCAATTTCGTTTTACAAGTTAAGAAAATTGTTCTTGCTGTTTATTTTGTTTTCCTTTTCTTTACTATCAACCATGGCAAAATTTGTGGTAGTTGCTCCGCGTATGATAGTCAATAATTCGATTGACTTGAATCGTCAACATTTTTCAATTTTTAATTTAAAATTTAAAATTTCAACTTAGAAATTTTTCAAAGCCTTGATTAGTTGACGATATCTAATAATCCACATACACTTTTTCAGGAAATTTGATGCTCTACAAAAACGATTTCTTATGATTTTTCCTTCACTGTACACATTGTTCATTATTGATTTAAAGTTAAAGTTTAACATTACTTGATACGTAATGAGTTCTACGATTTATTTCATTTTATCACGAGATCATGACTGAAAAATATGAAATATGATGTTTTTCATGCAGTATCTCGTTTTCACTAACAAATCATTATTTTTAGCAATTATTACGTTAAAAAAAAGATATAAATTCGTTTAAACTTTAACATTAAAGAAATTATAATTCGGAGTATTTAGCAAAAAATCATAAAAGACTTTTTTTGTAGAGCGACGAATTTCATGCAAGAATGTATATGAGTTATTACATTTCACATTTAACACTTGTTAAAAAGTAATTTTTTTGGTTGCTTATTTTGATAGTGTAATTCTTTCCTCAGTGAATTCATAGCTGTCATAGTTTTCGACGTATATTTCAGTAGATAATTTTTTTTCCGCCACGACTTTCGAACATGTTTTTTTCTCAACACTCTTATAGCTGTAATAGTTTTCCGCATTTCACATTAAAAAATTTTTTTTGCAGACATTTTTTTCTTAATAAATTTTATGGTAGTTATTTCTTCCGCAACACAATTGCAATGAGTCATTTTTTTATCCACATTTTACTTTTAAGTAAATATCTTTTTTCTCTGCAAATTTTTAAATGTAATTTTTTCCTATGCACTTTAGAATCTGAAATTTTTTTTTAAGCACCGTCGATATGACGTCACGTTCAAGAATTCGCATTAAATTGCAATAAATATATCTACATACTATTTCGACCCATGTAAGCATTTGAACTTCACAAACTCTCTGTATCTACATGGAAGGTATTCTCAAAATAAAAATTTTTGAATAACGAGTTCTAGAAAATATAATCAAAGACTACATTTTCTTCACCTGCTCCCTTCAATTAAAAAAGTTTTTGGATCGTAACAGTTTGATCAACAAAGTAACGACAAAACTGTTTATTCATCGAGGAGTTAACAAAATTTGAAAAATAGAATAACCTTATTTACGAAAACAATAAAGTTCTTTGAACAAAAATCTATTCTCTTCTATTTGCTTATCATTGAAACACTTTATGTGCCGTTTTAACCAATCTAATCTCTTAAAACTCTTATCACATTTAACACAATTTTCTTTCCAACGTCTTTTCTAAATTACTGATAAATGTTTTGGTGCACTTACAAGACTACGAAGAAACGCCTACTTCCTTCCGGTGAACACCAAGCTCATGCTTGTTAAGTCGTTAGTCTTCCCTATTCTTGAGTACTGCTCTGCTCTACAACTTGGTTTGTCTGGCGAATTGAAAACTAAGCTCATCAGGTGTATAAATGCAGTTTTGCGGTTTGTGGTGGGTATCAAAAATTCTGACCATATCACACCTATTTACCGACGTTTCAAGCTATTGGCATTCGATGTAAGGATTAAATATCTTACTCTGCGCTTTTTGGCTAATGTTATTAGAACAGGACAGACGGCATATCTTGCGAATTACTTAAAGTTCAAGATCCCAGAAAGAGCTAGAATAAGAACGACTCCTTTTGATCTGAGTATACCTTCAGCAAGGATTGACTTCTTCATGGCTGCTTTAAGACTGGGTGCGCTGAGACTTTGGAACAAGCTACCTGTAAATATCCGGGCATGTTTTGCAAGACCTTGTTTTGGTAGCAAGCTTTACAAGCTGCTTCTTGATCGACCTAATTTTTTTGACTAAATAAATAACTGTGATTTAAAGGACTAGTGATCTTAGTTTAACAATGATTAGTTAGTAATGCTTAGATACAAAGTCTTTACTTTATTTTATTACTATTACTATTTCTTAATTTACATACTTTGATTTCAGTTTTGTTTTTTCTCATATTATATCTAATTTTATAGCAAACTTATGTACTAGAGCTTATTTGCTCTCTCTCTCTCTCTCTCTCTCTCTCTCTCTCTCTCTCTATATATATATATATATATATATATATATATATATATACAGGATGATACGTATCAGTGGCATTTCCCGGGAACAGCATGAAAAGCAATTTTTTCTGAAGCGAACCCCGTTGGAATTAATTTTTTAGGGCAAATAGCTTTTAAATGGGAGGCGATTAAAAATACGTTCCAAACTACCCCTAAATGAGGTTGGAAGGGTATGGCCCGCCTGCATGAACTCGCGACGTTGCCACATTGTCATTGAGCTGATATGGTAAGCAGTGAGAACTGTATACATGGGTATATCCATATGTGCGCTTGCACGAGCGTCTGCTATACTATACTGCTGGTAATTTGAAGGTTGGATGTTACAAGATAAATATTGTCTGCTCCGTATGCTGTCATGTTTTGAAGCCATGCATCAGATGTTATTGCATAAATACTTCAAGAATGACATGTTGTAACGGTGTGAGTTATCATATTCTCGAAATATGGTGAAGAGTGACTGTAATGAAGATAACAAGAAACGTATGCGTTTTTGTTTTATGTTGTTCAAATAGGCACAACAAGAGCCAATAAGTCGTAAAAGGCGTGATATCGCTTGCGGTAAAACCATGCGCAAGTCGTCGTCATAGACGGCCAATCACAATGTAAAGCGCCAAGGGACCTCTGCACCCGCCCACACCGTCTATCCCGCACCTACAAGCTCTGGCAGCGGCTACCGCTCAGTCTTCCCGGCACTGAGGAGCTCCGCGAGCGCGCAGGTGAGAGGCATTCTCTGCTTGGCGTTGGCTTGACCGAGTCGCTCGGTTTTTCTGAGGCTGGCAGGGAATCCGCCATCTCGCGTACCGTATTCGCGAGCCCATGTGGCGCCCATTCTTGCGTTCTTGCTTCAATGCATATACCTAATTTGCTTAAATACACATATTGTGAACGCTTCAATGCTCGCCTCAATGCGCTGATCTTTTATTTAATTAAAGGCACTGAGCCTGTGTTTGTTTAAATGCGCTTTCTTTTGTATATTTAATGCCCTTCGTATTTTTTCTTTTGCTCGAGTGCTAGCTCGTAGCTCATTCTTATTTTCAAACTGTTTTTCGTTCATTCCATTATGTATGCGAGCATAAATTTTGTTAAATGTATAATATTGTATTAGAAGAAATTCTTACATAAAGCCATTAGTACTTAAATTCAATACCTATCGTTCGATTATTTACCACCTTGGTGTGTAAGAGCAATGCTCTCACTTTAAATTTCAGCAATCATCGATGGCGAGCCGAAAGGTTGGACATCGTCGAATGTTGTCTTGGTCGTGTAACCAAAGGTTGTAAGTAGTGGGATGGAAATTCCTTACATTACCGGGTCGCCTCAATCTATTGCTCAGCTATCGTGACTAGTGCCCTTTCCCATCACCATCTTCCTTCCTCTACCGCTTCATTTCCGAGGACGGGGGGATATTTCTCTGTGGCCTCTCATTTTCTTTTCACAAGGTAACATTTGCATCTTCCCTGGCTCGCTCTCATCTCCCCCGGCGGAACCAAATTTTTAGAATATCTTACGATAAAACCTATTGAGACGAATAAAACGTCACAATGTCAAATCATGTAACAACAAGAGTGTAATGGGATAAACGTATCACCTACTTTTAATTATAACAGTTATTAAAATTACATTGTAACGATAATATTTTAAATGTGATAATTTCAATTGAGTATTAGTATCCCTTCTTAGATGAATAAACTCATATCTTATACATTTTATCACAAACAGAAGTTTTATGAGCTGATCAAAACGAGACTAACACAAATTTTAAGATTATTAGTAAAAGTAAACACACATCGTCATGTACATGTGTACTTATACATATTGATATTTGTTTGTCCACGCGCTTTCTGTCTTACCCCACCTGAAAAAGAAAGACGAAATTCCATGTGTGATAACTTCTGTAATACCTTCAGGAAAGCCATGTGGCATTACATATGGTTTTACGTATGGCATAACATAAAGGGTTTTAGCTTGGTAATGCCAAATGTAATTCCATATGAAAAAACACATAGAATTACAAATTCGAAGAAGGAAAAAAATGTTGTCATCTAGAAATAACTGCAGAATACTGTAATGCGTCATTTACTGTCAACAATTAGTGTTACCATCTGGATGATAACTGGAAAACAAGAGGAATCGAGTTATATTTCAAAAAAAAAAAAAAAAAAAAATAAATAAATAAAAATTTTTTCCATAGAAGTAAAAAGCTGAACCCCCTTGTTTTGGAGTTATCATCCCGATGGTAAGACAAATTTTTAACTGCAAATAACTCATTATGGTATTTTGCAGTTATTTCTAGATGATAGAAATTTTTTCTTTTTCCAATTAGTAATTCCATGTGTTTTTTCATATGGAATTACATATGGCATCACTAAGCTAAAACCCTTTATGTAATGCCATATGGCTTTCCTGAAAATTTTACAGAAGTAATTCTACATAGATAATTCTCTCATTTTTGGAAGCACCGAGAGGGATCTCTGCATTCTGTTAGTAATGACGGACTTTTATAGATTCTCCTTCCAAGTTCATGCGGCGCGACTGTGAAATGAAATGCCCTTTGATCTGCGAGCGCTGGTGTCTCGTCCGTGCTTAAGATATCTCTTGAGGGAGCACTTTCTATGTACTTTAGACGGTAGGCATTGCATGGTATTGTCGGTGGTACTTGGCGCGTAATTGGCGTATACTTGCCGAGTACTTGGCGGGTACTTGCCGGGCGCTTGGCGGATACTTAGCGGGCACTTGGCAGGTACTTGGCGGGTACTTGCCAGGCACTTGATGGGTACTTTGCGGGTACTTGCCGGACACTTGGCGGGTACTAGCCGGGCACTTGGCGGGTAATTGCCGGGAACTTGCCGGATACTTGCCGGGCACTTGAGGGATACTTGGCGGCTCCTCAGCGGGCACTTGGCGGGCACTTGGCGGGTACTTGGAGAACACTTTGTGTGTACTTGCCGGGTACTAGCTGAGCACTTGGCGGTCATTTATCGGTCACTTTGCGGGCTCTTCACTGTTACTTGCCGGGCACTTAGCGTGTACTTTGGAGGCATTTGGTAGGTACTTTTCATGCACTTGGTGGATTATTGATTTGTCGTGGGATACTGTTTTTTTGTTTCTTGCTTTTTTTTGGGCATATGTTTATGTTGTGCATCCATTATTGATTTTATGTTGTACTAAAAATTACGCCTGTTTGGCCGTTTTAAGCTTCTGTAGTATTGTAATTTCAAGGTGCATTGTAAGCAAAGATTTTTAACTTGCTTGCAAAATTGCATATATTTGTCTACCTGTTGACAGACCTAAACATATTGACTTAAACGTATCGATTTATGGATGTGGCTGATTTGAGTATCGACAAGTTATATTTATATAAAAAGTTATTTTTTTATCTTCCCATTAAATAATGCGTTCGTTTTATTTAGTCAGTTGGTCGATCGGTTGTTCCAATTCCTTACGAAAGTATACCTATATTCAATATATATACAGACATACATTCTAGAGGAATCGGACCGACCGATCGACCGACCAACTAAAAAAAAACGCACCGTATGTTTATGAAAATTATTAATTTTGAAAATCAAGTATGAACAATTTTTTTTCCGTTGGTTGCGCTGTTTCAAAGTATTCAATGGAGCGAATATCACGAGTACATAATCTTAAGAAGTACAACAACCCGAACTTTTAAAAACTATTGTAAATCTTGTCACTTTTAGGGCTTCAGCTCATGGTAAAAGACGGAATGAAACATTAAATAGTTGCAAAACTTTGACTGATCTTCACAAAGAGTTATTAGCAATCGGTTTTCAAATTTCAAGAGCTGGTACTTATTCACGCTTGCGACCAAGACAAGCAAGTTCTAATAAAGGAAAAAAACACATAACAACCGTGCCAGTTCGTCTCAAGCGGGCACAAACCAACAAGCTTAAGAATCATCTTGATCAAAATTTTTGTACTGCGACAATAAGGAGTCTTGAAATTTTAGCTTCAATTCTTGGGTCAGATCAATGCATATTTTTTTCCCAGGACGATAAGGCAAGAGTCCCTTTAGGAATTACAGCAGCAAATAAACAAGCTCCAATTCTCATGCATCTAGACTATGAGGTAATGTTTTTATAGTATAAAAAAATGAAATTTAACTTCAACAAAATAATAATTTAAATTAATGCGTATTTATAATATTTATTTATTTACAATAATATTTATTTATTTACAATAATACACATTTACAATAACATTAAACACTGAAAAATTATATTTTTATATTCTTAAAAAATTTCACTTAAAAATAAAACAAACAATTATATTAATTAAGACATATTTAAATTTATAGATTCGTTTGCCAGATCATGACTGGGTTGTGGCCGAGAAGCATAAACTTATCCCTTCGGTGTATGCTCTTATTGTTATAAACCCTGATTAATTGGGAATGCCAGATGCAGTCACATATTCTGGCCCAACATATATTTCCATACGAAGTGGTAAACATTCGGCTTCAACTGCCTCGACCCATGCATTAGATTTTAATAGACTTTTTGAAATAGAAGAATGTAAAAACATGCTGATTAATGAAAAAACTGGAACTGTTAAACCAATTGTATTCTTATCTGTTGATAGTATGTGGACCGGATGAGAACCCCCGGTACCAAAAAGTTATTCGACATATTATCAGTAATTTCATCAAATATGATTTGGATGCTATTTATGTATTTACCAATGCGCCAGGACGAAGTGCCTACAGTCGGGTCGAGCGCAGAATGGCACCGTTGAGTAAAGAATTATTAGGAGTTATTCTTGAACTTGACCATTTTGGAACGCACTTCAGTAAAAGCGGTGTGACTATAAATATTAAGCTAGAAAAACAAAATTTTAAATATGCTGGTAATGTTTTGGCAGAAATATGGAATAATATGATAATTGATAAATTCCAAGTTTTTGCTGAATATAAAGATTTAGAAGAAGAAATGTTGATGCCAGAACTTCCAGACGCTAAATGGTATTCAAAACACTTTCGAGAGAGCCAATACTTACTTCAAGTAAGAAACATTTTTATACCTTAAGATTTCATGCTGTGGCTCTGGAGTTTTACTTCAACGTTAATTTTCAGGTCATCAAATGCTCTGATATTTCTTGTTGCTCGCTGCATCGTAGTGGATTGATTTCAATTTTAAAAGATAGATTTCTACCACCGCCTTATTCGCTTTCTCAAACTTCTACCGGACTGAATGCCCCTTCTCCAAATCCAAATGGTTTTGATGACTTTGCTCCGTTATTAATGCGTATTGCTGTAGATATCAAACCGGATATAGGCAATTTTAAATTAATGCCTTACGATTTTTTTTGCCCATCGGTCCAAAAAGATTTAAAAGATCGAACGTGCGAAGACTGTGGAATCTATTTCGTAACAAAAAAGGGTCTTAAATATCATAGAGAACATGTTCAATATTAAGGTCCTAAGATTTAAGGTTACGCGTTTGATTAAATCTACCAATCAGCCACACTAGTACGCCCAGTTTCCAGACAACCAATCGCAATGCGCCGCGTCTCTTTAGTTAGTCAATAGCTTTGTAAAGTAAGCAGCGGCTTGCTCTTTATATGTAGCTGCGCGATGTAATAGCCAGTTCGTACTCGGTCGTTGAGCAAGGTGCACGCACCTTTGCATGAGCACACACATACGCCTCTTTTCAAAGTTTTACACGCGCACTTTAACGATCAATTTACTGCCGTTCTTTATGACTCGATTACTTCTATTACTTCTCGTTTCGATTGTTCCGAATCTTTACCTCAGAAAAGTAAAGTGTTTCTATCAAAATCATTAATTTGGTGTTTCTATTCAATAAATACGTTGAAAAGTGTTAAATATAAATCAATCTTATTTACTTAACATAGAAACACACTCCCGCTCCAATACTCGACAGAACAACTTCACAAGAAAAATATCTCGTTCAAAAAAGTTCGACCAAATCGAATAATTAAACGGCGTAATAAAGAGCTACTATGTCTTTTTCATGACGAAGATATAGCAGAAACGGTTGATTGGGTATATGTACAGTCCAGCGTTGGGTTCAGCGTTAAGCAGCGTTGGGTTAGGCGTATTCAATATCGAAAGTTTTTCCCTAGATCGTATACGTAGCTATACGATCTAGGATTTATTCCGTCGAGCAGACAGCAAAGCAGTAAAGGGGCATTGCCAAAGACACACGGAAATTAAAAATTGTAATAATAATAACACAAGTGCCTATCTCCCAATGACTCGGGGCGCTAACTGGCCTCTCCATTAAATAATAAAGTATTAATTATTAACACAAGCACCTAATACCCGATGCCCCGGGGTGCTTACTAGCCACTCTATTAAATAATAAAAGGATAATTATTAACACAAACGCCTATCACCCAATAACCTAGGGTGCTTACTGGTCGCTTTATTAAACGAGATATATTATTAATTATTAACACAAGCGCCTATCGACCGATGTCCTTAGGCGCTTACTGGCCTCTCTCTATTAAACAATAAAGTATTAATTATAAACGCTAGCACCTATAAACTGATAACTGTTGTGCTAATAATTAATAATATATATCGTATAATGAAGCGACCAGTAAGCACCCCAAGTCATCGCGTGATAGGCGATTGTGCTATTAATCAATATCACCCGATGACCAAGGGTGCTTACTGGCCACTCTGTAAAACAATAAAATATTGATTGAAAGCACAAAAGCCTATCACCCGATGTCCCAGGGTGCCTACTGGCCACTCTATTAAATAATAAAATATTAATTATTAACACGAGAGCCTATCACCCAATGATCTGGGGCGCGTACTGGTCGCTTTATTAAACGATTTATATGCTTAATTTATAGCACAAGCGCTTGTCACCTGATGACCCAGGGCGTTTACCGGCCTCTCTATTAAAGAATATAATATTAATCAACAGCACAAGCACCTATCACCTAAAAACCGTTGTACAATTGATTAATATTATACATCGTTTTGTAAAGCGACCAGTAGGTGCCCAAGGTCATCGGCTAAGAGGCACTTGTATTAATAATTATTACTTTATGATTCAACAAAGTGGCCAGTAAGCACCCCAGGTCATCGGGTGATAGGCGCTTGTGCTATTGATAAATACTTTATTATTTAATAAAACGACCAGTAAGCAACTCTGAATCATCAGGTGATAGGCGTTTGTAATATAAATTAATACTTTATTATTTTATAGAGAGGCCAGTAAGCGCCCTGAGTCATCATGTGACAGGCGCTTGTGCTATAAATTAATAATACACATCGTTTGATCAAGTGACCAGTGAGCGCCCTAGGTCATTAGGTGATAGGCGCTTGGGTTAAGCATGAATATTTTAGCATATAATAGTGTAGCCAGTAGGCGCCTTGGGTCACTAGGACGTAGGTGTTTGTGTTAATAATTAATACTTCACTATTTAACATAGTGGCCAGTTAGAATCCCGGGTCATCGAATTATAGGCACTTATGCTATTTAAATTAATATTATATATTGTTTAATAAAGCGATCAGTAAGCGCCAAAGGTCATAAGGTGATAGGCGCTTGTGTTAATATTTAATACTTTATTATTCAACAAAGAAGCCAGTTAGTGCTCTGGGTTATTAAGTGATATGTACTCGTTTTAATAATTATTACTTGAATATTTAATTAAAAAGTCAGATAGCGCCCCGGATCATTGGGTGATTGGCACTTGTGTTATAATATTACAATTATTTATTTTTGCGCGTCTCTGGCGATCCTCTTTCACTGATGTGCTGTCTGCTCGACACAACATTTTTCCTAGATTGTAAAGCTATATATACGAGAATTTTCCGTCGAGCAGACAGCACAGCAGTAAAGGAGCATTGCTAAAGACGTGTGAAAATTAAAAATTGTAATATTTATAATACAAATGCCTATCTCCCAATGACCCAGGGCACTAACTGGTCTTTCTATTAAATAATAAAGTATTAATTATTAACACAAGCGCCTTTTACCCAATGACCCGGTGTGCTTACTGGCCACTATTTTAAATAATAAAATATTTATTTTTAACACAAACGCCCATCACCTTGTGACCTTGGGCGCTAACTGGCCTCTCTATTAATAAATAAGAATAGAAATTGAGCTAGTGCTATTAATTAGTAATATATATCATTTAATAAAGCAACCAGTAAGCACCTAAGGTTATCGGGTGATAGGCGTTTGTTGTATTAGTTAATACTATATTATTTTATAGAGAGGCCAGTTAGCGTCCCGGGTAATTAAGTGATAGGTGTTTGTGTTAATAATTAATATTTAATTATTTCACAAAGTGGCCAGTTAGGGCACCGTGTCATGCGCTTGTGTTAATATTAAATACTTAATTATTTAATAGAGAGACCAGTTAGCGGCCCGCCTGTGCTATTTATTATTATTTTATTTTTTTCCAGAGTGGCCCATAAGCACCCTGGGTCATCGAGTGATAGGCGATTGTGTTAATAATTAATACTTTAATATTCAACAAAGAGATCAGTTAGCGCCCCGGGTCATTGGGTAATCAGCACTTGTGTTACAATATGACAATTTTTTATTTTTGCGCGTCTTTGGCAATGCCCCTTTACTGATGTGCTGTCTGCTCGACGAAACATTCTTCCTTGATCGTATAGCTATATATACGAGAATTTTCCGTCGAGCAGACAGCACAGCAGTAAAGGGGCGTTGCCAAAGACGCGCGAAAATGAAAAATTGTAATATTTATCATATAAATGCCAATTGCCCAATGACCTGGGGTGCTAACTGGCCTTTTTATTGAAAAATAAAGTATTGATTATTAAAACAAACGACTATCACCCACTAACCCGGGGCGCTAACTGGCCTCTCTATTGAATATTAAAGTATAAATTTTTAACGCGAGTGTCTTTTACCCGATGACGCGGGGCACTAATTGGCCTCTCAATTAAATAATAAGAAATCAATTATGAAAGCAATTGACTATCACCCGATGACCTAGGGCGCTTACTGGTCGCTTAAAATTAAACGATATATATATTATTAATCAATAGATCAACGGTCATCAGGTGATAGGTGCTTGTGCTGTTAATTCATTCTTTATTATTGAATAAAGAGGCCGGAAAGTGCCCTGGATTATCGGGTGACAGGCGCTTGTGCTTCGAATTAGTAATATATATCGTTTAATAAAGCGGTCAGTAAGCGACCCAAATCATCGGGTGATAGGCACTTGTGCTATTCATTATTATTTTATTATTTCCCTAACTGGCCTCTCTATTGAATATTAAAGTTTTAATTTCCAACACAAGCCCCTATCACCTGATGACATGCGGGGGGCTAACTGGCCTCTCTATTAAATAATAAAAAATTAATTATAAACACAAGTGCCTATTACCTGATGACTGAGTGTGCTTGCCGGCCACTCTTTTAAATGATAAAATATTAATTATTAGCACAAACGCTCATCACCTAGTGACCTAGGTTGCTAACCGGCCTCTCTATTGGATAATAAAATATTAATTATTAATACAAGCGCCTATCACCTGATGACCCAGGGCCCTTACTGGCCTCTCTATAAAATAATATAGTATTAATTAATACAACAAACGCCTATTACCCGATTACCTGGGGCGCTTACTGGTCGCTGTATAAAACGATATATATTATTAATTAATAGCACAAGCACCTCTCAGCCAAGGACCCGAGGGGGGGGGGCTTACTGGTCACTCTATAAAACGATATTTATCATTAATTAATAGTACAACAGTCATCAGCTGATAGGTTCTTGTGCTGTTAATAAATATTTCATTGTTTAAAAGAGAGGCCGGTAAACGCCCTGGGTCATCAGTGGACAGGCGCTTGTGCTATAAATAAATAATATAAGATTTTTAATAAAGCGACCAGTAAGCGCTTTAGATTATCGGGTGATAGGCACTTGTAATGATAATTATTATATTATTGTTTTACACAGTGGCCACTAAGCACTTCGGGTCATCAAGTGATAGGCACTTGTGTTAATATTTAATACTTTATTACTTAGTAGATAGGCCAGATAGCGCCCCGCTTTATTGGTTAATACGCGATACATTTAATTATTAATATTTTATTATATAATAGAGTCGCCAGTAAGTACCTCAGGTCATCGGGTGATAGGCGCTTGTGCTATTCATCAAAATTTTATTATTTCACAAAGTGGCAAGTAAGCACCCTAGGTCATTAGGTGATAGGCGCCTGTGTTAATAATAAATACTTTAATATTTAACAGAGAGATCAGTTAGCGCCCCAGGTCATTGGGTAATCAGCAATTCTGCTACAATATGACAATTTTTTTATTTTTGCGCGTCTTTGGCAATGCCCCTTTACTGATGTGCTGTCTGCTTGACGAAACATTCTTTCTAGATCGTATAGCTATACATACAAGAATTTTTCGTCGAGCAGACAGCACAGAAGTAAAGGGGCGTTGCCAAAGACGCGCGAAAATGAAAAATTGTAATATTTATCATATAAATGCCAATTGCCCAATGACCTGGGGTGCTAACTGGCCTTTTTATTGAAAAATAAAGTATTGATTATTAAAACAAACGACTATCACCCACTAACCCGGGGCGCTAACTGGCCTTTCTATTGAATATTAAAGTATAAATTATTAACACGAGCGCCTATCACCCGATGACGCGGGGCACTAATTGGCCTCTCTATTAAATAATAAAAAATTAATTATGAAAGCAATAACTATCACCCGATGACCTGGGGCGCTTATTGTTCGCTATATTAAACGATATATATTATTAATTAATAGCACAAGCACCTCTCAGCCGATGACCCGCGGGGGGGGGCTTACTGGTCACTCTATAAAACGATATTTATCATCAATTAATAGTACAACGGTCATCAGTTGATAGGTGCTTGTAATGTTAATAAATATTTCATTGTTTAAAAGAGAGGCCGGTAAACGCCCTGGGTCATCAGGGGACAGGCGCTTGTGCTATAAATTAATAATATAAGATTTATAATAAAGCGACCAGTAAGCACCCCAGGTCATCGGGTGATAGGCGCTTGTGATATTCATCAAAATTTTATTATTTTACAAAGTGGAATGTAAGCACCCCAGGTCATCTAATGATAGGCGCTTGTGTTGATAATTAATACTTCATTATTGAATAGAGAGGACAGTTAGCGCCCTGGCTTATTAAATAATAGGTGCTTGTGTTAATAATTAATACTTTATTATTTACTTGAAAAGCCAGGTAGCGCGCTGGGTCATCGGGTGATAGACGCTTGTGCTATTGATAAATACTTTATTATTTAATAAAACGACCAGTAAGCAACTCTGAATCATCAGGTGATAGGCGTTTGTGCTATAAATTAATACTTTATTATTTTATAGAGAGGCCAGTAAGCGCCCTGAGTCATCATGTGACAGGCGCTTGTGCTATAAATTAATAATACACATCGTTTGATCAAGTGAACAGTGAGCGCCCTAGGTCATTAGGTGATAGGCGCTTGGGTTAAGCATGAATATTTTAGCATATAATAGTGTAGCCAGTAGGCGCCTTGGGTCACTAGGACGTAGGTGTTTGTGTGAATAATTAATACTTCACTATTTAACATAGTGGCCAGTTAGAATCCCGGGTCATCGAATTATAGGCACTTATGCTATTTAAATTAATATTATATATTGTTTAATAAAGCGATCAGTAAGCGCCAAAGGTCATAAGGTGATAGGCGCTTGTGTTAATATTTAATACTTTATTATTTAACAAAGAAGCCAGTTAGTGCTCTGGGTTATTAAGTGATATGTACTCGTTTTAATAATCATTACTTGAATATTTAATTAAAAAGTCAGATAGCGCCCCGGATCATTGGGTGATTGGCACTTGTGTTATAATATTACAATTATTTATTTTTGCGCGTCTCTGGCGATCCTCTTTCACTGATGTGCTGTCTGCTCGACACAACATTTTTCCTAGATTGTAAAGCTATATATACGAGAATTTTCCGTCGAGCAGACAGCACAGCAGTAAAGGAGCATTGCTAAAGACGTGTGAAAATTAAAAATTGTAATATTTATAATACAAATGCCTATCTCCCAATGACCCAGGGCATTAACTGGTCTTTCTATTAAATAATAAAGTATTAATTATTAACACAAGCGCCTTTTACCCAATGACCTGGTGTGCTTACTGGCCACTATTTTAAATAATAAAATATTTATTTTTAACACAAACGCCCATCACCTTGTGACTTTGGGCGCTAACTGGCCTCTCTATTAATAAATAAGAATAGAAATTGAGCTAGTGCTATTAATTAGTAATATATATCATTTAATAAAGCAACCAGTAAGCACCTTAGGTTATCGGGTGATAGGCGTTTGTTGTATTAGTTAATACTATATTATTTTATAGAGAGGCCAGTTAGCGTCCCGGGTAATTGAGTGATAGGTGTTTGTGTTAATAATTAATATTTAATTATTTCACAAAGTGGCCAGTTAGGGCACCGTGTCATGCGCTTGTGTTAATATTAAATACTTAATTATTTAATAGAGAGACCAGTTAGCGGCCCGCCTGTGCTATTTATTATTATTTTATTTTTTTCCAGAGTGGCCCATAAGCACCCCGGGTCATCGAGTGATAGGCGATTGTGTTAATAATTAATACTTTAATATTCAACAAAGAGATCAGTTAGCGCCCCGGGTCATTGGGTAATCAGCACTTGTGTTACAATATGACAATTTTTTATTTTTGCGCGTCTTTGGCAATGCCCCTTTACTGATGTGCTGTCTGCTCGACGAAACATTCTTCCTTGATCGTATAGCTATATATACGAGAATTTTCCGTCGAGCAGACAGCACAGCAGTAAAGGGGCGTTGCCAAAGACGCGCGAAAATGAAAAATTGTAATATTTATCATATAAATGCCAATTGCCCAATGACCTGGGGTGCTAACTGGCCTTTTTATTGAAAAATAAAGTATTGATTATTAAAACAAACGACTATCACCCACTAACCCGGGGCGCTAACTGGCCTCTCTATTAAATATTAAAGTATAAATTTTTAACGCGAGTGCCTTTTACCCGATGACGCGGGGCACTAATTGGCCTCTCTATTAAATAATAAGAAATCAATTATAAAAGCAATTGACTATCACCCGATGACCTAGGGCGCTTACTGGTCGCTTAAAATTAAACGATATATATATTATTAATCAATAGATCAACGGTCATCAGGTGATAGGTGCTTGTGCTGTTAATTCATTCTTTATTATTAAATAAAGAGGCCGGAAAGTGCCCTGGATTATCGGGTGACAGGCGCTTGTGCTTCGAATTAGTAATATATATCGTTTAATAAAGCGGTCAGTAAGCGACCCAAATCATCGGGTGATAGGCACTTGTGCTATTCATTATTATTTTATTATTTCCCTAACTGAACTCTCTATTGAATATTAAAGTTTTAATTTCCAACACAAGCCCCTATCACCTGATGACATGCGGGGGGCTAACTGGCCTCTCTATTAAATAATAAAAAATTAATAATAAACACAAGTGCCTATTACCTGATGACTGAGTGTGCTTGCCGGCCACTCTTTTAAATGATAAAATATTAATTATTAGCACAAACGCTCATCACCTAGTGACCTAGGTTGCTAACCGGCCTCTCTATTGGATAATAAAATATTAATTATTAATACAAGCGCCTATCACCTGATGACCCAGGGCGCTTACTGGCCTCTCTATAAAATAATATAGTATTAATTAATACAACAAACGCCTATTACCCGATTACCTGGGGCGCTTACTGGTCGCTTTATAAAACGATATATATTATTAATTAATAGCACAAGCACCTCTCAGCCAAGGACCCGAGGGGGGGGGCTTACTGGTCACTCTATAAAACGATATTTATCATTAATTAATAGTACAACAGTCATCAGCTAATAGGTTCTTGTGCTGTTAATAAATATTTCATTGTTTAAAAGAGAGGCCGGTAAACGCCCTGGGTCATCAGTGGACAGGCGCTTGTGCTATAAATAAATAATATAAGATTTTTAATAAAGCGACCAGTAAGCGCTTTAGATTATCGGGTGATAGGCACTTGTTATGATAATTATTATATTATTGTTTTACACAGTGGCCAGTAAGCACTTCGGGTCATCAAGTGATAGGAACTTGTGTTAATATTTAATACTTTATTACTTAGTAGATAGGCCAGATAGCGCCCCGCTTTATTGGTTAATACGCGATACATTTAATTATTAATATTTTATTATATAATAGAGTCGCCAGTAAGTACCTCAGGTCATCGGGTGATAGGCGCTTGTGCTATTCATCAAAATTTTATTATTTCACAAAGTGGCAAGTAAGCACCCTAGGTCATTAGGTGATAGGCGCCTGTGTTAATAATTAATACTTTAATATTTAACAGAGAGATCAGTTAGCGCCCCAGGTCATTGGGTAATCTGCAATTCTGCTACAATATGACAATTTTTTTATTTTTGCGCGTCTTTGGCAATGCCCCTTTACTGATGTGCTGTCTGCTTGACAAAACATTCTTTCTAGATCGTATAGCTATACATACAAGAATTTTTCGTCGAGCAGACAGCACAGAAGTAAAGGGGCGTTGCCAAAGACGCGCGAAAATGAAAAATTGTAATATTTATCATATAAATGCCAATTGCCTAATGACCTGGGGTGCTAACTGGCCTTTTTATTGAAAAATAAAGTATTGATTATTAAAACAAACGACTATCACCCACTAACCCGGGGCGCTAACTGGCCTTTCTATTGAATATTAAAGTATAAATTATTTACACGAGCGCCTATCACCCGATGACGCGGGGCACTAATTGGCCTCTCTATTAAATAATAAAAAATTAATTATGAAAGCAATAACTATCACCCGATGACCTGGGGCGCTTATTGTTCGCTATATTGAACGATATATATTATTAATTAATAGCACAAGCACCTCTCAGCCGATGACCCGGGGGAGGAGGCTTACTGGTCACTCTATAAAACGATATTTATCATCAATTAATAGTACAACGGTCATCAGTTGATAGGTGCTTGTAATGTTAATAAATATTTCATTGTTTAAAAGAGAGGCCGGTAAACGCCCTGGGTCATCAGGGGACAGGCGCTTGTGCTATAAATTAATAATATAAGATTTATAATAAAGCGACCAGTAAGCACCCCAGGTCATCGGGTGATAGGCGCTTGTGATATTCATCAAAATTTTATTATTTTACAAAGTGGAAAGTAAGCACCCCAGGTCATCTAATGATAGGCGCTTGTGTTAATAATTAATACTTCATTATTGAATAGAGAGGACAGTTAGCGCCCTGGCTTATTAAATATTAGGTGCTTGTGTTAATAATTAATACTTTATTATTTACTTGAAAAGCCAGGTAGCGCGCTGGGTCATCGGGTGATAGGCGCTTGTGCTATTGATAAATACTTTATTATTTAATAAAACGACCAGTAAGCAACTCTGAATCATCAGGTGATAGGCGTTTGTGCTATAAATTAATACTTTATTATTTTATAGAGAGGCCAGTAAGCGCCCTGAGTCATCATGTGACAGGCGCTTGTGCTATAAATTAATAATACACATCGTTTGATCAAGTGACCAGTGAGCGCCCTAGGTCATTAGGTGATAGGCGCTTGGGTTAAGCATTAATATTTTAGCGTATAATAGTGTAGCCAGTAGGCGCCTTGGGTCACTAGGACGTAGGTGTTTGTGTTAATAATTAATACTTCACTATTTAACATAGTGGCCAGTTAGAATCCCGGGTCATCGAATTATAGGCACTTATGCTATTTAAATTAATATTATATATTGTTTAATAAAGCGATCAGTAAGCGCCAAAGGTCATAAGGTGATAGGCGCTTGTGTTAATATTTAATACTTTATTATTTAACAAAGAAGCCAGTTAGTGCTCTGGGTTATTAAGTGATATGTACTCGTTTTAATAATTATTACTTGGATATTTAATTAAAAAGTCAGATATCGCCCCGGATCATTGGGTGATTGGCACTTGTGTTATAATATTACAATTATTTATTTTTGCGCGTCTCTGGCGATCCTCTTTCACTAATGTGCTGGTTGCTCGACAAAACATTTTTCCTAGATTGTAAAGCTATATATACGAGAATTTTCCGTCGAGCAGACAGCACAGCAGTAAAGGAGCATTGCTAAAGACGTGTGAAAATTAAAAATTGTAATATTTATAATACAAATGCCTATCTCCCAATGACCCAGGGCACTAACTGGTCTTTCTATTAAATAATAAAGTATTAATTATTAACACAAGCGCCTTTTACCCAATGACCCGGTGTGCTTACTGGCCACTATTTTAAATAATAAAATATTTATTTTTAACACAAACGCCCATCACCTTGTGACCTTGGGCGCTAACTGGCCTCTCTATTAATAAATAAGAATAGAAATTGAGCTAGTGCTATTAATTAGTAATATATATCATTTAATAAAGCAACCAGTAAGCACCTCAGGTTATCGGGTGATAGGCGTTTGTTGTATTAGTTAATACTATATTATTTTATAGAGAGGCCAGTTAGCGTCCCGGGTAATTGAGTGATAGGTGTTTGTGTTAATAATTAATATTTAATTATTTCACAAAGTGGCCAGTTAGGGCACCGTGTCATGCGCTTGTGTTAATATTAAATACTTAATTATTTAATTGAGAGACCAGTTAGCGGCCCGCCTGTGCTATTTATTATTATTTTATTTTTTTCCAGAGTGGCCCATAAGCACCCTGGGTCATCGAGTGATAGGCGATTGTGTTAATAATTAATACTTTAATATTCAACAAAGAGATCAGTTAGCGCCCCGGGTCATTGGGTAATCAGCACTTGTGTTACAATATGACAATTTTTTATTTTTGCGCGTCTTTGGCAATGCCCCTTTACTGATGTGCTGTCTGCTCGACGAAACATTCTTCCTTGATCGTATAGCTATATATACGAGAATTTTCCGTCGAGCAGACAGCACAGCAGTCAAGGGGCGTTGCCAAAGACGCGCGAAAATGAAAAATTGTAATATTTATCATATAAATGCCAATTGCCCAATGACCTGGGGTGCTAACTGGCCTTTTTATTGAAAAATAAAGTATTGATTATTAAAACAAACGACTATCACCCACTAACCCGGGGCGCTAACTGGCCTTTCTATTGAATATTAAAGTATAAATTATTAACACGAGCGCCTATCACCCGATGACGCGGGGCACTAATTGGCCTCTCTATTAAATAATAAAAAATTAATTATGAAAGCAATAACTATCACCCGATGACCTGGGGCGCTTATTGTTCGCTATATTAAACGATATATATTATTAATTAATAGCACAAGCACCTCTCAGCCGATGACCCGGGGGAGGAGGCTTACTGGTCACTCTATAAAACGATATTTATCATCAATTAATAGTACAACGGTCATCAGTTGATAGGTGCTTGTAATGTTAATAAATATTTCATTGTTTAAAAGAGAGGCCGGTAAACGCCCTGGGTCATCAGGGGACAGGCGCTTGTGCTATAAATTAATAATATAAGATTTATAATAAAGCGACCAGTAAGCACCCCAGGTCATCGGGTGATAGGCGCTTGTGATATTCATCAAAATTTTATTATTTTACAAAGTGGAAAGTAAGCACCCCAGGTCATCTAATGATAGGCGCTTGTGTTGATAATTAATACTTCATTATTGAATAGAGAGGACAGTTAGCGCCCTGGCTTATTAAATAATAGGTGCTTGTGTTAATAATTAATACTTTATTATTTACTTGAAAAGCCAGGTAGCGCGCTGGGTCATCGGGTGATAGGCGCTTGTGCTATTGATAAATACTTTATTATTTAATAAAACGACCAGTAAGCAACTCTGACGCATCGGGTGATAGGCGCTTGTGCTATTCATCAAAATTTTATTATTTCACAAAGTGGCAAGTAAGCACCCTAGGTCATTAGGTGATAGGCGCCTGTGTTAATAATTAATACTTTAATATTTAACAGAGAGATCAGTTAGCGCCCCAGGTCATTAGGTAATCAGCAATTCTGCTACAATATGACAATTTTTTTATTTTTGCGCGTCTTTGGCAATGCCCCTTTACTGATGTGCTGTCTGCTCGACGAAACATTCTTCCTTGATCGTATAGCTATATATACGAGAATTTTCCGTCGAGCAGACAGCACAGCAGTAAAGGGGCGTTGCCAAAGACGCGCGAAAATGAAAAATTGTAATATTTATCATATAAATGCCAATTGCCCAATGACCTGGGGTGCTAACTGGCCTTTTTATTGAAAAATAAAGTATTGATTATTAAAACAAACGACTATCACCCACTAACCCGGGGCGCTAACTGGCCTCTCTATTGAATATTAAAGTATAAATTTTCAACGCGAGTGCCTTTTACCCGATGACGCGGGGCACTAATTGGCCTCTCTATTAAATAATAAGAAATCAATTATGAAAGCAATTGACTATCACCCGATGACCTAGGGCGCTTACTGGTCGCTTAAAATTAAACGATATATATATTATTAATCAATAGATCAACGGTCATCAGGTGATAGGTGCTTGTGCTGTTAATTCATTCTTTATTATTAAATAAAGAGGCCGGAAAGTGCCCTGGATTATCGGGTGACAGGCGCTTGTGCTTCGAATTAGTAATATATATCGTTTAATAAAGCGGTCAGTAAGCGACCCAAATTATCGGGTGATAGGCACTTGTGCTATTCATTATTATTTTATTATTTCCCTAACTGGCCTCTCTATTGAATATTAAAGTTTTAATTTCCAACACAAGCCCCTATCACCTGATGACATGCGGGGGGCTAACTGGCCTCTCTATTAAATAATAAAAAATTAATTATAAACACAAGTGCCTATTACCTGATGACTGAGTGTGCTTGCCGGCCACTCTTTTAAATGATAAAATATTAATTATTAGCACAAACGCTCATCACCTAGTGACCTAGGTTGCTAACCGGCCTCTCTATTGGATAATAAAATATTAATTATTAATACAAGCGCCTATCACCTGATGACCCAGGGCGCTTACTGGCCTCTCTATAAAATAATATAGTATTAATTAATACAACAAACGCCTATCACCCGATTACCTGGGGCGCTTACTGGTCGCTTTATAAAACGATATATATTATTAATTAATAGCACAAGCACCTCTCAGCCAAGGACCCGAGGGGGGGGGGCTTACTGGTCACTCTATAAAACGATATTTATCATTAATTAATAGTACAACAGTCATCAGCTGATAGGTGCTTGTGCTGTTAATAAATATTTCATTGTTTGAAAGAGAGTAGGCCGGTAAACGCCCTGGGTCATCAGTGGACAGGCGCTTGTGCTATAAATAAATAATATAAGATTTTCAATAAAGCAACCAGTAAGTGCTTTATATCATCGGGTGATAGGCACTTGTGATGATAATTATTATATTATTGTTTTACACAGTGGCCAGTAAGCACTTCGGGTCATCAAGTGATAGGCACTTGTGTTAATATTCAATACTTTATTACTTAGTAGATAGGCCAGATAGCGCCCCGCTTTATTGGTTAATACGCGATACATTTAATTATTAATATTTTATTATATAATAGAGTCGCCAGTAAGTACCTCAGGTCATCGGGTGATAGGCGCTTGTGCTATTCATCAAAATTTTATTATTTCACAAAGTGGCAAGTAAGCACCCTAGGTCATTAGGTGATAGGCGCTTGTGTTATTAATAATTATTTATTTAAAAGAGTAACCACTAAGCGCCCCAGATCATCAGGTAATAGGCGCTTGTGTTATTTATTAATAATTATTTATTCAACAGAGTTGCCAGTAAGTACCCTGGGTCATCAGATGATAGGCGCTTGTGTTATTTACTAATAATTATTTATTTAACAGAGTTGCCAGTAAGCGCCCCGGGTCATCAGGTGATGTATGCTTGTGTTATTGGACCTTATTTGAATCTCGCGCGTCACCTTCGGTACTATTTTTTTTTGATCTAGTGATTTCCCACGTCAGAGAGGTTGGGTCCTAGAGAATTCCCAAATCTGGCCGGAACTATATCCCATCGCTGGTGTTTCGAGTGTAGTGCGCATGCGCCCTGGCCTGGGGTGGGAGTAAGATGACTCGACTTACTCTCGTATATAAATATAATTATTTATTCAATAAATATAACTAATTCGACTATTTTGCGATCCTCACACGCACTGGAAATTAAATTGCAAACGACTGGTGATAATTTTAATAGTAGAAACTCTACCGTTGAGGCGAAATAATAGTTTTATTAGATTCTTGCAGGACGTACTCCATTCTATTTTTTTTACAAAAAAATAATTCTCTGACAATTTTTTGCATGGCAATTGCAAAACCTGCAAACGATTCCGCAATTTTTGGTATTTTTTCTTTTTTGCTGGATGCAAGTCGTTTGCACAGTTCACTGTGCTAGCTCTTGATGGTCGAGCGGACTAAGAGTTTGGCGCTCGCTTGATTCGTAGCTAGGTACTCTTCGATTCCTGACCATGACGTTTTTTTTTTTTTTTTATTATTATTACTAATATTATTATTACTATTATTTATATTGTTATTAGTGTCATTATTATTATTATTATTATTATTATTATTATTATTATTATTACTAATATTAATATCAATTATTAGAGCCGTAATTAAATGCGCAATAAAAATACTAAAGTTAGCAGATACTCTTTCCTCACCACCTTGCGGTAAGTATCGGGGCGCGTTTTTTTTTTTTTTTTAGAAAAAATTAAGGAATAATTTAATTACTAAGAAAAGAATGATGAAGCTATGACTTAAACTAAAAATACATTCGAAAAATTAAGTAACTTTAAAAAGATTTCTTAATAAATGATCAGTTTTTTAGAAATAAAATTCATTTACTTAGCGCTATTTGTTTTATTTTCCAATTGAAAGTATTAATGCAATCAATTTTAAAATTTAAAAAAAAACATCTTGAACTCTTTAACTTAAAAATGTATAAACGCAATTTAACAGACGATCCAGAAATCAAAATTTAAGGCAACTTGTCATTATTTAGGTGTTTTGAAATTTTTTTAACTTCATACTCATTTAGTTTAAAATGGCTCCTATAATTTGTGTATTTCATGCAAAATTAATTCTTAGCTATTTTTACGATAAAGTGCAAGATTTAATATTTAATTTTTTATTTTTAAAGCTACAATTTTAAATAATTAGAGTCTGTGAAATTGTTGCTTTGTTTTGTATCGATTGCAATTTAATTCAAAAAGTTATATTTAGATAAGAAATTACATTAATTCTAATTACATGTAATAAATTTCATTCATTTATTTATTTATTGTGTACATAGTAAACTTCTATTTGAAAAAGTTTAAATTAGTCATTAGATTTGTGTCACTTTACAGTATTATTTAAAAACCTAAGATTTTTATGTTACTATCCAAATAAGTTTACATAAGGGATATTTTATTAAATCCTGTATTATAAGTGTTCGTATAAAATAGTTGTTGTTTATCAGAGTAACGTTGATAGTCACTTAAAGAAGACTGCTTCGAATTGTAGTAATTTATTTATTTGTTAAAATTATTAATTTGATACTTTATGTAGATTTCTGAATTAATGATTGCTTTAAAGTAGATTATAACTTATCAGTTTTAAAATTAAGTTTAATTATTCTGTTCTTATTTTTGTTTGAATTAAGTGTTTTTTAAGATATTCATTCAGACATCATCATGAGTGGAATAGGCCTATGTGGGATACCACTAAAAGAAAAAATTACGGTAGTAATAAATATTTTTTTATTAGTCCAGTTTATTCATTTTTTATTTTTTTTTTGTAAACTTAGTTTATTCCGAAAAAAATGATAATTTATTAATAAATCTTTTTAAAATTACCTAATTTTTCGAATGTATTTTTAGTTTAAATCATAGCATAATCATTCTTTTCATAGTAATTAAATTATTCCTTAATTTTTTCTTGAAAAAAAAAAAAACGCGCCCCGATACTTACCGCAAGGTGGTGAGGAAAGAGTATCTGCTAATTTTAGTATTTTTACTGCTCATTTAATTACGGCTCTGATAATTCATATTAATAATAATATTAATAATAATAATAATAATAATAATAATAATAATGATAATAATAATAATAATAATGACACTAATAATAAAATAAATAATAGTAATAATAATATTAATAATAATAATAATAAAAATAAAAAAACGTCATGGTCAGGAATCAAAGAGTACCCAGCTACTAGTCAAGCGAGCGCCAAACTCTTAGTCCGCTCGACCATCGAGAGCTACAAGAAGCTATGGTCAAAAGTAGTATTTAAGTTGTGAGAAGTGGGCGGGGCTTAAGTTAAAGGCTAGGTAGAGGGGCTCCCCTACTCCTACCTGCCCGGTGAGAGAGAGAGCATGGTTCTTCTGCGCTTGCGCTACTAGCCAAGAGCACCCAAGAGAAGTCTTGGGTATATCGCAACACTGGGTGACAGGTGCTTGTGCTGTTAATTAATATTTTATTATTAAATAGAGAGGCCGGCAGGCTTCCTGGGTCATTAGGTGACAGGTGCTTGTGTTATAATATTAAAATTTTCTATTTTTGCGCGTCTTTGGCGATGCCCCTTCACTGATGTGTTGTCTTATCAAAGGAACATTCTTCCTTGATTGTATAGCTATATATACGAGAATTTTCCGTCGAGCAGACAGTACAGCAGTAGAGGGGCGTTTCCAAAGACGCGCTAAAATTAAAAATTTTAATATTCATAATACAAATGTCTATTGCCCAATGACCTGTAGCGCTAACTGGCCTCTCTATTTAATAATAAACTATTAATCATTAACACAAGCGCCTATTACCCGATGTCCCAGGGTGCTTACTTGCCACTCGGGAAAACAATAAAAATTAATGATTAACACAAGTGCCTATCGTCCGATGATCTAGGGCGCTTACTGGTCGCTCCATTAAGCGATTTATATTATCAATTTGTAGCACAAGTTCCTGTCACCTAATTACCCAGGGCGTTTACTTGCTTATAAATTAAATAATAAAATATTAATTAACAGCACAAGCACATATCACTTGACGACCGTTGTACTATTAATTAATAATATATATCGTTTAATAAAGCAACCAGTAAGCGCCTTGGGTCATCGGGTAATAGGCGCTTGTGCTTTTAATTAATAATAAATATCGTTTAATAAAGTGACCAGTAAGCGCCCCAGGTCATTGGGTGATAGGCGATTGTTGTATTAACTAATACTTTATTATTTAATAGAGAGACTAGTTAGCGCTCCAAGTAAGTAGGTGATGGCCGTTTGTGTTAATAATTAATATATTATTATTCAAAAGAGTGGCCAGTAAGCACACTGGGTCATCGAGTAATACGCGCTTGTGTTAATAATTAATTATTTATTATTTAATAAAGATGCCAGTTAGCGCCTTAGGTTATTGGGCAATAGGCATTTGTATTATGAATATTACAATTTTTATTTTTATCGCGTCTTTGGCAACGCCCCTCTACTGCTGTGCTGTCTGCTTGACGGAAAATTTTCTTATATATAGCTATACAATCTAGGTAGAATGTTCCGTCGAGCAGACAACACATTCGTGAAGGGGTACAGCTTAAGGCGCGCAAAAATAGAATATTTTAATAATATAACACAAGTGCTGATTACCTAATGACCCGGGGTGCTAAACGGCCTCTCTATTGAATATTAAAGTATTAATTATCAACACAAAAGCCTATCATTCGATGATTTGGGGCTTTAACTGGCCTTTTTTTTTAATTAATAAAGTATTAATTATTAACACAAGCACCTATTACCCGATGTCTTCGGGTGCTCACGGGCCACACTGTGAAATAATAAACTATTAATGAATTTCACAAGCACCTATTACCCAATGACCTGGTGCGCTAACTGGCTACACTATTGTATATGAAATATTAATTATTAACACAAGCGCCTATCACCCGATGATATGGGGCGCTGACTGGCCGCTTTATTAAACGATATATATAAATATTTTTTAGCACAAGTGCCCGTCACTCGATGACTAAGGGCGCTTACCAGCCGCTCTATTTAATAATAAAATGATAATGAACAGAAGAAGCATCTATCACCTGATGACCGTTATGCTGTTAATTAATAATATACATCGTTTAATAATTTAACCAGTAAGCGCCTCAGGTTATCGGTTGATAGGTGCTTGTGTTAATAATTAATACTTTATTATTCAACAGAAATGCTAGTAAGCATTGCGGGTCATCAGGTGATAGGCGCTTTCGCTATTTATTAATACTTAATTATTTAAAAAAGCGACCAGTAAGTGCCCCGGGATATTGGGTAATAGGCACTTGCATTAATCATTAATTCCTTATTATTTACTAGAGAGTCCAGTTGGCGCTTCGCGTCATCGGGTGATAGGGACTTGTGTTATAATATTGATATTCTTAATTTTTACGAGTCTTGAGCAATGTCCGTTTACTGCTGTGCTGTCTGCTTGATGGAACATTCTCCTTAGATCGTATAGCTATATATGCGATGTTGGTAAGAAGTTCCGATATTAAATCCGCCTAACCTAACGCTGTACCCTAGCTCAGTCGTTAACGCGCGCCCTCGTATATTAACCATAGTAATATCCGGGCTGGGAACTTGCAAGGAGATCAAGTTAAATAGTTAGACACCTAGCGGATGTTTGAAGAAGGACAGAGAGCCGAAGTGTACACCAGCGTTGAGTTAGTCGGATTCTATATTGAAACTTTTTCCCTAGATCGTATATATAGCTAAACAATCTAGTGAGAATGTTACGTCAAGCAGACAGCACAGCAGTAGAGAAGAATTGCCAAAGACGCGAGAAAATAAAAAATTAAAATATTTATAAAACAAGTGCCTATCACCCAATGACCCGAGGCGCTACATTACCTCTCTATTAAATATTAAGGTATGAATTGTTAACACAAGCGCCTATTACCCGATGACCCAGGGCGCTTACTGGTTCCTACAATATATATTATTATTTGATAGTACAACAGTTATTAGGTAATAGGTGCTTGTTCTGTTAATAAATGTTTTATTATTTATTAAAAAGGCCGGTAAACGCCCTGGGTCATTAGGTTACAGGCGATTGTGCTATAAATTAATAATATATACCGTTTGATAAAGCGACCAGTAAACGCTCCAGATCATCAGGTGATAGGCCCTAGCGTTAATAATGATTATTTTATTGTTTCACAAAGTGGCCAGAAAGCACCCTGGGTCATCGGATAATAGGCGCTCGTTTTTATATTAAATACTTTATTACTTAATGGAGGGGCCCGTAAGTGCCCCAGGTTATTGGGTAATAGGTCTTGTGTTAATAATCCATACTTTATTATTTAATAGAGAGGCCAGTTAGTGCCCCGAGTCATTGGGTGATAGGCACTTGTGTTACAATATTACTATTTTTTATTTTCGCGCGTCTTTAGCAATGCCCCTCTACTGATGTGCTGCTGTCTGCTCTACTGAACATTCTCCCTAGCTCGTATAGCTATATATACAAATTTTCCGTCAAGCAGACAGCACAGCAGTGAAGGGGCATTGCCAAAGACTCGCGAAATTTAAAAAGTGTAATACTGTAACACGAGTGCCTATCACCTTATGACCCGGGGCGCTAACTGGCCTCTCTATTAAACCATTAAAGTAATAATTATTAACACGAGCGCCTATCACCTGATGACGCGGGGCGCTAACTGGCCTCTCTATTAATTAATAAGGAATTATTTATCAAGGCAAGCGCCTATCACCTACTATCACGGGGCGCTCACTGCTCGCTTTATTAAATAATTAAGTATTAATTAATAGCACAATCGCCTAGAACCCAATGACCTGAGGTTCTTACTTGCCACTCTGTTGAATAATAAAGTATTAATTATTAACACAAGCACCTCTTATCCGATAACCTAAGGCACTTACTGGTCCTTTTATTAAACGATATATATTTTTAAATAATAGCTTGACGGTCGTCAGGTTATAGGTGCTTGTGCTGTTATTTAATATTTTATTATTAAATAGAGCGGCCAGACAGCGCCCTGGGTTATTCGGTGATAGGCGTTTGTGTTAATAATTAATATTTCATATACAATAGTGTAGCTAGTAAGCACCATAGGTTATTAGGTAATAGGCGCTTGTGCTATTAATTATTATTTTATTATTTTACAGAATGGCCAGTGAGCACCCTGGGTTATCGGGTGATAGGCACTTGTGTTAATATTCAATACTTTATTATTCAATAGAAAGGCCAGTTAGCGCCCCTAATCATTGGGAAATAGGCGTTTCTCTAAATAATTATTACTTTATTATTTTATAGAGTGGCTAGTAAGCAGCCTGGGTCATCGGGTGATAGGCACTTGTGTTAATATTCAATACTATATTATTCAATAGAGAGACCAGTTAGCTTCCTGGGTTATTGGATGCCCCTTCACTGATGTGCTGTCTGCTCGACCTATTATTTTCCCTAGATCGTATAGCTATACATACGAGAATTTTCCTACGAGCAGCCACCACAGCAGTAAAGGGCTATTGCCAAAGACGCGCAAAAATTAAAAATTGTAACATTCATAATACAAATGCCTATCGCCCAATAACCTGGGGCCCTAATTGGCTTGTCTGTTAAATAATAAAGTTTTAATTATTATCACAAGCGCCTGTTACCCGATGACACAGTGTGCTTACTGGCCGCCCTTTCAAATAATAAAATATTAATTATTTACACAAACGATCATCACCTAGTGACCTTGGGCGCTAATTGGCCTTTCTATCAAATAATAAAGTATTAATTATCAACACAAGCGCCTATTACCCGATGACCCAGGGTGCTTACTCGCCACTTTGTGAAATAATAAAATTTTGATGAATAGCACAAGCGCCTATCACCCGATGACCTGGGGTGCTTACTGGCCACTGTATTATATCATAAAATATTAATAATTAACTCAATCGTCTATTAACCAATAAAGCGGGGCGCTAACTGGCCTCTGTACTAAATAATAAAGTATTAAATATTACCACAAGCGCCTATCACTTGATGATCTGGGGCGCTTACTGGTCGCTTTATTGAAAATCTTATATTGTCAATTTATAGCACAAGCGCCTGTCCCCTGATGACCCAGGGCGTTTCATGGCCTCTTTTTTAAACAATTAAATAATTATTGACAGCACAAGCACCTATTACCTAATAACCGTTGTACTATTTATTAATAATATATATCGTTTAATAAAGCGACTAGTAAGCGCCCTGGGTCATCAGGTGATAGGTGCTAGTGTTAATATTTAATACTTCGTTTATTTAATAAAGAGGCCAGTTAGCGCCTTAGTCCTACCGTTGGCAATGTGCGAGAGAGACAAGTGTCCACGTTGAATGCTGTGTCTCTTTCTACTTGTTCTTTAGCGCCGTACATAAGAACGAGCAGTCCATTTTTATGCCGATGATTTGAGTAATATCCTGATTAGAAATTTAACTAGGCTACCTCGGTTGTAAGAGGGGGCCTAGGGCCTAGGTAGGCTTGAGGTAGGTTTCATTACGGTGGAATTGGAAGGGACTAGGTAGGAAGCCTAGCTAGGTATCTTCTACCTCACTCTTTCTGATACTGTAGCTGTAGCTTCAATCTATCCATATATAGGTACAACTCATGCGAATGACAGCCATTTCGGAGCAGTGTGTGTAAGATAATTAACTGACATGTTTAGGGTTCTCTGCATTTTTATCACTAAAACATTTTAAATATTTCTACAGTTTTAATTAATTGATATTATTTTTATCTATTGTATTTTTTTACATTGTCAAAATAATTAATTTTCTTAAATAAAAGGTACCATTGTCGCAAGAAATTATACTATTTTTCATTCTCCTACACTAAAAAAAAAGTGGGAGCGATGATAAACCAGCGGTAGTGAGGTTATGCTCTCATAGTTGTAGGGCGTATGTAACGGTACTTACGGTACAACAGCCACAACAGGTATTCCACAGCTCTGCGAACTCCGCGAGCAACTTGCTAATTTCGACTTAAAAAAAATACCCAAAACTGTGGAATCGTTAGCAACATTTGTAACCGCTTTGTAAAAAACTGCCAGATCAAGCAGTTTTGCAAAAAAAAATAAATTTGATACCGTCGTGCAAGAAACATAAAAAGTATCTTGTCCACCCTTTGCAGTGTGTCTATACTATCAAAGTTGATATCGATCGTTTGCAATTTAATTGTCGTTTATGTTGAATAGTTGCAAATTGTCATATTTTTATGTATAGCAGGTAAAATAATTATTTTTGTCAAATGTGGAATGTGCGATTTTTTCTCAGACAATAATACATAATACCAGCGATGGGATATAGTTCCGGCCAGATTTGGAAATTCTCTAGGACGTAACCTCTCTGACGTGGGTAATCACTAGATAAAAAAAAAAATAGTACCGAAGGTGACGCGCGAGATTCAAATAAGGTCCAATAACACAAGCATCCATCACCTGATGACCCAGGGCACTTACAGGCCACTTTGTTAAATAAGTAATTATTGATAAAACAAGCGCCTATCACCTAATAACCCGGGGCGCTTACTGGCGACTCTTTTAAATAAAAAATTATTAATAACACAAGCGCCTATCACCTGATGACCCGGGGCGCTTACTACCCACTCTTTTCAATAAATAATTATTAATAACAAAAGCGCCTATCACCCAATAACCCGGGGCTCTTACTGGCCACTCCTTTTAATGAAAAATTATTGATAACGCAAGCGCCTATCACCCAATAACCCGGGGCGCTAACTGGCCTCTCTATTAAATAATGAAGTGTTAATTATTAACACGAGCACCTATCACCTGATGATCTGGGGCGCCTAATGGTTGCTTTATTAAACGATTTATATTATCAATTTATAGCACATTCGCCTGTCTCCTGATGATCCAGGGCGTTTACCGGCCTTTTTATCAAATAATAAAATATCAATTAACACCACAAGCACCTTTTAAATAAAAAATTCTCTTTTAAATAAAAAATTATTAATAACACAAGCGCCTATCACCTAATAACCCAGGGCGCTTACTGGCCACTCTTTTAAATAAATAATTATTAATAAATAACACAAGCGCATATCACCTGATGACCCGGGGTACTTACTGGCTACTATTGAATACTAAATTATCAAGTAATTACAAGAGTGCCAATTAAAAAGATCTTTGTCGTACTAGATAGGCAATCAAAATTGTGATATGTTTAATATGTTATCGATCAACTTTTTATTATTTAATAGTGTTGCAAATAAGTATCCTGGTACATCAGGAAGAAGGTGCTTGACATATTTATGAATAATTATTTATTAACTAGATTTGCAATTAGCGCCCTAGGTAATGCGATGATAGGCGCTTGTGTTATTAATAATTATTTGTTTAAAAGAGTGGCCAGTAAGCGCCCGGGGTTATTCGGTGATAGGCAATTGTGTTATTAATAATTATTTATTTAACAGAGTAGCCAGTAAGCGCCCCGGGTTATTAGGTGATAGGCGCTTGTGTTATTAATAATTATTTATTTAACAGAGCGGCCAGTAAGCACCCCAGGTCATCAGGTGATAGGCGCTTGTGTTATTTACTAATAATTATTTATTTAAAAGAGTGGCCAGTTAGCGCCCCAGATCATCAGGTGATAGGCGCTTGTGTTATTTATTAATAATTATTTATTCAACAGAGTTGCCAGTAAGTGCCCTGGGTCATCAGGTAATAGGTGCTTGTGTTATTTACTTATAATTATTTATGTAACAGAGTTGCCAGTAAGCGCCCCGGGTTATTGGGTGATAGGCGCTTGTGTTATTAATAATTATTTATTTAACAGAGTTGCTAGTAAGCGCCCTGGGTCATCAGGTGATAGGCGCTTGTGTTATTAATAATTATTTATTTAAAAGAGTGACCACTAAGCGCCCCAGATCATCAGGTGATAGGCGCTTGTGTTATTTATTAATAATTATTTATTCAACAGAGTTGCCAGTAAGTACCCTGGGTCATCAGATGATAGGCGCTTGTGATATTTACTAATAATTATTTATTTAACAGAGTTGCCAGTAAGCTCCCCGGGTCATCAGGTGATGGATGCTTGTGTTATTGGACCTTATTTGAATCTCGCGCGTCACCTTCGGTACTATTTTTTTTTTGATCTAGTGATTTTCCACGTCAGAGAGGTTGGGTCCTAGAGAATTCCCAAATCTGGCCGGAAATATATCCCATCGCTGGTGTTTCGAGTGTAGTGCGCATGCGCCCTGGCCTGGGGTGGGAGTAAGATGACTCGACTTACTCTCGTATATAAATATAATTATTTATTCAATGAATGTAACTAATTCGACTATTTTGCGATCCTCACACGCACTGGAAATTAAATAGCAAACGACTGGTGATAATTATAATAGTAGAAACTCTACCGTTGAGGCGAAATAATAGTTTTATTAGATTCTTGCAGGACGTACTACATTTTATTTTTTTTACAAAAAAATAATACTCTGACAATTTTTTGCATGGCAATTGCAAAACCTGTAAACGATTCCGCAATTTTTGGTATTTTTTTTTTTTTTGCTGGATGCAAGTCGTTTGCACAGTTTACTGTGCTAGCTCTTGATGGTCGAGCGGACTAAGAGTTTGGCGCTTGATTGATTCGTAGCTAGGTACTCTTCGATTCCTGACCATGACGTTTTTTTTTTTTTTTTTATTATTATTATTAATATTATTATTACTATTATTTATATTGTTATTAGTGTCATTATTATTATTATTATTATTATTATTATTATCATTATTATTATTATTACTAATATTAATATCAATTATTAGAGCCGTAATTAAATGCGCAATAAAAATACTAAAGTTAGCAGATACTCTTTCCTCACCACCTTGCGGTAAGTATCGGGGCGCGTTTTTTTTTTTTTTTAGAAAAAATTAAGGAATAATTTAATTACTAAGAAAAGAATGATGAAGCTATGACTTAAACTAAAAATACATTCGAAAAATTAAGTAACTTTAAAAAGATTTCTCAATAAATGATCAGTTTTTTAGAAATAAAATTCATTTACTTAGCGCGATTTGTTTTATTTTCCAATTGAAAGTATTAATGCAATCAATTTTAAAATTTAAAAAAAAACATCTTGAACTCTTTAACTTAAAAATGTATAAACGCGATTTAACAGACGATCCAGAAATCAAAATTCAAGGCAACTTGTAATTAGTTAGGTGTTTTAAAATTTTTTTAACTTCATACTCATTTAGTTTAAAATGGCTCCTATAATTTGTGTATTTCATGCAAAATTAATTCTTAGCTATTTTTACGATAAAGTGCAAGATTTAATATTTAATTTTTTATTTTTAAAGCTACAATTTTAAATAATTAGAGTCTGTGAAATTGTTGCTTTGTTTTGTATCGATTGCAATTTAATTCAAAAAGTTATATTTAGATAAGGAATTACATTAATTCTAATTACATGTAATAAATTTCATTCATTTATTTATTTGTTGTGTACATAGTAAACGTCTATTTAAAAAAGTTTAAATTAGTCATTAGATTTGTGTCACTTTACAGTATTATTTAAAAACCTGAGATTTTTTTGTTACTATCCAAATAAGTTTACATAAGGGATATTTCATTAAATCCTGTATTATAAGTGTTCGTATAAAATAGTTGTTGTTTATCAGAGTAACGTTGATAGTCACTTAAAGAAGACTGCTTCGAATTGTAGTAATTTATTTATTTGTTAAAATTATTAATTTGATACTTTATGTAGATTTCTGAATTGATGATTGCTTTAAAGTAGATTATAACTTATCAGTTTTAAAATTAAGTTTAATTATTCTGTTCTTATTTTTTTTTGAATTAAGTGTTATTCAGACATCATCATGAGTGGAATAGGCCTATGTGGGATACCACTAAAAGAAAAAATTACGGTAGTAATAAATATTTTTTTATTAGTCCAGTTTATTCATTTTTTATTTTTTTTTTTGTAAACTTAGTTTATTCCGAAAAAAATGATAATTTATTAATAAATCTTTTTAAAATTACCTAATTTTTCGAATGTATTTTTAGTTTAAATCATAGCATAATCATTCTTTTCATAGTAATTAAATTATTCCTTAATTTTTTCTTGAAAAAAAAAAAAACGCGCCCCGATACTTACCGCAAGGTGGTGAGGAAAGAGTATCTGCTAATTTTAGTATTTTTACTGCTCATTTAATTACGGCTTTGATAATTCATATTAATAATAATATTAATAATAATAATAATAATAATAATAATAATAATAATAATAATAATGACACTAATAATAATATGAATAATAGTAATAATAGAATTAATAATAATAATAATAAAAATAAAAAAACGTCATGGTCAGTAATCAAAGAGTACCCAGCTACTAGTCAAGCGAGCGCCAAACTCTTAGTCCGCTCGACCATCGAGAGCTACAAGAAGCTATGGTCAAAAGTAGTATTTAAGTTGTGAGAAGTGGGCGGGGCTTAAGTTAAAGGCTAGGTAGAGGGGCTTTCCTACTTCTACCTGCCCGGTGAGAGAGAGAGCATGGTTCTTCTGCGCTTGCGCTACTAGCCAAGAGCACCCAAGAGAAGTCTTGGGTATATCGCAACACTGGGTGACAGGTGCTTGTGCTGTTAATTAATATTTTATTATTAAATAGAGAGGCTTGCAGGAGCCCTGGGTCATTAAGTGACAGGTGCTTGTGTTATAATATTAAAATTTTTTATTTTTGCGCGTCTTTGGCGATGCCCCTTCACTGATGTGTTGTCTTATCGAAGGAACATTCTTCCTTGATTGTATAGCTATATATACGAGAATTTTCCGTCGAGCAGACAGTACAGCAGTAGAGGGGCGTTTCCAAAGACGCGCTAAAATTAAAAATTTTAATATTTATAATACAAATGTCTATTGCCCAATGACCTGTAGCGCTAACTGGCCTCTCTATTTAATAATAAACTATTAATCATTAACACAAGCGCCTATTACCCGATGTCCCAGGGTGCTTACTTGCCACTCCGGAAAACAATAAAAATTAATGATTAACACAAGTGCCTATCGTCCGATGATCTAGGGCGCTTACTGGTCGCTCCATTAAGCGATTTATATTATCAATTTGTAGCACAAGTTCCTGTCACCTAATTACCCAGGGCGTTTACTTGCTTATAAATTAAATAATGAAATATTAATTAACAGCACAAGCACATATCACTTGACGACCGTTGTACTATTAATTAATAATATATATCGTTTAATAAAGCAACCAGTAAGCGCCCTAGGTCATCGGGTAATAGGCGCTTGTGCTTTTAATTAATAATAAATATCGTTTAATAAAGTGACCAGTAAGCGCCCCAGGTCATGGGTGATAGGCGATTGTTGTATTAACTAATACTTTATTATTTAATAGAGAGACTAGTTAGCGCTCCAAGTAAGTAGGTGATGGCCGTTTGTGTTAATAATTAATATATTATTATTCAAAAGAGTGGCCAGTAAGCACACTGGGTCATCGAGTAATACGCGCTTGTGTTAATAATTAATTATTTATTATTTAATAAAGATGCCAGTTAGCGCCTTAGGTTATTGGGCAACAGGCAGTTGTATTATAAATATTACAATTTTTATTTTTATCGCGTCTTTGGCAACGACCCTCTACTGCTGTGCTGTCTGCTTGACGGAAAATTTTCTTATATATAGCTATACAATCTAGGTAGAATGTTCCGTCGAGCAGACAACACATTCGTGAAGGGGTACAGCTTAAAGCGCGCAAAAATAGAATATTTTAATAATATAACACAAGTGCTGATTACCCAATGACCCGGGGTGCTAAACGGCCTCTCTATTGAATATTAAAGTATTAATTATCAACACAAAAGCCTATCATTCGATGATTCGGGGCTCTAACTGGCCTTTTTTTAAATAATAAAGTATTAATTTTTAACACAAGCACCTATTACCCGATGACTTCGGGTGCTCACGGGCCACACTGTGAAATAATAAACTATTAATCAATTGCACAAGCACCTATTACCCAATGACCTGGGGCGCTAACTGGCTACACTATTGTATATGAAATATTAATTATTAACACAAGCGCCTATCACCCGATGATATGGGGCGCTGACTGGCCGCTTTATTAAACGATATATATAAATATTTTTTAGCACAAGTGCCTGTCACTCGATGACTAAGGGCGCTTACCAGCCGCTCTATTTAATAACAAAATAATAATGAACAGAAGAAGCATCTATCACCTGATGACCGTTATGCTATTAATTAATAATATACATCGTTTAATAATTTAACCAGTAAGCGCCTCAGGTTATCGGTTGATAGGTGCTTGTGTTAATAATTAATACTTTATTATTCAACAGAAATGCTAGTAAGCATTGCGGGTCATCAGGTGATAGGCGCTTTTGCTATTTATTAATACTTAATTATTTAAAAAAGCGACCAGTAAGTGCCCCGGGATATTGGGTAATAGGCACTTGCATTAATCATTAATTCCTTATTATTTAATAGAGAGTCCAGTTGGCGCTTCGCGTCATCGGGTGATAGGCACTTGTGTTATAATATTGATATTTTTAATTTTTACACGTCTTGAGCAATGTCCGTTTACTGCTGTGCTGTCTGCTTGATGGAACATTCTTCTTAGATAGTATAGCTATATATGCGATGTAGGTAAGAAGTTCCGATATTGAATTCGCCTAACCTAACGCTGTACCCTAGCTCAGTCGTTAACGCGCGCCCTTGTATATTAACCATAGTAATATCCAGGCTGGGCACTTGCAAGGAGATCAAGTTAAATAGTTAGACACCTAGCGGATGTTTGAAGAAGGACAGAGAGCCGAAGTGTACACCAGCGTTGAGTTAGTCGGATTCTATATTGAAACTTTTTCCCTAGATCGTATATATAGCTAAACAATCTAGTGAGAATGTTACGTCAAGCAGACAGCACAGCAGTAGAGAAGAATTGCCAAAGACGCGAGAAAATAAAAAATTGAAATATTTATAAAACAAGTGCCTATCACCCAATGACCCGAGGCGCTACATTACCTCTCTATTAAATATTAAGGTATGAATTGTTAACACAAGCGCCTATTACCCGATTACCCAGGGCGCTTACTGGTTCCTACAATATATATTATTATTTGATAGTACAACAGTTATTAGGTAATAGGTGCTTGTGCTGTAAATAAATGTCTTATTATTTATTAAAAAGGCCGGTAAACACCCTGGGTCATTAGGTTACAGGCGATTGTGCTATAAATAAATAATATATACCGTTTGATAAAGCGACCAGTAAACGCTCCAGATCATCAGGTGATAGGCCCTAGCGTTAATAATGATTATTTTATTGTTTCACAAAGTGGCCAGAAAGCACCCTGGGTCATCGGATGATAGGCGCTCGTTTTTATATTAAATACTTTATTATTTAATGGAGGGGCCCGTAAGTGCCCCAGGTTATTGGGTAATAGGTCTTGTGTTGATAATCCATACTTTATTATTTAATAGAGAGGCAAGTTAGTGCCCAGAGTCATTGGGTGATAGGCACTTGTGTTATAATATTACTATTTTTTATTTTCGCGCGTCTTTAGCAATGCCCCTCTACTGATGTGCTGCTGTCTGCTCTACTGAACATTCTCCCTAGCTCGTATAGCTATATATACAAATTTTCCGTCAAGCAGACAGCACAGCAGTAAAGGGGCATTGCTAAAGACTCGCGAAATTTAAAAAGTGTAATACTGTCACACGAGTGCCTATCACCTTATGACCCGGGGCGCTAACTGGCCTCTCTATTAAACCATTAAAGTAATAATTATTAACACGAGCGCCTATCACCTGATGACGCGGGGCGCTAACTGGCCTCTCTATTAATTAATAAGGAATTATTTATCAAGGCAAGCGCCTATCACCTACTATCACGGGGCGCTTACTGCTCGCTTTATTAAATAATTAAGTATTAATTAATAGCACAATCGCCTATAACCCAATGACCTGAGGTTCTTACTTGCCACTCTGTTGAATAATAAAGTATTAATTATTAACACAAGCACCTCTTATCCGATAACCTAAGGCACTTACTGGTCCTTTTATTAAACGATATATATTTTTAAATAATAGCTTGACGGTCGTCAGGTTTTAGGTGCTTGTGCTGTTATTTAATATTTTATTATTAAATAGAGCGGCCAGACAGCGCCCTGGGTTATTCGGTGATAGGCGTTTGTGTTAATAAATAATATTTCATATACAATAGTGTAGCTAGTAAGCACCATAGGTTATTAGGTAATAGGCGCTTGTGCTATTAATTATTATTTTATTATTTTACAGAATGGCCAGTGAGCACCCTGGGTTATCGGGTGATAGGCACTTGTGTTAATATTCAATACTTTATTATTCAATAGAAAGGCCAGTTAGCGCCCCGAATCATTGGGAAATAGGCGTTTCTCTGAATAATTATTACTTTATTATTTTATAGAGTGGCTAGTAAGCAGCCTGGGTCATCGGGTGATAGGCACTTGTGTTAATATTCAATACTTTTCTATTCAATAGAGAGACCAGTTAGCTCCCTGGGTCATTGGATGCCCCTTCACTGATGTGCTGTCTGCTCGACCTATTATTCTCCCTAGATCGTATAGCTATACATACGAGAATTTTCCTACGAGCAGCCACCACAGCAGTAAAGGGCTATTGCCAAAGACGCGCAAAAATTAAAAATTGTAACATTCATAATACAAATGCCTATCACCCAATAACCTGGGGCGCTAATTGGCTTGTCTGTTAAATAATAAGGTTTTAATTATTCACACAAGCGCCTGTTACTTGATGACACAGTGTGCTTACTGGCCGCTCTTTCAAATAATAAAATATTAATTATTTACACAAACGATCATCACCTAGTGACCTTGGGCGCTAATTGGCCTTTCTATCAAATAATAAAGTATTAATTATCAACACAAGCGCCTATTACCCGATGACCCAGGGTGCTTACTCGCCACTTTGTGAAATAATAAAATTTTGATGAATAGCACAAGCGCCTATCACCCGATGACCTGGGGTGCTTACTGGCCACTGTATTATATAATGAAATATTAATAATTAACTCAATCGCCTATTAACCAATAAAGCGGGGCGCTAACTGGCCTCTGTACTAAATAATAAAGTATTAAATATTACCACAAGCGCCTATCACTTGATGATCTGGGGCGCTTACTGGTCGCTTTATTGAAAATCTTATATTGTCAATTTATAGCACAAGCGCCTGTCCCCTGATGACCCAGGGCGTTTCATGGCCTCTTTTTTAAACAATGAAATATTAATTGACAGCACAAGCCCCTATCACCTGATAACCGTTGTACTATTAATTGATAATATAAATATCGTTTTATAGAGTGACCAGTAAGCCCTCGTCGGTCATTGGCTGAGAAGCGCTGTGCTATTAATTAAAAATATATATCGTTTAATAAAGGGACCAGTAAGCGCCCTAGCTCATTGGGTGATAGGCGTTTGTTGTATTAATTAATACTATATTATATTATAGAGAGGCCAGTAAGCGCCCCAGGTCATCAGGTGATAGGCGCTTGTGTTGATAATTAATACTTTATTATTAAATAGAGAGGCTTTTAGGTGCCCTGGGTTATAAGGTGATAGGCACTTGTGTTATATTATGACCAATTTTTAATTTCGCGCGTCTTTGTCAATGACTCTTTACTGCTGTGCTTTCTGCTAGAAGGAAAATTCTCCCTAGATCGTTTGTATAGCTATACGATCTAGGAAGAATGTTCCGTGGAGCAGAGAGCCCAGCAGTTAAGGGGCATTGCCAAAGACGCGCGAAAATAAAAAATTGTAATATTATAACACAAGTGCCTACTACCCAATCACCCGGGGCACTAACTGGCTTCTCTATTAAATAATAAAGTATTCATTATTAACACAAACACCTATTACCTAATAATCCGGGGCGCTAACTGGCCTCTCTATTTAATAATGAAGTATTAATTATTAACACGAGCACCTATCACCTGATGATCTGGGGCGCCTAATGGTCGCTTTATTAAACGATTTATATTATCAATTTATAGCACAATCGACTGTCTCCTGATGATCCAGGGCGTTTACCGGCCTTTTTATCAAATAATAAAATATCAATCAACACCACAAGCACCTATTACCTTATAACCGTTGTACTATTAATTAATAATATATATCGTTTAATAAAGCGACTAGTAAGCGCCCTGGGTCATCAGGTGATAGGCGCTAGTGTTAATATTCAATACTTCGTTTATTTAATAAAGAGGCCAATTAGCGCCTTAGTCCTACCGTTGGCAATGTGCGAGAGAGACAAGTGTCCACGTTGAATGCTGTGTCTCTTTCTACTTGTTCTTTAGCGCCGTACATAAGAACGAGCAGTCCATTTTTATGCCGATGATTTGAGTAATATCCTGATTAGAAATTTAACTAGGCTACCTCGGTTGTAAGAGGGGGCCTAGGGCCTAGGTAGGCCCGAGGCAGGTTTCATTACGGTGGAATTGGAAGGGACTAGGTAGGGAGCCTAGCTAGGTATCTTCTACCTCACTCTTTCTGATACTGTAGCTGTAGCTACAATCTATCCATATATAAGTACAACTCATGCGAATGACAGCCATTTCGGAGCAGTGTGTGTAAGATAATTAACTGACATGTTTAGGGTTCTCTGCATTTTTATCACTAAAACATTTTAAATATTTCTACAGTTATAATTAATTGATATTATTTTTATCTATTGTACTTTTTTACATTGTCAAAATAATTAATTTTCTTTAAAAAAAAGGTACCATTGTCGCAAGAAATTATACTATTTTTCATTCTCCTACACTGAAAAAAAAGTGGGAGCGGTGATAAACCAGCGGTAGTGAGGTTATGCTCTCATAGTTGTAGGGCGTATGTAACGGTACTTACGGTACAACAGCCACAACAGGTATTCCACAGCTCTGCGAACTCCGCGAGCAACTTGCTAATTTCGACTTAAAAAAAATACCCAAAACTGTGGAATCGTTAGCAACATTTGTAACCGCTTTGTAAAAAACTGCCAGATCAAGCAGTTTTGCAAAAAAAAATAAATTTGGTACCGTCGTGCAAGAAACATAGAAAGTATCTTGTCCACCCTTTGCAGTGTGTCTATACTATCAAAGTTGATATCGATCGTTTGCAATTTAATTGTCGTTTATGTTGAATAGTTGCAAATTGTCATATTTTTATGTATAGCAGGTAAAATAATTATTTTTGTCAAATGTGGAATGTGCGATTTTTTCTCAGACAATAATACATAACACCAGCGATGGGATATAGTTCCGGCCAGATTTGGAAATTCTCTAGGACGTAACCTCTCTGACGTGGGTAATCACTAGATAAAAAAAAAAATAGTACCGAAGGTGACGCGCGAGATTCAAATAAGGTCCAATAACACAAGCATCCATCACCTGATGACCCAGGGCGCTTACAGGCCACTTTGTTAAATAAATAATTATTGATAAAACAAGCGCCTATCACCTAATAACCCGGGGCGCTTACTGGCGACTCTTTTAAATGAAAAATTATTAATAACACAAGCGCCTATCACCTGATGACCCGGGGCGCTTACTGGCCCCTCTTTTCAATAAATAATTATTAATAACAAAAGCGCCTATCACCCAATAACCCGGGGCTCTTACTGGCCACTCTTTTAAATAAAAAATTATTAATAACACAAGCGCCTATCACCTAATAACCCGGGGCGCTTACTGGCGACTCTTTTAAATAAAAAATTATTAATAACACAAGCGCCTATCACCTGATGACCCGGGGCGCTTACTGGCCCCTTTTTTCAATAAATAATCATTAATAACAAAAGCGCCTATCACCCAATAACCCGGGGCTTTTACTGGCCACTCTTTTAAATAAAAAATTATTGATAACGCAAGCGCCTATCACCCAATAACCCGGGGCGCTAACTGGCCTCTCTATTAAATAATGAAGTGTTAATTATTAACACGAGCACCTATCACCTGATGATCTGGGGCGCCTAATGGTTGCTTTATTAAACGATTTATATTATCAATTTATAGCACAATCGCCTGTCTCCTGATGATCCAGGGCGTTTACCGGCCTTTTTATCAAATAATAAAATATCAATTAACACCACAAGCACCTATTAAATAGAAAATTCTCTTTTAAATAAAAAATTATTAATCACACAAGCGCCTATCACCTAATGACCCGGGGCGCTTACTGGCTACTATTGAATACTAAATTATCAAGTAATTACAAGAGCGCCAATTAAAAAAATCTTTGTCGTACTAGATAGGCAATCAAAATTGTGATATGTTTAATATGTTATCGATCAACTTTTCATCATTTAATAGTGTTGCGAATAAGTGTTCTGGATCATCAGGAAGAAGGTGCTTGACATATTTATAAATAATTATTTATGAACTAGATTTGCAATTAGCGCCCTAGGTAATACGGTGATAGGTGCTTGTGTTATTAATTAATAATTATTTATTCAAAAAAGTAGCTATTAAGCGCCCTCAGTCATCAGGTAATAGGCGCTTGTGTTATTTATTAATAATTATGTATCAATCCAAATTGCCAGTAAGCACCCCGGGTCATTAGGTGATAGGCGCTTGTGTTATTAAAAATTATTTATGTAAAAGAGTGGCCAGTAAGCGCCCCTGGTTATTAGGTGATAGGCGCTTGTGTTAATAATAATTTTTTATTCCAAAGAGTGGCCTGTAAGTGCCCCGTGTTATTAGGTTATTGGCGCTTGTGTTTTTAATAACCATTTATTTAACAAAGTGGCCAGTAAGCGCCCGGGGTCATCAGGTGATAGGCGCTTGTGTTGTTTACTAATAATTATTTATGTTACAGAGTGGCCAGTAAGCGCCCCGGGTTATTAGGTGATAGGCGCTTGTGTTATTAATACTTATTTATTTAACAAAGTGGCCAGTAAGCGCCCCGGGTCATCAGGTGATAGGCGCTTGTGTTATTAATAATTATTTATTCAACAAAGTGGCCAGTCAGCGCATCGTGTCATTGGACGATAGGCGCTTATGTTATTCATAATTATTTATCCATCCGAGTTGCCAGTAACCGCCCCGGGTCATTAGGTGATAGGCGCTTGCGTTATTAAAAATTATTTATTGAACAGAGTGGCCAGTAAGCACACTGGGTCATCAGGTGATGGATGCTTGTGTTATTAGACCTTATTTGAATCTCGCGCGTCACCTTCGGTACTATGTTTTTTTTTGATCTAGTGCAGTGTTGGGATATAGTTCCGGCCAGACTTTGGAATTCTCTAGGACCCAACCTATCTGACGTGGCAAATCACTAGATCAAAAAAAAAACAGTACCAAAGGTGACGCGCGAGATTTAAATGAGGTCCAACAACACAAGCATCCATCAGCTGATGACCCAGTGAGCTTACTGGCCACTCTGTTCAATAAATAATTTTTAATAACACAAGCGCCTATCACCCAATGACACAGGGCGCTTACTGGCCACTCTGTTAAATAAATAATTATTAAAATTACACAAGCGCCTATCATCTCATGACCCAGGGCGCTTACTGGCCACTCTGTTAAATAAATAATTTTTTATAACACAAGCGCCTATCACCCAATGACCCGGGGCGCCAACTGGCCACTCTCTTAAATAAATAATTATTAATAACACAAGCACTTATCACCGTATAACCTGGGGCGCTAATATCAAATCTAGTAAATAAATAATTATTAATAAATATGTCAAGCACCTTTTTCCTGATGATCCAGGACACTTATTTGTAACACTTTTAAATAATAAACACTTGATCGATAACATATGTAAACATATCACAATTTTGATTGCCTATCTAGTACGACAAAGATCTTTCTAAATGGCGCTTTTGTAATTCCTTGATAATTTATTATTCAACAGAGTGGCCAGTTAGCGCCCTGGGTCATTGGGTGATAGGCGCTTGTGTTATTAATATTACAATTTTGGATTTCCGAGTGTCTTTGGCAATGCCCCTTCACTACTGTGCTGTCTTCTCGACGGAACATTCTCCCTAGATCGTATAGCTATATATACGATCTAGGGAAAAAGTTCCGACATTGAATCCGCCTAACCCAACGCTGCAGCTGCCCCCTTAGAGAATATATACATGGAGGAAGCATTGTATGCTCCAGCCGCGAGACGAGATGAGAGAGACAAAAGACAAATAGCAGTACAACCTTTCTCTCTCTAACACGCCTCTGATTGGTTGGCCCCCTTCCGTATATATAGGTATAGTCGTATCCACGAGTGGCGGTCGTGGGGGAACAGAGCAGATATATGTAACCTAAAATCTGATGAAAAAGAACTTACACATTACCAGAGAATATAGAATATATCCTCTTTAAGTATAGAAGGCCAAAGCGGAATTCCGAGCAATACACACTATAACAATAATCTTCCATTACAACATAATTGAAACAACAAAATTTGAATAAAAATTTCCAATTTTAATTAAAGCCCTCATACCTGGTTAAACAGTTCATGTATGGCTAATGACTCAGTTAGAATGTTTGTCTTCGATAGCTGAGCGGTCAAGAATGATCGATTAGCTTTTGCGCTCTGGGCTTCGAATCTGACCTATGCTTTTTTTTTTTTTTTTTCTTAGGTATACATTTTCATAATACTTGTTTTATTACGTTTCGTTTGTTTATAATTTTTATATATTCTTATAAAGAAATTTATTTTATAAGATTTCACACTTTAATAATAAGATTTAAAAAACTACTCTTGGCTAATGCCAGTAAAATACTTATGCAAAAATGTGTAAATACTTTTTGTATATTATTATTATTATTATTACAAGTGTAAATATTGTTTGTTTAATTATTTACTGCATTGATCGATACGGATTTATTGGGGTTCTAATATCTAATATGCCCTTTATCCTGCATGTATCCTATCCTAATGAAAAATACTGCCACCTTTCCGTCGGTTTCTATTGAGTAATGCCAATAAAAAATAAATTATACGACGTATTGTAAAAGTATAATATTGAATTTATGCTCGCATTAGTATTTTGTTGGCATTAGCCAAGAGTAGTTTTTTAAATCTTATTATTAAAGTGTGAAATCTTATAAAATAAATTTATTTATAAAAATATATAAAAATTATAAACAAACGAAACGTAATAAAACAAGTATTATGAAAATGTATACCTGAAAAAAAAAAAAGCATAGGTCAGATTCGAAGCCCAGAGCGCAAAAGCTAATCGATCATTCTTGACCGCTCAGCTATCGAAGACAAACATTCTAACTGAGTCATTAGCCATACATGAACTGTTTAACCAGGTATGAGGGCTTTAATTAAAATTGGAAATTTTTATTCAAATTTTGTTGTTTTAATTATGTTGTAATGGAAGATTATTGTTATAGTGTGTATTGCTCGGAATTCCGCTTTGGCCTTCTATACTTAAAGAGGATATATTCTATATTCTCTGGTAATGTGTAAGTTCTTTTTCATCAGATCTTAGGTTACATATATCTGCTCTGTTCCCCCACGACCGCCACTCGTGGATACGACTATACCTATATATACGGAAGGGGGCCAACCAATCAGAGGCGTGTAAGAGAGAGAAAGGTTGTACTGCTATTTGTCTTTTGTCTCTCTCATCTCTTCTCGCGGCTGGAGCATACAATGCTTCCTCCATGTATATAATTTCTAAGGCTGCCCCACTCGAGCGGAGATAAGTATAGCCCTACTGTTTAGTAAAGCAGAGCTCCTTCGAAAGAGTCCTGCTCTCCCACTTCTTTCACAGTGTAGTCTAAGAATTTATTTCTTGACATACAGTTTATTACGCATACCTTGTTTGCAAGGTTAAAAGGAGCAGAGCAGAATATATACTTAAAGCATTTTCAGTGGGTGTATGCAAAAAATACTCTAGAGAGGTTGCCTAGGTAGGGCCAGCGAAGCCGCGTTACATCACGCCATCTGCCTAGCTAGGCTAGCTAGGCTGTTTAAGTATAGGCACAAGCTAGACCCCCGCTAAGCTTTCCGATCGGGATGATATATATGAGCACGCGCAGCACACACATAAATACATACAAACTTATATGCTTATATGTATCCAATATTAGTGCAGATGAAAGTGGGCGATTACTGGGCGAAAGTCATGCTAAGTCAGGCCTAGCTGCGCCCAAGTCAGCGCCGTATTACAAACCCACCTCCAGCCAGGCTTTGTTGAATTGTTGCTTGATTTAAACCACGGTGCAAGATAAGACAGGTGGTGAGGTGGTACGAAGTTATGCTTGTTCGGTCTGTTGCAATTTTGTAGCAGTACCAACTTCTCTACCAGGTGGATTAGTGTCAAAAAGGTAGTATATACAGCATGATATGTAACGGTGGCATTTTCCGAGAACCACGTGTAGAGCGATTTTTTCTGACGCGAACCCCGTTAGAATTAATTTTTTAGGGCAAATAGCTTTTAAATGGGAGCCGATTGAAAATACGTTCCAAACTACCTCTACATGGGGTTGGAAAGCTATAGCGCACTCGCATTAACTCACGACGTTGCCACATTGTTATTGGAGCTTAGTCGGTAAGCAGTGAGAACTATATCCATGTGCGCACGAAAAAGCGTCAGCGTCAGCTATACTGCTGGTAACTTGAAGGTTGGATGTGAAAAGGTAAATATTGTCTGCTCTTTATGTTGTCACTTGTTTGTCCCCGCGCTTACTGTCTTTCTCACTCTCATGTTGGACAAAAACATCTTTAAATTTTTATACTTATAAGTAATGTTATCTTTAATCGAAGAGAAAATAAAAGACCATATCAGTAGGCATTTTTCCACTCTACACGATAGTATTTTTGCAAAAATAGTCGACCTCTCGGTCAAAAATATTGTTGTTATAGGTATGTCTTGCTTACGTTCCCGTGTATGTCGTCTATACACGATTTAGAACAAGTCCATTCCTAAATTGCAATAATCAAAGTATATTATTGATATTGCTCATAAAAATCATTTATTTATTATCCAAATTTAAATACTTTAAAATAATTCGTTTGAAAATGCTTTAAATACTATCTAATTAATTCAACAAAAATTATATAACATCTATTCAAAAAAATCATAAACTTTACAGTGTATTAAATAATAATTAAAAAATGTCACGTTAATATAATGTTTGTTTGATGTACATCTTTAGTCAGTTAAAACTTAACCATCAATATAATTTGACACAATGAGAATAAAAAATAGCTTGCAACATACAGACAATAAATTTAATCGAACTAAGTCCCCGCCAAGTACCCGAGGAAGATCCCGGCAAGTGCTCGGGAAGTACCCGCTAAGTACCCGTCAAGTACCCGGGAAGTACCCGATGAAGAGCCCGGCAAGTGATCGGGAAGAACCCGCTAAGTGCCTAGGAAGTACCCGCCAAGTGCCCGCCAAGTAGCCAGGCAGTACCCACCAAGTGCCCTGGAAGTCCCCGCCAAATACAATACTGTCAGGTACTTTTCAGGCACTTCTTGGGCACCTGGCGGGGACTTCCCGGGTACTTGGTGGGCACTTTACGGACACTTGGCGGGTACTTCCTGGGTACTTGGTGCGTACTTCCCGGGCTCTCGGTGGGGACTTCGCGGCACTTGGTGGGTACTTTCCAGGCACTTCCCGGGCACTTCCCGGGCACTTGGCGGGTACTTCGAGAGATCTCATGCCAAATCTGAGATCTCAGGTGAGATTATGGAAAGAAAAATAAATAAAAAATTTTTGTGCAACAATTATAAAATATACATCAATAGAATAATACTTAAAATTTCAACAGTTACAGGAAAAAAAAAAAAAATGACTTATGTGGGAGACAAACCTGAGGCCTCAGATATACAGGCAAGCATCTTACCGCTTGGCCAGAGAGGATGAGATACGTGTTCGACAATTTACGTCTATATAAAGTGTAAGTACCATGTGTTATTGTTTTTCTTGTTCACAACTGAATCATACCATTGTTAATAGATAAAATTTTTCCCAATCTTAATTCTGATAGTTAACCAACTAGATAATATTCTGGAACATTATTTTCTTTATAAACAATATTTTTCTCTCTTAAAGTTACTCTTGAGGGGGCTTTATATCCAAGTAAGGCATACGTTTTTAATAATTATTGTAAATGTTTATTTAAATGTAATTATAAAGAAAAACTACAATATAAAATAGGGGGACTTGATGTGTTGTGAATAAATTATTATTAAAAAATCCAAATTACTTGCGTGTATATTATTTTATTTTGAAAAAACACTTATAAAAGTTGGAAATTCTTAAAGCTATTCATGTTATTCCAACTTATCAAACTTATTATACTCCTTAAAGAATTTTATATAGAGTAATCACTGTAAGTTTTATGAAACAATACATGTGTGTTATAATGAGTTAGGTACCATTGTTTAAACCAAACTGTAGGTTTTTACTACTTTTTTGCCTTTTCGGTAAACAATCACATTTAACTCACTAAACATAAATTGTATCAACAAATTTTTAGTGATGACTTTATCTGTAATTATTAACGGAGTAATAATAAGCTTTGAAAAGTTGGAATAACATGAATAGCTTTAAGGATTAATTTCCAACTTTTATAAGTGTTTTTTCAAAATAAGATAATATACAAGCAAGTAATTTGGATTTTTTAATAATAATTTATTCACAACAGATTAAGTCCCCCTATTTTATATTCAAGTTTTTCTTTATAATTACATTTAAATAAACATTTACAATAATTATTAAAAACGTATGCCTTACTTGGATATAAAGCTCCCTCAAGAGTAACTTTGAGAGAGAAAAATATTGTTTGTAAAGAAAATAATGTTCCTGAATATTATCTAGTTGGTTAACTATCAGAATTAAGATTGGGAAAAATTATATCTATTAATAATTGTATGATTCAGTTGTGAATAAGAAAAAAAATAACACATGGTACTTACACTTTATATAGACGTAAATTGTCGAACTGGTATCTCATCCTCTCTGGCCAAGCGGTAAGATGCTGGCCAGTGGTACTGGGGGCTCGAGGCTCGAGTTCGTGTCCCATATAAGCCGAATTTTTTCTTTCCCATACTTAACTGTTGATATTTTAGGAAATCATTCTATTGATGTATAAATTAAAATTGTTGCACGAAATTTTTTTATTTATTTTACTTTCCAAAATCTCACCTGAGATCTCAGATGAGAATTTGGGTTGAGATCTCAGGTGAGAAATCACATGAGATTTCAGATGAGATCTCAGGTAAGATTTGTCAGAAGTGTACATGTTGAAACGGTTACATATATATACACGTATATGTATGAATACATTCTACACATATATACTACCTTTTCGACACTGATCCATCTGGTGGAAAACTTGTTACTGCTACAAAATTGTAACTCGGAAGAGGTGGCACTTCGTACCACCTGTCTTATCTTACATTTGAACCATGTTTTGAACCATGCGTTTAAGGGGGCTCCTTCACGAAAGTCCCCAAACAGAGATATATTATTTCTTGTAAATAAAAGTCTACTGAATTTAATGGTGGTCTAAATTATATTTCGAATGGGTCAAAATTTTGAGAAATCCGAGCTCAAAGTTGTAACTATTAGCACATGCTCTTATGGGGCAGCGTGAAAAACAATTTGTTTTCGTTTATAATAAACCTAAATTAAATGTCCCAGCAGACTGAATATTTACGTTTTGTAGATGAAGTCTTCCTCTGTAATATGCTGTATTAAAAATTGTGGATAAAGGACCATTTTAGCGAGATATATTGTGATGGAAATAAATAAATAGTGTCCAGGAGGTCAGTAGCAGACGTACTTGTTCACGACATATGTATACCATATACCTATATATTACATCGCTATACTACACCAACACAGGTGGTCTGGTCTGGTGGTGTACCCTCGTATGCACTAGACTGGTCAAAACAATAATTAATTTTTCGTACAAAGTTAAACTTCACACATTAATATCATTTTTCCCACTTCATACGTTATTAAAAATATCATAATGATTTTCAGACACATTTGTTTATTGAAAAACAAAACTTTATTTTTTGTTTGTCTTTGACCTCAGCAGTAGTCGTAGGAGTCCCCTTAAACTGGGTTCTCTATCCCCTATAGACATATATTCCCACCTTCGGCAATGTGCGAGAGAGACAGGTATACACGTTCAATGTTGTGTCTTCTTCTACTTGTGCTTTAGCGCCGTACATGAGAACGAGCAGTCTTTTATTTTTAAATGTCTATGGGGCTGCCTACTTTTAATTTAATATCTACAAGTTGTATTGCATGTAGCAATTGTAGCATCAAGAACAACCCTGTAGATGTCACTTATGAGGTTTAACGAATTTTATATAGAATTTTATATGGAAAACTAGGTGTCAAATAAGTAAGCTTCTTACGCGTAGAAGACACGTCAAATACTTTAAATACTGTAGAAATTTTTAAGGCTTTTCTACATAGTAATCAACATAGAGTTCTCGACACTTCACATAAACTTAATTTCAAGTAAACCGTAAATTCACTCTACTGTTAACTTCATAAGCGAGTGTACGATATGTACTTGCGTTGTCGAATTAAATTTAACGTGCTTTATAAGTGTTTGTCTTACCTTCTTTAATTTATTTTTCTTTGTACTTTAAAAATATTTAAATACTCAACAATAAATATTAGTTATAACACAATAGATGAATTTACAATTTTATACACAATTGAAAAGAGAAGCTTTACGGACATTATAACGTTTAATTCAGTTTTCTACGTTTTCTACGTTGTCCACAGCTTCCTTACGTTTGATAAATTCTTACGAATATACAATAGAATACTGAAAATTATATAGAAAACCCATTCCTGGATACTATCAAGAAACTGCCTGAAACGTAAATAAGTTGTAATAACCGTAGAAAACTAAATAAAATGATTTGTAAACTTAATTATATATCAATGAATGTAAAGCTTCTCTTTTGAACTGTAAATAAAATTATAAGTTGATTTATCCAGTTACACTTAATATAAATCGTTGAGTACGTATATCTTTTTAGAAGCACAAAGAAAAATAAATCGAAGTAGGTTACGGTATGTAAACACTTGTAAAGCACGTAAAATTCTATTCAACTACGAAAGTACGTATTTTACACTTTCTCATACAATTTACAGTAGACTTAATTTACAGTTTACTTGAAATTAAGGTTATGTGAAGTGTCACATACATGCGTTTACAGTACCAAAAAAAATATGAATTTGAGGCCCATGATAGGGGGACGTCCATAAATTATGTAACGCATATAAGAGCTAAATTTATACCCTCCCTCCCCCATCGTAACGCATCCGTCACGAAACCTTACACCCCCCCCCCCAAAATAAAAAACGTTACGTAACAACGAAAAATTTAAACGGAAAAAAAAGAAATTAAATTATCTTAATTTACAATGTTTCGTAATTTATTTAATTTTAAGATCTAAATTTTTTTCATAAACTATTTAATTTAATATAAGTCATTTGTTAATTTTTATAAAATATTTGAGTTATTACATTTAATTTTTGGTAACGTACGTAAGAAATTAGTCTTAAAAATAATACTAAAAATCTTCTTCAAACGGATTCATTGACCATTTAACGATATCATCGATTAAACGCAAGTCACTTTTCTGTTTTTCAATTGGTAAGTCTATTCCATCGGTATTGAGAGCTTCCTTTTCTATATGTGAGAGAGGGTCTTCACAAACGTACGACCCTAACGCCATCTCCCTGATGAATACAGTACTAACGTTATAAGTAAAAACAAGTTTAGGCCTAGCGCCTAGCCCAGTACAGCCGCCAGTACAGCGTTGGGTTAGGCGGATTCAATATCGGAACTTTTTTCCTAGATCGTATAGGTATTTATACGATCTAGAAAAAAAGTTCTGATACTGAATCCGCTCGAGCAGACAGCACAGCAGTAAAGGGGCATTGCCAAAGACACGCGGAAATTAAAAATTGTAATATTAATAACACAAGTGCCTAGGCAGTAAGTGCCCCGGGTCACCAGGATATAGGCTTTTATGTTAATAATTAATACTTTATTATTCAATAGAGAGGCCAGTTAGTGCTTTGGGTCACTAGGTGATAGGCGTTTGTGTTAATAATTAATATTTTATTATTTAATAGAGTGGCTAGTAAGCACCCCGGGTCATCGGGTAATAGGCGCTTGTGTTAATAATTAATACTTCATTATTTAATAGAGAGGCAAATTAGCGCCCCGAGTTATTTGGTGATAGGCAGTTGTGTTATTAATATTACAATTTTTAATTTTTGTTTGTCTTTGGCAATGCCCCTTTACTGATTTGCTGTCTGCTCGACGAAATATATCTTAGATCGTATAGCTATATATAAGATCTAAGGAAAAAGTTCTGATATTGGGATCGCCTAATCCAACACAGTAAAAAATATCGTAGTAAAATTACTACGTTTAGCATAGGAAATAATCTGACCTATGCTGAGCGTGGTATATTTACTACAGCAGTAGTAAAATTTCTACTGCGCTAGTAAATTTACTTCCCACTTTGTAAGGCTAGAATTAAAAAGGGGGAGTAGTATCTGAGTTGTTTTTTTACTATTCCAATAGTAAATATACTGAAGTAGTGGTAAGTATGCAACGTATGCAGTAGATGGCGTGACCGCAATCGTAGTAAAATTACTTAATTACAATTGTAATTAACTCTGGCTGTATATGTATATTTCATGCCAATAAAGATACTATCTATCTATCTTACTTAACTACTAAGTAGCGGTGTACAATGATTTTTAAAGCATATATATATATATATATATATATATATATATATATATATATATATAGTGCTACTAAAATTATCAAGGCAACTTTTTAACAATATTTTAGTACTATCAAAGAAACTATAAACAGTCTTATAAATATTGTACTAAAGATACATTTAAATAAGCACTGTTTACAGAAAAAAAACATTTAATTAGTACCTGTACTGTACATTACCTTATTTATTTTAAAATTGGCTGTGTTTATACATTAGCATATAGATTTATAATAATTCGACATTACTGTTACATGTTTGAATAAATAAATACAAATAAGTTTTTTATAATTAATACGCATAAAAAGAATTTGTGTGATTATAATTTCAAGCAAAAACAGAATACCTCATGGTTCTTTACCCCATGACTTGCTTGAGAGTTATGAATATCTGCACTTTTTCGAATTACTACTCCAATAGTAAACTTTACTACGTGAATAGGTATTATACTTAGCGAAGCGTAATAAACTATAAGACAGTTGTAATTTTACTTATTTGGTAGTGAATTTGGTTACTATTGTGCGTAGTACAATTACTACGTTCAGCATAGGTCGGATTATTTCCCATGCTAAGCATAGTAAAATTACAACAGTAGTAGTAGATTTACAAGAAGTTTAGTGAGAACACTACAAACTAGTACTTTTACATTGTGGAACGAAGGAATTTTTACTAGAGGAATATTAAATCCACTAAAGTCATTTTTTACTGTGACGCTGTGACGCTGTGACGCTGTGTACGCTGCTTAACGCTGAACGCTGAACCCAACGTTGGACTGTTCATGTGGGAGAGGGTCCTTACAAATTTACGACCCTAACGCCATCTCCCTGATGGATACCGTACTAACGTCACAAGTAAAAACAAGTTTAGGCTTAGCGCTTAGCGCCTAGCCCAGTAGCCAGTAGCCCGACCTTCTATACATGAAGGGTCTTGTTTCTATATTCTTTGATTGTAGTACTTATGCACGGGACGATCAATCCCGCAAGTGATCACGTATATCGAATAACAAAACAAATAAGACCCCAACAGTAACATCCTTTGTGATAAAATTTATCGAATTAAATTACTAAGGTTCTTATGTAAAGGATCACCTTTAGTCTAAAAAATTGTGTTAGGTTATAAGTTGAAATATTTTCTATGGTTATCTTATCAACTTATTTAATTTACTTGGCAAATTTAAAAATAGAATACTTAAAGTTTTGTGATTTATCTGCTTAATATATCAAGTACTTTGCAAACTGGTTGAAATTGCATGATTTACACTGATAGCAACTTAAATGGTAGCTAAAATAAGTATTTAATGGCTGGAGTATTGTGGCAATTTATGTTATTATCTAGTACTTCAAAATAGTTTATTCATAGTTTTCGTTTTTTTGACGGTGCTCTCCCGATTGGAGCATTATTTCAGAGGGCAAGTATTTTTCATGTTCCAACTCCAAATTCTTTATGTGTTGAAGCTAATTTGTACAGCAGACGAATGGTCAAATGTGTGTTGAATGTAAGTACATCTAACAATTTACGTGTTTATTTAACAATTTTTCTTACATTGTTTATGTAGCATTTCTGAATAAACTCTGTAATATTGAACTATATCTAAAAGCTACGTTTCTGTGTAACCTAGGAGTAATTCCAAAGTATCACTGAGAGTTCCTGATTCTCGTTGTTTTATTCAAACTTCAGTCATTATTAATTAAAGTTGTGTTTTCTCAGCATATATCTAACAAAAGACTTTTCAATAGAATTCTGTTATAATCAATACTGCATACTATCACCTTACTGCTTATAAGTACTTCCTTTACAAATGATGCTCACTAATTAGTTTGCACATACATACTAAAAAAAAGCTTAATAAAGAAATTTTTTTCTTATGATAACGAATTATTAGATTCCCTGTTAAATTTCTGATTACTGTTTGTATTTGTTTATTGGACTCACAGAAGACAAAGTTGATTCAAAGGCAGCCAAATAGCATATATGTTTTCTATAGAAGGTGGACAAAAGTATTTGTCCAGAGCTGAGAAAATATATGAGAAAATATTACGATATAACCCATTAAGAATCAAAGCAGTCTGCGTCAAATAAAGTATAACTAACTTAACCTCTGTGGATTGAAATCAAAATGTTAAAAACATAAGTTCTTCTCTACAACATTTTACGCTGGCTTTAGGTGGCTATAGTTAAATAAGTATCGTCAAGAAATTGAATATAATTCTGGAAATATAACCACTATAACAATTTAATTAAAATAAACGATTTTTAAAATTAATCTATGTACTTTTTCTAAAAATATGTTGACAACTACAATTTTATAAGAATAAAGAAAAAAATGATTTTTCTTTTGCAAGTGCAAGTCACTTTGAGGCATTGTTAAATTTCTTTTTCAATGTTTTACCTCTCTTTCAAACAATTACAACACTTACAACTTGATATATTTGAAAAAATGGACAGCTTTTTAGAAATTGATTTCGCTTGTTTAAAAATTTTCATCTGCTACAGCAGCGCCCCCAAAAGTGGCTACCAAACTTGGGGGGAATTTCAAATTAGTTATATGGAGCAAGACGCAAAACCCCAGATAAATCGACATAATTTTATACACCCTAACTTTATAAATTAATCTCAAGCTATTGATCCCGATAACCTAACGCGCCCATCAGCAGTCTCACGAGCCTTAATCATTCTGGTCGCTTTGTTAATTAATGAAAAACGCAAGCGTCAATCACCACAACTCGGGGCGCTTACTGGTCACTTTGTGAATAAAAAGAATAAATAAAATGACACAAGCGCCCATCCCCACACAACCTGGGGCTCTTACTGGTTGGTTTGTTTATTAATAAAATAGACAAAATAACATACGTGTCAATCCCCACACAACCTGGAGCGCTTACTGGTCGCTTTGTTAACAACGCAAGCGCTAATCCCTACACAACCCCTGGCGCTTACTGGTCACTGTTAATAAAGAGAATAAACACAAAACGCTAGTACCAATCCCAATACAACCTGGGGCACCTTCTGCTCGCTTTTTGAATTAATTAACTTAACAAAATAACACAAGCGCCAATCTTTACACTACTCAGGGCACTGACTGGTCACTTTTTTATCATAAGAGTAAATAAAATAGCACACGCGCCGATCCTCACACAACCTAGGCGCTTTCTGGTCGCTTTATTAGTTGATCCAATAAACAAAACAATGCGAGCACCAATCCCCACACAACCCAGTAAGCGCCCTGGGTTGTGAGGGGGTTAACGCTTGTGTTATTATTATATTTATTATAAATTAAGTAAGCTACCAGAAAGCCCCCTGGGTTGTGCGGTGATGGGCGCTTGCGTTTTTTTATTTATTTCTTTCATTAACTTAGTGACTCGTAAGCGCCCCGAGTTGTGTGGGTACTGGCGCTTGCGTTTTTTTATGTTGTTCTTTCATTAACGAATTTACTTGTGAGCGCCCCAGGTTGTGTGGGGAGTGGCACGTGTGTTATTTTGTTTATTTTATCAATTAACAAAGCGACTAGAAAGGCACCCCAGATTGTGTGGGGATTGGAGCTTGTGTTATTTTGTTTATCTTATTAATTAACAAAGTAACTAGAAAGGCCCCCAGGTTAAGTGGGAATCAGCTCTGGTGTTATTATTTTATTTATTATAAATTAAGTAAGCAATCAGAAAGCTCCCCAGATTGTGTTGGGATCAGCGCTTGAGTTATTATTTTATTTATTATAAATTAAATTAGCAATTAAAAAGCGCCCCGGGTTTTGTGAAGATGGTGCTTGCGTTATTTCATTCACTTCTTTCATTAACGAAGGGCCTGGAAAGCCCCCCTGGTTTTGTGGGAATTGGCGTTTGCATTTTTTTGTCAATTAACGAAGCGACCAGAAAGTGCCTCAGGGTGTGTGGTGATGGGCGCTTGTGTTATTTCGTTTATTTCATTAAATAACAAAGCGACCAGTAAGCGTTTAAGGTCGTGTTGGGTTTGGCGTTGTTTTATTATTTTTTTATTATACATCAAGTAAGTGACCAGAAAGTGCCCCAGGTTGTGTGGTAATTGGCGCTTGCATTATTTTACTGATTTTATTAATAAATGATGCAACCAGTAAGCGCCCTGGGTTGTGTGGGTATTAGCGTTTGCGTTATTTTGTTTATTTGATCAATCAACAAAGTGACCAGAAAGCGCCCTGTGTTGTGTGGAGAGTGGCACGTGTGTTGTTTTGTTAATTTTATTAATTAACAATGCTACCAGTAAGCGCCCCAGGTTGTGTGGGGATTGGCGCTTGTGTTATTATTTTATTAATTATCAATCCATTAAGTGAGTAGAAAGCGCTCTGAGTTGTGTGGTGATCGGTGCTTGCGTTTTTTTATTTAATTTTTTTGATTAACAAAGTGACTTGTGAGGGCACTGGGTTGTGTGGGTATCGGCGCTTGCGGTTTTTCATTTGTCTTTTTTATTGACAAAGTGACTCGTAAGGGCCCCGGGTTGCGTGGGAATTTGTGCTTGCGTTATTTTATTTTTTTTCTTAAGAAGGTGACCAGAAAACGTCCCAGGTTGTGTGTGAATTGGCGCTCGTGTTATTTTGTTTATTCTATAAATTAACAAATCGACCAGCAAGCGCCCTAGGTGGTGTCGGGATGGGCGCTTGTTTTATTATTTTTTATATTAAAATTACGTAAATGACCAGAAAGCGCCCTGGGTTCTGCAATGATTGGCGCTTGCATTTTTTAATTAATTTTTTTCATTAACAAACCAACTTGTAAGCGCTCCTGGTTGTGTGGGGTTTTTCGCATGCTTTATTTTGTTTATTGGATTTATTAACAAATTGACCAGAAAGTGCCCTAGGTTGTGTGGTGATTGACGCTTGCATTATTTTACATATTTTAATGATGAATGAAGCAACCAGTAAGCGCCCAGGGTTGTGTGGGGATTGGCGCTTGCATTAATTTGGTTATTTAATTAACGAACATAACGACCAGAAAGCGCCCCAGGTTGCGTAGGTATTGACGCTTGCGTCATTGTTTAATGTATTTTAGTAATTCTTAGAGCTCGTGAGATTGCTAATGGGCGCTTTGGGTTATGGGGTTGAAAAGCTTGAGATTAATTTATTAAGTGATGGTATTTGGAATTATGTTGAGTTATCTATGATTTTGCGTCTTGCTCCATACAGCCAATTTGAACTTCCTCCAAGTTTGGTAGCCATTTTTGTGAGCGCTGTGCTACAATCGCGCGTGCTCGCACACTGTCCTGCAATTCTATATGATGTGTTCATCTCGTAGTGAGTTTCGAGGGAGTTAGCGGACAATCTCGGGACCGCTCGTGATTGGTCGACGGACATTTGAGGCTTCTGGGGACTTTAGTCATGTACTTGTATATATTTACATATCTATACATATATATTTAATACTGTTTGTCCTTACCTATGAATTCGATGCGCTGATTACAGAAAAATTAGTGAAAAATATCATGGAGCCATGCTTGACCTTCAAAATCGCGATTTCAAGATCAAGTTAATTCTATGACGCTAGTTTAGCTTGAAAGTAGGTATACCCAAGTTTCTTGATGTGCTAATTACTGGAAAAGTAGTGAAAGGTACTGCAGAGGCATTATTAAACTTAGAAATCGCCACTTTAAGGTCCAAAAATTTTTTTCTACTTTGCACTTAATGTCGGTATACTTATGTTTTCCGATACGCTGAGTGTACTTCTGGTATCGCAAGCTCTTTTTTCACCTTATTGATCTATAGTTATCTAATGCCCATGCTCTATATAAATTGCGAAATGCAGAGCCTATGTCATTTCCTTCATTTCGACTAGAGTTTGTTAGTTCATTATTGAAACTTGATCCTACTGAGAACCACACTTTTGACAATGAATCTCCAACTCGATATGGCGGCCGATATTTTCCGAGGCATGCTACAAGTTGAAGGTGCCGCTTGTGCTCTTTGCGTAAGAATGTAAGGCGAACGATGTACGTATGTCTGACATGTGACGTTGCTCTATGTGCAGCACCATGCTTCGAAGAGTACCACACACGAGAGAGATTAGTATAAAGTCAAGCGTATCGACGTGAGAGGCAAGGATACTTACAAAATCTAAGCACCCCAACCAACGTGAGAGGCTAGGGGACTCACGAAAATCAAGCACCTCAACGTGAGAGGCAAGGGGACTCACAAAAATCAAGCACCCCAATGTAAGAGGCAAGGGGACTCTCGAAAATCAAGCAACCCAATGTGAAAGGCAAGGGGACTCACAAAAATCAAGCACCCCAACCAACGCGCGAGTCAAGGGGACTCACAAAAATCAAGTACTTCAACGTGAGAGGCAAGGGGACTCACAAAAATCAAGCACCCCAAAGGGATATTTTTTTGCTACGTCCACGTCGTTGGTCCTGGGTCACGCTAAGAGCGAAATTCGGAGCGTTTCATCTATGAAATTCAACGGAGCAACTATTTTTTTGAAGAACTCTGCTTTTGCAAGGCATTGTCCACCTTTTCTTTAGATTAGAATAGGGAAGTCATTGTCCATCTACGTGGATGCGGTTGAAGTTTACTAAGCTTTCGGGAGAAGACAAATCATTTTCAGATCGTGGATGCATATCAGATTTTTTTACTATCTCCTTGGTCTGCAGTGCACGAAATAACATGGATATATCAACCTTCAAGCTAAAATAGCAAAAAAAGCAATTTGACCCTGAAATGGTACTTTTCAAGGTCAAGGGTGACTCTAGGATTCCTTTACTATTTGTTCTGTAATTAGCTCATCAGAAAAATTGGGTATACCTTCTTTCGAGCTAAAATAGCGTAAAAGAATTTATTTGACCTTGAAATCGCGATTTTGAAAAACAAGCATAGCTCCAGGATTTTTTTCACAATTTTTTCTGTAATCAGCGCATCAAAAAATTTGGGTAAACCTACTTTCGAGCTAAAATAGCGTAATAAAATTAATTTGACCTTAAAATCGCGATTTTGAAGGTCAAGCATGGCTGCAGGATTTTTTTCACTATTTTTTTCGTACTTAGCGCATCAAAAAACATAGGTATAGCAACTGCAAGCTTAAAATAGCAAGAAATGAAAAATTTCGTATTGGCCTTTCCGTCCGGGCCGGGGGTGGTCGATAGTTCGACCACCTGTCAGATCGAGTGTCTGAAACGAGTTATCTACTCAAATTATGCATAAATTTTTGGTAAAAAAAAGTCGATTTGAACCCAAATTTTTCCGTTTTCTGAAGGTTAAATGATGCGTTTTTAAGCTTACGCTTCTCCCCATGAGCCTTAAATGGCGGACATTGTCTCTTCACTTCCTTGAAGCTCACTATTCGCCTTGGTAGCATCAGCGTTAGCGCTACCATCGGCCGAAAAGGTAAAGATAGATGCCGGGATAAAATGTTAACAAGTATGAGGTAGACATTGTAAAATAATGTACTTTTATTGAATTTAATAAGGTAATAGAACCAATTGGGTCTTATATTTGACCGTACGAAGAAGGTGAGTGTGTGTACAAAGCATAGCACATTTATGTGTGGTATCGTGAAGCATAGTTTAAATGCAACTGAATTTTTTGCTCTGTACTTGCGGTCCTCAGCCTCAATCATAGTATGCCACGCAAAGTGAGACTAGTGATTTTAAGGAATAAAAAGTCGTGTGACAAAGTATCGCTGCTCTTGCGTTGCAGATACTCTTGGAAAGTTCAAACATTGAGTTGCGGTATTATTGTACATAATTATTGTACATAACAAGGTTAAGATAATACAACATTTGCAATTATTTTTGGTATACATTTTTCAATGCTATTAACTCACTCGTTTTTATTTTTTGGATTAAGAATCTCATCAATTAATGTTGAAGAATCGTCTTGCACTGATGTCAAACAGCAGTAGAGACAGTAAAAAAGTACAGTTGATAAAATGTATGAATTTGTGCTTCAAAAGAAAAATAACAGGCTGGTCATTATTTTCGTTATAATAGTTGTAATAAATACATGTACCAATAATCAAAACAGTTAAAAAATCTAGTTTTTGGTCAAGATTTGAATACTCCACATCATTAACTTTTTTTTGAAGGTGGCGAAATTGAGAAATGGGCACAAACTCTTACACTTTATTAACTGTACATTTTTACTGTCTCCACTAGTGCAAGATGCTTCTTCGATATCATTTGATGGGGTTCTAAATCAAAATAACAGGAATGAGAAAGTTCATTGCAGTGAAATATTTATACCTAAAAAAAAAATAGCAAATGCTGGCACTTTCCAAGAGTACTTGCAACGCAATAGCAGCGGCACTTTATATCTCACGATTTTTTATTTCTTACAATCACTACTCTCACTTTGTGTGGCATACTATGGTGAAGGCTGAGGACTGCAAGTAGAGGGCAAAAAATTCAGTTGTATTTAAGGATACTTAGTCATTTTTGAGATGCATTCGCTCGCTGAAAAAAATTGATGTTGTACTTTAATATGCTTGAAGTACACATAAATTTTTTCAATATTTTTTACCAGTCAAATCTTTAAAAAAAAAATTCTAGTTAAATCGCATTATCTAACATTGCTCTTGTGGGAAAGAGCGATTATTCAGTCTTTGTTGCCCAAATTTCGTGGCAAGAGATGTATTCATGATGAGGAAAAAGTTCGAATGGATAGCTTAACTCCTATTGAAGACTCTTGTATCAAAAAATATGTACCTTATCAGGCATTTGGAAGAAATATCTGCACAAACGTAAACAAAGTCACGAGCAGATCCTATGCTAAGTGTGTTAGAGAGAACTAAGCATTGTCTGCTGTCAGCTGGTCTTTTCACACGGAGCGAGTTGTGAGGGAGCGTCGAAAGGAAAAGAACGTGCGCTCGTGCGAGCGCTACATTTATATGGAGAGACCCTCACCCTTCGAGATTTTAGTATAAAATTGATCCACTTCCTCGAGAAAGGAGCTATTTTTGCAAACCTATTCATTTAGGCTAAAGAACTTTTTATAGAGTGTTGATGGTGGCATTTTTATCTAAACAGACCCCCGTCCATATGGGAGGTTGGAAATATAGTGGCCTCGGCCGCGTATAGTGATAGGAGAAACGATGAAGATGTAATAAGAACGTCGGACAAAGATGACTCATTACCGTCAACTGAGCTTATGGAACTTTTCTATACGAATTCTAATAATAAATACATGAATATTCAGATTCAACAGCAAAGAAAGGAGGGCCTTAGTGTGGCTAAGCGTGCTCGGGACGAAAGCGACAGTCATAATGACCACTTATACTCAAACAAAAGCTCCAACTCATACAGCACGGACATAATAAGCACTGTGTCAAAAGTTGCTAATAAAAAGAGCAGCACAACTCGGCTTATATCAGAAGAAACCGGACCTTATCACGTATGGATTTTTTACAAAGATCAAAAGAAACCGCTTTCAGCTCTTTCCGTTGGCATGTTTTTGGATAAAAAATACCCGAGCTTCGTCCAGTTCGAAAATAATGGTAGATTCAAAGTGGAAGTAATTATGAACGATGAAGTAGAAGCTAGTTCCCTCCTTACTGACCATGACGTACAGAGTAAAGATTTACAGATAAGCCTCCCTCATCAAAATCAAAAAGTGATCAGAAAAAGTATTATTAAAGGTATTGACACACTAGCAGCCCCCCATCTCGGCTTCGCCCGAGACTTACTAAATAAAATACCGTAGTGTGCTGAGATGTAATGTGGAACGTTTTCAGTTAGAAATTTTACACATATTCCTGATACATCTCAGAACAAAAATCTTCTGATTAAAAACATTTTTTTGGAATCCATATTGTTTATTTGGTCAAATAATAAGGTGTAAAAATTCAAAAAAATAATTATGCTGAAAAGTACCGTGCGTTCTTTATGCCATAAAATAATCGGTGGCCATAAGAAGCCGTTGATTTAAAGTTTCTCCCCTGTAATTCACGAAAAGGGCTATTTTTCTAAGCTGTTAAGATTTTAAACCCCCAAAAAATTTATATTAAAAAAAAATTTTTTTCTCATATCTCACAACTTTATTACCAGAGCAACAAAGTCCTGGACCTTAAACCCTACATTTTTATTGCCACAAAAACACAAATACATTTTCTACTTGTTTAAAAATCTGAAGTAGGATCTTTAAAGATTTCAAAGATTGCTGTGGGAGTACAATGAAAAGCTAATCTCTCACGTAATGGATTCTTTGTTTGTCGATTTTGACGCTGCTGTTTCAATCTCGATACATTTTTTGCGTCAGTTTCTTGACTCCTAAGTAAAATTGTATTTATTAGATACATTTGAAGTTTTTCTTCCAATTTACCCTCTTGCGACTATTGGCTTGCTTAAAATTTTTGTGACCCCTAAAAGCTGTTTTCTGTCAACTTTGTTAAGTTCTAATATATTTGTTGGCAAGGTAGTTCGACGTCCGATGGCCCTAAAAAAGACTGGTGAGCTTCTTAAGTTAACTCTTTCTTGACTGCAGTTAACAGCAATTGTGACTGCCTGGATACCTCAGGGTGATCTTCTCTGGCCTTCTGTTGAAAATCCAGACTGATCGGGAGAAAAATTACAAAGTCCGAAGCTTTAGGGCTAGTTGTAGTGCTCTTTCCCAACGTCTCCCGGTATAACGTCGAAGACGTTGGTGTCTAAAGCACCTTTTTATTTGCAGATTCAGTTGTTTTGGTGATCTTAGATGGGGAGATTGGTTAGTGATACTTGTCCAGTGGAGGCTGTCCCGTTGGCTCAAGTTTTTTTTCCTTCATAGCTGTTATAGGTTTGCCCAGCGCAGACCTTGGAGAGGATCAGTGATTCCTGGTTGAATGCTTAGAGTCGAGAGGGTAATATAGGGTCGTCGGTCACCGGGTTTTCAGCCTTGCGAAGAACAACTCCGCAGGTGACGTCTGCTAGTGAATGGCTGACTTGGTTTAATAGTGCCCTTGTTTTGTTAATATAGCTTTTAGTCAACAAATCGCTTCCGGAAATGGTAGTAAAAATGTATTTGTTGGCAAGGTAGTTTACACTTAGGGTGGCCCCTAAAAAAAACTGATGAAGTTGATGGTTAAGTAGGGAACGTAAATCCTTATAATGGCCCTAAAAAGTGCCAGTGGTGAAACTTCCAGGCTATTCTTTATTATTATTCCTGATGATGAAGAGCTGGCTACGGGTAGCTTGATTCTTACCCTAGGAGTCTCGATGTACGGAGACTGTGATGGAGGGAGGTACACCGCTGACCAAAGAATATCTCGTCTTCGGGTCGTTCCCCAGATAACCAACCGCTCATCGTTAGACGGGAACATGTGGGTAAGCGCGTTGGGGACGCGACGACTAAGAAGGTAGCCGTTATGGCTGCCCGAGCCCCTCAGCTGTTTTTCCTGGCTTACATTTGTAGCCAAAAATTCTCTAACTGCACCAGGCGGGATGGTGGGACTGCCACACAACTCTGAAGAGTTGGTGCAGATTGTGCTCTAGCTAGATATGTCTCCTGGTGTCATGCCAGAGACGTCATCGGTTGGAATGAATTTTTTTTTGATCGCACTCGTCGAGATTCAGGGTGAATGGAAACCTAGGTCCCTTCCCCTTACAGAAGAGTGTCGTCCGTAACCGGGATATCCAGCTGCAAGACTATCATCCGCATTCTCTATGCAGCTTGTTGAATTGCCAAAGCACGACTGCATCACTATCGAGACGCTCCAGCCTATTATAACCACACTTATTTGATTCTGTTGCAGCTAGCCTCGATTTTATGTCGACGCCACCTAGCGGATTTTACTGAACTAATGTGAAAAGCTGGCGTATTTTTGCAAAACGTTAAGCTCATTTATTGCTGTTGTTATTAAATTTTTTAAGATAAAAACTATACTAAAATCATCTAGGAAGTAACATGAATCAGTGCAAAATTTCAGCAAAATCGGTTCAGTAGTTTTCGCGGTTAGCGATTACAACGGTTTTAGCGACTTTGATTTATATATTAGTAAGACTAATTCCAGATGATTTGATTAAAAAAAAAAAAAAAAAAAAACGAAAACAACATTGGTATAAACATGATGAAGGTCAAACAGCTTAATAAAAGGAATAATAAATATCAATCAAAAAATAATAAACGGATTCCTAGCCAATCTATCGTTTTAACGTTTCAATGTAAAGATCTTCCAGATTTGCGTATACCTGTTTCGAAGACGCCTCTTTGTTGAACCGTATGTTCCAAAACCTATGCAATGTTATAATTTTTTTAAATTTTGGCATACGTCATAATATTGCAGAAGAAGAACTAAATACGTCATCTGTGGCGAAGACAAGCACGAAGGAGCCTGCGAGACCCAAGTCCCATCTTGTGCCAACTGTAGACAAGATAACAATCATAAAAGCATAGACCCTTTATATATCTTCCACAGAAAATACTTAGAAATTAACAAGTTAATGACATGGGACAAAATTGCGTTGAATGAAGTTGAACTGAAAGTTTTTGACTCCACCCCAGTACTTACTCGAAGCAAAAAAAAAACTTTCCCGAACTTAAGGATAAGGCAATCAAAAATATCTACTCTACAACATCCAACAATAGAACATTCGCAAGAGCAGTTTCAAAACAGACAGCCCAAAATGCAAGCAAGCAAAGCTACCTACAAAATAATCACTCGCATAGCCCTGAAGAGGACAGTGGCAACACCAAAAGCTAATCCATGCAACGACCAATTCATCAAAACCAAACAAGCTCCAGCCTATTGCAAAAACAAGTCCATAAATTTGGTGATAACAACCGACAAAACAGCAGAAAATCTACATCGTCTCCAACGACGATAAATACCTGGGTCAAATCTTCAGATGTATACAGCTCCAACTTCACGAATATCAACAACCTGGTCAACCGTTGTCGGCCAAACAAAGAAGAACTTAGGTAAACGAATGAGTGGGAAAGGGCAGAGAATGCTAGTCCTTTCTCAGCATCAGTCGGCTTACAACTCGTACCCTACGTAGTACTTCCTTAGAATAAGTTTCATGAACTTTACTTTCAAACAAATAATCTAGCACATGTTTACTAAGAATTTTTTTCCCCTAACCCAGTAACTATGTGTACAAAATTTTCGTGTTATATTTTATCAACAATGTCTAATGGTCTCAAAATTTTACAGCGGAATTATCGAAGCTTGAGAGTTAGAATCAGAGAACTATCGAACAAGGCACAAAAGTATGACATTATTGCACTGACAGAGACATGTCTGAATTCGGAAGATTCCAGCACACAGAGCTGAACCCATAATGCTTAACAACATCCTTTTTATCGCTCAGTCCAACATCAACTCCATAGAAACCGCATCCATAGAAGTAAACACCAAAGCTGGACCTCTCACATTCGTTTAGATTTACCGGACACTTGACCAGACTCACAATATAAACCCATTCCAGTGAAATAAATTTATGGATAAGATATCAGGTCTACATCAGTTCATACTAATCGGTGACTTCAACGCACACCATCAGCTGTGGGGTAGTGAGCAGGGCTACCGTAATGGTCTAATTGTTGCCGATAGTCTTGACCCTGAAAAATTTTTTCTTTTCAATGACGGTAGACCACCTTACTTTTCTATTCGTAATAACATCCAAAAATTTTCTCGTATTGATCTTTCTATAGTCTCACCGAACATAACTCTTGATACTTGTTGGGATGTCGCGGACACTCTATGATCCAGTGACCATTTTCCTATTGATATTTATATCAAAACATTACCTACTACAATTCCTTAACGAGACTATAGATATAATCTCAATAAACTCAACTGCCAACTCTTTCAAGACAGTCCGTCCAGAGATAAGGGTCTGTTTTCCAGTCTACAATTCCTTAACTCCTCTTTACTTAACAGGTACGATTTGTTCAAAAAATTCCTGATTAATCGTATAGAAAACGCCCTTCTAGTCAGGAATATACCCTCATCTCAACCCGAAGACAAAAATCAAAGAAAGTTTTTTAAAAGGCACTCTCATCAAAAAAGTGACCACGTGGTTTGGTGGAATGCAACCTGCGATAAGGCAGTAAGACTTCAAACTGCTAAACAATGAGCTTTACGTGTGTAAAAAAATTATTGGTGCAAATCATACAGAAGTTGAAGAACGTCATGATTTGTGAAGATGCAAAGTGTCTTAGTGATCTCTTCCCTTTGGTTTCTATTGTCATATAAAAAATGCCATGTGGTCATGATGGCAACTGACACAACCTAGCCCAGTGGCCAGAGAAATAAATTAGTCAAAGAAAAGTGCAATTTACGGCAAAATTGAAACTAGCATACTAATGCTGGTGTGTCAAAGCAGGTGTTCGAGCATGGATGGTGATCACTCTTTTTTGCGTAGTCGACCCCTGCTTGTGAAAGTTTAGTTGTAAGGTAGTTTAGCATGTAGATCGAAGTGCCTGGCGAACAGGTTGAACTGAGCAGACTATCCGGGTAGCGTTGTTGTTGATGTTGGACTAAATGGATTGAGAACTGTGAATATTTCTATAAGGATGGCAACGTTATCTGTTGACTCTCTGTTTTCTTGAGTGAAAGGGTTGCATTCCAACAGTAGTTGGGCCCGACAGACTCTAGTGGCAATGTTACTGATGATTACTACTGAGGCTGATATCTGCTGTCATTCTTTGAAGGCTTGTTGCAAGATGCAAGAACCTACTATGTGATCAGTGCTCACGAGTTTCGAAGTTAGCTTGTGCGTCAGGTACACACGCGCGCGCGTGTGTGTGCTTCGCCCCCCTACGTGCTCCAAGCTCCATCTTCCCACGAATTATTTTATGTTTATGAAAATTAAAAAGTTGAAAACTTCATATCTACAAAATGATGGACTTGTTAGTTATATAATCAAGTATAACTAACAAGTGTTACTCAGTTCTTTCTACTTCTCTTGATGATGATGGTATCTCAATAAACTTGAAATATACATACAACAAATAATTTCGAATCACATTATTTTATTATATGGTAAATACAACATATACTTGGAATTATGGTATTCAGAGATGTAAATTTTATTATAAAGGCTTTTTCGTTATGAAAAAATGTAGATATGTGAAATATATATTAATCATTGTTGAAAATTATTATTCCATGATAGCAGTATGGTATTTAGCACAGGTAATCAAATTCCGAAATTTTTCTCATTATAAAATTTTCGTTTGAAAATTTATGACGATTTGTGTGATGAAAAAATTGCAAGTACAAAATTAAAGGCTATCTTATTTTTTAGTTTTATGAAATAAATTTTTTACTAAACTTTGAGATTTTCTAGATCAAGGTCATATATGCATGAAAAATTTTGTCATGTGAATATTTTAATTCTTCTTTTAATGCAGAAATTTGAAAATACAGTGTTGTGATAGATAAGTAATTTTTTTGTGTTTTCACCTGTTAAAAGTCTATTTTTCAAGGAGCATTTTTATTTTCTAAAACTAAATTTCTTGGGAAAAAAGAGAAAAATTATAAGGAATAAACTTTGACAAAAAAATGTAACATTTTTTAACGATCAACAATTTCTTGCCATGTAATGTTTTCAATGTTTGCTTGATTTTCGGAATCATTTTGTATGAATATATTTTCAGGATTCTTACATCTTGATACTAATACTTGAAGTTGACCATAAAAAACAAAAGTCTTTTGTAATAAAATCCTAATTTATCGAAATTTTGACCTTGTGATTTATTGATTGTCATAAAAAAAGCTAGAACTAATGGAAATTGTTTTCTGTATGTAATTAACGACAAAGATGAATTATTACCGGTATTAAAAGATATTTTCTTGAAACAAAAACTTTACTATTAAATTTTTCACTCGTTATTTCTGCTTTTAAATTACATTTAAATAATTTTGTTATACGTAGTCTTTTGCCATTGCACAAGTAATCGAATATACTCAAGTTTCTTATTAACATAACAATAGCATCTACTTTTGAATTTAACTCGTGAGGCAATATTCCTTTACGTATATTATTTAAAGTTTCTATTAGAAAATCGATGTTTATATTTTTTCCAGTGCAATCACTACCTTTGTGTTTTGCATAATCTATGCTATGGTAAGTATGTTATGTCCCTTTAATGAATTTCCAAATCTTTTCATTAAAAATATTCGAATGTTTGTTGTAAGTTGTTATAATTTCTTTGTTTGGACAGCTATTTATACCATTCCCGTAAATTTGGTTACGAACGTTATCAGTTGTCCATCCCTGGCGCATTGCTAAATACTCTATGGTTCCGTTTCTAATCGTTCGTCCACGAACAATAATGAAAATTGTAATGCTACCATTATCGTGTAACGATGGTCCTGATGCAATTTTTTGCGCTAGAAATTAATTTTTGACACGACTCTTTCTGAAAAACAATGGTCTTGTCCCGTTGGTAAAGTCTTGTGTATTTGAGACATGTATTTTTTAAGTTTTTAACGACTTCATAAATATTTAGAACCTTTAAAGGCTTTTTTTCCTAAATTGTACGTCTATATATATTTTTTTGAAGGTACAGCATGAATTTAAACACCTTAGTCAAAGTTGAGTTATGTCACTTAATTCGATGTCGATAGTTTGTATTTTAATGTGAGAACAGAATTTTTCAAAACAAATGGAATGAAATTGATCTAAGAGTTTGAAAGATCTTGAAATTGGTGAAAGATTACATGTAGTATTTTTACAGTAGATTTGTATTATTAAATTTAAAATATAATTAAAATACACGATATTTATTTCCTCAGCAACAACCATTGAATTCCGATATTGTAAACTTCTTTTCAGATTCTTTAATTTTTGGTTCCGGCAACCCTTTTTTGCATACAATATTTGAGGGCTATTTGATTTTTAACAATTTTTTATTTACATCGTTTTTTAAATATTTTTTAAGGCGCTATATTTCTTCTCTAAACTGATGATGTTCGATATTAAGACATATTGAAAATGAAAATATAGAAGTATGATAATAGAGCGTGCAAGGCGAGCTGAATGATGTTCTACGTTATTTGCATTCAGAGACCTTTAGCATTTCTCTCTAATTACACTATTTTACTGTGGTTGTAGGGGGATAGAGAGGGTCTCTGTGAAGAAATGGAAGTAGCGGTTTGAAAAATGTTAGTACGCGTAGATAAAATACCAAAAGTAGCACCATTATATGTATGTCATCCTAGCAGATCACATACTTAACTCCCACATTTATAAATGTGAGGTTTGTGAGAAAGGTTGAAAATATGGAATTATGCCAAAAAAATATACATTATGTTTGAGCATACATAAAGTGCGCATGAATTTGTCAAGATTTTTTATCCGCGAAATTTTCGAGAAAAAATGTATTCAATGTTGACAGTGTAACACGGTCTCTCATGCGAGAACAAGGTTATAGGTTAACGTAATATCACGCTAGCAGATCACCTGTTTTCTCGACATCGATAGGCTCTAAATATTCAATTTCTGTACTACAAATTCACCACAACTCAGCTAAAAAATACTAGCCTCATTCGATGTGGAGGTTGAGTATCTAATTTGCTCCCATGACATGCATCTAACTCTGGCACTTTTGAACGTCTATTCGCCCTTGGTAAAAAAAAAATATGATTTCCCACTAATGTACATTTAGCAAGAGTAATCACAACGGTCCCTTGGCCCCAGTGATCGCCCTGGAGACATTTACATTTGTGACAAAGAAAAAAATTAATGAACTACAGTATTGACAAAAGTAAAACGTAAAAATTTGAAACAACTTAGGTTGTTAATTAAGTTATATTTAATGACTTAAATATATTCAAGTTTTGACAAATCGTAATGTAGTAGCTTCAGTTACGAAGTTATTGTTTATTTTCAACATACAGTAGTATTCTAGGTACTATCATGTATTTATTGGACTTCTACAGTGAATGATCAGAAAGGTCATTAACTTCCATCCACCCAGTGTTAACTCTCCGATAAGCAAAATGTGTATAATGTGCAGATGCTCCACGTAACTTATCATTTACATATCTAAGTTTTCTACCGCTAATACCATGATGTGCCACTGCTCCAACAAGTAACAGCTCTTCTTGGTCATTCAAAGGATTTTTCAAAGTTTTCGGGAATTCTGACAATTTGAATTCAAAATTATCATCATTTTCATTGAAAACGTCGAAAAGAACAATATCACCAATAAAATCATTAGTAAAACTGTAACTATAATCACATTTTTCTTTGTCCAAAAGTGTTTGTGTGATTTCTCAGCAAAGGTGGCTTGAGCATTCTTCGTAATAAAACTACAATGTTATAAGGATAACATTGACTTTAATTTTAAAATGAAAATTAAAGCATCAACGCTGTAAAATGAACTAAAATTAAGTTACACATCTCTTTCTTACATAGATCACTATAGTTTAAGCAATTAATTATTTTTTTATAGTAAATAATTGTAATGCAATGAAAAAGTTATTTTATCAAATTCATTCTATTAAATTGTTGTTGGGTAACTTAAATTTATATATATGTACTTACGTTATCTACAAGAAACTTTGAAAAACTTTCAAAAACAAAAAAACAAACAAACAATACCGAACACACGTAGTTTTAAATTTCCTTATATACTCGTACATATATAAATAGGTCATTTTGCAAAAACTGCGATATTTTCACGCCCTCATTGAGATTTTTTAAATTAAATGTTTAAAATGTTTTAATTTTTTCTTACGAGTTCTAAGGTATTTTCACTTCTGACGTCATCATGCAAAATGGCGAGGGCTGGGGGACAAAGTTTGAGTTCACACAGTAAATTTAATTGCAACTAAAAAATTTATTTAGATATTCCAGTTACTTGATTTGATTACAAAAACTTCTCCTTTTCACGAGCTATCGAATGGGTACCAGATATACGGCATTTTTTCTTTATATATAATTAAAATCGATAAATAAAGGGGCGCTATGCACTTGAGCCCATCTACTGATAAGAATGACAGAAAAAAGTGGCAGTTGAGCCCAACTAATCGACAAAATAAGTTGCAGTTGAGCCCACCAAAAGATGAAAGTATCTAGATGCATTTGGTGTGTAATAATATACGAAAGTTTTCTCCATCGACAGTTTTCCAATTTGTTTTGTCTAACGCGGTGTGTACTTCTTGTAAATTTTTTGGTAAAGTCGGCAAAAGCGACCTTCGACTTCACCACATATTATACTTAATATTTTGTAAATCCTCTGGCTCTAACGGCTCTGTAATGGAATCAGGCACTGTTTTACCTTAAATCGCAGATCGAAGAATTTTTGTAGGCCTCGTAGAAATATCATCACACGCTTTTCTTTTGCACGAATTCGAAAGGAATTGCACATGGAGATTTTTGTCGGGCTCGTGATCATGCGATCCCGATGTTTTTAGAAGTGTTTCACCGGTAACATCTGTGAGTATTGCTATTTAATAAAAGTTTTTTGTGCATCGCCACTTCTATCCGGTTTTAAGTAGGCGTGTTTTTTTAAATTTAAACTTATTAAACACTAACAGTGGCTTCCCTTTACTACTTAGCATTGTAATCAACGACATAATAGACACAATACGATGGTTATTCACGCGACGTCAATACGCAACTGATTTTATTTACGAACAATGGTAATTTGGTCGCGCATTCGTTCTGTGATTCGACTAAGGTACGTAACTATTTATTCTCTATATAACTTTGATTGTATATTCATATATGTACACAGTAGGTATATTCATATATGTACACATCAATCTTATTAACGGCCCTGATGTAAAACGAGTATCTATGAAATAGATAATATTACGTTTCGACGGGCTCAACTGTAACAATCATCTGGGCTCAAGTGCTATGCAGAAAAGATCGTTATAATGGGCTCAACTACAACATTTTTAATCAGATGGGCTTAAGTGCAATCGGCCCAAATAAAGTTGTCGCGGGCAAACTGTAGGGCCAGAAAACATTTTTTTTAAACCCTTTACAAGCATCTGATCGCACATGTTTCGAAATATAGAAATAATCGATTTTTGATTATTTATTAACAACAAACTTTTACCGACATATGACATAACCTCACATAAATAGCCTAAAACTCAGCTAAACTAAAAAGTGTGGATTGTTTGGTTGGAGTGCGAGTTACTCCTATACCTATACATACAGTCTCATGAAAAGCTCTACCCAGCAGCTGATGCAACACAATTTTTTACCATTTCAATAAATAATTTTATTCTTGTTCAGTAACTCAGACTCAAACGTCCAGTAATTGCATGTAAGCACTACTTATGTACATTGGTGTGACAGCTCGCGTCAATCGCATCGGCTGCTGGGTAAAGCTTTTCACGGGACTGTATATGTATACATAGAGGTATGAGAGTAACTCGCACTTTAACTAAAAAATCCACACTTATCGGTTCAGTTGAGTTTTAGACTATTTACGTGCTGTTATGTCATGTAGTAAAAATTTGTCATTAATAAATGATAAAAAATCGATTATTCCTATATTCCGAAACGGATGCGATAAGATGCTTGTAAAGGGTTTTTAAAAAATGTTTTCTGGCCCTACATTTTGCCCGTGACAACTTCATCTATCGATTTCAATTATTTATAAAGAAAAAATGCCGTATATCTAATACCTATTCGATAGCTCGTGAAAAGTAGAAATTTTTGTAATCAAATCGAGTAACTGGAATATCTCAATAAATTTTATAGTCTCGATTAAACTTATTGTGTGAATTTAAACTTTGTTCCATAGCCCTCGCCATTTTGCATAATGACGTCAGAAGTGAAAAAACCTTATAAATGGTCCAAATTAGTTGGAAATTTGAGGGCCCGACACTACGATTATTTATTAGAAACCTAGGTTGCTTTGAATGCATCATTTTTTTTTAAATTTAAAAAGAGCGTTACAGTAATGACATACTTGTCATTATCGTAACAGTACTTTTTTTTGCGATTGTGAAGCCCCAAGATAGAATTTTTCAACGAAATTTCGTTTGTCATATTTGCAGCCTATACCCTTTCGTACACTTTGAATTTGTCAACTTTAAATTTATGGATTGAAACGATTTCTCAACCTACTAGTTTTGAGACTAATGTAAGTGATTTATACCTGATTATAGGCTTTAAATTTTGCTTTTAGGTCAGAAAGTGATTTTGAATCGAAGAAGTTTTACTGCTAAATTTTTAAGAACTTCTACTGACATTTAGTAGTTGATCCATCCAATAATATTTCCATTTTTTGTTGTAATTTTAAGTACGTACAAATCAAAATTTTTTAAAAAAAAACTTTAAAAAAAAAAAATTTTGTGCAGAACAAAAACTGATTACTTTACAACAAAACATTAAATTTAACTATGTACGATAAAATAAATTTTTTCCTTACATTGGGCAGTTTTTGAGGTCTGGTGCACCCTGAGTGTAAAAAAGTAGAGTTCGCCATTAATCCATCCAGAGTGATTATAAAAGTTCTTCAGGTGTTACTTCTCAAGCACCCTTTAGTCCAGTGATCATCCTTAACAGATTATTACCACGGGACTTACTCTTGTGAACAATTAACTCACGTTTTCGAACCACATGGACCTTTGCTTATGCAGTAAATCGTGCGAAAAACCAAGATTTATCGTTTTAGTCGGTGCGAAAGAATTTTTAATTCATTTTTTAGTTTTTTAACAAATGCGTTACTATTTACAAATGATTTTGGTCTGATATTTTAAAATTATTAGTCATAAAATAATAACCAACAGAATGCATAGTCCCAGATATGTAGTTAATGCACGAGTTTTTTTAAGTTGGACAGTGGCTTTTGTATTAAAAATCGGCTACTTAAAACTGATTGGTTTACGTTTCGGAACAGTGTGACTTGTTATATTTTGTTTTTTAAACTACATATGCACTATTTCAGACAATTGCAGTGTGAATGTATCTATGTATCTTGAGGTTTTGGTGTTAATTTTTGTGAAAAGTTATCGCCCGATGATTTGGGAGAGCCTTCTTGTACAAAATAATCACTCCAGTAGCATAATCAAATAAAAATATAACATTCTCACCCAAATCGTCTAAAATAGTGCATATTTACTTAAAATTGTACAAAATAACGAATTTTGCTTTCTCCCTAACTTTAACCGATTTTGTAATAGCCTATTTTAATGCAAGTGCAAATCCCGCACTTAAAGATTCGTGCGCCAACTACACTAAAAAGACTGCGCTTTCGGTCGTTTTTTTTTTTTTAATGAAATTTAATAATTTCAAAATCCTAGATTTTGTTTCAAACTTAGCTTTTTGCACAGTTTAGTGCTTTAGTAATTGTCTTTACGATTTTCAGACATACCTAGTGACTACATGCTGCAGTCCGCAAAAAAATTTTTGGATTTACAATTATTTAAGGTAAAACTAAGTAAAAAATTAATACTACTACAACCAGGGAATACAAGTAAAATCTCTTTTGAGCGGCGTTGGCTCAGTGGTAAGCGTGCTTGTTACTGATACAATGCTGTTCTAGGGGTTGTGGGCTCGATTCCCGGTGAATGCAGATTTTTTCAAAAACTATTTTCATCGGGAAAAGTTCCTATGTATCTCCGGCTGTTTCGGGGCGGATTTTTCTGTGGAATTTTCCTTTAAAGTAACTCCAGGGTTTTTTCCTTGCCCCATAGGTCTTCGGGCCTGGGTAAATGCGAAACAGTCTTAGGAGTTAGAGATTAGCGGATCCGATGCGCAAGGCAAAGATTGCCGGCGTTATCGGCGAGGAGTGGTCCCTGAAACATGGGGCTTCTCCGGGGAAAGGCTACACAGTGGCGAGTAGATACGATGCATCGTTGGTGCAGAGAGTGGCAGCTTAACTGGCAAGGTGTTTCACCGGAGATACTCGCACTGTGCCCATGGATTAGGTATTATATCAGTAAAAAGGGTTGAAAATTTCCTCTATTACACACTGCTCCCTTTCGCTCCGTCTCTTTCTCTTGCATGTACGCGCCTCCCCCTCACGCTGCTACTATACCTATATATACATACATAAATCATACAGGTACGTTAGTATGTATGTTTTTACGCTACGACTTAACGCTAAACCGGTAAACATGGAGAAAAGAGAAAGAAAGAGAAAAACAACAGCTGTACCTGTACTAGAGGCAAAGTATACTTACGTATATTGTATACATATATACTTGTTGCACGTCCTGATCATTACATACATGTATGTAAGAAAACGTGCATAATGTATTGAGTATGTATTATATGAGCTCGTCATTCGCTCAGTTGGTTAGCGTGCTAACCATTGAAGCAATACAGCTCAAGGGGTCGTGGGTCCGATTCCCGGTTGGGCACTCAGATTTTTTCTGATGGTTCTTGTCGGGTATCGAATCCATGAAACCGACTTAAGATGAGGCTTAGTTTTAAGATGGAAATAAAAATAAAAAGTGACCGATATATAAGAATTGTCAAGAGTCCTCGATGACTGGTCCTCCGTGACCGGAGATATATATATATTTATATATAAAGATAGAAGCGAATTTGAAAAGACATGTATGTAATGACAAGCTAAAAAATTAGAGAAATAATTAATGATATGATGTAAAGACGTGTAAAACGAAACAACGTAATGTAAATGATTTAATGAATAAAGGAAAAAAAAAGTGTACATACCCATAGTAGGCGAATACACTATAATATAAAAAAAAATGTATTGTACGATAACCTTACCTTTAACAACAAGAAAAAACGCTTTATCTTGAAAGGGAAGCAAAATTGGCTAAAAATAACAATTTTTACGGGTTTCCTAAAAAGCAACTGCATGGTTGAGGTGCAAAAATGTAGAGTACCATGTACGAAAATAACCTCAATTATTTCATTTTTCGACTGTATCTTGAAAAAAACAACGGGTAAAAGAAGATCTTCTTGTCTGTGCCGTACTTCAAAAATTAAAATGGACATTTACGAAATCTTCAAAAGAATTTTTTCACGATATAACCTCTAAAAATTTGAAAAACAGTCAAATCTCGAAAGGGAAGCCAGATAGGCCAAAAATAATCTCACGTATAGAAAATCATTATTAAGGTGCTAAAATTTATGTTACACGGATTCATCTAAACAATCGCAATAATTTTAAAAATAATAAGTCATATCTTGCAGGCAAAGCTACATCCTACATATCCTAGCTATAAATTGATTGATTTTCTATTCTCTGATCTATCATATATTATAAAAATAATTGTCACATGACCAAAATCTATATTTTTACTATTCATTTTGAGATTAGTAGAAATTAGTTATAAGCACAAGTAAATTTTGATATTAAATTATAAATAATCATAGTCAATGAATTTAATCAAAAATTACAACTTTACAATGTAAAATAGCTATATGTCTATTGTTCTCCTTAATCTCAATCAGATAATTGGAGTGGATTATTTTATTCTTATGGTAGCCAAAATTTTAAAAAAATTTTTATTTGTCGAATACAATGATTTCAACAAGAATTGATCGTACATAATTATGCACGAATCAAATGTAAGAATAGTAATTTTAAATAAAAAGAATTCTTTTTCTCGCGTAACTGGAAAAAATACCTTTTTTCGGGGCACTATAGTAAAAATTTTTGTTTCGTTCTGCTTTAAATGACCAACGATTCGTTCATGTACCAATACGTATATCATAGCAAACATGGAAGTACTCAGAAGGCGCGAACCACATGTAACGTAAGTATATGTATTTTAGGCGCGTGCGTGCTCGAATACGTAATTATAATAAATTTTTTTACTATTTTAGTATCGGATTCAACTAAAATTAGGCGCAATCTTATTTTCTTAGTTTTTGTTATACAGAGTTTCGTAACATTTGAGTTATAATTTGTAATTCTGCTGGGGGTTCCGAGACCCACACCTGGTTTTTTAAAGTGAAAACTTCTTGAGGCGCATTGGATGATTCTGGATGGGAAAAAACTCTTAGTTTCCCGTCAGATCGCTCTCATTTAAAAGCAAGGCGATCCTTGCGGAGAGTCGTGTGTGAGCGTGAAAGAATGAAGTATAGGCGAGGAGGGCTGGAGGAGAGGGGGAGCCCGCTCTGTACTGGCCGGTGGTAGAGAAGGAGAGGAATAGCTTGGTGGCACGGCATAGTGCGACGGGGTATGGTAGTATAGGTATGCATATTGTCTAAGTACTATCCCTCAGTCTCTCCTTGCCTAACGGCAGCCGCTGTGCAGTGCGCATAGTGCGCATTTGAATTTCGATTCACACCGCATATGTATGGGTTAATAGTGTACGTAACTATCGAGTCATAGGTACTCAGGTACCGAGCTACCGAGGTAACTTTTAACTATGTGTAACTACGTAGTATATTGGTATATAGCTTTTTGCCATGTGTCAATGTGTATACTGTAAACTGTACACAGTTTATGTTCCTACAGTATTACTGTATGAGTGTATAGTGTATGTCCAATAGTATAAATTATATATTTGCGTATAGTTGCACACGTGCATAGCAATTTGTGGTGTATATACGTGACTAGTAAATCACTATAAGCTGTATTACCATACACATATAATATCTTACATTATTCTCAAATTATTTTAACTAATAAAGGTATAATGCAATATTTAATTGCAAGTTTAATTACCTTACTCTCTTTCTTAAACAAATTTATTAGTAGTGATACAAAATTATTTTACAAATTATTTAATAGCCTTCTCAGAAAACTCTACTATTTATAAAAAAAAATCGAAATAACATTTTATTTTACGTAAGTATTTGGGGTTCTTGCTGGAAAATCAATTCAATTATTTACAAATTGCATGTCAAGGACTCCAAATAAATTTATTAAAAAATGATAATAATCCTATCGGACGTAAATAACTTGGACAGTTATTTAATGAATGTTTTCTCACTCCTCAGTATCTGTTGTAGTAAAATTTAAAACGAATATTTTCATGACAAATCGCATAATTTTCAGATTTTTCAGCTGAAGGTATACCTGTACCATCGTGTAATAAAATGTGTTATTCACTATTCAAAATATGTAAAATGAATAGCTTTGCATGTTATCACATGTATTATCACGATCCACAGAATTACATAAATGTCATAATTCTAGATTGCTTATTTCCAATATAGTAAATAATGTGGACAGCTACTAATTTATTTCAGAAATTAGGTAAAAATATAATTCGTAGTTTTAAATTTTCACTTATGTTGGCAGTCCCACAACTGCCCAATGTTTTTTTTTTTTTTCTTTTTTTTTCATGTGCATACCACCTGATGCTTTTTGCTACGGTACATGAGTTACAAAGACTTCACCGAAAAAAAAAGTTAGTACTGTATTGGCATTTATTTATAATTTATAATTATTTATAACTTTTTCTCCGCAACAAAACCATCAGAAGGTTTTACGTCCAAAAAAAACGAAAAAAACAAGTTTCCTTGAGTTGTTTTATCATTTCGATTGCAAAATTTACAGAGATTTAAGTTACAATAATTATAATTATGGGCTATCACAATTATGGCTCTAAAAAAATTATGGGGCACTACTATATATTGGTCGTGCCTAAAACGTAGATAAGTATAGATTTAATTTGGTTGTTAACTGTCGCATGGATTTAAAAAAAGTTTTTTACCTTGAATCATAAAATATAGTCGAAGAACTAGTAGAATATGAGTAATTACGCACCTTTGAAAATCAATGTAAAAATAAAAAAAAAATTTGCTTTTTGTAATGAATTATTTTCTAAGCGTTATATATAATCTTTATTTTCAGCCTTTATGGCCCAGAAAAGGACTTGGTTTACAAATTCTTTCTAAAATTATTCTTATCCGGCTCAGACACATACCTTTCTACACTCCACACACTCTCATACTTAAATGACCACATCCTCGAGTCTCGTCTCTGCTGTATCGTTTCCGCTATTAAATCAAACATGTACCCAGTATTTACAAATAAACATAACTTTTGCGCAAACTCCTGATCTAGCTTTCTATTTCCAATTTATTTTTACATTCAAAATCATACCTTTTGAAGAGTTTCACAACCTCACCAACTCCTAGATCGCTTCTTGCATACAGATTTAATAGTCTTTTATATTCCGCTTTATTTTCTTGCCACTCGATACAAACCTCACAGTTATTTATTACATGTTCAATGGTTCCCGCTTCTTTACCACACAATACACACAATCTTTTCTCCGCTTCTAGCCAGTATTTATTTCCTATTTCTACGTTACCACATCTTATTCTTGCAATAGTGCTAATATCACAATTTTTATTAAACCTATCTAGATACTTTGGAAACTTATTGTTATCGACGCGTTCATACCTTTTGTTATAACTAGCATTTTCAAAACATACCTTCAACCACTGCTGATCTAAGTCATACATTCTACGTTTAACATCACCTATTACATCTTTACCTACACACAAATCAATGTTCGCCGCTAAAGCACTCATACCAATTGCATTAAAGAATTATTCCCTTTCCATACTATATAAATCTGAATTACCTAATGACTCTTTTTCTCTCCAACACTTTTTTACCAGCCGGTTATCATCCAATAAACTTATTTTTTTCTCAAAATTTAACGCTCGCACTCGCCACGCATTACATAACTTATCGCTTTTTGTTTCGCACAAAACAATGTACCTCGGTGTACAGAAATCTAGCTTTAAAACCCATCTTAAATAGTCAAGCTGCACTTTTTCAAGCTCCTTCTTTTCCTCCCATCCCCAAATCTCTGCCCCATATGACATCACACTTCTAACTAGGTAATTAAATAATAGCCTCCTCCTTCTAAAATCGTTCCTGCACTTGCCTTCCCCTATGCCCCATACTCGCTTTGCGGCAATTATACCTTTTATCTTCAAATGCTTAATATGATCTTTATAGTCAGCTCCTCTGTTCAAAGTCATACCTAAGTAATTGAATGCTGTAACTTCCTCCAGCTCTTTTCCATTAAATTCCCATTTTTCCTTTGCACTACCCCTACCTTTGTTGAAAACCATTACCTTTGTTTTTTTATAATTCATAATAAGATCCCTATTTCTAAGAAACCTTTTTAGCGTCCCAAACATATCAAGCAATGCTTCCCTATTTAAAGCAACCAAAACCACGTCATCGGCATATGCCAATGACCAGATCCTCACCCCCCCCTACTGTTACCCCCCCAACATTTCTCGAACTAAACTCTCTCTCTAGAGCCGCTATATAAATACAGAACAGGACCGGACTCAGAACACACCCCTGCCTCAGACCCTTAGTACTCCAAAACCTTTCAGACAGCTCATTTCTTACTTTCACTCGTACTATGGTCTCTTCATACAATTCCATAATTCTAATAATTAAATACTTGCTAATTCCTACTTCTTCCATTACCTTCCACAACTTTTTTCTATTGACAGTGTCAAAAGCCGCAATCAAATCCACGAAGCTTGCATATACTTTAGCCTTCCTACTTCTCGCTACTTGTACTATATGATTCAGAATGTATATATTATCTATAGTAGATCTTCCTCTTCTGAACCCTGCCTGTCCATCCGGTAAAATGCCTTTTTCCTCCACTTCGTATATAAGTCTCGTTCTCAAAACCTCTGCGTACGTCTTGTAGGCTGTGGAAAGCAGTGAGATACCTCTGAAGTTATTCACACAATTAGTATCACCTTTTTTATGCAACGGTACGACAACTGCTACTTTCCAGTCCTCCGGTACACCTTCACCATCCCACACTTTTTTAAATAGGTTGAACAGCAAACTGAACAATTCCTGCCCGCATTCTTTCCACACTTCATTGGGAATCCCATCCAAACCTGCAGCTTTCCTTTTTCTTAACGACTGTATGGCTCTTGCAACTTCTGCACTTTCTAGAACCTGCAAACTCTCCGCCAAACCTTGCTCCGTTCTTCTTTCACCTAAAGCTTTTGTGCGACTCCCATCAATAAGCGATCTGAAATGTTCCTCCCACTCTTTAATTGAAATGTTGCTTTCCTCTGCTGAAACGCCCTTCCTCTTCGTTCCAAGAAATTTCCACACTTCATTTTCATTCCTGATATTCCTTAACGCTTCCTCTTCCAGCTTCTTATAACTCCTTTCCTTATCGTTACAGTATTTTCTCCAATCCTTCCTTTTAGTTAAATAATCAACCTTATCTGTTTCCCCTCTCCTCCATTTGTAGTATGCTGCTACAACCTTTCTTTTTTTTTGCCCTACAGGACCTATCCCACCACTTTCTTTCGCCTACCTTCCACCTCCTCACTTTGATTACTTTTCTTATCACTGCTTTGCTCACGATTTCCTTTATGACTGACCACATTTTATCCACCGCCTCACCACACACCGCACTATTCTCTTTACATAATACTTCTTCCGCCTGTCTAAATTTAACTATATCCTCTTCTGCCCATTTATAAATTGATTTTTTTACTATTTCATCATCTTTTATTCCTACTATATTCTCCATACCATCCAGCTTTCTAATGGTCAAACACATGGGCATGTGGTCCGAGTCCGCCCTGCCCGTAATTTTAAAATCCCTTACCCATTCTAGTGTACGATCATTCACCAGTATATAGTCTATAACTGAATTCCCCTGTGCACCTACATAGGTAAATTCCCCCTCCTCATCCCCCTCTCCCCAACCATTTAGCATAACTAAACCTTTATTCTCTACTACCTCTATCATCTGTTTGCCCTCATTACTCACTATTATATCCTTACTCTTTCTACCTACTAACTCACCACTGTCCATTGCTACAAAACTACCTAGCTCGCCTACTCTTATATTGAAATCTCCCCCAATTATAACCTTCTCTTCTTCATTAAATACATGCTCATTCATGAAATCTAAAACTGCCCTCAAATCGCCAGAGTTGTACACCGACCATACATTGATCCAACTGTTACCTATCCTTATTTTATACATTACAATATTATACTTTACACTAATAGCGAAATCATTTTCATCGCCCAATACTGATTTTCTAATACGAATTATAAAACCGCCTTTAGCCCTCCCTTTTTTATTTATTCTTACAGCCGCACTCGGTTTCCACACAAAATCACTTGAAAGCTTACTTTTAAATTTTTCCCACTGTTTTTCTTCTATCCACGTTTCACACAAACTTATGCAATCAAAATCCTCTATAAAATTCCAAAAATCCCTGTCCTTTTTGAAAATACCCGCGCAATTCCAAAAAACAAATTTAACATCATTCACCGACACATGACCATACTGCTTTGCTTCACCAGTCTTTAACCTTACCTCTTCATATATGCCGCTACTTTTTCTGGGCCCTACGCAAAAAGCTCTTTTACGCTCTCACTGAAACTGTTCCTGTCTTCATCCACCGGTCCTCCTCCCTTATAGGCTTCCTGGTCCTTCAGACTGCTGTTGTCATCGCCGGTTCCTGCTGCCTTCTTTCGTCTGCTGAATATCACCTCTGCCTCCGACGAACTCCACCACTTATACCACTTCCCTCCCAGCCAGAATCCTCCTAAACCGCCCCTGATACTCTCTCCCGCCGCTTGCTTACTTTTAACCCATGCATTAATTTTTTCTTGCCTCTTCCTGTTGTAACATCGGTGTATCCACATTAATTTTTTTTCCTCTTGCTTCAAATCTTTCCGTGCCGATTTTAAAATACAAAACGCAGGGGCCAATGTGTATCTGCAAAGAGGTGAATCACCTAATGCTCGTAGCTAAGGTACTACGACCATGCATGATTCACTTACATGCACGCTGGCCCACGCTGACCGGAAATGCAAAATAAAATACTTTTCTACAACCATCGATACAAAAGTTTAACTGGGAACAGTTGAACTGAAATATTAAATTCAGATATAATGTTAGATAAACATAAGGTTGAACATTAGGATAGCTTAGAATTAATGCATAGAAATAAGCGAAAATATTATTACAAGCCAGAATCATCACAAACAACCAGTACGTACTACATTACTAGCAAACAACTACATTACATATTAACTATAACAAATTTGGTACACAACTTTAGTAACCTTCAAAGAATTATCCTATTTTTACCATTCATGTTCGCAGGCTCATGGTCCACTGTACAACCCTTTTGTATCACGTCAACAATTTTATAAATATACTGCAATAGCCTAAATTGTAATCTTGTTAAAAACTGTCACCGTTTCAAATGTAAAGGACAACGGGAAAGTCATGGCACTTCCCCCTTTTCCTGACGCAGAGATGTCGAGAGAGTCCGCACTCTTGCCCCAACACGGGTAACGGAATTCCCGATTCCCCAGGGCACCCTGAGCCGACTTCCTCTCTTACGACAAACAGAAAAACCCATAGTTGACGAAATGTTACTAACATGTTGAAATATATTCACAACTAACAATGAATGGAAATTACTGGTAAATTCAAGTAAATTAACATTATAATAAGTCGCAACGAACTCCTACTACTGTCCGTGTTTTAACCAAAGAAACCGCTACTGTTAAATAATTATTCATGATAATTTACCAGTCCAATCATGCTCACGTGTACAGCGGAAAAACTAGCAATTATTACAATTATTTACTACTACTAAAACTATTATTAATATTTTAAAGTACCGAACACTTATTCAATCAAACCTGAATATTAAGCGATTTTCACCGCTCTTTTTGCATTGGGTTCGATTGAATGGGCGAACAATGGCTACTATTAGCTAAAACTTGTTAATATTACACCTTAACATTAATATTAAGTTATGATAAAACTCTGTAAACTTTTGATGTAAAAGAGAAAGGAAGGGCATGAGTAAGTGATTCACCTTCCCTTCTCTTGACGCACAGAGGAGAACAAGCCGGATGTGGGATGTGCCAATTTCTGAGTGGCTAAACTAGAGCAGTTCTAGCCAATTAGATTTTCGGCTATTGTCTTTTCTCCAAAATTTTCCCCCGGCAAGTTTTCCTGCGTTTTTCGAGCCAGCGCGTGACCGAGGTCCGCTTCTCGCAATAAAAAGGCCCGTAGGCCCAGAGAGCATCCACTTCAATTCGGCACGCGAAATCCGACGATACCCTTCGAAGTAGACTGAGTAGTGAGAGCCCGACTCTGCTACAACCCAGTCTTCTGCGAAGCGAGGACACTGTCGAATTTCGCTACCACCCTCGTAAGATCAACTGGTTGCCAGAGTCCGTCTCTACTGCCACTTGATCTTCCTCGAGAGCGACTTATATTCACGCGGGTTCAACGTTTGTATAACAACTTTCGTGTTCAAATAAAAGTAAGTGACAACATATCATATTCTTTCTTTTGACCAAGTGTTTCCTTTTGCGCGAATACCATTACTCGCCTTAATATTGGCACCCGCGGATCACCGGGAAGTGTAAAGTGTTTTCGTTTTCGCGAACGCCATTACTCGCCACAGTATTGGCATCCTTCGGTCACCGGTAATAACAAATCAATCTTTAGTATAAAGTGTTCTTCGCGAACGCCATTACTCGCCACAGTATTGGCATCCTTCGGTCACCGGTAATAACAAATTAATCTTCAGTATAAAGTGTTCTTCGCGAACGCCATTACTCGCCACAGTATTGGCACCCTTCGGTCACCGGTAATAACAAATTAATCTTCAGTATAAAGTGTTCTTCGCGAACGCCATTACTCGCCACAGTATTGGCATCCTTCGGTCATCGGTAATATCAAATTAGCCAAGGACAATCCGTTGCCCTCCGTGGTAATACTACTATTAGAATAACAACGAACAATTGAGTTAAGGCAAATGCTTACCGCGATATTAATGTTTCAAGGTCAAATTACATACGATATCCTTACTCGTGACGGTGTTAACTGTTTTTAGATCGTGAACGAAGTATACACCGCTCTTGACAAAAGAAAACCGCGAGCAAGTGCATCGGAATATTGCACAGCAGTCAATCTTAGTCGCGTGAAGGCAATCGTACCCTTTTTTGAGTAACGCGTCTTTAAGTTGAATTACCCTTTTAACCCCGCGTCCCACCTACGCGCCCAGTGTGAATCCCGAGCTATTGAGCGAAAGCTTAGGCTCAAATAATACGTTGCGCCGACGTAACACTGTCATCAAAACTCAGATCATTCTCAATAAAGTATTTGGATCCCTTCAGTTTACATTTATTCTTCATTATCACGGATCTATCTTCCCAGCTGCCTAACTTTACAACGAAAACATTACCACTTCGCCAAACATTTATAATTTTGACATGCACGCCAAGCTTTTCCCAGAAGAACTTGTCTACGCCCACGCGAAAATCGCCATGCAACGCTACGCCTTTCAATATGACATTCTTCTGCCTTATTCTTTCGTCCTGCTGCTTAACAAGATTTTTAATCGCATTTACCTCGCGTTCGGATAAACAACTCCTATCTGCACTCGAGAGGGCATCCCCTCTAGCCGACAGTCCCGATCTACCACTACCGTTCAACGCGCTGTCTACCTCCTCCCCTGATGATATATTTACCACCTGCCCTACCTTATCGACCCCACTTTGAAATTCGTTTAATTTAGCTTTCACTTTACTAGTAAAATCCGACATTTCCTTCTCGAGTGACTCTACTTTTTCTTTTAATATCAATTCCAATGCCTTCACGTCGACCTTACTCTTCTCTAACGCCACGCTCTCCGTCCTAACTTTTCTAAGCTCCGACTCTACCGTACACTTCAATTTACCTATCTCATCTGCCCTCGCCTCTCTCTCGTTAGCTAACTTCTCTTCTATCTCTAACAGACTCTCCCTCAAAGCCATACAACCTGAACACTCTACGATTTTTTCTTTCGCATTAAATTTAACCATCTTTGCAATACTATCCTCGATTGTAGATTGCCCAACCCCACTCTGTCCTTTATTAATCACCGTACTTGATGCCAGCTTTGCATTCGTCCTCGTATACGGTGCACTGATCGTTCCGCTTCCACTCTTTGCTGCTAGTACCCCTTTTACACCTCTCTCATTGCTTTTAACCGTGCAATCCTTTTTTTCGCCCTTCTCATTCTGTTTTCCTGACATATCTATTCTCTCGCAGCCCACCACCGGCTTGACCACGTGCGTTCGCGACACGCACAATCCCTCTTACTCCACCAACCTAACCTTCAAATCACTAACCAACTTTTCCTCGTCTATACACACACAAAGAAAACGCTCGCAATACAAAAACTATTAGCACACTCGGACGCCCTGACCTCACTTTATCTAAAAAACCACTCGCACTCCGCTCGATTACAAATAAAATCCGCAAAATCACGCCAAACAGCAAGAGACGAGAACGCACGCGTCCATACACTCCCGCGGTCACTAACCAAGTCCTTTTCTAAGCGTTATATTTTATGATTGAAATTGTGAAGGAACAAACAAGTTTCTTACTTAAAACATTATGAAAAGAAAAAAAAAAAAACATGTGATATAGGTAACGTGACCATTTTTTTTTTTTTTTATGGTAAAACGGGACACCTAATCTGAATTGTGCTAGTCTTCGTCATAGACTTTTTTAGAAGACAAATTTGGAAAAAATTAGTATACGTATATATAATATTTATTGTTAATTTATTGTAATTGGCATGTATAGTGCACCAGACATAGTATGTATATTTTGATAAAAACACACCTCTAGACCATCGATCGAAAAAACGATATACATGGATGTTATAAAAATAATAACAGGAGTTGTATTTTAAGAGCGTTTATATAAGAAAATATCATAAAAAATAACGTACAACAGCCAAATAATATTAAGAAGTCCTATTAAAAAGTAAACAACATAAAATTTTTTGGTACTTGTCAGACGAACAAATTTTTTTTAATAGAGATGATTTTAAATAATTCTAAAATTCTTGACAACTTTTATTAAAATTCATTTTCGTTATCATTAACATGGCTTTAAGAACAGACACTTGTAGTTGACTTTTTTCTGACGTTCATAGTTTTTTCATTAAAGAAAAAACTCTCTCTACTGGTGCGTTTGTTCCAGGCAGACACAAAATATAGTCAACTAAAATGCTTATATTGGTGTGGCTTAGATTACGAGTGAAAAAATGTGTGCATACTTCTACCCAACGGTTGTCAGTTGATACATTTTGTTCATTTCAGTCAGACATTTTTTGAGATGGTACGAAAGTAGATAATACTGCAAATTCGTCAAATAATACTTGATCCTCGTTTTCATTAAAATATTCTTTTTCAATCAAAACATCTATTGATTTTTGAACATCTTTCCACTTAAGCGCTTTTCTCAAATTTTCCCAATAAAATACATTTAACTCTTTATTAGATACAGTCCATTCATTTAAATATTCATAGCTTGTTTTGTAAGATTCTACAGCTGGAGTTTTAACAGATTTTTCGTCAATAATGTCCCTCAAATTTTTTAGCAAAGTACGATCTGAGTGTGGCAAAAACTGAGCATTTTGTTTTTGAACCAAACTCGCTTTTAGTTGGTTTATCTCATTTGCTGTTTCAACTGCCGAAATATTTTAACCTTTGATATTCAATACAGCTTGATGAAAGCTCGTCGACTGAGCATGCAAAAATATAAGCCATAGCTCTGATCTAGAATCTTCAAAAAATTTTTTAACACAACTGGACATTTTTCATTCAATACTTAAAAAATACTTTTTTAGTGGTTCATACATTTTTAAAATTCTTTCGAGGGCAAGCCATCTAGTGTTACTGTAACCCTGTAATTTTTTATATTCAGTGTCTGCTTCACAGAAAAATTCCTTCAGCCCTCTTCTCAAACTGTATAAATATAATAAAACAAATAAATTTTCACAATTATACATTCTACATCCACAGATAAACCATCTGCAGCTGATTTGATAGCATTGTTAATTATATGCGCTCTGCACCCTATACCTATTAAAGGCTTTTGAAAGGATGATTTTAATTTAGCAAATACGTTATTGACACCTCGTCTAACTTTTCCTCCAAAATTATAGTTAGTGTTATTACCACAAAATGCCACAACTTTTGAAGATAATTTATTTTCTGTCAATACTCTAATCAAGTAATCAACAATAGTATCATAACTTTCATCAGGCTGACCTAGGAAATCCGAAATTTTTATTGTATTCCTTCATATAGTTTGAAATACCGTACTATGATTGGAAAAATCTTTGTGCTACCATGATTTGATGCATTGGTTGAAATTGTTCTACAGTGAGATTTGTCAAGATCGACTTTCAACTGTTTTATTGCTGCACATGATAAAAAGTTAATGATAATAGATTCTGTTTTCGTTCGTGCGCATTTAAATTTTTGTTCGAAACATGTTTAAATCAACTTTGAAGCACAATCATTAGATCGAAAGCTGTGATTCTCTCGTATTGTATGGTAAGCCTACATGCCTTCTGCTGCAGCAATATCCAAATCGTGTCGAGTTGGCACATCTGAATTCTCAAAGAAATTTAACATAGACGAACTTGAAGCAGCTGCCCGATCAGCATTTTTTAGGTTTTTCTGATTTCAAATGTTGTTCTATATCACAAGCCTCGCCATGAGAAACCCTAAATTCTGCGCAACACTTTTCGCAGCTTACATCCGAGGGGTCGATTTTTTTCTTTATAAATGGGTACTTTGCTTGTAAATTTTTCTTTAAACGTGCACTTACGCTTTAGCATTGTAACGGCATACCCCAAATACTTTAAATTGTTCATCACAGGCAATTTAAACACTTGCAATTTAACACCAATATTTTATTTATTTTACTTCAGGTATATCGGTGTATACTACTAGCAAACAATAATATGCGTAACCTTCATAACAATTATTTACAAACTTAAGACCGTTTTGATATTAATCAAAAGTTTGAATTCGAGGAAATATAGAATCTAAGGACAAGACATACATTAAAAGTTTAACTTCCAATAAAGATTAAATCTACAGAGTTTAAAGTTTCAGTTCAAAAAAATGTAGAATCCAAAAACAAAAGGTAAATGAATAGTTTAAGTTTCGAGAAACATTAAATTTAGAAAAACGAACTTGCACATTTTTTTGAAAAACGGGAGGTTAACGGGACATCATCAGGAAAACGGGACAAATCGGTCTCCCCAGGTATTCGTCGGGGACACCGGGACGGCACCCCAAGAAACGGGACAGTCCTGATCAAAACGGGACGTATGGTCACGTCAGATACAGGTGAATGCCTGTGTACGTGTGCATCGATACTCATATCTCTACATTCTTTTTATAATATTTGGTAAGCCTAGTTGGTTCTAATTTATACCTAAAATCACCGAAGTTTTTTCGATGTTTTTAATATTTTAAAATCAAAAATCATATGATGTTGTGTAAATTTTTTATTTGACAAATATTAAATATTGTTAAACAAAAATTACAGGACTAGAGCATATTTTTTTAATCACTGTTAGTTGTCTATATTTTGTGTGAAACATTTTTAACCTAATAAAAGAGCAGTCTGAGTATGCCCCATGTTGTATGCATGTCAAAAAATATATGTAAAAATAGTTCTTGTGAGAAAACTTGATAACATACATATATGTGTCCACGTTCAGAGTCAGAGTTGTATACTTTGTCAAAATACATCATTTTTGTACCGTATGTTATGTTGTAGATCGTAATGAATGCAGACGCTCTCTAATGCAAAAATAAGTATTGAAATAATTCATAAAAAGTAATTCTGTAAATTAAAAAAAAAAATCAACTCTCCAACCTCCTAAAGCCGAGAAATCTTTTTTTTTCCTGTGGCATCATTTTTTAATATTAAGAGCTCAAATTTACATGAGTTGAAGTGTAATACTTACAGATTAAATGAAAAATTTCCAAATTCAAATCAGTCATTACCGAGCGCTGGGAAGTCAGTAACAGCTTGGCACTCGTCGTAAACACAGATACCTTGCGCAGCAGAGTACAGTTAGAGGGGGTCTTGCCAATTAAAGATTATAAATTTGTCAGTGTTTAATTACAGAAGGAATCCACTTTTTTTTTATTTTGATCGAATAAAAATTGAAAATTTTTAGATAAAAATAACAACCTTTTTTAATTTACCTCATGAATTGATTAAATGATAATGAAAAAAAAATGAAAAAAAATGTATTACGTGCCTTGTTTATTTGACAGTATCAGACAATAATAATAAACTAATTATATGCTGTTTGACTGAAGGATATTGATTCTATTATCCATTCCATAGCCTATATTCGGGGAAACAACTACATCAATGTGTATTGTGTAGTGATTCTATTATTTACTTTAAGATTATTTGTCATAAATTTCATTGTATTATGTGGAATTAAGTGCTTGCTTCTGTATTCGTGGTTCAGCAGTTCATTTGTCATTTGAAACGTGTTGGGTCACCTAACTGAACATACTTGAATAAATGAATACATAAATATATACATAAATAGACATTTAAATAAATGAAAAAATGATTATTATATCCATTCCTCTGCACAGATTATCAATTTTGTGTAGTATTTAAAAATAATGTACTTACCGAGAAATTTTCCTATTGTAATGCTCACGAAAAGATTTGACGATCTTGTGGTTACTTTCTAGCGCTTTCTCTGAGAGCATTCCTACAAGTGATTTTTTAAACACACAGACACATATATCATTCAGTGATGTTGACACTTGATTGTTGAGCCTAAACGGAATGGTAGTCAATTCCATACTTAAAAAGGCTATTGTATATTTTCGTATCATCAACATACTTTTTTTTACTTACTTATTTAATAGCGGTATTATAATTGGCAGTGTTATGAGCAAAACACAATATTTATCATTTACTGCTTAATAACTCTAACTCAATTAATGATCGACTTGTTATCAACAATTAGTAAGTAAATTGTTAGTTTTGATACAATGGCTGATGCTAAAGGAAGCAATTGCAAAAACTGTGTGAAAGTTATACATATGTATATATACGTCGAATTCTTGATCAGCGAGCAGAAAGACCATAAAAAAAGTATACTGCTAGCTTACTTAACATTTTTTAAGTAATATTTGCTTAAGGTACTTAGTGAAGCAATTGGTTTTGGCGAAATAGACGTAAGATTTATAAGTTACAGCAACAAACATCGTAAAAACATTAATAATATTTCATTCAACATTTTCGACTCAGTGTTTGATTTAAAAAAGTGTTTAAAATATTGATTTTTAAAATACAAACAACAAATTCTTAATAAAATGTCCCAAAAACTATGAAAATAGTGTGCTGTTAGTAGTTTTAATGATTTGCACCAACTATTTATCGAAACGAATTGTTTGAACAATCCGTTTTTGCAAAATAAATGACAAATTTGTTATAAGAGATCCAAAAATGAAAAAAAAGAAGAAAAATACTTTTCCTGGTCACACTTTTTACGGAAATGAAATATAAGCAGCTTGGTAGGGCCACAGCGACAATTTTGGCACTACCTACACAATGTATACAGTAACGAAGACATGCGAGGGAAACGGATTTTAAAATATTTTAAAAGTATGTTACGTAGGGAATAATTCCTTGGAAAGTAAGCATTCGTTTTAGATCCAATATCGTTAAAATCCGGAAAAACTGTGTCATATAATGAGAAACCCCCTCCTCCCCCAGATGAAATGTTTTTGGTAATATAATCAAATAACTGAATAAAAAACTGGAATTTTTCTATAAGTTCATGGATAAATAAATAAAGCCAACTTTTGATTTGGACAAAACTCTTTTCCCCGTATTCCTGGGGAAATTCTGAAGGAACATGACCAATTTTTCCTTCACTGGAAAACTTGAGATTGAAAAATCGGGAGAGCCATGGACTGTAAGGATCGAATGATCTAGGTAGATAGTTTTGATTTGTCGCGCGCTCCCTCTTGTATACACTAAGTGTTGCTATAATACTTTCCGTGTTCTTCAGAAATAAGAAGTCGCCACCTTTCGAGCGTGAGGCGGTACCATCTTGTGCGAAGATAATAATTAGATTTTTTTGCCATTTTTGAAATCAAATTTATGTAAAACGAGGAAAATTTATAAATAGTTATTATTATAATAATTGATAATCAATAATACCCTGGTTAGTAACACATGTATAGGCTGCAGTGTACTGAGTTAGAGAGTATATATAAATATGTTAAATAATAATTAACAATGAAAAAATGCGGTAAAGAATACGGAAACTTTGATTAACTATCTTTTGTATTAGGTTAAACTTTCATTCTTACTTAAATTAAACATTATATACAAAAAACTTTATCAATAATTGTCATTAAAACTTTTAATTTGAAACTGAAACTAAATAATTTGTCTAATAATTATTATTCAAGAGTTTTGACTTTCTTTTGAGAATAGTCGGTTACATAATAAATCTGGTTTAAAAATTTTTATTGACTTGTAATAAAGATCCATTACTTAGGACAATCAATTCTATTGTTAGAACAGTTAAGGATGCAGTATTTTCATGATGTGAAAAAACTTTGGCGTAATGCCTTGCAGTGACTTTGATGTTACAGATTTCTTTTCTCGTAGAAACATCAAAAATTTTTTTTGCTTCTGTGTGACTCACAAAGTGGCACTTTAGGAGTAGCAGTAGATGTAATACCTGTTATAGAATTGTCTACCATTTTTTTAAAAATATTTTTTAATTTTTTAGTGGTCGGATTTTGTTTCTACGTGGTGGTTGTCACCAAGGCTACTTTGCCTTACGCGGCAGCACACTAACAAGTCTGTGGTATATATGCGCATGCTAATCTCTTTGTTTAATTTTTTAGCATTACTCTTTCGATTCCTGCAATTTGTATTTTTTAAACATCAACGAATTTTTGCGAAACATTTTAATCTTCTGACTTATTTTTCTTCATGGAAAAAAAATTAAAAAAAATGCTAATATCAACATCGAAAAGAGCAGATCAACATCTATCGATTAGTACACTAAGGACGAAGTTTTTTATGCCATTTGTGTGGTGACGTAAAAAATGTGTAACGTTACAAAAAAGTGTTACAAAAAACTGTAACAGAACGAGAAAATAAAGCAAACCAATAACTACTTCCTCCTATGCCCTGCCTCTGCTTTCTCCTCTCTGCGAACTATCTCAAGCTCTCTCTTTCTCTCTCTATCTTTCTCAAGTACTCGATATCGCTCGGACATATATCGTCCTATATTATATAGTTAACTGTAACATATAGATACATACGTGTGTGTGTCGTACATGTAGTTATACATGCATGTAAACATTTTTTAAGATGTGTAAACATTTTATTTTATTTTTAATCAACGAATGTACGTATATATATATATATATATATATATATATATACATTTCTATATTACAAAGTAATTTCAGCAGGGCTGTCCACTCTCTCCACCTCGGCCCACTTACTCATAAAGGTGTAAGTAAACTTAACAATTCACAAGACTTGTCTTCCATAGCAAGAATTTAATTTATGTGCAAAAAATCAAGATTTACTTGATCAGAAATAAAATCTTGTGTGAAATAGGTCTCACATCCATTCCACATATTTAAACCAAAAATATTTTGTGATAGTAAGAATCCAAAAAAAAATTATTTCAATTAATTAGGAAATATGACGGTAGTAGTTTATTTGAATGTATCTATAATTTGAGTGTCATATTCCATCAACCCTATTGCTATAGCAGTATCTTTGAATGTTCTATGAATAATTCCATTACATTTTCTTAAATGTTCAAATGATATCACTCCTTTTACTTTTTTTAATAATAATTTTGAAAAGAAACGTTTATTATCTTTTGGAGAAACTATATTTTACCTTTCAATAGCAGCGTTTAATTTAATTAACTAATTTCATTTCATTTCATAAATAAATCAGCCTTCTGGGGGTTGGCGTGCAAAGCGTGGAGAGACTGAGGCTTACTTGTATATATATGTATACACCCACACACATAAATGCTTGTGTATGTGTATGTTTTTCCAGGTTACCGTGACAGGCCTTAGGCCTAGTCGCCGGGGTAACCCACTCACCACCTGTGTGTGGGGGTGTATTGCCGCACTCATCCCCAACCCTTTTACTGATATCATACCTAACCTATGGGCACAGTGTGAGTATCTCCGGTGAAACGCCTTGCTAGTTAAGCTGACACTGCACCAATATTGCATCGGGACTAACAAATTATGGTTGTAGATAATCGGGTAGGCTCAATAAACTGCAGGATATTCTCACTTTTTTACAAAATTCCTTGTAAAAATACTTCGACAAAAACTTCTAGATTTTATAGTGGTTATTATTTTACCAACATTTTTTTAAAGTAGTAGTTCATAATGTAAAAATACAAGGGTGTCCTGATTAGCCTACAACCAATTCAATTTTTAAACCAAACGGGAGCCATCTTGGTTGATTTAGGCGCAATGTTAAATCATGTACAATATTGATAAATAGATATTTCTAGGTTAAAAATAATCAAAAACTAATTAAAATAAAGAACATTCAATGGATGGTGAAACATAAATTTTTTTTTTTTAAATGAACTGAATCAAAAAAAGTAGTATTATTAAAAAAATAACTTTAGTTAATTGAAACGTATTTAGCAATCATATAAAAAATGAGCAAAATACACTTTGGGTTTAATCATTGGGTAATGATAATTTATTATCATTATTTATAGCGGGTTACCACGACAGCCTACTTGGCCTAGTCGCGGGGGCCACCCACTCACCACCTATGTGTGGGGGTGTATTGCCACACCCATCTGTAAACCTTTTTCCTCGCATCCTACCAGAATCCATGGGCACAGTGTGAGTATCTCCGGTGGAACACCTTGCCAATTAAGCTGACACTCTGCAACGATGGTGCATCGGGTTCACTCACCACTGTGTAGCCTTTCCCCGGAGACGACTCCATTATTCCAGGACGTTCACTCCTCGCCGGTTCAGCCAGCGCTCTCTACTGAAGCATCGGATCCAGGCCAATTAGCATCCTCGGAGAAGCCCCATGTTTCAGGGATCACTCCTCGCTGGTAAGGCCGGCGATCCCTGCCTGGTGCATCAGATCCGCTGATCCCTACCTATAACCTTAACACTCTTCCGCATTTATCCAGGCCCAAAGACCTGTGGGGCAGGAAAAAAATCCTGGAATTATTCTGAAGAAAAATTCCACAGAAAAACCTGCCCCGAAACAGCCGGGGTTACATAGGAACTTTTTCCGATGAAAACAGTTTTGTACTAGTGACAAGCACACTTACCACTGAGCCAATGCTGCTCCATACGTATATGTATATGCACTAGTGTGTTTCGCCCCCTGCGCGCTCTGCGTGCCAACCCCTCTTTTTTAAATAAGGACGCTTAGACTCTAACAAAACCCCTGGTGGTTTTTCTCGGGGTCGATAGGGTAAAGTCTGTTGTGATTTATTTTTTGATTTTTATCATCATCATAATTCATACTGTCAATTAAAACCATTTACGTACATATATATTATAAGTTACGGTTTTTATCACACAGCAGCAGTCTAAAGAGAGGCGATGTATATAGATATATAGAGCTAGAGCTGCTGTGGCGCACTGTCGTATGCGTGAGCAAAAGAAGGATGCACTAGTATCGAAAGCATTATACATATATACATACGTACATACACGTACACACTCACACAACAGACATACATTTAAGTATATGCTATATTACATGATATTCGTTTCGTGGTAGTGCCGTGGAAAGGTAAAAGGGAGAACAACAATGTTCTGGTTGTTCACTGGAAGTTGTCGTTCTTTCTAGTACCACCAGCCTAGTTGTTTACGATGGCATCCTCTGCATTGGCATATCGAACGCATAGCTATAGGTATACAAGCCTGCGTTTGCTTGTTCGCTCGTTTTAAAGGCTAACTTTTCATATAAGGTACGCCTAGAGAAGTATCACTCCAAAAAGGGAACAACTGAACCGACCGATTAGAGCGAAAATCGAACGCTCACAATAATTCTCACAATAAATAAAAAAGGTTATAGGAAAATGTAATAATTTCATTTAGGAATGAGCTTAAAGGTGCTCAGACTGTGGACAGATTAAATACGTTTAAAACACTTAGATGAATACATTTTATTCTTATGCTTAGCATGTTAAAATAGTGTAGGTGGGCTGAGGGGGGCCAAAACAACCTGTGGATGGCGTAGAGGGTCGTGGGGGGCTAGCATATTTTTTGGTATGTCGAAATCACGTAAAAAACAATCGAATTTTACCTCATTTTGTAGGGGGGGGGGGACTTCTATTTGAAACAACCTTTTTTGTGAGGGGAGGCGTGAGGAGAATTGTGACTGCCCTACACAAAACAACTATATAATATAGGTAGATATATATATATATATACTACTCAGTTGTTTGTATAAGGCATTCTACACAAATCCCCTTGAATCCAACACAGCCTCCCACAAATCCCTTGCAACCCCTCACCAGCCTCAGACCTTTATTTTGTTGTAGCGTGCCTTTTTTCAGACCCCCTATACTGAAAAAAATTTGGTACTTAGAGATGTCAAACTTACTGATATCTTACAGCTTCATCAATATTGAGTTCTTATATTTCTAGATTCGAGTTATGTTAACTCTAATTCAGATATACATTTATTTATAAATGTTCAAGTGACACTGTTTCCAAATTAGAAGTCCCACAACATTGACTTCAAAGTAACCGACTTTGAAGCAGCACTGACTACTGCAGTTCAAAGCTGGTAGCGCTACAGCTCAGAGTTGGGCGTCTGAGATGCCCAACGTCGGAGCTGGATCAGTTCAATGGTTCTCGAAGTGTCTCGGCTCTAATTTTGAGTAAGTTTGTTATATCATAGCATATAAATACTGGCACGAATGCATGTCTGTACATATTTAAGCTTATTTATATGTATATACGTACATACAAGAGTGTGCATGGAGGTTTTTTAATACAAAATTATAAGAAATGCTACAATTTACGGTTAATAAGCTTATATGTATTAATAATTTGATGTATGTATAAGTAAAGGATAACTTATTGGTTTTTCCGAAAAAACTTTTTTTTAATTCACGTCTTTGCTTTTAACTATTTCGCACTAAGTGCTTTTAAAGATGTAGAAAAATACACGTAAGTTTATACTTAAAATTTATTGTACCAAATTACATTTAGCATCAGAATTCAGGCTTAATTAATTAGAGTACAAGTATTACAATAAATAAGATGCAAAGGAGTAGAAGTTAAGCTCTTGTACGTACTTTGAAAATATGTGAATTTTTATTGCTCTGAGGCATACTGTGTGTTAGCACAGTTGGTAACGGATACCGTTTTGGACCCAAAGATTATAAGTTCAAGCCTCATGATCGCGAAGAATATAATAACTAGTGAGGTTTTTATTTCACACGGTATGAAGCTTTTAAAATGTATTAGTCTTAATAAATGTACAAAGTACACACAAGTAAGCTCTTGAAATTATTAGGGATGAGGCTTTCAAAGTAACAAATATGTAGTTCATAAGTTACAGCGTGGCCAAGCGAGTGCTTCAGATTATATGACATTAACATACGTTTTAAGCTATAGAATATTTAATTATTTAACAGAAACATGGCCAAGTTTACGCTTCAGTTTACTTAAAATTAGAATACACTCTTGCAATTTACACTACTTAGTGAATAAACAAAAGGGCATGAAAACGTGTGCTTTAGATTACTGGTTCTTACATTCTTCAGGTTGTTTTTATTCACGTAAAAAAAAAAAAGGCGTCGATGAGCAAGTGCACCAGGTTACTGGGTATGAGCTGCTTAAAATTTTATTTATCTGTTGAATAGACAAAAGTGCAGGCAATAAAGAGTGTTCAGTAGCTAGCAATAAATTGTTTTAAATTAAGATTAACAAGTCTATTCAAAAACGTGTGGACCGTACGTATTGGGTTACTGGATTAAGGTTTCTATTTATGCACGCCTTACTGTATCTAAATACTTTCAAACATGCAATAAAAGAATTTAAAAAAATAATCCCGATCATATGATGCTTGAACTAATAATCTTTGGGTCCAAAAAGGCACATGCTACCTACTAAGCTAACACACAGTACGACTTGGAGCACTAAAAACTTACATCCCTATCTTCAGTGACGACGTCACTTGTGACGTCATTAATGACGTTGCTAGATACATCATTTATGACGTCACAAAATAGGTCATAGAGACAACATAAAGACGTTTCTAAAGACGGTGCTAATAACGTCTCTAATTTCGTCCCCAGCATCGTGACTAGTAAGGACCTACCCGAATGTGTCCCCATCGTAAGTGCCACATTTTATCACTTACCAAATTCGGCTCCGGGTCATTAAACTGTTTTCTTATCACTCGCCGAATTCGTCTCCGGGTCATTAGAGTGTCTTTGACAGGTATTGAATATTGATATCTTGACACACACATTACACACAACAGTAAAGTCTTTTCCGCTTGTATTTGCGAACATACGTTTATTTGTTGTTATAACTACTCGTTGTACCTCGTTGTTTACTACGAGCCTTTAAATGGTCGTATACAGTTGTGATTTAAAATTGCTTATACAGAATTTGGTGTGACCGAAAAAGGCAGAACTTTGCTGATTCTATACGGGTATTTGTACACATTCCAGAAAGGCTTGGCCAATGGATTGCAGCGCGGGGTGTGTAAAAATCGCAAGTGCCATAGCTATGCCTCATTGGATTCCATCAAAGCAGTTAGTGAACATAACAGTATACACAATCATGGACCAGTCACAGAAAATGTCGAAAATAGATCGCAGTTAAGTAATTCATTAAAACGCAAAGAAATCGGTGGTACATCTATTTGTCCATACGGCATTCGACAAATATCGGCGAAAACTTCGAACGAGTGAATGACAAAGGAAGCGAAATTATACTTAATGAAATGATAAAATATAAATAAGAAGAATCCAAAATTTTTTAAATAAATGCCAGTCCGAAGCCTGAGACTCTGTGTAAATCGTCGGATTTACAATGAAAAGCGTGACGCAAAAAATGTGATTATAACAGGGACGAATTCGGTAAAAGAGACAAGAGAAAGCTGAAATGACTCGGGGACGAAGTCAGTGAGTGATAAGATAACACTCTTATGACCCGGGGACGAGTTTGGTGAGTGATAAGAAAACACTCTAATGACTTAGGGACGAGTTTAACCATTTTTATTGTTTTGGGGACGCACTCGGCAATTCTGACTAATAATGTCACGAATGACGCCTTCAAATAAGTCACCAACAATATCTTTCATAATGTCACTAGTGGTGTCTCTAAAGACGTTTGTAACGACGTCACAAACGACGCCTTTGGAATTGTCATCAAAAAACTCTCTTAAGACTTTTTAAAATACCTGACTAATGCTTTTTAATAACAAATAATCATACTTCGCAAGTTATGCACTTGCCATAACAATTCTTTGTGATTCTGTACTTTTTTTGTGATGCATCCTATTAGAATTTAACGATAAAATATAATCGTTAGAAAAAGTCCTTCTTATTAAATAATATAAATATAGGAGAGTTATGTACATAAGGGAATTATATATATATATATATATATATATATATATATATATATATATATATTAGTGAATTTGTTAGTGTCAAAATTAAAGACGTTATTGATGACGTCTCTAGTGATGTCACTAACAACGTCACATATGACATCATCACTGGAGATAAGGATATGTTCATAGTACGTACCGGAGCTTATCTTCTACTCATTTGCGTCTTATTTATTTTAATACTTGTACCCTAACTAATTAAGCCTGAATTCTGATACTAAATGTAACTTGGTACAATAATTTTAAGTATAAAACCTACGTGTATTTTTGTACGTCTTTAAAAGCACTTATTCCAAAATAATTAAAATCAAAGACGTGAATTAAAAAAAAGTTTTTTCGGACAAACCAATAAGTTATCCTTTACTTATACATACATCAAATTAATAATACATATAAGCTTATTAACCGTAAATTGTAGCATTTCTTATAATTTTGTATTACAAAACCTCCGTGCACACTCTTGTATGTACGTATATACATATAAATAAACTTAAATACATACAGACACGCATTCGTGCCAGTATTTATATGCTATGATATAACGAACTTACTCAAAATTAGAGCCGAAACACTTTGAGAACCATTGAACTGATCCAGCTCCGAAGTTGGGCATCTCAGACGCCCAACTCCGAGCTGTAGCGCTACCAGCTTTGAGCTGCAGAAGTCAGTGCTGCTTCGAAGTCGGTTACTTTGAAGTCAATGTTGTGGGACTTCTAATTTTGAAACAGTGTAACTCGAACATTTTTGAATTGATGTGTATCCAAGTTAGAAGTCATATACTACCAACTCTGACTCGTGAGGGCTCATTATTGCTGAACTTATTTGTATGCACAAAATTTGGTGTCTCCAAGTACTAAATTTTTTTCAGTGTACTAGTCCTACAACAACACAGCCCTTTCAGTGCCCCCTACATACCCTCCACCGTCTTAAGCCAAAGTATTCATTTCTTCATAACTGGGATTAAGATCATACATTATCTTATTTCAATTTTATTTTTATTTATATGTAAGTATAAAGTTTTTGGTGTGCTAAGTTTTTTTTTAGTAACATTCGTAATGAACTTTGTAAGAAATGTTATTTTTTATTTGGTTTTGTATTATATGATACTAATGCATACATACATTGAAATAACACTTAGTTATTTAATAACAGAAACCACTGAAGTATTATTCTATTAATGAGGCTCATTGTTATAAGTCAACTTACATAATCAGTCTAGTTATTTGATTATTGTTCTGCTAGATGTATACGTGCTTTAAAGAAAGTTTTTTAATTATTTGTATTTTAAGTAGAATATAACGAAATAAAATTATTCTTTTGTTTTAGAGGTTTTAACATTAAGAATGTGTAAATAAAGTTTAAAGCAGTAGCTTAATTCAAAAACTGTTCGCTAATCCCCATCGGAACTTTGAAAAGGCGAGAGGATTTGTCAATGGTGGAAGATCTGAACAAAAAGTAAGCTAAGTCGAAATTAGGAAGAAAATATTGGAATTTTACCTTATTTTGTAGGTGGGTAACTGGAGTTAATAGGGGATTGTGGGCAAGAGGAGCTAGTGAGGAGGCAGTGTGGGGTTGTCGCAATATTAATGTAAGATTTCCAATATTAGTGTGTATTTGTTAGTACGTGGGTGCGCTTAGTGGAAGTGACTTATGCAGACCTTACGTATTCGTAAGATGTATCTAGACGTCTGCATAGCTCCTACATAACTTACCTATTATTAACTTAACTACATATACAAGTCAGGCTTTGCCCCGTTGCGTGTTTTTAGATAATGGTTAAGGGTATCAAGTAACATTAAATTTAAAAAACAATATCTTCATAGCATCACACAACTTTTTATATTTTCATGAAGTAAAACAAAATAAACTTGAAATAAGTTTAATAAGGTATTAAATAATTTATTCAATAGGTATGATAAATAAACCATAATCTTTAAGATAAGCTACAACGATTGAGTTAGGTAATAAATAACTACAATAAACCAACCGTAACAAAAAATATTTGTTCACTTTTTGATTGTACGATATTTTTTTTTTTTAATTTATCATTATTTATAAACAAAGAGAAAATTAAAATGAAAGTTTTGAAACTATCAATGACTATAAATACAGAAACTCATCTTCATTACCATTTATTTTACACAGAAAACAATTTTCCATTACAACTAACAAATTTAAAGTTGAAGACAAAGAGTTGAACTTAATTGATGTACCTAAATATTTCAATAAACAGGAAAAAAGGGTCTTGTTGTAACGTGGTAAATAGAGATACTATTGGTCTAATTTATAAAGATTCCATAAGCTTATATATTGTTTTTTGACTAAGTACAATTTTACCTTTCAATAGTCTTATTTATGATCAATGAAACGGTTGATAAAAAGAAATCAACGTCCCATAGCAGTTTTTCAATTTTGGTTTAAAAATTTACCAACAAATTATGCACAAAATACTACTAAAATTAATTTTTTTACTAAAGCTGTACAAAATTGACAAAAAAAAAAAAAAAAAAAATGTAGGTATTAACGTACTGCAAGTGAGTATAACAATTTTTCTTAATATTTCAAAAAGATAAAAAGATACTGAACCTGTTGAACAAAACAAAATAAAAGTTGTGGGTAAAAATAATATGCTCAGCAAAGGCGTAAAATTATGTTACAATATATGTATATACGTAAGGGCTGTTACGTATATTGTATGTAGTACATAGTAACAAAATTTAGTCAGGTGTATCTGTTAATGTATCATTACTTAGTTTCACATTACATTAAACATCTTGAATGTTTTAGAATAACAAAGTATTAAGAAAGTTTTAATTGTACTTTGTTCATTCCTTTTTTTTGTTTTTTTAGTAAGTCTTATCAAATAGGTTTTGCTGTAAGTTTCTTTGTCAAGAGTAGTAGTAAGGCCACTCATGAATTGTAGTTGGGTTTTATTGGAGTAGATTGGCTATGGGGGTTTCAGATCCACCCTAGCTCTGCCCCAGGGTGGTGGTAGTAAGGAAAGCGCAGCTCGCGCTGTTGTACGGGGGCATCAGGTCATGCCGGTGGGGGAAGAGCGATATTGCGCCAGTGGTGGAGGGGAGTACTTTAAAATGAGTTATTAAACGGGGTCCAAACGTTTTATATCGTCCTATATTATGTACTTTTTTTTTTTTTTTTTTTTTTTTTTAGTATTATGATGCTCTACGCCCGACTTCTTTCATAAGGGCACTGCTATAGGCACTTAGCACTTGGGAGAAGGAAGGGTAGAGGGATGGGAGACCTCCCGTTAAAGGAGCGGGGTAGGGAGAAATTTGGCAATTTTACTGCGATAATGTTGCCTAAACCCTCTTCGAGGAGCATTGCGTGGTGAAATAGCACATGTGAAAAATCACAGAGGTACTTGCCCAAAACGTCGCACTGGCCGGGAATCGAATCGCGGTCTCTTGCCTGCCAATCCACTACCTAGCTGACTAAGCCACCACACGCTCATATTATATAGTTATCAGGTGGAGCTTTCCACACTACTCCCCCGCAGCTCCCCTACCACCCCTTATAATCCCCCTACAATCCCCCCCCCACAAAATAAAGAAAAATTCCATTACTATCAATGATATTTTAACCCAACAAAATAATAGCCCAAGACTCACTGAGCCCCCTGTGGCCCTCTTGCACACAATTTTTATAGCCCTCCCGTAGCCCCTAGCAAACAAGGGAAAATTTCGTTACTCTCACCGTTATTTTGACCCATTAAAAATCTCCCTTATTTTTTTGTAAGCTCTACCGCAGCCCCCCGCACATTTTTAAGTGCCCCCCACCGCCCCTCTACTAACCCTCGCAGCCCTCCGCTATATGTTGCCGATACAGCACCCCTTGCAATATCAGGGATAATTCTACAGATTTATAGCAGCTTAGTCTGTAGTCCATCGATAGGCTATTGTATACGCAAACTGTACATGAGCTGAAACTAGATGTATCCAGAAATCGCAAGCGGTAGCTTCTGAAACTTACGGTAAACGAGCTCTTAGCTATACATAGTTTTATTTTACATAGTATAGTGTTTTACGTTCGGCTCCTATAAAGGGCAGTAAACATAGCACTTAATATATTTTTTCCATCTAGAAAGCGAATAGATCGTTTTATACTTAGTAACAACTAGTATAAGAAACATCGCATAAGGTAAAAGTACGTATTATGGATACAAATTTCGATTGTTAAGTTTCATCGACCAACATTAAATAAAAAAATAGTCATATGTCCATAATTTTTGGTTTTAATAGAAGCGCTATGCTCTTCTGAACAAATTGACATTTTTGAAATGAAATATAGATGTAAAAAAATAATTTTATAAGCAAATATTGACACGATCAAAATGTCCATAACTATGGAATAGCTAAAAAGTTGTGTCCATATTTATGAGACACAAGTCCCAATTATGAAATTTACATGTTAATTAAATGGGCTCGCGCGTTTCATAAATAGGAACATCACATATTGCAGGTTATGTTTCAAACTGTCCGTATTATGAAAACCGGATTCGTAATAATATATTTTTCAATATAATAATGTTTGAAATTGTTAACTATTTTTGTTAATTTGATACGGTAGTATTATAGAGATTCTTCAGTATATTTTATTTTTATTATTAGAATTTTCATGACTATTTAATCTTGAGTTTTCATAAAATGGGCACGTTTTATATTGCGTACTTTTACCTTATAGTTATTACTTTATATAAATATTAATAAGTATAAAATCTGAGGTGCGTTAACCTTTTTTTGTTTGTAGTATTTCTTCCTTACATAGTGTTTTCAATTAATACATGTAATCGTATGACGTGATGTGATCAGAAATATTCATTGAAATTCAAGTTGTTAAAAAATTATAGAAACTATGGTAGTCATCGCCAGTAGCCTAATGCAACCACGCAAAATTTTTTTTTTCCTTCCAAAACCCGTCTGTCTAAAACCTACTACTTCTTGTGTACACGAATTTAAAAACACTATATAATACGTGAAAGTTATTATTTTATACATAACTCTAATTTTCATAACATAGGATTTTTAAAACAAAATCTTAAAATTTGATTCTTTTAAATTGTTGTTTTTCAATATGTATCACGAAAATAAACCTATTTTCCTTAAGAACTTTAGAAGAAGGATCTTATTAAGGGAAATGTTATAAATAGTTATCCTGAATCAAAATTTGAACTTCAATGATTTCTAACAAAATTGTAACAAAATAAAACATAAACAAATGCTTCTACTAAATAATGTTGTTTTAATTCATGTGATAACTTTCAAGTCGTTAATTTTTTTTTTTTTTTTATTCAAAAAAGTGTACTTACTCTTAATCGAAAATTTCTTCTCAAACAACATTTTCTGACTCCGAATCATTTTTACGTTTAATTTTCCTAAATATCTCTTCTTTAGTTTTGCATCATGATAACGACACGTATAGTTGTCCATTAGAAAATATTGGCTTTTATAAGTATATACCGACTTGATTCAAAACTTTTTCCTAGATATCTGTTAATTAATACAGCAAATGCCAAGACTAAAGAAAATTGCTTTGTGTCACGTATAAAAAATAATGACGGTACATATTACCTGTATTAAAAGTGGTTTTCGGTATAAAAACTCTATTTCCAAGTTTTTTTCCTCTGATAATTTCAGCTACGATATTATAATTAAATAATTTTCTAATCTTCATTTGTGTGCCGTTGCACAAACCGTCTGCTATACACGACTTTCTTATTAACATAACTATTGCTCTAACTTTTGAATTTAGTTCATGTAGTAGCAAGCCTTCACGAATATTGTTTAATATTTCAATAGGGAAATTTATGAAAACGGTACCATCAGATTTATCGACTTCTTTGTACGTGGCATGATGCATGCCATAATAAGTTGTCGTATTTCCTTTCATTAGATTAGAAATTTTGTTTTTGAAAAAATAGTGTATTCATTATAAGAAATCAAAAAAACACTATTTAATAAATATTGGTTATTTTTACTCGATCTTCTACTTTTTAGAAATGATCAGTGATTGTAGTTTATCCTCTTCAATTTTTATAAATTATTTAGAAAAATTTTTATGAACCAAACGAGTGTTTTTATGTAATTTTTAAATATAAAAAAAACTTCAAAAAAATGATGACTTAATAGTTTCCGATATAACCATACTTCTATTAGTACTGATGCAATGCCTGTTCATGCCATTGACAAATGTTTTTTTCTTTGTGATATGAAGTAACAAATTTATGTTTTATATTATAAGGTTCTTCCTGATCCTTCCTGATCCTTCAAGACCATCTATAAAATGAATCTTCTAAACGTTTTTACACACAATTTTATAAATATTGTTTTATTTATTGTTTAGCTGAGCATACATCGAGTCAGACAGAATGCAACTTCCTTTGCGTCATGATTTTTTTGTAAGTCAAGTTTAAATGGTACAGGTAAATTTTATAATTTTTATGATTTATCTTCAAGTTCAAAAATTTTGTTAATGTGCAGAGAAGCATAATTTTCTTAATTATGAATAAAATCCTCACAAAAATAGTTTTTATACTCATTCCAAATTTCATCACCTTGTATATCTCTGATATTAAAAACTATGTAAAAAATTTTCTTAATTAATGAGGAAGCATGCAAGTACTAGCTTCTTGGAAAATAACAATCTGTGGATCATACTCGATTAATTTTATGGCAATTGCAGTATCTTTAAATGTTTGATGTTTTATATGTTTATATGTTTTTAATTTTTTTTTATTCAATATTAATTTAAAAAAGAATTGTTCATGATCTTATGATAATACTGTATTTTATCTACCTATTGCAGTATTTTTTATTTTTTTTCTGTTTTAACTTAAATTTTCAGTTGATTATTATAAATATAGTTTTCTGGAAAATTAAAATACTTGTAGGATTTTGCAAAATTATCAATTTTATTCTACTCAAACCAAGCTGCTCGATGCGTTTGCTATTTTTTTATTTTCTTCGCAAATTAATTTTTGTTGATTTTCGAGGTGCACAGCAAGATCTATGCAATCTTGTAATCTCCGTGCTGCTTCCATGGGACTGAAATATCTACCATCAACATAGTTCTTATTTTATATAGAATTTCATTATCAGAATAACTTAATCTCAAATTTGATAAAAGCTATATCACTACCTTCATGAATTCAGTCGTATATTTATTTTATGCTTTGAACAGATGCACAATATTCAACGTTTATGTGGAATCTATATTTCATTTACAAAATTTTATTATACAGTACAACTATTGTCAACTGTTATGTTATGTTTATTTTGAATCTTATATACGTGATTATCCAAAATAATGTTTTTTCTGACATATTCGGTATAACTATTCTTTTGACGATGTTATGTCAGCAAACAGTTTAGAAAAATTTTTGATGAATTTTTTATTGGATGTATTTAAACATGGACTTTTTTTAGTGTAGTGACCGTGAAGCATGTGTTTAAAAACTAGTTCGGCAAGTTTCTTATTATTTAAAATTATTTTAGCTGATATAATTTCATTAATATGTTCAGGTAAAGTTACTTTATTGTTAGGTTGTTGTGTTACGAGAAGATGTGCATGTGGTGAACCACGTTTTTAAAATTTTATGAAAATAGGTTATTACTTTTCCAAAAAAACTAATTATTTTACATTCCAAATATATATTTTAATAAAAAAGTATACATATTTAGCTCTTAACATTCGCGTATCGCTCTGAAATCTCAGCGTATGAAAAGTGAGCGCATCACATACAATGTTTTTAAACTTAACTATGATCTGGTAATGAAGAGTCAGCGCACTAAGCGTTCAGGAGGGTGAAAAAAGTATAGGTATATGATTTAAAATCTGGTAAGCTCACTATAAGTAAGTGTTTCTTTTTCAACCAGTTTAAATTAACCAAATTTAAATAGGTTGATTAACCTTTAAATAAACAAGTGGCAACACAAGCACATCTAACTAAGTAACTTACTGCTGATACTTTATTATTACTCCGTTAATGTGGAGTTGGCGTGCAGAGCGTGCAGGGGGGCGGAGCCCCACTAGCATATGTATCTTTATATAAGGTGACTTATGCGGACTCCACGTGCTTTTAGATTATATACCAAAAACATTGAAAAGTTCTGCGGACCGTCTGCATAAGTACGATTTTGTTCTCATAATAACCTTTTTTTACCCAATTACGTCCGCATATATCACCACTGATAAAGATATATAAAAAGAATTTTCTCAACTGCCCCTGTGCCACCGCAGAAAGGCCGCGTGAGCGCAAAAGACGACTTTTTCATCTCGCCGTTTAGGCCTGAGAAAAATGTTTTAAAAATCACAAAAGCATCAATTCCCATACACTTTTTTCTCAGCTTTCTGATGGTGCTATCAGTTTTCACTAATTTTTACTTCATAACCTATAAAAATGCAAATATTGGTAAAAATGCCTTAAATCTCATGATGTAAATTTTTAAAACTTTTTTGACCGTCTAGATCGAAATATGAGACTATTTTACTAAAGTATAAACAAGTGGTGGCGTTAAAAGCGGTGTCGGGCGTGCAGCAGCCACCCGTGCCGCGAGGTGACTCGCACCTATACATTCATCGGTCCAATACATAAAAATATCAAAAAAAACCCCTTTTTTTTATTTCTTACACTATAGTAAAATTGTCTCATCTTTCGATCTAGACGGTCAAAAAATTCAAAAAATTTTACATCATTAGATTTAACGCATATTTACCAACATTTGCGCTCATGCGGCCTTTCTGTGGTAGCTTTAAAGCAGTTGAGAAAATTCTTCTCAAATATATATGACGCTCGGACCCTGTCTAATAGCTTGTCTTATGGTTCACCCTCCACCACTGGCGCAATATCGCTCTCTTCCCACCACCATGACTTAATGCTCCCGTGCAACAGCGTGAGCTGCACTCCCACCACCACCATTCTAGGAAGAGCTAGAGAAGTTCCAGAACCTCTATATTTTTTCTACTTATAAGTATAACAGATGCAAATAACAGCAATATCCATAAAATTATTAATCCAGGCCAAGAGTGCATATAAATTGCGGAACGAAACCCAAAATAAAATGTGATGATATCAGCGCCCGCAACTCAAAAATTTATTTCTGGTAGTGTTTTTAACATACTTATAAAACTCTACGTGGTAATCACTGTTAATGAAATGTCAGCATAATTAAAAAATTTTTAATATATTAAGAATCATTGTAATTTTTGGTGCTTATACTTGTAATTCTAATTATTGACGCAGGTTCATGTAGAAGTCAGAGGTATCCGAACCGTTTCTTCACATTAAACGTTGTCTATATGTATAATTATAAGTAAACATAATTCAATCAATAATATTCTTATTTTTGTAAGTTAATTTGAAGTTAAAGATGTCCAGAAACGATGGAGATATTTAAGAGACTGTTTTAAAGTACCTCCCTTGTCTACTGCTCTATACTGTATATGTGTATGTATATACGTACATCAGTGTTGTTATGCTGCTATTGTATGTTATTCATAGCCATGAAACTGATTTTCATGTCTTTCTTGGCAAATATCTTTTAAAAATGACTGATTACCAGCATTTTTTAAAGCAGAATAAAAAAATGGAATTTTTTTTACAAGTCCATCAAAAATGTCAGCTTAAGTTTCTGATTTTAAGTCGGAAAATGCTTGTACAGCTGATTTTTTATTGCTTTTTCATTTCAGTTCGTGTTAAACAGTTCAACTTCAAGCTTAAATTTCTCGAAATTTTGTGCAATTTCGAGTATAATCAGAGTTAACATTGAATTTAGCAGATTTTAATCTACCAAATTAAATATATCTTAATTCTTAGATTTTCGCACGGGAGCAACTTTAACAAGGCCAAGAAAAAATTTAAAAAGTACGTTCAAAGTGGCTCTGCAGAATCCGTTAGTCCACTTGAACCGAATTTCCGTTATTACAAAACCATGAAATTCCTGAATAATTCGTTTAAGTATCGTCGGTAAGTTCATTAATCGCCTGAAAGAATATGGACATCATTACATTTAGTCTTTCGACAGTACTATCACAAATCTTGGAAGTGAAGCTACCGGAGTAAAGTCTGCTGGTGAAAATGATAACACAAGTACAAGCGTTGATAATGATCCAAGCATGAATCAAGACAACACTTTCCAAGAACTTGATGACTCTGCCTCCAGTGTTCAAAATGATACTACAGATTACACTATTGTAGTGGATAAGAAAAGTTTGTTAATATTTTGAGGGTTAGCTAAAAAAAGGCTTAAGAGGTGACGAGGTTGCTTAGGAAGGTAGAAGAGGAGAGTAGGGGACAGCTCTCCTAAATAACTAAAGAATATAAGATGTATGAGTTATAAAACTTCTGTAAACAGCATAAGTCAGTTAAAGTATGTATACATAAGCTCTTTGTTTGTAAGATGTCAGCATGAGTTGAAATAACATACATACATAATTGGGGCTCAGCTTTTCTGCTCGCTTCGTTTACCAACCCTTACAATTATTTGTTGATCCATGCTTTTCTTGACACTAAAAAATATTTTTACATAACAAATAAATTCGTGCAAAAAGAGACAGTTCTTGCTCAAAATACGTGAAATAATAAAAAAGCTGTATGCATGCATCTTCTATTTTTATAGCTCTTCCTAATCGTAACAGTTCTTCCGTGATAAAATATGAACCATTCTTTGATCCCATTCTCCTCTCACATTTAATGATTTACTCCGTCTAAAGAATTTAAAATTTCGATAGAGATTAGTAAACAGTTTTTAAATGAACTTACTGCTGTGAACTTATTAACATATTTTTAATTTTTCAAACTTCACTTGAGACGACTATTTTGATTTCATTATATTGTACTAAAAATAATAACAAATCTTCCTTATAAATATGTGCATATCTAACAGCACAATAAATATTAATCAAATTACTTGACTAGCCCTGTAAGTTTACTTATAACAATCAGCCTTCTTGATGAAGCAATACTTCTGTGGTTTCTATTGTTGTATGTATGGTTTTATTTTAATTGATGTATGTAGCAGTATCATGTAAAACAAAGTTTAACACCTTTTATCTCATACTTATATATAAATTATAACAGAATACATATAAATTTATTTATAATCTTAGTCATAGTTATAGGAATAAACGAATTATTAATTATTCATATGTATAAAGTCCATCTTTTTGCATACTCAAAAGTGTGAAAAAATATAAAAAAATTTATATTTGAAAGAGAACATTCAAGTATGTATGAGGGCGTTAAAGTGCAGTGGATAATCCTTATAAAAAATAATATAAACCGAAATAACGAGAACGATGTCGTTCAACATTTACCGTATTATTAAAATACGTATCGTAATAAGAAATTTACGACCACTATCATACCCACACGGATGTAATAATTCGTTTTGAAATGTTTATGTCTTTTCGTAGTTAATCAAGTAAAATTAAATTGTATCTATTGATATTCCTTCATTCTATAGTTATTTTTAAGGGTCTCTCCACACCCCCTCCTCCATTCCAATAATGGAGCTGAAACTAGCCCCACGCCGGAGTAGCCTGACCAGAGAAAAATCGGACCTGAAGGGGTCCTGGAGCTTAAAAAAATATTTTTTTGTCTTAAACCATTGACAAACCTTGATATATGGCTGCTATTCTCCCATGCGCGATCCCTACACGTTTTTTGAGCCGTAAAAGGTCATAGGAAACAAAAAGTTTTCAGCAGATACGCACATACTCGTATACATAAAAAATCGAAAAAAAAAATAGATAACTTTCATCGGAGCTCTTGTGCAACCTTAAAAATTATTATAATTCATTTCTATCACTCCTATACATAATACCAATCGGTTTTTCAAGCCGTGAAATGCCGCTAGACTTGGGAAACAAAGAGTTCTCCGCAGATACGCGCGTTCGCATATGAATAAACATTGAGAAAAATCATAACTTTCTTTAGAGCTCTTGTGCCACCTTGAAAACTATTATAATTTATTTTTATTACTTATATTCATAATCCCTGTGTCTTTTCCAAGCTGTAAAATGCCGCCGGGCTTGGGAAAAGAGGAGTTTTCTGCCAATACACGAATACGCGTAAACGGAAAAAAATTAGAAAAAATCATAGCTTTCTTTAAAACTCTTGTGCCATCTTAAAAATTATAATTATTTGTTTCTATTATTCCTATACATAATACCAATCGATTTTTTAAGCCGTGAAAGGCCGTCTGGCTTTGGAAACAAAGAGTTTTCCGCCTATACACGAATATGCGTATACGAAAAAAAATTAATAAAGAACCACATATTTGTTTAAAGCTCTTGTGTCACCTTAAAAATGTTTATAATTTATTTTAATTACTCCTATATAAAATCCCAATGGGTTTTCCAAACCTGGAAAGATTGCCAGGCTTGAAAAACAAAGAGTTTTCCGCAGATACGCACGTCTGCGTATAAATAAAAATCAAGATAAATCTGATAACTTTTTTTGGAGCTCTTGTGCCACCTTAAAAATTATTAGAATATGTTTCAACGACTCCTATACATAATTCCTATGGATTTTCTTAGCCGTTAAATGCCGCCAGGCTAGAAAAATAAAGAGTTTCCCATATATTTTCACGTTTGCGTACACGGAATAAATTATGAAAAAATCATAACTTTTTTTAGAGCTCTTGTACCACCTTTAAAATTATTAGAGTACGTTTATTTTACTTCTATACATGATTCCCATCGGTTTTTATGCAGTAAAAGGCTGTCAGGATTTAAAAAAAAATTTTTTTCGTAGGTACGCGTATAAAAAAAGCGCTCTTGTGCTACCTTAAAAATAAAAATAATCGTTCTTCTTATTCAGATATACGATCCCTATAAGTTTTCCAAGCCATGTAAGGCTGCTAGGCTTAGAGAAGAGTTTCCCGTAGATTTACATACACACGTATACGGAAAGGTCGAAAAAATTTATAACCAATAGTTTCAAAGCTCTTGTGCTAGCTTGAAAATTAAAAGAATGTGTTTCTATTTCTCTATCAAATCTCATCAAATATGTTAATGGGTATAGTAAAAGAATATTTTATTTATTTTTATGTTGGCCCAAAAGTTTTAAAAAAAGTAGGAATTTTTTCCTCTATTCTGTAAGGACACGCATACATGCGTATCTACGAAAAACTCCCGTTTTGCCGAGCCGGGCATCCTTTCACGGCTTGCAAAATATATCACAATTGTGGGTGGGTATAGTTGAAAGTTATTTGCCATTAACGGCTTGAAAAACGCATTAAATATGTAAGTTAATATAGCAGAAACATATTTAATTCATTTTTATCTTGGTACAAACGTAAAAAGAAAAGGAAAAAATGTATGCTCCATATTTGTCGGATACACCATATACGCGTATCTACAGAATACTTTTGTTTTTCTAAGCCTGGTAGCATTCCAGGACTTGTAAAATGCATTAGAATCCTGTATTGGTATAGAAGTAACATATTTCAATTATTTTCATCCCGGCATAAAGGTTTTAAAAAAAGTTACAAGATTTTTTCCCTATTTTTTTAGGACACGCATATGTGTGTATCTACGGAAAACTCTTGTTTTTCCAATTGTAATAATTTTCAAGGGAAATAAAATTATGGTTTTTCCTAGTTTTTCATTTATACGCGTACGTTTGTATCTTCGGAAAACCTTTTGTTTCCAAAGCTTGGCGGCTTTTCTAGGCTTCAAAAAGCTATTGGAATTTCGTAAAGGAGTAGTTAAAATAAATTATACTGATTTTCAAGGTGGCACAAGAGCTCTAAAGAAAGTTATGGTTTTTTTTATAATTTTCTCCGTATACGCGTATTCGTGTATTGAAGAAAAACTGCTCTTTGTCCAAGCCTGGTGGCCTTTTACAGCTTGGAAAAGCCATAGGAATTATGAGTGTGAGTAATAGAAATGAGTTATAATCATTTTTAAGGTCGTACGAGAGCTCTCTCAAAAGTTATGATTTTTTCGCGATTTTTATTTATACGTGAACGGGTGTATCTGTGGAAAACTCTTTGTTTCCCAAGCCTAGCGGCTTTTCACGGCCTGGAAAACCTATGTGGATTATGTATAGGAGTAGTAGAAACGTATTATTTTAATTTTCAGGGTGGCACAAGAGTGTATGTGCGTATCTGCTTAAAACTCTTTATTTCCTATGCCTGACAATCTTTCATGGCTTGGAAAAGCTATTAGGATTAGGTTTAGGAGTAATGGAAATTAATTTTAATAATTTTTGAAATGGGACAAGAGCTCCGATGAAAGTGATCAATTTTTTTTCGATTTTTTATGTGTACGCGTATGTGCGTATCTGCTTAGAACTCTCTGGTTTCTCTACCTGGCGACCTTATACGGCTTAAACATCGTGTAGAGATCGCGTATGGGAGAATTACAACCATATATTTAGGCTTTATACTTATGGTTATACAACCATAGATTAAGACCAAAAAAATTTTTTCTAGCCCCAGGACCCTTTTAGGCCCTATTCGTCCCTGATGAGGCTACACCGATGAGGGGCTAGTTTCATATGCATATCTTACTGTCCCCCCACATCCCTTCCAAAGATCAAGCGAAAATCCTCAATATCACTCTGTGAATTTAACCTAACAAAAAATGTGTTACTTCTTCCCTCCACGCCCTCTACTACCTTTACAGCCCCCTCGTGAATTTTATACTTTTAACACCACTCTCAAAGAATAAAGTTAAACTCACGTAGGCATCCAGCTTTTACTATAGTATCTAGTATTTCCCTGTTGTATAGTTCTTTACACCGTCTTCTTTTGGTTTCCCTAAATTCTTTCCTCTCTGTTATAGAACCTCCTTATGCCCTTCTATCCTTGATTTTTCCCATTTTTTAGTGCTGCCCACATTTGCTTTTTCGGTATTGTGACCTCTTCGTCATATTCTATCTACCACTCTTTTCCTGCTTTTTTGATCATTTTGAGTGTTGTGCCTGCCTCCCAAATAATTTTTGTAATAATAGTCCATCTTTCTTGTAGGTCCATGTCCACTAAGTCTACTCCTATATTTCTATTATTTATTTCATTATTCTACTCAATATTCTTGCTTTCATACCATTTTAAAGTCACTCTATTATTTGATTGTCCGTTATCTCAGTACCATCTTTTCCTACCTCATTTGCACCTGCTATATTTATTTCTAAGTAGAAAAACAGGCTCAATAATTGAAAAACGGAACATCAAAGGAAGACTGGAAAATAATGTATAGGTTCATAAAGGATAAAGGCAGCTCAGTTCTCGATCTAGCACTCGAATTAGAGCACTCTACTAAGAAGTGATTCGATTCAGTTCTCGAAGTTACTTTTAATCCATTTACTATACTCCCTTGATTACTCTCTAGTTTGAGTGCTAGATCGAAAACTGAGCTGCCTTTATCCCTTATGAACCTATACATTATTTTCCAGTCCTCCTTTGTTGCTGCATTTTTTTATGATTAAGCCTATTTTTTTACAGAAGTCCAGAAGTTTTTCCTCTTCTCTATTTACTGTTCTGTCTGCAAATTTCTTCTCGCTTCTCTTTCACCTCCTTTATTAGCCTGCACTGCTATATTCTCGTGTTGAAATCTCCGATTATCAAGAGTAACTCTTCTTTTTCAATACAGTCATCTACTACAGTTCGTGGTTTCTCAAGTATGAGTTCTATTTTTGTGTTAGTGTGCACCCCAACTACGCTAATGTTTTTATTTTTCGATTTTAATTCTCTTATGGTTAGCCTGTAATCCCATTCATCTACCTTATATTTATTAACATGCTTTTTAAACGTTTATTAGAACTCCTTTTTCAGTTCTCCCACAGTAGCTCTCTCTAACTGCCGCTTTCTTGAACTAGTTGTAATTTTTATCCAGTTTATTTTCCCAATCACTCACGTTGTACTTTTTTACCCATGTTTCCTGTAATATTATCACATCAAATTTATTTAAGTAATTTTTGGCTTCTAAAGTCCTTTTGATACCTACCATACTTCATGAAATCAATGTTACACTTCTCTCTCTCTTATTAAAACTTGCCCATCTGCTTTTAAAACTGCCTATCTTTTGTTCTTTCTTTTTCCAGTATAAAATTCCCCCTTAATTCGTCCCATGCCCGCCATTTTTTGTTAATTTTTTATTTTAAGATATCCCGTGCGTACCTTATTCCCTTTCTTTTCCCTTTTTTCTTATGTTACTTCTATCCACCTCCATATTTCTCATTACCTTGCTGTAAGGTCGTCATCTAATCATAAGTTAAGATTTTCACCTTTTCCTTAGTTCCTCATGATATTTATTTTGTCTTCTAGTGTTTTTGGTACCGCTACTCATCTACCCCCTGTTACCCTTTGCACTTCTATTCATACCCTATACAGCAATAATTCTTTCAGTTTTTTTTATGCCCCTTCCAACCGTGCATATCCTCCTAACAAAAATGCTACTTTTATCTTTCCTCCTTTTCTCTTTCTCTTATATCATATTTTAGTTCCCGTTCATTCATAGCCTTCGGCTGTCGAGGCTCATTCACACCGTTTAAACCGTTTTCACTAGCTTCTGATTCTTTTATATTGTAAAAATCTTAACAACAGTTTTGGTCTTTTTTGCTCGCTATCACATGGATTATTTTAGATTGCGACACGCTGTCGATAACCCTACTCGCTGTCCCTAGCCCTGCCTCTGATATGGTATCCATACAATTACTTGAATGAATGTTTTCTTGCTTTGTAAAATCCTGTGAGACATTCATCTACTTTGTTACTTGTTTTAATAACTGCTTCCTGTGGCTATCTATAATCTGTAGCTGCCTGCCTGTTTTGCTGAGTTTCTGCCTTATCTGTTGTTTATTTTAGCTTGGCTCTTTTTACTCTTTCTGTCTCTAGTTTGAACTTAAAGTCTTGTATCATTTAACATTGAACTATCTTACTTTTGCTATAGAGTGCATTGCTTATGTTGCTTTCGAATTTTGTGCACCTATCAGTACTTATTCTTACCCTTCTAGTCTCTTCACCATTCATGAGGTATGTATCCGTCTGCTATACCATCTGCTGATCTGTACCTGCTGATGCTGATGCCTCTCGCAATCGTCACGTGCATGACTCGCATTAACTCCCGCTCTTTTTGTACTTTTCAACGGCTGCTTTTTCCCCTGTCTTCCCAAACACCTATTTTTCTTAGACACGCTGTATACTTCTGTCTGCTCGGATCCTGCCCTTGACTCTCTCTTCCTTTTTTTCCCTGTGTCGTCTGCTTTACTTTGGTACCCTTTGTCTTCGATTTCTTAATGCGCTGGCTTTATTAGAGTTCCGTTGTCCTTACTGGCCCTTGACAGTGCTTCTGGCGTTGTGTCTACTGCACACAAAGCACCCAATGAAATTGCTGCATATGTTGGCGGGAATAGCTCCCTTTTTACAGGAGAGCCCCCTTTGAGGTATCGTTCTAGGGTATCCGCCTCTTTCTTGCACTCCTCTGACATTTGACGCCTGTCCTCATCTCGCTTGATATCCGCCATTCCTTCGCGAGTCAATCTAACCTCACTTGTGCCATTCTTATCACTTTTCCTTATTTTTTGTGAGTTCATGTTTATATTTACTCACCATCACTTTATTCTCTTTCTTTTAGTCTTTTTCACCTGCTTTTTCTTTCAATTTCTAACTCCCAGCAAGTGAAAAATTTCCTACTTCAGCGCGGACTCATGTGGCTTTATGTCAGACGGCTACAGCGTCCCTCGTGCGAATCCTTTGTCTTTATATATTTTTAATAAATTTTAATTTTGATTTAAATTATTTTAACACTTTACTTCTTTATTTATATTAAATATCTGAAGTAAATGCCATATTTATCATTATATTTAGAATAGTATGTAAATATATTATTTGAAATACAATATTTCAACTATAGGAAACTATATAAGACAATGTTTATTGTTTGTATTTAAAATACAGGATTTGTAATTATAATTTTAAATAAAAACGTCAAATACATGTATGTTTTAAATAGATATTTGTTTAAATACGAAAAATATTTATCATGGTATTTAAAAAGAAAGTATTTCAAATAAATTATATGTAATACATTTGTGTTCAGTGCATGGTTTCAAACACAATTGTATTTGATCAAGTACTTGAAATAATTTTCTCAACAACGTTTCTTTTTTTTAACTATTTTATATACCTTGATTTAACTAAATTGTATTTGAAATGTATTTTAAAAACTGTATTTAAAATACAAATATATGAAATAAAATCGTTTCGGGATCTTTTCAATATGAGTTGGTTCTGAACGTTTTTTTCACCCTTAGAATATCCTACTTGTGAAAGTATAATGGTACCGTATACCCTTTCCCGTTCGTAATCCTAATGTTAAGCCTTTCCCTAGTTTAGAACTATGATTTCAGTAATGTATGTATGTACAAGTTGTAACACAATTTTTTCACCTAAAAACAAAGAAACGCGCCGACGCAGCGTTAAAAAATCTTGATCACGTACGTCACTTTTGTCCCTCTTACACCTTGGGTTTCTTCTCTTGAAAAAGGGGGATTGGCGCTGGAGTTCTCCTGTTCTACGAAGAGAACTATTAAACTAATACAAACAAACACCTTTAACTATTCTTCACTCAATCACTTGACCCCACTACACATATCTCCTTATAAAATACACGGCACAACGCTTCACGTCGTCCTCTGGACTGTGCTGCACGTCCATAACGTCCTGCTCGTCCTGGACCAGGTGGGGCTTCTGCTGGTCCCGGACCAACGCTACTATGTACACACTCACACTCCGTCCTGGTCTACTCGAAGAAGCTTCTCTCTCTATTTCTCTCTCTCTCTCTTTCTCTCTCTCTCTCTCTCTTTTTCTTAAGGACCTGCTCGTGGGCTGGTGCGAGGAGGATGTGCCAGTGATTGCTCCGTATAAGTTATATTGATTGCTGACTATTAGTGTGCCCTTTAACATTTTGTTTGTGATTTGAGATCGAGTATTTTTTTTGCGGGCTTTTCTGTCTCGTGTTATGTACAGTGATTGACTTGGTAATCAGTGACTTTTACCGTTTTTATTAAATTCGTGCGTCGTGTGGGCTTGAGGTTAATTCTTACAGCTATACTGCGCGCTTGCGTGGCCATGACAGCTGGAACGTGCGCGTTCTAATTAGCTGTCGATGAATCTAGACAATTTTGATCAGCCAGTGAACGACAGCACGAGGAAAAGACCGCGCAGTCACTCATGTGAAACTGATGACTTGCGGCCTCAGCTTTTACCGGCTGACGATGTAAACAAGCTGATCGAGTGTGCTACACATGGGCGCGATGTGCTGCTTGAGCGTCTTAGCAACGAAAAAGAGACTGGAACAAAAAAAGCCATCCGTGATGCTGTTGGCCCTTAGTGATGCATTATTAAAGATTTCTAGTGCATATCTGTGCAATCTGCAAGAAAAAAAGTCAATAGATTTGTATAATGGAGTTATCAAGGCTGCTTGCCAACGTATTGAGCAGGCAACCGCTTTCCGGCCTGGCTTGGGCGGCCCTACGTTTGCCGATGTTGTCTCACGGTCTGTCGGCTCTACGGCTGCACCACAGATGGTATTATTGGGCTCTGGTGGGGCCTTCACGGTCAGGCGTGTCGGGCGGCTTGCTATATATGGCCCGACGGAGAGCCGTCGACAGGATTTCCCGTCTTCTAAGGATACTAAGGAGACCATCCTTAGAGCGATCAATCCTAGGAGTTCAAGAGTTGACGTACAACGCGTGCTTTATGAGCCTGGGTCATAATAGAGAGCAACTTGTTGAATGCCATGGTGCCTGCGGACAGTGCGTATCTTGCCGCTGCTGGCCTTGAAGTTGAGCTGGACCTTAAATTAAACCCACGCATATTGATCCATGATATTCGTCAAGAATTAGATGATAAAGAAATAGTCATTACAATACTTGACCAGAACCTTCTAAACTTTATACCAGACGATGTTAAATTGGTATACTTATACCCGATACGCGAAAAAAAAAGATGCAGATCGTGTGTGCTCGAGGTGAAGCCGGCTGCCAGGGTGGCTCTCTGGCAGCGGGCTAGAATTAGTATTGGTTGGCTTTCATGTTGCTGTGAGGACCACGTATCGCTCGTTCAGTGCTATAAATGTTGTCAATTTGGGCACATAGCGAAGAACTGTAGCAGAGCTCCACGATGTGGCCGCTGCATGGGTGACCATGAATCAAGATCTTATACTGTCAAGGACGCTGCGCGCTGTACACACTGTGTGGCGAGAAAACTTTCAGCCACACCTCACATGCGGTGACAGGGGAAAGTGCCCTCTGCTACGTAGGCGGTTGGAGCGTATTATCTCAATGATAGACTATGGATCGCTGTGATGCTTCTTTGTTTACGATCGGCCAATGGAACGCTCAGTCGCTCGAACCACATGTATTCAGTCGCGGATTGCATGTGCTTGCTATAAGTGAGTCCTGGCTGAGACCTGAGGGGCGTTCAAACCATGTTAGCATCGATGGTTACCGGCTTTTCCGTGTGGACTGGTCCGGGAGAGTGGGAAGGGATGTGGCCGCCTACGTGAGCGAGAGCTGTTGCGGCGAGATTGTGGCTAGTTCCGTGTATAGGCCTGACGGCCCTGTTGGACCTAAATTTATGTTCCTCAAGCTCAAGGTTGGTAACCTTTGGATGCTCTTGGGTGTAGTGTAGCCCACTAAAGAGCGGTTACTGTTCTGACATTGAGGAGGCGCTGCTGAACTGTGGCCGCACTTTTGACGTTTTTTTGTTGGTGAGTGACTTTAACATCGACTGGGCTGTGGACTCTACGCCGCGACGAATACTCACCAACTTCTTCGACACGTACGGCTCGCGCCCCCTACCCTTCCGGCCGACGCATCACGCGCGGTTTTCATACTCCGTCATCGATTACATTTGCGTCAGTGATGTGACCAGGATCGCTGCGTTCGATCAGCTTTAGGTACTTTTAATATCGTGGCATGACGTTCTACTGTTGAAACTCGACCTCTGGGTGCCTGCGCCGGTGGCAAAAACGGTGCGATGACGTGACTTTTCCTCGTTAAACGAGGCAACCTTCCGGGGTGACTTATTAGCTCTGCAGTAGGATTCTCTGCATGCCTTGGGGACAGTCGATGAGAAAATGGAGTGCGGCACCGACGTGCTTACTAGAATCTATGACCACCATGCCCCTTTCAGAGCGTTTAAGCGCGGGAGCCGGGCATTACCGTGGTTTGGCCCTTGACTCGGGATTCTGATTTTGAGGCGTAACAGGGCATGGGCAGCTTACAGACGCTCGGATCTAGCAGCTAACGTGGATGAGCTGGGCGTGCGCGGTAGGTTGGGTGTGGCTGATGGGTCCGAGTTGGATGTTGACGCTTTGAGTGCGCACTTTGCCGATGACGCCGAAGTCGTCGCGCCTCTGCACCTGGCCCCGCTTCCGCTAGCTGATCGTTTGGAAGACGGATTTTATTTTCGCTATGTTACCCTGGAGGACGTCGTGGATGCTGTTAATAGCATTAAGTTGAATGCTTGTGGTCCTGATGATTTGCCTATTTCCCTGATCCGGAGGTACATGCCTAGTATCATACCGATGCTGCTTCATACATTCTTCTCGTTGCAATTTGGGTCTTTTTCCTCGGGATGAAAGCGCGCAACAGTAAGGCCGATCCCTAAGCGCCGTCTGCTATGTGGGCTGAAGGACTAAAGACCAGTCAGCATAACTTGTGCCATGTCTAAGCTGCTTGAATTCGTTGCTCTGCGTTAGATTGAAAAGTATGTGCGGCAGAAGAACCTACTCAATCTGTTCCAATCAGATTTCTGCCGGGGCTATAACACTTACTCTGCGCTGATTCAGGTGGTTGATAGCGCGCGTCGAGCGATTGATTAATAACAGGAAGGTTACTTTGGTGGTTTGTGTTGACTTTGCTACAGCTTTTGATCTAGTGAATATCAAGCTTCTAGTAAACAAGCTCCGCGGCCTTAGTTTCTCTGTCTTAGCTGGTGAATGGATTCGATCTTTTTTGTCAAGAAGAACCCAAACAGTGATTTCAGTTTTACCAGAGGGCTCTCGTTCTTGTCCTGTGGTCAGGACTGCCGGCGTGCCGCAGGGATGTTTGCTGAGTCCTCTGCTCTTTACCCTTTTCATAAATGACACTCCCTCAGTTTAGCGGCATTGTGCTTATCACATGTATGCTGATGACTTCACCATTTAGAGGAGTGGTCCCATCAGCAAGGTGACCCGTATTGTTGGTGAGATGAATTCAGACCTTAAGGTGCTGCTGGGGTGGGCGTGTCTGAGCTGCCTGCGAGTGCTGCCCGACAAGTCCCAGGCTTCTTGGATTGCGATGCGTAATTTCATGGGACGGCTTCAGCCGGACTCGTTGTTGAAGCTTTGGGTTGGTGGTGATGTCGTGCGTTTCCAGGATGGTGTGAAAATACTGGGACTGTATGTAAATAGCACTCTTTCAAGTGCTCAGCTGATAAGTGCTTCTGTGAGGTAATGCTTTGGTGCTCTTGTTCGTCTGAGAAAGTGCAGTGATTTTTTGCCTGCTTCCACGAGGCTTCTGCTTGTGAGGGCTTTGGTTTTTCCTTACTTAGACTATCGCCCTGGCCTGTTCCTGGATCTGTTGCTCGAGCTGAGGTTGAAGCTGCGTTGCTGCAAAAATGCGACGTTGCGTTTCGTCACTGGCATCAGAATATTTGAGCATGTAACCCCAGACTACAAACAGCTTGGATTGCCCAGTTACAAGGAGTGGCTTGGCTACTTGTGTCTCTGTCTGCTTGCTGGTGTGATCCATCGTGGCGAGCTGGGCTATCTTTGGGAACAGCTATCCTTTCGCCCTGTTGGCAGACTTAGATCCTTGAAACATTTTTATTCATACCTGCTTATTTCCCATGCAAAAACCGAGTGCTATAAATACTTATTCATAAATTATGCCTCCAGGATGTGGACTGACTTGCCTGAGGCGATCATGGGGCTGGCCTATGGTCCCCAGTTCAGGACTCGACTTCAGGAGTATCTCTATCGTGGTGGCTTGTCTCGGTAGCTGCTCCTCCTGCTGATAACAACTGTGCATATACTTCAATGAGTGCCACCCAGTACTGATGACCCTATCATCATCTGACATTGTATGATTGTACTTACTGGTTATTGTGATTTGTGTTTACTTATGCAACGTCAACCTTTTCAAGTGTCTTTTAATTCAAGTGTCTTAAATACAATGTGCCTTTCAAAGCTGTGATTTTTAAATTTAACTCTGCAGATGTCTGCTTATGTTGGTTCTCAATTTGTTCACTTTATTTCTATTCATTTCATTTTATTTACTATTTATACTTAACTTTTAGCGTCATCAGTTTTGACCTGATTATATATGCGTTGTTTTGATAGAAATTTTTTTCGTTTTTTGTTTTATATAATATTTTCTTGAAGCTTTGCCAACAAGAGCTGTCTCACACACTTTTGTTACTTGTACTACAATGTACTTGTTGTAATTTGTCTTTTCAAGCACTGTACAGGACCCCTGAGTCCTTAGTGCCAAATAAAAACTCAATTCAATTCTCTTGCTCCTCTCTCCTGTGTTAGTTGAGCAATGGCTGTTCATTTTTTTGATCTGCTTACTTGACCCTTGTACTGCTTTCCTGTTCCTCCGAGCGTGATCCTTTTAGGTTTGTTGCATTCTTCGTTTTTTCAACTCCTACTGTGAGTGTTATTCTCAGAGAAGTTTGCATCTGCTCGTCTTTAGAGGGACTTACGCTTGTTGTAACCTCGAAATCTACGAGTGCTTCTACTGCTGTGTTGTTGCAGTCGACACGATAGTCAAGTGATATTGAACATTGGTTTTCCTCACAACTTTTGATTGAATTATGGCATCTGATATAGAAGAAGAGGATTTTGATAGCTCAGCTGACATTTTACGAACGGCTAAAGATATTGAGGTACTTTATGATAGGATGGTGGCATGCCGTGACACTCTACTTGTGTGTTCAGTTGGCGAATGAGAAAGAAACTCCCAGAAAAAAGAACTTCGTGATATTATCAATGAATTCAGCGATATATTTAGCAGGCTTGAGAGTGCATATTTAAGAAAATTAGCTTTCGATAGTGTAGTTAACTCATGTGCAAAAGTACTTGATAATGCTTGTTATAATGTTAAAGATGTAGTCACTGCTCTTAATTCATCTTCTGCAGGTCGTCTATCCAACATAATGGTGCCCACCTATGCTGATAAAGTTGCTATGCCAGGGCCAGCTCGACGTGTTCTGCTGAACAAAAATAAATCTATTCCAATTAGTCAAACTAAGAGAACTGTCCTTGGCCCATGTAAGAATACCTTGAGTGAATTTACTTCTTCGATGGAAACAAAAAAAGCTATACTTGGAGCGTTAAAGTCTGTTATTCTGCAGCTCAAAGTCAACAAATTTACATTTTTGCCCGATAGTTCTGTTGCTATTGAAAGTGGTGCTTTAGAATCTTTGAATTGCTGCAATGAGTTTAAGAAATTGGGCCTTAAAGTAAAGGATGATATTAAAATAGATCCTCGCATTATTATACATGATTTTACAGTGAATTACTCTAAGTTATTTGAAAACAATCGCGTTTTTAGTGGATGGCACTCCTGTTGATTTGCAGATCATATAACCTTGCTTCAGTGTTTTAAGAGTCTAAAATTTAGGCACATTGCTGCCGACTGTAAGGGTAAAACTTGTTTTGCTTTATGTGCAGAATATTATTCTTTCAGAGACTGCAAAGTTAATAATGTTTTATGTTGTAATAATTGTAAAGATGCCAAACAACGTAGCTCCTAAGGACAGATCTTAGTGTATGGTTTTAAGGAACGGAATTGAGCGTAAATTGGCTCTCGTCGACTACAGTTATGAGTAGTTTGATAATTGGAGATATAAATGCGCAATCGCTAATTAGGCACTTCACCGATGTGCATAAATTAATTTCCGACTATAACCCAAACATCTTCGGTATCAGTGAGACGTTTCTCAAGCCCGTCAAACCATCTGCTTTGATAGATGTACAGGGATACACTATTTCTCAATGTGACCGGCTACCAGTTGACAAAAGTGGAGGTGGTGTTGCACTAGATGTCCACAATTCTGCAAAATGTTGACCCCTGGCTCAGTCTGATGTGCATAATGAAGCTTATATGATGAGGCCCGAATTTCACCTTATTGAGATTCAAATTAATGCATCAAAATATCTTTGTGTCATAGTATATATGTCCACCCAAGACAGGATTCTGGTCAGAAGTTGAGACAGCCATTTTAAATTGTAATTCTTATTTTGATGGGAGACCTAAATATAGATTGGCAAGTGAAATTTGCTAGTTTGACTATTTTAAAAGAATCTTTTTAAGTTTTGGGATTGGATCCAGTTCGCTAAAATTTCAGAACTTTTGATAAAGTTGAGTTCAGCAATGATTTGTGTAAAGCTGTTAATGAAGATAGTTGATTGGACGAGTGTGTCAGCACTAAGGTAGCTGCTATAACTGATATTTTTTTGACAGTACATGATAAACACGCTCCTTATGAAACAGTAGTTAGTAAGCGCAAACCTCTGCCATGGTTATCTCCCCATCTTAAAGTAGCAATCAAAGTACGAAATAAAGCAAAGAGAGAGTACAAGCGCTCTCCACCGGTTACAACTCATGCATCTTATAAGTTAGTCCGAAATAGAGTGAGAGTAGAATTGAAAAATGGGCGCCATGCGTACTATCATCTTAGAATTCGCAGAATTAAAAATATCTCTAATAAGTGGAAAATTATTAATGGAATGGGACTGACAAACAGAAATGCAGACACATATCCCTCGTTAGTCTTTGATCTCGATAATGCTAATAGACACTTTATTCGTGCTGGGTCTATAATATCTCTATATGATCCGCGTTATATCTTTCCTCGAATAAACTCTGATAAAAGGTTCAAGTTCGGAATGTGACCACAAAAAATGTTCATAGTGTCATCTTATCAGCGAGATTTAATGCTACAGGTTCAGATGAAATACTGATAAGATATTCCAAAGATTTTATTGAACTCGTGTTGCCTACTTTAATGAACATCTTTGATGCAGTATTTCAGGCTAGCGCGTTCCCTGAAATTTAGAAGATAGCCTTGATATGTACTATCCCAAAGAAATCGGGGGCTATAGAGATGAAAGACTACCGTTCTATTGGCACTTAGCAAGATAAGAAGGTCCTTGCCTATTAACAATTAATAGACTACCCAAACTCTCGCAATCTGCTGTATAATTTTCAGTCAGGTTTCAGAGCCGGATATAGTACACAATCGGCACGAGTCAAAATTATTGATGATATTCGTGCCCATGCTGACAATTAAGAAATTACTCTTCTAGTCTTATTTGACATGTCTCGAGCCTTTGATTCTGTTAACATTATCTTGCTTTGCGAAAAACTAGTTTCTTTCGGCCAGTTCAGTTTTTTTTTAGATTCAGCTTGCACTTGGGAGAGGTTATGCCTAATAGGGAGATCGCAGATTGTAGTTCGATTGTAATTCATCTGACGTAAATGGTTTGTAAAATAATACCAAGAATTCCTATGCTATTTGGACTGGTACTCGTGGATTTAAACCAAAACTCTTTCAACAGGATATACCGAATATCATATTAAGAGGCAGTATTATTTTACCTTGTGATTTAGCTAAAATACTTGGTGTTACCTTAGATTCTTATCTTTCTTTAGAGAACATACCACTGTGGTTGTTGGTAAATGCTTTGGTGCACTAGCTCGACTACGAAAAAATGCTTACTTTTAACCGGTGAGTACTAAATTTCTCCCGGTGAAGGCCCTGATATTTTTGATACTGGAATACTGCTCAGTCTTATATTTGGGATTATCTGCTGAACTCATGACCTAACTTAGTAGATGTATGAATGCTGCCCTTAGATTTGTGGTAGGAATCAAGAAATCCGACCATACCTCGCCTGTATACTCTAGATTTCAATTACTTCCTTTTGAACTTCGATCAAGATTTTTGACCATTAAATTCCTTGCCACCATACTAAAGTCTAGTCTTCCGACCTATCTATGAGAGTACTTGAAATTTAAACATTTGGACTAACCAACGAAGAGAATGAGACGTCTAGATCTAGTTATTCCCCTGGGTATGCTTGACTTTTTAGCTGTATCCTTCAGAGTAGGTGCACTCAAGTTATGGAACAAAATACTAGTTAATACCCAAGCTGATTACTCAGAGCTGTTCTTTGGAGATAGGCACTTTAAACTTCTTTGAGAGCGTCCTAATTTATTGAAACAATTATCTGTGATGTAGTTAATCAGTGATCTCAATTTAATATATTTTTAATTAAGGAGTGGACTCTATGTATTAATTATATATTGTCTTAGTTCCATTAGAACTAGTTGTAGATATATTCTTTCTAATGCTCTTTTTTTTTTACTTTCATTTAAATGCTATTATTTCATTTAATTTACTTTAATTTTGTAAAGTGTTACTTGTTGATATAATCTCTCTCTCTCTCTCTCTCACCTCTACTATCTACCCTCACATACGACAAAATGTGCGAACAATGGTGGCACTCCCAAACATGCACCTCGCGGTCTCACGTTTACCTCGTCTTGTCAACCCGCACACTACTTCTCTTTTTTTCTCTCTCTCTCTCCACGCTACACTCTCTACACTCTCTCTCCTTCTCTTTCTCTCGCTATTTACGCTACATACTCTCTCTCTCTCTATCTCTCTAGCATCACCTCCTGGTCAAACGTCCGCGAGTCTAATCCAGCGTTTTGTCGTCCGTGATCCTGGAGTGGATCGTTTGTCTTACGGCTTCTTTCTTTCTCTTCTCTCTCTTCCTTACCCTCATATTCTTGTCTCAGTGGCTTCGCGCGCACACTTCTCTCTTCTCTCAACACTCTACGCACCTTCTTGAAAATTCTCTTAATTCTGTTCTTCTCTCAAACTCTTCTCTCGCCATGAAAACCCGCAAAAATCACTGAAACTCTTGCTGCTCGTACTCAGACGTACAGCTCGTGACTCTACTTCAGACTGACTCGCGATCTCTCGCTTGAGCAATGGCCATCGCCACTGCTGCTGTCACGTATCTACTATCGCAGTCACTCTCGACGTAGCCGCTACCGTGTGTCCTGATAGTCGCGTCCGTATTTTTCTTGTCCTTTCTCGCTGGCGCTGCTGTATCTTTGCAGCTCAGTTGGTTGTCCGTTGGCGTCCTCTTCTCCTCCTCTCAGAGTATATACAGTTCCTGAAAAACAAATGAAATCAGAAAAGCTTAAAATGAATGCTCTTTGTATATACTTTGCATGAGCTAGAGCAATTTGGGACGTGAGGGCCATTTTGCATCGTTACGAAGTGTTATGATTAAGAAATAAAATAGATGTTGAGATTAAGGGATTAAATAAAAGAATCGGTTAGTCGCTTAGAAATAAAGGGAAATAAAAGTACATCGATCTGTTCTAACCGTTCACCGTTAATCAGTACGCTGAGCCTGCTTTAAGCCTTTGAGAACAGGTTGGGCGGTTTTGCAAAACTTTTAATTACATTTTTTTTCCAACTGTCAACTGAGAAAGTGTAAATTTTTAGTTTTATACAAATGGGATTTGTCTTGAACAACTATTTTTTAAGTTCAATCACGTTAAGTAATTAGGTATGCATTTAACTTAATTATTTTAAATACTCCTATTAAATACGCTTGTATTTTAAATACATTCTTTGCAAAACATTTACCAAATACAACTCTACTTCAAGTTTTTTGTATTACGAAAATTTTATTTTTAATATAGCATTGGAAATTAAGGTAGCTCCTCACTATAAATCCCACAAGAAGAGTAAGCATACTGCAACACAGTTTTTCATTGGCTGTGGAGGTTCTTGACTAAAAATGGATAGGTACCTATAGTCCCTTCAAAAAAAGTTTAGTCACATTTACACCGTTGACCTATATCGTAGAATACAGTGACCCGAGCAGACGTATGTATACAAATCTAACAACATAACCCTTGTATGTAAATAATAATAAGCTGACGATAGGTTCCTAACAAAAAAGACAATGCCCCCGACAAATCGTCCTGCTCGTCGTACGAGAGGAAAAAACAGGACAATTTGCGGAAAAAAAAGTAGTAATAGCCCGAGAGAAGTTGTTAAAAGCTGTTGAGGACAGCAGGGCACGAAAATCTCCGGCATCGTCAGGAGTCGATTTTTCGTCGAACAATGTTGCACGAGATCTTGTAAGTACTATTGATATTCTTTTTCTTAGTTCAGCGTCTCATTTATTTTTATTATAATTACGATTTCCCACAACTCCTATTCATTTTACGTACAACTTTCTGACCAATTAAAACTACGCGGGCTACCGCTCTTCGGTGTAGCAGACGCCCCACACTTTTTATCTGTTCCGTGACTTGCACACTTATCTACTATTTTCACAAAATATCCTATAAAACCCATGGTAATGTCTAAGTACCTGAATGTTGTTGGAAAGATTCTGATTTCTTCTATCTGCTACATAGTTTTCTATTAAGAACTACAGTATCTTTACTGAGATATCATACAACCTGCGCCACCAATTGACGACCCTCCATAAGAGGCTATGTTACAGAGTCTATTTTCCAGTTAGTTTTTTTCAACAATTTTGGTGGTGACGAGGTCTAAAATTTTGGGAAAAGACTCCTTGCACCTTCAAGAATCATCCTTTAAAATATCATTTAATACTCCAGTGTTTTGATGTAGTGAGGAGCCACCTTAAGTATGTAGATTTTCATAATATTTGACATGCTTTCATTCAAACATCTCAGTATTTGTTTCATCAATTTCAAATGTTATAATTGAAATTCTAAGTATTTGTTACTGTTTGGCAGAGTACAGTTCTCTGCCGCCCTGTCGACTGCGTCGATGCGACGTCGCCGACTGATTTCTTACTTGTATCGAATACATGGGGAACCGCGATACAAATATGCTACTTATACCGAGATGATACCTTGAGACCAAAAATTAACCTAAACTAGGACCGATACACAAATTTACAAATAAACTATTTAAATACTAAGAAAAGCACTAGTTTCCGCTCGCGTTTCAAAGAACGAATTACTAAATACATTCGACTTGTGATTTGTACAAATCATTGACTTTAACTCATGACCGAAGAAAATATGGTATTAGATGAAATCAAAAAGACACTGTTTATGAGCCACAACGAAGATATATTAGTGACTCAAAGGAGAAAACTCAATTTTTGCGTCTCGTCCGTCGGCAGTGCCAACTTTTCTCCCCTTAATTTATCTTGCGTATCTCGGATGACGTCCACCAATTAGCGCTACGATACAGGACAATAATGTGAAACAATACCGACTTAACACGAACAAAAACGAGCATGAGACTGAATCCTTGACTGCGCGCTCAACGAGCTGCGATATACATCCTTGCTGCGAGGCTTCCATCTCCGCTGCGCCGCTCGCGTGGCGGCCCGTACATTTTATTTGTTTTTGACTAAACAGTTACGATATTTAAATAAAATTGTATTTTATAATTAAAACAATTATTTTGTTGTCGAATTAAAAAATATTTATTATTTAAAACTATACTAACAACCAACTTTTTATTGACAGAAAAAACGTATTGGCACATAAAATATATTTAAAAAAATTTTTGAGAAACGCTACAAAATTTGATTTTTAGGAAAAAGCACCTCAAGATTGCTTGCAGAAAGGGATTAGCTTTTGCCACTTTTATTACAGTAGATATACAATTGATGAAATATTTTTGTATTGTCATATTAGTAATAAGTTATCATATGTCACTTCGAAGCTGCTAATACCGTTGTTTATGCTTTGTACAAGCTATTACATTGAATATCATTCAGCAACTACTAATCGGAGGGGTCTTCCACTGAAAAAATAATATTTTTTAAGGGCTTAAATAAATGTGCTATATTTAGTTGAGAAATTCACAAAGTGTATTGATTGTATATTATAATGTTGCAGTTAGTCGAGCAGTTAGACAAGAGCATTGCTGCCATTTTCGAATAAGGATAAGAGGATTCTAAGAAAAATAAGTACTGAAGAAGTCAAACTTGTATATAACTGAAAGCTGTTTTGAAGCTCTAGTATCATATTATCTACGTTAAAAGAGTGAAAGTGAGCGGAAGAAGTAAAAACTTAAGTTTGAGTTGCTAAAATAGTTATTTTGTATCATTTACGGATATAATAGTACAACGCTGGCTCATATTCCCAGGGTCATGGTCGTTCGTAGTCTACATATTTTTGAGACTCAGAGTGACATCACGTGTTGAAATGACATTCATTACATTAAGTATCGATAAAAACTATGTATAGAGAAAAATAAAGAAAAACAAAAAGTAATACCTGCCAAGCGTACAAAAAAGCAAGAGAGCTCCTGTGTGGTAAGAAAAAGTTAATGAGGAGACTTTTCAGGTGATCAGAGTGTAAGAAAATAAAAAAACAGACGTGGTTGTAGTAGCTAATTAAGATCCGTTTTCGGTGAAGTGTCAAGTACTATGTGAAGTATATGTTAAAAGCAACCATAAAAGTGATAGTAGCTGTGGTTAAATAGTTTTATGGGTATGCGATTTTTAGAGCAATAGCATGGTATAAGAATGGAGTTCGACCTGGACGGTAGCCTGAAAGAATGGGCTAAAGACAAGCCTCTAAGCATTTTGCAATTAGATCCCGCTGATAGAGCTGTGCTGAGAATCGCTGGTAAGTACAATATATTGATGTATTATTTTACTTTTTCTCGCAATTACATAATTGGTTTTAATTTTTTTTTTAAATGCTTAAAAATATTCGTTGTTGAATGACTTTTTTATAAATAAGTTCTGCTTTAAATTTATAAATTCGTTGATTCATAAATTAATTTGTTTTAATGTATTAAAATTAAACAGTTTATAAAGGTGATCTTCTTTATTATCATTAATTACTTTTCTCATTTTATAATTATAATTATTTTCTTATTGAAAGATCTACATTCTTACGTTACACTATGAATTTAATTATACAAAAACCCGTTTAGAATCTTTGTTTCTAATTTGACTATGTATGTTTTTTTATATGTTGAATCACTGTAGTAAATAAAAAACGATTTTTAGAATGAAGTTATTTATTGCGGCTTACAATGGAATGTATAATCCTCGTATATTTCCTGTGTGTAAGGACGGTTGGGAACGGGGACTCATCAGCCAGAAAGTGTAAGATAAAACCGTGCACTTGTAGGGAGGGGGTAGACAGAGCAGTAGTGGTGACACAGAGAAAGAGGGAGAGAGAGCCAGCCAGCGCAAGGACCCATTGGAAAAAGCGAGCACTCCCATTTTCGCTGGCTAAACAAAAAAAATAAATAAATAGATGAAAAAAAAAAAATAATAATAATCAAATAATTGAAAATTTGATAACGAGTTGAATTCAAAAAGAACTTTTGCAAATGGATGTTGTTTAAATAAATGAGAAAGCATTTTCAGGTGACAGCTTACACACGACTCTCACATCCATGTAAGTTCAGGTGCCACTATTACATCACCAGTAGGGAGTTGGTGGCAAATTTGAATATTAAAATTAATAAAATAAATATTACAATAACTGTATACTCTCGTTTGTATTATTTTTTTAATAAAGTACATTAACAAATCATTGTTGCATGTATGGCGGATTGATACAAATAGCCAGTTTTGAGTAAACAGGTATTTATAATGTGATATAACCTCCAAATATTACAAAATACGCCATATCTTCAAAAGAAAATAAGATAGAGCAAAAATAACGAGTTTACGGGGTTTCAAAAGAGAATCATAATATCGCGTCGCACCATAACAGAGGTGTTGAGTTATAAACAAACATAACCTTAATTTTTGAAGTTTTCAATGTACCTTCCAAAAATGAAATCACAAAATCATGGGAAAAATTATACTTGGTTTAGTACAGGATAATAATAATGCAGAAATGTTTTTTCATGGTCATGTCTGCTCATAACCTTCAAACATTAAAAATACGCCATATCTTTAAAAGGAAGCAAGATATAGAAAAAATATTAAGTTGTACAGGTTGCCTAAAGGGAAAAAAACATCGAGGCACACAAACAGGGAGTTGTTGAGTTATGTGAGAACATAAACTCTAATACCTGTATTTTTAATATTTTTGTATAAAATCAAAATGGAAAATTTGTAGAAAAATTATAGCACATTTGCAAAATTATTAAAAATATTTTGTTATATTTCTCCTTTTTTGCCCAACAACAATCTTAAAAATTATTTGTAAATGTTTCCGAGTCTTTTATACGTGACAAATGTGCAGGGAAGACATAAATATATCGCCGTAACCTGCAAAAAAATTCATATTGAACTCACATGTATTTACTAGCTTTGTATTTTATAATATACATGTAATTTCTTCCGTATATGCGAGAACTTCGTTCTTACAGGAGAACTTTTTTTTTGGTTCTTAAATTGACTCTGCAGCTCTTCTACAACGTGTTGGTTTTTAAGTAGTTCTTTAAGTGTCTTAAGGATGTTTATCACAGTTAGTGGACGAAAAACTAGTATGCAGTGAGGAGGAAGCGATCATGCAGCAGCACCGACAACTGTTTTGCATGGACGAGTATGCCTGTATACATGCACCTGAACCTTTTTTTTATTTTATTGCAAAAAGAGGTTGTCGATCAAGCTGAAAATTCAATATAATATAAGTTTTATGGTATTGCGTTATCAAAAAAGAAATTAGACGAATTTTATAGACCATTCACTTATAAATTAAATTTTAATGTGACTCCTCCATAAAATAACGCGCTAAATTAGAGTTTTTTCAACATCTAAGATCTAAACAACGTTGTTGTAAAGCGGTCCTAAATTTCACATGTGACATTCTAACATCATTAAGAACATTTTTTTTCAATTTTAGAAAATTTGTATATAAAACGCTATGATTGATTACTGTTCTTGAGTTAAAAAAAGTCTTCTGCGCCTGATATCGTATCTTACGTTATGATTTTAAGTCCATTGTGATTTTTTACTCTACCTAAAGATTCAATGTATCATGCTGATGGGATAATGGCTCTAATCAAATTTCTCCACTCCAGTTTATTTCTTGAAAGTATAAGGAACGAATCCTTGTAGTTATTTATTAGAAATTGAGTTGTTAAAAAGGTTTTTGAAACGGTTTTTCAAGTTAATAATAAGATGTTTTCAAGTAGCTAGTTAAGAGTTATTAATTTTTAACTTTACCTTGATTTTACGATCTATTTTATTTTTAATTTGGCTAGCGTGGTAAGAAAATTTCTTGAATATTTTTAAAAAATTACATAGAAAAGTTTATGTAAATATTACCTTATTTTTATAATTATATTTCCACATAGCCTTTCCATACTTGTATATGTGATAATGTTTCTTTTAGTACTATTTGAAATGTTACTTTTTATTCTTTTAAAAAAAAAAGTATATTAATTTTACATTGGTAATGTTGCTCTGTGATCTACCATAGTTAATTTTTTATAATTAAAAAAAAAAAAAAAAAAAAAAAACGATTTTCATCGATCATATACTCAAATGTTACTGAAAAATTTTAAACAATCACAATAAATAGGACGAATAATTTGTTTTATAAATTATACTCCTATTAATATTAGTAAGATCTTGTACAGTGTGGCGGAAATCACAATCGCAAATTACTAATTGATTTCCAAGGTATGATTACTGTTTTACAAATATTGTTAAGTTTATTCAATAATTTTGAAAGCTTTCCGTAGAATTAATTAACCTTCTGCTCGTAGTATTAAGCTTACTTCTCTAAATTTTATTAATCTATTTTTATTTTTTCAAATTAATTTTTGATAAGGATGATAATAAATTAATTGTCTGCATAGAAATGTTTTTTCTAAATCTCTTGGAACATGCAAAATAAAATTTTCTTACCATGGGCCCAAAGTGCAACTGCCGCTTTGCGCCCTCGGGTCACACTTTGCGTCTTTGTCATCACTTTGGGTCCACGGGCAGAAAAGTTTTTTGCGCCCTCCGGGCCCGAAGTACTTTTCCGCCCTAGGGCCCAAAGTGATTTACTGGGCGCAAAGTGTGCCCACGGGCACAAAATTGCACTTTGCGCCCTCAGTAAGAAAAACATTATACGTGACTCGGGCACCAATGGACAACAAGCGCGCCCTTTGGGCGCTCATGTTTGTACTTTGTGCCCTAGTGACGTAATGTACCATCATTTTTGCTTTCTTACTTTGTGACAAACGAACAATCACAAAGTAAAATAATTATGCATTGTATGAAGTTTATTAACGAAATTATCTATGTACTGTATCTACGGTCTCTCTCTCTCTCTCTCTCTCTCTTTCTGTATGTGTGTGTGCGCTCATAATCATTCATACCTCAGGATTCCATGTATCGATTCAAATCAATCCGTGCCTAATTTATTTATTTTTGGATGTCAACCACTACTAATAAAAAAATTTTATTATTTTCTTAATTTAATTTTATCAATTTCGAAAAACAAATTAAAAAAATTTCTTTTTCTGCTGCCTTGCGTGGAAAAATGAGCAGCGTCTTGTTGCAGCTTTACGATGTGGATTTGTATAACTTGTGAGGGTCGTGATTATATAGAGATATTTTTACTGTTAATTGAATCAATATTACTTTCCAGTTCTTGCACGTGACGTCATATATTCATGTGTGTTAGGTGTGTTAGTATTTATGGATTCACCTTTAAGAGGCATGGGAAGGAATAAGGATCCGTAGGTACGAAGTTGGATTCGTATTGCCCCCAACTTGTATTACGAGATACGTCAGAGGGGGTGTGTAAAAACGTAATCAGGTTCTTAATGCCCCTGACCCGTGGTACACAACGCCCTGTGGTCTTACGATACTACTTAGAAAGAATTTATTGACTCTCTTTTGTTCCTGGTGGGTGTGGTAAATCGCTGATACCCTGGAGTCTCTCCAGTTCGTATTGCCCTGAAGATTCGCAGGTCCATTAACTCCTTTATCTAGAAGATAGCTCCGGTTCGTACTGTCCCGGAGATCCGCTCCGAACCCGAGAAACAGAAGGGAGGATTCACTAGTGTACGGGGAAAACTTGGAGACTGTCATAGCCTCTTTGTCGCCCGTGTAGCCAGAGAAATATTCAAATTAAATAATATAGTATAAGAAGTAGACAAATGTATATGTATGAATTTGCTATTCATTGCGACATATAAAATTACAACAGTGCTTTGAAGAGCAAAACTCCCTAGTCAAAGCACCGGACTTGGACAGACGATGTTAAGGGGTATCAGATTGAATTCAAATTGGCGATAGACACTTGTACGTATACCTAGTCCCTCATAAACTCTGTCGCGACCTTTCGTGTACTGGCGATCGAGGTCAAAAAAGCCCGCAGAACGCCTGCATTGTGGATAACGGTTGAAATCTGGGCTGAATGTAGGAGACGTGACATTATGTATTGGGAGGCCAAGATATCACGGGACCCACAAAGTATGGCTGAGTATAGAGAGTTGCATAAGAAGATGAAGATCGATATTGGGAGTGCTCGAGATGCGTACCTCAGGGATAGACTGACCGGAGAGCGTGATAAGTCGTAATGCTAGAGAATTTTGAATCGTTTTGGGATTTCTACTTGTAAGCCACTATCACCATTAACATATTTGTCAGCCTCTTCACTGTTAGACTACTACTCATTGGTGGCAAGTACGAGCCCCTTGTGCTCATTGAAGGAGCTTAATGAAATACTTTCACGAGCGACTGACTCCCCAACCGCTTTCAGGTTCACGCCAGTGGATTTGGTTCATGTGTGCCAGTCGTTAATGCATTGTGCGAACCCATCTAAGCATCGTAGCAGTGATGGCATGTTGCTGAGCTATTTCTCTGGTGCTATTCTAACTATTGCGGTGTACATTGTGCATGTCTTCAATTTTCAATATCCGAATGTCTATATCCTTCTATGTAGAAACTGTCTACCCTAGTTCCTCTTTCCAAGATCGCTGAACCAAAAAGTGCCCAAAAGACACGTCCAACAGTAAAATCGGCTCTTATCAAAGTATCTTACGATATTCGTTCCGGTAAGGATTCGGGACTAGTTCCACTTTCGGTGTATTTCAACTTTCATCGGGCGTTTGATACTATTAGCCATGTGGCCCTGCTTTGGTCGCTGCTAGGTTTCAGTTTCTTGGCCAGTGCCATTAAATGGCTGCACTCAAATTTGAGTGATCGAACGTTGGCAGTGTTGTAGCTGGGTGGTACCTTGACTAATTCGCGTCTTGTAACTTCGAGTGTGCTGCAGGGCTCCTCTCCTGACCCAATATTTTTTTTAATGCTTATAAACTCGGTTTTGTTAGTGCTGCGGTCTTCAAGGGCGATGCTTTTCGCCAACGATATATAGATTTATATACAGTGTGGGTTTGCTGATATTAATATAGGTATAGAGCAGATGAATTCAAATACACAGTCTGTTGTCAAATGGTCAAGGAGGTGGGGGCCTCCTGAGCGACAGAAAGATTCACGCAGTACTTTTTGCTATGGGTCAGCAGCACCGACGGTTGGATAAAGAATTACTGCCCCATTTTCTGGTTGGGGGTCGTGCCATCCCTCTGTGTCAGACGGTAAAGAGTCTAGGGGTGATCTTCTCATAGGATTTCTCCTGGAATCGTCCTATGTCAGCAGTATGCTCTAGGGTGTATGGCGTTTTATATCGTCTTCGATATAAGGGTAGTACTTTGACCACGTCTTTGCGTGAATTGTTGGCTTGTGTTTTAATATTGCTCCACTTTAATGACTACTGTCTTGTTTATGCTGACCTGGCAGATTACCTCGACACAAAATTAAAGCGACTTCTTAATACGATCGTTAGATATATGCTTTATTTGCGATGAGACGTGGAGCTCAAACCTTTTTATAAGCTGTTGGGTTGGCTGACACTCTTCTCACGTAAATATTACTTTAGTTCAATCACACTGTATCGTATTTTAATCTCTGGTAAACCTGCTTACTTAAAGGATTTTTTCAACACTACGGGTCATTTGCGCAGATCAAAGCGAAATGTTACATCAGGTCTTTATAAGTTTGCTGTATCTACAAGGGTATCCGACAGGTCTTTTACTACATCGGTGATTGCCTTTTAGGAGTAAATTGCCATATCACTTTAAAATGTCAGAAACGCTTTTAACATTTAAGGAATCATTACATACATTTTTATTTTCTAATGAATAATATTAATAGAACTTTACAACGCTTTCGAATTACTATTGATTGACGTTGGTATAAGTTTATTTAAAATTTTAAATTTTATTATACTACACTTTTAATGGATAAATAGATGGATCTTTTACATATTTCTTCAAACATCCTACATAAGTGTGTATGTAGTATGATATGTCCACCAAACAACTACTGAAACTATATTAATAAAATGTCAGGAAAAAAAAAATTTGTAGATAACTTACATGTAAATTTGTTTATAGTGAAAAAATGCACCTAAAGTGAACCATAAAACTGTGTATGGGATGCGTCTTTAAATTTAAATTTATGATTTGATTTTGATGTGACATATGATGTGATATTTATAATTTATTATGATTAATTTATATACGCATAATGCGATATAATATTTGAAATTTCGCATGATTACTGTACAATAGTATGTAATAATGAATTATCTGTACCTTAAAGTGTGGCATCCGGGTCTTTGGCCCTTGGCTGAATAAACCACGTTATCAATCAATCAATTTCTCTCTCTGTATGTGTGTGTGCGTATGTGTTGTGCGCTTATAATCATTCATACCTCAGGATTCCATGTATTGATTCTAATCAATCTGTGCCTATTTTATTTATTTTCGGATGTCAACCACTGTTAAAAAATATTTTGATCAATTTGTTTTTTTTCTTAATTTGATTTTGTTGATTTCGAAAAACAAATTTAAAAAAAAAATTTTAGTCGTTTCAGAATATTTCATGCTAGAGAATCCACAAAAGTATTACAAAAAAAAAACGTTCTACAGATAATAATTTAAAGAAACCAGGTGTTTATTTCAAAATCTCTGGCAGATATGAAACTTTCAGATGTTATTAAACTCTGTATAATAGAAACTGAAAAAATTAGAGTATACCTAATTTCTATGTGCCGTTAAGAATAAAATCTTAATTTTATTACATATTTGAGCACGCGCTTCCATACCATATATATATTTTAATATACTACTTATGTTACACTTGATTTGCGCATCCTAAGTATTTCCAATCTTGCTATAATATACGTATAAATACATGTACAAGTTGTTGGTCATGTGATGCAGAACAAAACAAAGTTTTTTACCTCACTGTCTGAAAGACGGTACTTTTGTCCCGTTACGTGGGACAAAAATTATTTCTATCGGTGCAATATGGGTAAAAAATCGTATCCACCTTCTGGAATCAGGTAAAAAGCCTCATATCTCACGTTAATTATCGTGACTATACGTGAGATGTGAGACTTACTTTACTTTCGCTCCTTATAGATGTGTAGTGTATTATTTGTGCATTTGATATGACATAAAACAAATGTACAATTAAATCTGCTTATCTCAAAATTCATAATAAGAGTATAGGTTTTGGTCACGTAACAATTATTCTTATAACACATGATAAAAAATAGCAAATGAATCAATATTTAGGTAGGATGTAGTTTTTTCTGTAAGATATGACTTTAATTATTTTTAGAATTATTACGATTGTTTGTATTAATCTGTGTTACATAAGCTTTTGCACCTCAATACTCATTTCCTATTCGTGGAATTAGTTTTGGCCTATCTGGCTTTCCTTTCAAGATACGCTTATTTGTCTAATTTTGAAACGTTGTGTTGTAATGAAAATTTTTTAAAAATTTTGTAATCGTTGGTGTTAAGTTTCCAAAGATGCCGTACTGAATAAAAATTTTTTTCGACTCGGTCTTTTTAAGATACAGTCAAAAAACAAGAAAATTGAGATTATGTTTGTCCATTGTTTTACCTCTATCAAGTAGTACACTTAAAGAATGCAGTTCCCTTTTAGAAAACTCGTCAAAATTTTTATTTTGAGTCTGACTTCCTTTTTGAGATATTGCTGTTTTTCTGATTTCGAGAGGTTATGTTGTCACAGAAATTATTCAAAGATTTTGTAAGCATACGTATCAATTTTCAAACGTGGCGTACGGAATAAATATTTTTTCCACTCGTTCTTTTCTAGATTGAGTAAAAAAAAACAAGAAAATTGAGATTATATTTGTGCATCGTCTAACCTCTCTTTATTTTTGCGCCTTGATCATCATAAAAGGATCGATGGAAAAAAAACGATCATTAAAATATTTTTTAGAAGACTTTTAAGAGCTTCAGCAACATTTTGTATCTGGCATTATTGACCTAATAGTGCCTTAGCTGTAACAGAGGTACAGCTTAGCCCTTATTGCAGTTATTAGAGCCACTTTACGATTTTCATTATGCAGTAGAAGATATCGAGAAAGGCTATATTATACATAAAAACTGCGACTTACCATTGTGCGCACGCAAGAGAGAAAGAGAGACAGACGAACAGATCCTCTGCGCTGCAGTCAGTAGATTGGTTCGGCTTTCCGACCCAGAGCGCTTCGAGCGCTCCGGATTTTTAGCCGAACACCTGTTTTTGCTCCGAGCTAACCCGAGCGACCCCGAGCAACTCCTATACAGTCGGTATATCTATATTTATGGCTAAATGTAAATATTTATGGCCAAGACTGTAAATATAGATATACCGACTGTATAGGAGTTGCTCGGGGTCGCTCGGGTTAGCTCGAAGCAAGAAAAAGTGTTCGGCTAAAAATCTGAAGCGCTCGGAGCGCTCTGGGTCGGAAAGCCAACAAAATCTAGTGCTGGCTGGTACGGAGATTATATATATACCCACACGCAGGCGTTGGCTTGCTCGCTCGTTCGCTCGTTTGACGGATTTAACCTTCTATATAAGGCACGCCTAAAGAAGTTTCACTTCAAAATATCAAAGCGTGTATATATAAATACATATGTTGTTGAGCCCATCTGGCAAAACTCCCCGATTGATTTTCATAATACTATAGCTTTAATGTTTTCGTATAAAAAGAAACTTATTTTAAGTGGCTGTTTTCTTCTTCACCAATTTCATCTCAAAATTTCTAACAGGCATTAAGTCTAAGAAACTAGATGTATTGACGTGTACAGTTCAATTTTTTCAATTTCTTATTATTCATGTGCTACATGCTGATACACAATACTTACTATTCAGATTTTATATTTACTTAAGCAACAAAAGTGTACTATGTAATACAACTATCAGTCTGTCAAGTAAGGTATTGTTTTTTTTTATTCTCTAAGACAAATGTCAGTACAGAAGTATTACTTATTTGTGCCTATTTAGGATACAACTTTTTTTATTATTGTCACCGTGAACAGCGAGTTTGAAATTGTGAGAGGTCCAAAATACAATCGAATTCAGTTCCAGGAATGCATAATACTAGATATTTATGTGTTTGTTTATTTACTAATTCAATGTGGGATATAAATAATAAGATATTGAGGAGTTCAGAGGACCGCAGTCAGGTTTGTACGTAATATTTCGGAAAAAAAAAATTTGTGCGCTTTGTATTCATACTGTTTGAAATTAATTATAAGTTTGTGTAAAGTAACCGAACCATCAAATACGCTATATAATTTGCCATTAATTTTGTTTTTTAATTAAGCAAGCTTATAACGTAATTTTTTCACTAACGACTATACGTCGTAAAAGTAAACAAACTTTATTTCTCGCACTCTATTACCATTGCTATTGCACGTCTATATTGATTTTGGTTTATGTAAATGTTGTGGTCCCAAAATACATGCATATTGTGAAAAGTGAATATTTTTGAAGTTATATTTCTATAGGCGCGTTATGCATGAGAGTAAATCAACGATTCCCGATTATTGACCTTGAGAAAAAGTAACGGAAGTGGATTTTGCACGTAATTTCTCGTTTACCTTGCCTCCCTTGCCGTACCACCCCGCGCCTTTTCCCTTCCTGACCACACCACCACAGCAAAACACGAATTTGGAATTGCATTCAATCGTTAAGTATTTGTAATTTTTTTTTTCTTTAACTACTTCTAACAGAAAAAAAAATTACATTGTCCAAATAGATATAAGCTTTCGACCTCCTGCACGCTAGTTGAAGCCTTTACCCACTCTCCTATGAGCGGTCCCGACATTAGAAATTCGATTACGTTATTTCATCGTGTGGTTCGTAACTTATTTTTAATGTAAATTTTTTTAAACTTTTTATTAATTAATTTGGTTTAATTATAAATAACATTACTGAATAAATTATTTAATAAACTAATTTTTTGAAATAAGGGGGCTCCTACGACTACTGCTGAGGTCGAAGACAAACAAACAATAAAGTTTTGTTTTTCAATAAACAAATGTGTCTGAAAATCATTATGATATTTTTAATAACGTATGAAGTGGAAAAAATGATATTTTATGTCTATAGTTTAACTTTCTACGAAAAATTAATTATTGTTTTGACCAATCTAGTGCATACGAGAGTACAGTGGTACACCAGCTGTGTTGGTGTAGTATAGCGATGTAATATATAGGTATATGGTATACATATATATGTCGTGTTTACATGCCTTGCTATTACTCTACCTCTATAGTGTTTAGTATGTGTATGTCATTAACATCATTTAATTGATAAACAATGGATGACGGTCCTTCCAAAATACCTAAAAAAAAAGAATACCATGCACATAGAGTCTCAAGAGGATGGAGGAAAGGCAAGTTCATGCAGAAAAAGTATGTAACAAAATATGAGAAAAAAAAGGCACTCAAGAGGTTATACCAGGTAGTCATTGCAAATATATATTTTCCAGGATTGTTAAAATAATGTATAAAAATATTTAGAAGCGTTAAAATATACAAAAAGTTTATATTTATTTAATTCCATACTCCTTATTCGATAAAAATAATGCTAGGTACATACAAACTTCAAGCTATACGAATCACAACTTTTTGAAAACTCGCGCGATAAGGTGAACAAGTACGTCTGCTACCCACGTGACCTCCTGACCTCCCGGACACTATTTATTTATTTCCATCACAAATATCTCGCTAAAATGGTCCTTTATCCAAAATTTTTAATACAGCATATTACAGAGGAAGACTTCATCTACAAAACGTATATATTCAGTCTGCTGGGACATTTAATTTAGGTTTATTATAAACGAAAACAAATTGTTTTTCACGCTGCCTCATAGGAACACGTGCTAACAGTTACAACTTTGCGCTCGGATTTCTCAAAATTTTGACCCATTCGAAGTATAATTTAGACCACCATTAAATTCAGTAGACTTTTATTTACAAGAAATAATATATCTCTGCTTGGGGACTTTAGTGAAGGAGCCCCCTTAAAGGTTTTTTTCAAAAATTAAGAAATTAATATATTTTAGTTGAGCAGATTTACTATGAATTAGTAAATATTTATTTACTTATCATTAATTTGTTACTTTAACAATAAATCAATAGTTGCTTATACAATTGTTTAATTTTTAAAAAAATTTCAAAAATTTAAGAAAGAAATTTTGAACCGTAAAAAAACAACAATTAATTTTTATTGTGTTTTATTTCACAATTTTTCTATCCGTGATTGAGGTGATTTTTTGGCTGAAGCACGTCCATCACATAGTTAGCGAGGAAGGAGTTACGAGAGGTAGAAGGAACGCTAATGTATGCAGCAATGCTGGCAATTATTTTTTTAAAGTTTTGTTTAATGTATTGATAAAAAAAATCAACTATCAGATCTATTTCTAAAGTTTTTAGGTTAACCTAAAAGCAATATTTCATACAAACAGAAATTAGGAGATTTGTAAAAATCACAAAAGTGCGATTTCACGTAATTTTTCCGTAAGGTTACATGTTAAATTGCAATTTTTTTTTTTACTTCAACATATTACAAAATAGTACAGTCAAACGATGAAATTTTGCGGATATTTTTCATGCTATTTCAATCATACGTCTTACGTTTGAATAATATCTATCAAAAAAACCTGTGTAATTAACGTCATGAAGAGACATTCACTAGCATGTAATACTACCCTCTTGAAGAAAGTGGTACTACGGAATGATTTTTCTGAACTTTTGAAATACAAATATATTTTGGGTATTAAATATGGACTAGGAAAACGTGTAAAGTAGGAAGTGTAAGGTTCTCGCTAGTACAGAAAAGAAGTCTAACAAGCCCACTAGAAACGTAACCAACGCAAGCGATAGCCATGAGAAAAGGATTCTAGTCGTCTGTTAATTAATGATTAAGGTATCGAGAACGCGGCTCATAGACGAAGTACACAAGATAAAACCAGTGGACAGTGGATGCTTGGGTACGAGTGATGCTAACAATCAAGAGTTCTTGTGCATCAGGTAGGCACTGCCAGGCAGTGGAGGAAGAGCTCCCCCTACCGTACCTTTAACCTAAGCCTCGCTTTTTTTCACAGCTTAAATACAATCTAATGCTTTTTCGGACCATAGCTGTCAAAGTCGAGTTGACTAACTCTTTTGCCCGCGCGTTGAATCTGAAAAACTCAGGTTCAAGACACGCTACCAAGCAACTTGTTTTTTTCTTGTCACTACTTATACTTAAGATTTTTTTTGCTTTATTTTAATGCTGCAAATTAATATAAAATTACTATGAACGGTTTTTATTATTGCTTGTGTATTACATAAAAGAAATTTACTCTGTGCGCGTAATCCTTTTTTTCAGAAATAATGAAATTAATTTTTCATGATACCAAAGAAACAAACATCATTTTCTCACCACTTCATGGTACTTTTTTTTTTTTTTTTCTAAACCAAATCATTCTTGGAAATTTCTTAAAAAACTATATAAAATTTTATCGAATGCGCTTCTTACGATCTGTGTTACGGACTCTACTATCGTATAGCTACTATGTCCTGCAATTTGATTTAATATGAACTAAAAACAAGCTCAAATTTTTCTAGGTAATTTTTTTTCAGTATTAAAATAATCAACTACTTTTTTTATGTACCATTTTTTTAAAATATGTTATTGCCATTGTACTAATCAGTTTTTTTACAAACCCTACCACACAAATTTTGTGACTAGTCGTCGCTTATTACACACCAAAAAATGAGGCTTCAGTCATATCATAATCAAATTTTGTTAATGATGGAGCACAGTTGTGTCAATTCGGAGTCAATATTTTTTGGAATAAAATTGTTAACATGCGTTCTGAAACCAGTATTTTATTATTTCTAAGTTTAAAAATATTGGTCCAAGCTATTCTAACTTTGCCGCACTCTAATGCTTAGCCTGAAAGAGTTCTTTCTATTGTTACCGACGTCAAGCAAAAAATAAAATAAAATAAAATAAAAAGGGATTTGTTGGATGGAATTTGTTTTATTCTGTCTTGTATTTCTGTCCGCGGTTTAACTGCATAACATTTTGTAGAAACAAAAAAATCATCTTGATATATTAAATTCAAAAAGGTATAAACATAAAGTTGGTATCACTCCGAAACATGAATCTCAAGGTATATAATCTTACAAATATTTTGACTTATGGCATTTTTTGTTTGCTTTTTGTGCAGGTAATAATGAGTGTTATGTTCGTCAATGCGCTATTACAAACGTGATCATTAACTAATCGTACTTAGATGTTCTGCTTGAATAATTTATTGATAGATTTTAAATGACTGAATCAATAACGTAAATATAATGTTATTGTACAATCTAATTAAGCTTATTAATACTTAGATTTTGCAACATACATCAGTATTTCATTTGTTGCGTTCAACGTTTTTTTTTATTTTTATTTTTTTTTTTTTATTAACTTACTACTCTCTGAATTGATACAGGCATAATAATGAGTGAAATAGGATGATGTAGGAAATCATTCGAAGAAAAAATTAAGAGCTAGAGTAGTCATCAAATCATAAACATTTCTTTAAAATATTGATTCAATATAATTGATTCCTTTTTAATTACCTAGTAATTACAATAATAACATTATTTTTTAGTGAAATAAAGCACCGAGATACTTACTGCCAGGTGATGTAGAAACTGTATTGTTCCTTACTTAATTATTACTCTTTATTTCTTAACAAAATATTTTGTATGAATAATTTTTATTTGATTAAAAAGGAATAATGAAAATTGTAAGTAGTAATTTTATATTCATTTGCACCATTGAAATAAAGCAAAAAAATCTTAAGTATAAGTAGTAACAAGAAAAAAAAGACCAATGGACAGTGAGTGCTTGGGTACCTAAGTAAGAACTTCTATAAAACTGTATGGCAGATAATAAAATTTTAAGTATAAATATACCTTCTATGAAACAATATTGTGTACAAAATTTGGTCCAATTATCGTTAGAATGAGTATCCCTACGGTAGTTAGGTGTGACTTCAATAAATATTTTAATATTTAATGATTAAACAATTATAAACATCATATTATGGCTTAATTCAATACGAACATACATATTAAGGCTGGTTTGTATAAGACCATGCAGTTTCATCGAATCTTCCGATAATTTCAAAACAACTTCTTACCGCCTACGCTGATTACTTGTTTAACGTTACCCTCACATCTGTCACATACGTTTACACACTTATTCCTTGTCCAGATTTAATACCCAAAATATAATTGTATCTCAAAAATTAGGACAGACCATCCTGTAGTACCGCTTTCTCCAATAGCATAGTAGTACATACCAGTGAATGTCCCATCAGGACATTCTTTACACATAGGTATTTTGGACAGTTATTATTCAAGCATCAAAAGTATACTAAAAATACTATAAGAAATACCCAAAAAAAATTCATATCGTTTATTGTATCCTTTTATTTTCAATTTAATATGTAACCTTATCGAGAAATCACTTGAAATTGCATTCATAAGATCTGTATGAACCCCCCAAATTTTTGTTTATACGAAAGATTACTTTTAGATAAACCTGTTTTATTTTCAAATAGATCCATAAGTTTTTTTTATGTATAACACAGAAAAAAAGGAGTCAAGTATGCTTAAAAGCGTGTGTGTAAGTTCATTCATATAAAAAAAAGAATTTCTACCGTTGCTGCACATATTTGCGCTTCTGCCACCTCTTTCAATTTCGAGCTGAACTTTTACCCTGTTAACTATGTTATAAACGTCCTTAAGTCAAAAAATCACCTTAATCATAAACGAAAAATTGTGAAAGGAGAAACCGCAATAAAAATCAATTATTGTACTTGTACAGTACGGAAATTTTTTTTTTTAATAATGAAAATTTTTTAAAAATGTGAAAACAATTATTTACTTAATTTAAAAGTAACAGATGAATAATAAATTAATAAATATTTATTAATAAATATAAAAGCTGCTCTGATAATACATACTAGTTTTTGAATGGTCAAAAAACACATGTACCACAAAAATATATTTCATTAAATAACTTGTTTATTTATTTAATGTAAAATAAAACCAAATGAATGAATAACAGTAAATAAAAATTTACATTAAAAATAAGTTATGGACTGTAAGATAAAATGAAGTAATCGATTTTTCATTGTCGGCCCCGCTTATAGCAAGGTAAGGGGTTCGGCTAGTGTGCACAAGGTCGGTGGTACAAATCCATTTGGACACTGTTATGGCCATTTGGAAATTGTTTGTAAAGATGAAGGAGACAAATGGCTATTGTAAAAAGACAGCAAGTAGATTGTATAAAAGAAGTTGGTGGAGAGCTAGTATTACGATTGAAATTTTCTAAAAAAAAAAGTGAATGATAGAAACGAACTGATAAAAAGAAAAGAATAGTATCAATGGTGATAAAACAGAGAAAAAAAAAAGGAATACAAGAGTAATAAAGCGTGCTAGAGGGATTTCAAACTAGAAATGGAATGAAGTAAAGAATAATTCACTGCAGCAAGGAAAAAAAAATGAAAATGTAGAAAACTACACAACGAGGTTTGTCGATTCTATAAAAAATGTTGAAGGTGAAAGAATAATTTTATTAGTCAAAAAGTAACAAAAAAAATCTAATGTAACAATATTCGAAGAAATATGGGTGAAAGAATGCAATAAAAATAAATGAGAGGATTATTTATATAATTATTACAATGGATTTCGAAAAGTGTGCGTCAGAGTAGAAAAAGGAGTTTTAGTAGAAAAAAAATTAGTCATCGTGAAAGGGTAGTTAAATAGGATTACTAATTATCTGTGAGAGGTGTCAAACAGTTTGACCACTATGCCCTGGTTGGAAATTCGTCTACAATTTTGAACATTGGATTTATTATCTTTATTGAGAATAGGTATCCCAGAATAACTTCCAGCAGTAGGTCATATAGCTTGTTGATAATAACAAGTTAAAAGCAGTGGGTGAGGTTTAACAACAATAGCTGCCCAGCCCTTAATTAATTACGCTGAACCGACACGGCCACAGAAAATCATCAACAAAAGCAATATTATGTACACAATCACGTTATGGTTATGAAGTAAGCGGCAGTATGTATGTTTACGGCATTACCAGCAGATAACATAATTAGACAGTGTTAAAATTTTTGAGATTTTTTGGCTTTTGTGATGTTGTTTTAAATCAAAATTTTTCAGCAGCGTACCTAATTTTTTTTTTGATTATTCTTAAAGCGCTCCACTCTTGCTGGTACAGAGTAACAATTTTTTTCAACTATTTCACAGTCCAGTTTTTACGTTAAATAATAGTTAAGCCTGATTTCCAACATTTAAATATTCTCAGTAGGTTCAATAATGACTCTGTTAAATATCATGTCAGGTAATAAATTGATTACGAACAACTCTCTAAGCCCAGCGCTTAGAGCGTATACACTTCAACCTCTGACTGAGCTGTCAGCTGGGGATCGTATATATATCATGTATGTCCCGCCTGATAGCACACGTATGCGCCCCAGTCCGCAGTGTCCATATTTTCAATATGTATGTACATATGCTATACTACAGCATCGGTAGTTATAACTTGAGCTTGGAGGAGGAAATGTATATGCTCCAATCTATGGACTGAAAGAGTTTAACGTTGCTTTAAATTGTATACGTACAACCAGCTGTACTGTAAGTGGTCAATGAGTGTTTGTACTCTCTTAATCTAGATCCTTGTACTCTCATAGTTCAAATTTTTTTCTGTGTGATTCTCTGGTATCAAGCCAGGTAGAGAGAGAGAGAGAAAGAGAGAGAGAGAGAGAGAGAGAGAGAACAAATAAATGGATGAACAGTTTTTATCAAGGCTAAAGACTCAGAGTCCTTTATAGCCCAGACATTATACGTAGCCCATGACGTGGGCCAACCACATGTGCATGCAAGCATAGAACAATATTTTACTATACATTAGCGGAGTTATGGAACTAAGGTCCAACAAAATGTAAGGTTTATAAGAAAATATTGACTTAGAGATAATAAAACTAAGATGGAATTAATTAACAAAAGTAAAATAAAACAACATAAAATCAAAAACAAGAAGCAAAGAAGCTTGGCCTATAGTAGACGCAGTACCACCAGAACACTGTACTGCATCAATTTAGGTCCTCTACTGTTGAAGTCAGCACAAAAGGCAAGGGTCGTGCCGCTTGAAGTGCATAAGAAGATCGCTTTTAAATGAGCTAGATGTATATTTATCACGTATCGTAGTAGGGATATCATTCCACAGCCTAGCAGCTTCCACTGTAAAGCTGCCCTTAAAGAATTCAGTACGTGCCCAGGGAACAACCAAATCAAGAGAGCTAGTCATTGTGATCATGGTGGTACAATCTAGCTTGAACCAGAAGAGTTCGTGCAAGTAAGATGGAGCACCAATACGCAAAATAGAGGCAAGAAGGCAGATAGTCATATAGTCAATTCTACCTTCAAGATTAATAATAAAATATTATTTGTTAATTGGCGATATGTGCTTCCATTTACGTGTGCCCTCAGTAAACCGTAGGACAGCGTTTTTGAGAGAGAGAGAGAGAGAGAGAGAGAGAGAGAAAGAGAGAGAGAGATATGGTCATTTTATTGAAGACTAAGGATCTGTAGAAACAAGCCTCTGTGTTCCTGTATAGCCTATGCGGCTTGTCGACTATTTGTAGGCAAATCACGTAAGTGCTAAAACATACATAATGAGAATAAAAGTAATATCAAAATTCACGTACGCAAAAATAATAAAAATAATTGCAAATAAACTCAAATTGTTTAATATTTCTTTGCATGTACATTAAAGTACAATTACATGGTGCACTTTATTATCCATACGAGATGGCAGAATGTGCCATACTGTTGAGAAATATAAAACCTTTGGCCCACACTTAAATATTGTAACACTACAATTCTTAGGATGCAGAACAACGATATGATTTTTGTATGCATTTAAGTAGTATTTATACATTAACACTGAAAGCTTCAGCAAACGAACTTTTAATCATATTAGCATAAGCCTAAGAGGTCCGAACTTCCAAATTTATGAACATATTACCCCATTCAACAGGCTCGTAATAGAGCTCAGTTACAAGGACCGTCGTAATTATTTGTGTCTTGTCCATTAGCTGACGTGCTTTGAGGGAGCGTGCCGAACTATCTACATGAAAGTGTTAGAAAACATACAAGTGATCCTTGCTTTAAAAGACTGCTTGGTCTAACATTAGGTGACATTGTGATTTTTGTGCTTTAGCATACTGACTATTACCAGTGTACATTATACATATACATACATATACATTATGTATTATGATACTCCTACTCTTGTCCTTTTTTTTGCTTTAGTTCCACAATCAATTTTATAAGTATGTATTTACATATTCACTAAAATATTTAATGACTCTTTAATTCATCTCTTATTTGTAGTCTATAGACTTTTGTTTTAATGTTTGTTTATTTATTTATTTTTATTTACTTATTTCTTTGTTTTTGTTTAGTTTATTTACTTGGTATTTTATTTTCATTCATTTATTACTTTAAAATTCTTTTATAACTGTTTTTTTCCCTTATATGCTGTGTCAATTTAACCTTACTTGCATTTAGTAATATAAAGTGTTATACTAACTTATTAAATGTTACAGTACTTTGTATGGTTTTGTATAAAATTTTGTGTTCAACATTCCTATCCGTAGTGTTGTATTGTATTGCATTAAGATTTCAACGTGTATCCCTCAGGGTTTTTACATATCCTATGTCTCTAATCTCTACCTTCCTCGTTCTTTTTTTCGTAATTACCATCCCTTATTTCCCCCAGTATATGAGTCTTTCTTGTGTGCCCCTTGCCAAGTTCCCGCCAGACGTCTTGGCCATCCATCCTACTAGATATAAACCTAAATATAATAAACCTGGTTCAAAGTCAACTAATAACATGCAAGCATGACCTGCTATCATCACTATCCCTCCAAGCTTTGCAGGACGCAGCGATTGTCTCAAGTACACCCCAGGTATCATCAAGTTTAATCGAAAGATATTTTCCAACAAACCATCCAACTCCCTGTACTGATCCCATTTTATAACAAACAGTAAATTTTTAGGATTAGCTGGCCAGATATTGGCTTTCCATTGAATAGGAAGCCCCTATAGGTCCAGACATCTCATATACTCATCCCATCGAAAAAGCCCGAGAAAAAATCTCGATAATTTTCAACGGGATTCGAATCCACAACCCCTCAAGTATCTCTGGCTAGGAGACTAGCGCGCAAACCACTAAGCCATCAAAGCTCTTCCCATCCAAAGTATTATTATACTCTTTGTTTTTGTACAATAAATAATTGTAACTACGTTGTTATTTACTACATCAGATTTTCAAGTTATTATAACTGAACAAATAACTCTTCATCCTTTTTCGCTGAAGTCCAAAGTCGCTTCCAAAGTCGCTGAAACCGTTGTAATCGCTAACTACGAAAACTACTGAACCGATTTTGCTGAAATTTTGCTTACCGATTCTTGACACTTCCTAGATCGTTCTAGTATAGTTTTTATCTTGAAAAGTTTAATGAAAATAGCAATAAATAAGCTCAAAGTTTTGCTAAAATACTCCAGCTTGTCACTTTAGCTTAGTAGGATCCGCTAGGTGGCGTTGACATAAAATCGAAGCTACCTGCAACAGAATTAAATAAGTGTGATTATAATCCGCTGGAGCGTCTCAAAAAATCCAGTAGTTGGCTACCGGCAGTTTATCGAGCTGCATCGAAAATCTAGATGATAGTCGTACTGCTGGGTAATCTAGTTACCGACGACACTCTTCTCTAATGAGCAAGTGACCTAGGTCTACATCCATCCTGAATTTTCAGGGTTGACGAGTGCCACCAAAAAAAATTATTATAATCGATTACATCTCTGGTGGAATACCAGGAGATGTATCTAGCCAGAGCACAACCTACTCCAACACTTCACAATTATGTGGCCGTTCCACCATCCCATTGGGTGCCGTCAGAGAATTTTTGGCTACAAATGAAAGCCAGGGAAGACAGCCTTGAGAAGCATGGGCAGCCATAATAGCAACCTTCTCAGTAGTCGTGTCCCCAACGGCATACCCACATTTTCCCGACGGTTTGTTATCCGGAAAACGATCTGAAGACGAAATATTCTTTCGTTAGCGGCGTACTTCCCTCCATCACAGTCTCCGTACATAGAGACTTCGAGGGTAAGAGTCAAGCTACCTGCAGCCAGCTCTTTGTCGTAGGAAATAATAATAAGGAATAGCTAGAAGTCTCACCACTGGCCCTTTTCAGGGCCACTATAAGTATTTACGTTTCCTACTTAACCATCAATTTCATCGGTTCTGTTAAGAGCCATCCAAGTTTAAATTACCTTGCCAACAAATACATTTTTACTACCATTTCCGAAAACGATTCGTTGACTAAAAGACTATGTTAACTAAAGACATCTACTATGAAACGAAGTCAGTCATTCACTGGCAGTCGTCACAAGTGCATTTGCTCGTCACAAAGTTGGGAACCCTGGTGACTGACAACCCTATGTTACTCTCTCGACTCTAAGCATTCAACCAGGAATCACTGATTCTCTCCAAGGTCTGTGCTGGAAGAACCTAACAGCTATGAAGGAAAGAAAAAACTTAAGCTAATAAGACAGTCTTCAACGGGCAAGCATCACTAATCAATCTACCCACCTTAGTCACCAAAACAACTGAGTCTGAAAAAAAAAAGATGTTTTAGACACTAACGTCTTTGACGTTTTACCAGGAGCCGTTGCAAAAGATCTCTACGACTAGCTCCAAAGCTTCTGTTTTTGTAATTTTCCTTCCGATCAGTCTAGTGCTTTAACAGCAGGCCAGAGAAGATCTCCCTGAGGTATCCAGACAGCCACGTTTTATAGAAACTTTAGTCAAAAAGGATTTACTTAAGAAACTCGCCGATTCTTAGTAGGGCCATCGGGCGTCTAACTACTTTGCCAACATATATATTAGAATTTAAAAAAGTTGACAAAAAACAGCCTTTAGGGCTCACAAAAGTAACCTTACCGAAAATCGCAAATGAGCGAATTGAGAGAAAAACGTTATATGCATTTAATGAATACAATTTTAGGCGTCAAGAAACTGACGTAGAACATTTGTTGAGTTTGAAATAGCAGCGTCATAATCAACAAATGAAGAATGTGTCACGTGAGAGATCGGCTTATCATCGTACCCTCACAGTAATCTCTGAAATCTTCCAGTTTTTCAAATAATAACAAAATGTATTGGTATTTTTGTGGCGATAAAAAATGTAGAGATTAAGCTTCAGGACTTTGTGGCTCTGGTAATAAAGTTGTTAGAAAAGAGAAAAAAAAATTTTTTCGTATATATTTTTTGGGAGTTGTTAATCTTAACAACTTTGAAAAGTAGCTGTTATCGTAAATCATACGGCAGAAACTGCGAATTAACGGCCTCTTAAGGTCAAAGATCGTTTAATGGCATAAGAAAGGCATGGTAATTTTCAGCATAATTATATATTTTTTAATTTTTACAGCTTATTATTTGACCAAATAAACTGTATGAATTCCGGACAAATATGTTTTTTATAAGAAGATCTTTATTCTGAGAAGTGTTAGGAATAAACGTAAAATTTCTAACTAAAACGTTTTACATTACATGTCAACACGCTATTTAGTAAGTCTCGGGCGAAGCCAAGACGGGGGTCCGCTAGTATATATATTAGTGGGGCTCCGCCCCCCTGCGCGCTCCGCGCGCCAACCCCCCATTTTGTTGTGTTACAAGTCAACATCGAATTTTTCAAGAAATTATAAAATTTGAAAAAAAAAAATTTTTTTATCAATGCTCCTAGTGGATCTGAAAAAACTTTTTTATACAAAACATTAATTTATAATTTTATATCAATTAAAAAAAAATTCTCATAATGGCTTGTACAGGTATTGCTCCTATTCTGCTTCCAAAGGGAATGATCACTCACAGAACTTTCAGACTTCCTGTAGACTTAAGCACTATAAAGAGTGCATTCTTACAGTTTGAGTCAGATAAACAAAAATTACGTAATGTAAAAGTAGTGATTTGGAATGAAGCTTCTATGATACCAAAAAAAGTGTTAAAAATCGTTGATAGGACTTTAAAAGATTTATCTAGTAGTAATGGACCTTTTGGAAATAAAATAATAATTTTAGGTGTAGACTTTAGTCAAATCCTCCCAGTAGTAAAAAACGGAAGCAAAATTACTATTGTTCAAGAAACCATAAAATTTTTCAATTTTTGGCCTTTATTTAATATTTTTTATTTAAAAAATAATATACGTTTAATTAATGAAAATTTTCTTCATTGCTACTGGATATAGGAGAAGGCAAAATTAAAACTTTAAGAATTCCTCAGACATGGAAAACAAATGATGTATGTTCTAAAATTTTAATAATGATGATGATTCTTTTATAAGTAAAGCTATAATAACATCTCACAATGATTACACTCATTTTTTGAACAAAAAAATTTTAAATAATATGGTAGGAACATTAGTAACTTACTATAGTATTGAAGAAGCAAGTCACAAAGGAGTAGATAAATCAGACGATAATATTTATAATAATTTCCCTACAGAATATTCAAATAGTATTAAAGAAGGTCTTCCTCCACATGAATTAAATTTGATAATTAATGCTATTGTTATGTTGATACGAAACCTTAACAAATCTGAAGGACTCTGCAATGGTACAAGGTTATATATTACAAAATTATTTAAATACAACATCGAAGCTGAAATAATCACTGGTGAAAAAAAGAGAAATAAAGTCTTTATTCTAAGAATAACACTACAAACAAATAATTCTTCTTCGCTACCATTTATATTGTACAGAAAACGATTTCCATTTACCTTAGCTTTTCCTATGACTATCAATATATCTCAAGGTCAAAGTTTTGATGCCTTAGGATTATACCTTAGAAAACCATTGTTTTCTAATGGGCAATGAGATGTTTCATTGTCTAGATGTAGAAACCCAAAAAAAATTTTTATCCAAATTGAATCAGAAAACAAATTTGAAATTAAAAATATTGTTTGGAATGAAATTTTAGAGTAACACAAAAACTATTCTATGGTTCATTACTATTTTTATACTTTCTTTGCAAATTCGCTCTCACGTTGTCTTTACTTATTGTACACGTATGTATTTCCACATTTTAACCATTTCTTGCTTTCTAACTACCTATCTTAAAAATATGTATGTCTATTTAAATACGGATTTTTTAGTTTGAGAAGATCTAAAAAAATGTTCAGATTGCAAAAACTTAACCTAAAAACTATAAGTGAGAAAAAGGACTTAAGAAGCAAAATGTTATTGACTATACTTATGAGAAAAAAATAATATAAGTGAAAGATCTTTTTTGTAGAGGTAATAACAGAAGCTTCAAATGTAGTTAGGCAGGGATACACCGTAAGGGAGGCTGCGACTAAGTACGGAGTGTCCAAAACTACTATTTACGATAAGCTTAAACATTTTTCCTATTAAATGTAACTGAGATACATTATCAATTCCTACCAAGGAAAAGAAATGAGACGTTGTGAAATGGATTATTGCTTGTATTAAATAGTGAGAATTTCTCAAAACTTAACAAGCCATTAAGCATGTGGCTTAAAAAGTGATTTAAGATAAATATTTCGCAAATTAAAAGCTTATCAACAAGAAAACAATTTTATTAAATTGGTTTCTGACGTATTTATAACTTTGAAAAAACCTTATTTATGATTTTACAATAAGATATTACAGTAATTTCATGAAAAGGGGCTTAGTCTTATGACGGAGTCATTTTTCTCTTTTTCCTTTGCGCCGAGATGCGTCCTGAAGGGAGAAATTCATGAATACCTTCTATAAGACTAATCGAGACTTGGGGTTGGTCCGTTATTTTTTTTCACGTGTGAGAAATCGCAAAGAAGACATAGTGCTGAAGGAATGCCAAAGAATGTATAGTTCTAGTATAGAAGTGTCTACCTATATAATTGTATATTATAAAATATTTGTAGTTACCGTGCCAGTGTATTAATCCAGTGTTACTTTATCGACGAGAAGTGTATGTATGTATATATATATATATATATATATATATATATATACATATATATATATATATATATATATATATATATATATATATATTTATCTGTATTAAGCGTACTATAAATTGCGTCGTGGTCGAGTGTGTGGCAATAATGTCCTGTCGATAAGATTCAGAAGTATGTATGTAGATATAGTGCGATAATGCGCGAGGCTGCACTAATTGGTGGGCCTAACGCGTCGCTTTTGTAGTAGTATCCGCGCGAACCAGTTTGAATATTATGGATGAGGTGTTTTAGACTAATTTTCTGAATTTTCTGACTTTAAACAGCGATTTACTCCGGCGGGTTGGTCCATTATTTTGTTTCACGTGTGAGAAATCGCAAAGAAGACATAGTGCATAGACTGAAGGCAATTTAGATAATAGTTGATAGTTGGAACGATAGTCATGAGAGCAGGAGACGTGTACTTATTTGCTTTCAAAACTATCGTAGGTTCGAATAAATATTAGCTGTTCGTAATAATGCCATATCTCCTATGTATCCTACAAGGTACATTTTAAACACCGCTGTGCATACGTATGCTACTGTGCCCGGAGCATATTTAAGTTACTAAAAAAATGGTAATATGCTCCTCGCATAAATATGTCGTACATAATTTGTTTGGAGTTAGTCAATAATACCATATTGCACTAAGTTAGCTTTGTATGAGTGATTGTATTTTTTTAAGTCTCACACATGACACGTGTAAGATCCTTCACTTATTGCTACGGTGCACAAGAGGTGAACTCCCTTAACTAATGCGATTATTATTTTTTGAGTGCAGCAGAAGAGAATATTGTAAATGTGATGGGTTTGTAAAATAAATTATAGTGCACGTAGCTCTACATTTAAAAGTATTAAAAAAAATTTAGCTTATACTGTTTAACACATTTTTTCTTCTCTCGTGTAAAAATTTCTGTTTAATTTATTTTTGAACTACCAATTTTCAAAGCAAAAGTTGTATGCCACGCATAGTTTAAAGACATAATTTAAAAAAGCAAGAAGCTGTCTGCTTTTAAATATACCTATCTAGTTTCTAAATGCAAAATGTTGAGCGAGAAACAGAAAAAAATGCCCGTGCTGAAAAAAGAGAGTGTAATTTTAAAACACAAAAGAACTCAATGAACTACAACGACAAAAGTATGTAATTTATTTTTTCAATCTCTTTGCGTTGCCAAAGGTAAATGGATTGAATTCGTAAGTCTTATAGCTCCTTTTTCGCAGTAAAATCGAAAGTAACAGTGAAATAAATAAACAGCAGCTAAATAAAATTAGTAGAAAAAGAGTGCTTGGGCAATCAAGAATGAAATTATACTTATACGACATTATATGGCAAACAACATATAAAATAAATATACCTGCTAGAGAACGATATTGTGTACGAAGGTGGTGCAAATATGGTTGGAATAAGTACGTGCATGTCAATTGTGTGCAGTTTCAATAAATTTTTTTACATCTAATAAAAAAAAAAAAAATTATTTAATTAAATGAATAATTTATTAATGAACATTATTAATAATTAAACCAATTTATTTAGCTAACAGTAAATGAATATTTAAAGTCAAAATTGATGACAGTAAAATAAATATTTAGGATGTAGAAAATTAACTGCTGATAAATGTTGTTTTTTAGTTTCGAAAAACAATTATTTATTTATGTTAAAAAAATTATTTAGCTAACTAAACAATTTGTTCATTGATGTTATTTATAATCCAAATAAATAGTTACTAATAAATAAATATGTAAATTAAAAATAAGTTTAGTCCAATCAATAAGTACAAGGTCACCCCAAAATTTTTAACAGCAATCAAAAAATATGACTTTCGAATTTATAGTTTAAGGAAATAAAACAATAAAGCGTTTAAATGCATATTACAGTACAACTGTAATTTATGATTATATAAACAAATATTATTAAACTAAAATGGCATGAGTTCATGTAATAAAGAAAACGTTAAATTTTAAGTACGATTTAATGAGGGTGATGCTGCTTTCTATTATAAACAGTCTAACAATATCTTAGAATATCAAAAAAAAAAAAAAAAGAAAAAAATTTGTATAAAAATATTTCGGGGTCTAATTTATTAAATAAACAAATTCGATTGTCATATTCAGATTTATCTCGTCGAGCTACCCCAGATTAAGTACAAAAGGATTTTTGTACGTCATTTAGAAGTCGAGTTATCAAAATCTTTGAGAGTGCGAACGATTTTGAACGCGCGAATTCAGTTTCCGAAGCGGCCGAGCCCGGTATCCCCACTCCACGGCCCGCTTGCGGCGCGCTCGCACTCTGCATTTTGGAATTTGTTAAAATTTGTTAAAAGCCGATGAAATGAGTTCATCTATTCTTTTATTGAAAATGTAAGCATTCAACTTTATTTTCCGTAAGAATGGACGCTGTAGCACGTAACTAGCGCCCTCTGGAATTTTTTGAAAAAAAAAAAAAAGCATCTCGGCTCCAGAAGGTCGTAGAGCAATATTTTTTTTTTTTAAACACGCGTAAAAATGCCAGCAATCAAAGTATGCAATAGTCTTTATTGAGGAATAATGATTGACAAAATTATCAAGGAAAAACGTGACCGAAAATTTTTTAATTTTTTTAAAAGGGTTTTTGAAGCCTTAAATATAAAAAAATCGTTACGATTTCTTATTGGCACAAAAGTACAACTCTTAATGAAAAAAATGAGCCCTGATTCGTTTCTGTAGGATAAGACCTCGGGCAAGAGGAACCGATTTTGGAGACGATCTTTTTTTCGAAAAATCGATATACCTCGAAAAATTACCGATATTTTTTAATTTTTTAAAATGCATCTTTTTTGGCTCGCCAAGGGCTTTATTTTCAGTGAGAAACAATTTCCTAAACGTTAATTTGCGAAAGGTACAGCAAAAATAAGAATGTTCGATTTTTTACGGTTTTTTCGATATATCTCGAAAAGTAATAAACGGATTGATATGAAGTAAAAAAGGATCGATGTGTTTTTTTAATATCTACAACTTTCTCATTAAACTTTTTCCTCTACGAGCCTTAGTTTTTCTTTTTTTTGACTTTACGAATTTTTTAGGTTAAGTTCGCCATTCGTGAGAAGGTAGACAAAAACGCTATCTTTCTTAAAATTTTTTTTCTATACGATCATATTTTTTGTTTGCTGTTAAAAATTTTCGGAAATATAACATTGGGCCGTTACCTATTGATTGGACTAGTTTCTTATATCATGATTGCTCGTAGTAGCATGGGTAAGGTTCTCGGCTCGTGTGCAAAAAATCGGGAGTTGTAATCTCGATGAAATTTTTCTTATTCTTTTTTACTTTTATTGCAGGGAGAATTGGTTAAAGAATAAGAAACTGAGGAATAAGAAAATGAAATCATTAAAATTCAAAATGTGTGGTGTTGTGAGGTGTGGAGGCGAAGAGACTGGTGGGGTGTGGTGCAACGGGGTGTAGAGGGGACTACACTGCTTGTGTAGCACTGAATCATAATGAGACGGGGCAGCGTATAGGGGACTGGTGGGACGAGATGAGGGTCACATATTTTCCCAAGGTCACCAACAAGAAATCGTTCATTTACTCTGTAGTGCAGAACGTGCCTATAGAAGTATAATAGTATTACTTTTTCTTTTAGCCAATTTCTAATACTTAAAACACAATTTTCGAACGGATTTGAACCCGTGACCTTCTGCATTCCAGCCGAGACCCTCACCAACTCTGCTATGAGCGGTTCTGACCTACAAAATTTAGTTACTTCTTCTTATGGTGTGATTCATAACTTATTTTTAATGTAAATTTTAATTTACTGTTTATTAATTAATTTAAGTATAAATGATTTATCTATTGAACTCATTATCTTAGTTAAAAATTTTTTTCGAAAACTTAAATATTAGTATATTTTAGCACAGCAGCTTTTGTATGTATTAGTAAACATTTATTTTCTCATCATTAATTTTTTACTGTTAAAATAAATCAATAATTGTTATTAGAATCATTCCAAAATTTTCATATTAAAAAATCATTTTTTGTACTACACTAATTGATTTTTATTGCGTTTTGTTTTTTCACAATTTTCTCTTTGTAATTGAAGTGATTTTTTGACTTAATGTAGTTCTTCCGAATACAGAATTAACAATGAGAAATTGATTAAAATTGATCTACAAATGAATAAAGTTATGAAAATGACACTGTCGAAATTTAAAGGCACGAGGGTTTGCTAGGAGCCGAGTAATAAATAATCTTATTTAGCTAATTTGTAAATGTAGGCTTATGGGTTGTCGTCTTTTTAGGCGACTCTATTTCATTTACTTCGCTTATTAGCAATGAACTTTGTATGGAAATTTAATTCATGATTAAAAAAAATATCTAATGATTGTATTTAATTTTATTGAATATCTCGAGGGTACTAGTGAGAGAAGAATTAATTAATAAGCGTGGTAAAAACTACAAAAGGTTATGTTGTCACAGGAGAGCGAGAGAGACAGACGACATATTGAATTATCGAGAATGTTGCATGGACTATAGAGAGAGATTTACCCTTCTTAAGGACGTTATCACATAGTGAGGAAAAAGTTCAGCTCCATGTTCAGAGAGGTGGGAGGAGCGTAAATATATACAGCAGCGCTGGCAATTGTTTTTCTCTTATGGATGTACTTATATTTACACTTTTACAAAAAAAAAAAATTTTTAGATCTATTTGAAAATAAAACAAGTTTATATGAAAAAATCTTTTATACAAACAAAAATTAGAAGGTTTGTACACATCTTATAAATGCAATTTTAAGTGATTTTCCCATAAGGGTGTATGTTGAATTCCAGTTTTTTCAAAATGAAACATGTGAGAAAGGGTACAGTTGAATGATCTGCAACTTTTTTTGGGTTTTTCTTATGTTATTTTTAGTATACTTTTGATGCTTAAACAGTATCCGTAAAAAAACATATGTGTAATGAACGTCTTGAAGGGACATTCACCAGCATGTAATACTTTGCTATTAAAGAAAGTGGTATCACAGAATTTTTTGTCTCACTTTTTTAAGTCCAATTGTACTTTAGGTATTAAATGTGAATTAGGAATAAGCGTATCAGAGTATGGAAGTAGGAACTTGTTTTGAAATCATCGAAAGATTCGATAAAACTGCATTGTTACATATTGTTTATGTTGTATTGTACCATTATATATATATATATGAAGTAGGAATAAGCGTGTCAGCGTATGGAAGTAGGAGCTTGTTTTATGTCAATATGTCAATGTGTCATTGTTTCATATTGTTTATGTCAAACAACATAAACAATATGTAACAATGCAGTTTTATCGAATCTTTCGATGATTTCAAAACAAGTTCCTACTGCCATACGCTGACACGCTTATTCCTACTTCATATTTAATACCTAAAGTAGAATTGAATTTAAATAAGTAAGACTAACAATTCTGTGATACCACTTTTTTAGTAGCATAGTATTACATGCCAGTGAATGTCCTTTTAAGGCGTTCATTACATTATAAACAATATGTATATATATATATATATATATATATATATATATATATATATATATTGTTAATAATTCTTTACTTATTGAATATTAAAACATTTATTGAAACCACACCCAACTAACGTAGATATACTTATTCCAACGATAATTTCACCTTTTTCGTACACAATATCGATTCATACATAGTATATTTAAATTAATAATCATATCATCTGCCATATGATTTTGTAGAAGTATAACTTCTTAGTTGGGTACCCTAGCACTCAATATCTACTGATTTTTTTTTTTTTTTTCTTAAAGTGCAACAAATTTTGTCACGATACAATTAATTTTTATTATTTAAAAATCATAGGTATGCTTTAAACCTTTTGATTTCGAAAAATTGTGTACAGAAATTTTCATCATATTAATCACATTAGTTGACGGACATATCTGTGTTGGAAGACTTGCTAAAAACTGGAGAATCTAAAATTTTAATAACATATTTTTTATTGGATCCTATCTGCATCACAATATTTTCTTATGACTTGATTGTTGTCGTACATAAAAATGAAGTTTACGTATAATTTTACCTTTAATACTTAAAATATATTTATCTAATTATAACACTTAAAATTGTATTTTACTGTATCAACTCCAACTGCGGGTTAAGAAAATACTTGAGGTATATGACGTTTTTCTGAACGATTTCATATTCTTATAGGGTACCTCTAGCCAACTGCATACTTAAAAATCCCTATCTAGAACCTTTTATTTTTCGAATTTTTTCCGCCTTTTTGGCGATCGGCAGCACTGTGTATGGGTACTATGGTTAATGTGACCTTAAAGCTAAGCTGTACAGTAACTAGCTGTATAAGTGTTAATGAAACTGTTCCCGCAAGTATGAGTAGATTATCTAAGCTGCATACTGAGTACCTCTCAAACGCCCCCTGATGTGCCTTATTGTTTCCTCATGAAGCTGCCTAAGTAGGGTCTCCTGAATTATTAAGGCAACCTTATTTCATTTCGGCTGGGGGTAGTATTAAAATATACCTTCTTTGCATTGTTTTTCTTTGCTTGGTTTCAAATTTCACTGCAAAACACAAGAAATGCATTTTTTACAAGTATTTATTTTATTTTTTGGTTATGTTGAGGGCATTATTTTTACTAAAATGGAGCCTAAATAGGTGCTCTATCGAAGGACTTTAATTTTTTTTTCTTTTAAGCCGATGGGTGGATTAATCACTGCATTATTACGAAGTTTAATTATAATAATCTATTTTCATTTACAGCTTTATTTTATCTCTGCATAATGGAATATAAATAGGGTGTATTTTAAGTATTATTTTATTTAAAAATGTTAATAAGAGAGAAAATCACTAGAATTTCATACTCACTTATAAAAATCAAGGGATAATCCTACCTGAAGTAAAATCGTGTGCCTTCCCTTGTTTTATACGTTTGTAGCGTAAGCGTGAAACTTAAGTCAATTTTTTCTTATTTAAGTTTTTCAAAATAAACCGGGCTTTAATTAAAACTCATTATAAGTCTTATTTATTTATTTTCTAGCAGCTTTATACTTATATTCGGTTATAGTTTTTTGATATACTTACACTTCTAGAAACAAGTAATTGTATCTGCTTAAGCAGTTATTAGGAATGCTTGAAAAAGCTTTAATGTAAGTTTTAGTAAAGTAAAAAATAAAAAAGTGCTGTCAACTCACAACTTGACTTTCTGCACTGCACACTGATTTTTAATAAAATTACTTACTTAGGCTATTCTACTCAAAAAGATGAGCATTCACATCATTTGACTGTAGCTATAATAAAGGTTATCTTGAAGAACATTTCACAATTTAAAAAAAAAACATCCTAATACATTATCAGAAACTGGTGAGCTGTACACAACTGATTGTCAATAATGTAGATAATAGACATTATTGGGTAAGGTCAGTCTGGTTTTTTGAAACGGAAAAAAGGAGCCTGTCATTTAATTTGACGTAACGAAACGATAAACCTCCTTTACCTTGAAATATACTTTTAAATCAACATAGTGAATGATTTTAATTTTTGCTCTCTTTGTCAATCTTGATGAATTTTTGTACAATAAGTATATGATCCAGAAGTAGTTCAATTAGTTTTTCACTTACTCAGCTTGTCTAATTTTTACGTTGGCCCTACATATTTAAAAGAATTACTGAAAACATGAGAAAATGATGATCTTGACATACATTTTTCATTTTAAAGCTGGCAGAACTCTTTCGTAAACAACAATCTTACGTATAGACTTGTAGCGCATAATTAAATTGATATACACATTTACACAACCACCATATTTTATATTAAAGTGAAAATAATGACGTCAAGAAAAAATGGGACTAAATTAAGTTTTATTTTCTCATCTACTGTAATTTTTTATTTATTTAAAATAGGTGCTAAGATGTATATTTCTGCAACGATGGTTCAACTTGTATGTACAACAGTAGTTCAAAGCAGACTTTTGTCGTCAACTTTACGTTATTCTTATGATCATTCTACTATGGAACTCAAAATTATACTTGAAGAATTTCTCAAGGTATTAGAATATAACAGTAAACATATATTTTAAAATATTAAAAAATCTGATCATCTCAAGTAGGAAAAAAAGTAAAAGTAAAAAAAAAGTAAAACCAAAACTTACTTTCAAAGTTGTCTACAAAATAACGTGCTAATTAAACTCTCAGTTTCTCAGCTTGTACGTTCCGAAAATCTGCCGTTTAAAAGTAGTGGTAATGTAGCTTAACATGAAAAAACGGATTCACTTTTTTGTGGTCTTGTGCAATCAGGGTAAAAAGTCATTATTAAAATTTTTATAATAATTGAAAAAAAATGTTTTTATAGTCGTCCAAAGCAGGAGATATCTTTTTTTCGAGGTAACCATGATTGACTCCCACTATTTGTTATTGTTAAATTAGCCGTATGTGAGTATAAATACAAAAATAATTACCTTATAAAATATTTCATAATTCTATTAAGTAACAAACGTAATATTAAATTGTAATATTAAAATTTTTAAACTTGTTTAAACAAAATTTATTTTAATCGATCTTAATTATTGAATGTATAAAAAAAATTTTTTTTAGATCTTTCTTGTTTAAATAACTTGAAACTTAAGTAATTTCGTATAAATAGATACATGTAACACGTTGCAAATCGAACTTGTAACGTGCAATGTTATTATTTTAAAGTTTACAAATAAAAACAATTGTTTTAAATATACTGTTAATTTTTAATTTGATTAGCTACTCATTATAAGAATTTACGTACGTATCATTACTACAATAATTATAAAACATTTCTTTGCTGGCAAAAAAAGGAAAAAATCTTTGAAGGTAAGAACAAAATTACTGAAGAAGTAGCTGTTACAAGATCATTTTTTGACGTAATACGTTTTTTACTTAAAAAAGCAAAGAAAGAAAGATATGTCGAATTGTGAAAGTATTTATTGAGGCACACGTTACGATAAGAAAGTGAGGGAAGGGCATTCGTAGGTTAGATGCGTGGTAGCAAGGAGTTGCTTTAGTTGGGCTGAAACACCTACACGATTTCTCTTGATGATTGCCATATGTGGGGACTGGAATAGTGAGCCAGCACTTATTATTTGATACTGTTGACACAGCTCTATGAGTGCACAAGACCGATGATTTCTCGAGTCCTCGATTGCCAGTGATTCTATTCTTCAACAAGGCTCACATACAGATTTGTAAGCATGAATTACTGAGCATAATACTTTCGCTTTTTCCGCTTCTGATACCACGCGTCTATGTACATTTTTTTTTTCTCGTTTCTTAGCTCACTTTTTTTTTAGTCCTTATTATGATTATCTTCACATCAGATAAAAGTTTGAGTCAAGTTACTTAATACTTATGACTTTTTAATTTAATGTTTAGAGTTTAACTTTGAATTTATTTATAAATTTAAAAATATAGAAACATGCTTCTTCTTTTAATTTTATTAGACTTCCTAAATCAATGTTTATTCTTGCTAAAAATGTTCTTGACCATTATTTATTAAAATATATAACCATGTATATAATAATAAAGATGGAAACATAGCGGTAGTTGTTATTTTCTAATTACATGTGATAAAATCTAATGACTAAAATTAACAAATTTTCATAAACCCATTGTAAGCATTTCCGCTCCCAAACATAACTTTTTGTACATTAGGTTTTCATTATTAATTTGAAATTTTTTTTTTTTTAACAGCAGGAAACAAGAGTTACAGGTAAAGTCAAAATGGGAAATACAATACGAGATGATTTAATGAAATCTTTTTGAAAATATAATCAGGAGAAGTAGTACAGAAAAGGAAAAATTATTAAAAATTATATGGTACCACCTTCTACTAGATTGAATCATCTCTATAATTTTCTAATCTTTGCTTCCATCAAGTAATAAGTAGTCTTAATAAAGTTTAAAAATGTACCCTTATATTACCATTATAATTATTGTCGTATAAAAAAAATTTATAATCTGTGTGTACACAAACTAAACGAAGTGAGAACTTTAAGGCAAGTTTTAAGTAATATTATAGCTTTGAATATAAGCATTTCCATGTTTGAATGTACATCATGTGGAAAATGGTGTTATTTAACGTTTACATTATACTAAAACAACAATAATATTTAAAATAAAATCGTATAACTGTATAGTGCAACACCAAACTGTTAAAATATTCACAGTATTACGTGTTAAATATAGTTACAATACAAAATGACAGATGAAAGTGTGAGTGAGTAAAGACTTAAAAAAAAGTGATATGCTAGTCAGTTAATTTCGAAGAAAATAAATAATACACAATTATGTCGACCCACGCTTACTATAAGGAGCGGTTGAGCATTGAACCTGCCGACACCAATGCTGATCGTCAACGAAAGAAAAGCTTACACCATGGCTATGAAGAATGTCTTTCAAAGTTCAAAGGTCAGAAACAAATAAAATTTGTTTAAAAAAAATGAATGTAGCCACTTCTTTGTAAGCTTATGGTTTTGGGGTTAATTATTTAACACAAACAACGAAGTCCTTACAAAAAAACAGTCTGATGCATTTATTGCCTACAAAAGTTTTTTATGTAAACAGTAGGAAAGTTATTCGCTTATTTAAATGCTGCTTGTATTAATTTGACTACGTGCTGACATTCATAAACTTTTCTAGTCTCACTTTACTAGAGCTTTGATGTTCTATATTTGAAGTACGCTTAAAGTAAGTTTTTTTCTGTTTTTATTATTTTGTAAAATAACTATAAAATTATATTTTTACCCCACAATTAATAATATGCTAAATTTGATGAGCTACGTATTTACTTCTAACGCTTTCAAAGTTCAAAAATTGGTGTAACATTTGTAATAATAAAAAAAACTTTCAACATTCTTTATGATCAATTATCATGGTAAGTACAGCTAATGAATTTTCAGATGAGATGTAAGTATCCTCGTAAATTTTAAACATCGTTATATCAAGTAGGTACTTAGAAAAGTAAATAATTTAAAAAACTGTTATTGTGTATCAAAAACTTTATCTGGATTAGCGCTTTAACTTCAGACTTTTTCCGTCATACATCTTTTTTATCTGAATGAAAGTAGTTTAAATTAATAATATTTAACTTTCATGGTAATAATACTAACTTTTTTATAATTATGTGAATACCCTGAATTATGGTGTTTTGTAATTGCATATTCTTAGATTTACGTACTTTGACATGAAAAAATGATGGCTAAAAATATTTTTTATCTTTACATCTTTGTATACACAGCTTTTTAATACTCTTGTTATTTTTACTCGTAATGTGTACTTACATATATGAAGTAAATGTTCAACATGGTAGTTTTTGATTAACTTACATACTTAGTAGTTACAAAAAATAATTAAAAAGTTTCATTTTTTTTTCTAATTGAATTTTTTGAAGAATACGTTAGGATTTAAATTTTTTGTATGATATTTTAGAGAACGCACTTCTTTCCTAAAAAATGAATTCAAATAGCTATGGAAAGGTTCTTTGTCTTTTAGATTAATCTTATTGACTACTATAATCTTTAAAAAAAAAATAACTAGTCTGAAATATTAATAAAAACATTTATTACCTTCGATAATTGTTGTACAGCCTTCGCAGTGTGCAGTGCAATTCACCATTGCAACAAAAGATTCAAAATATTACTTTGTCCGAACTCTTGAAACATTTCTCAAAATAAGTTTATTTTCTTAAAACAGACTCTTGTAGTTCTCCGCTTTTAACGCATCAAGTCTGAATTGCACAATTTATTGATTTTTTTTTTTATTGTTGTGTCATCCTCTATAATACTACTCCATAAAACATAAGCATTGCTAGTGTTATCTTTAGTATCTGAAGATACAATTTTTGATACCCATTTAATCATTTTATATCCTTAAAAATAGAAACGTCGTATTTGTTGTCTCAACTGAATCATTTACGTTAGTGAGATATGGGCAGACCTCTCTTCATTAGATATTTTAGCTAGTTATTTGTTTTCATTTTGTTAACATATTGTTTATCTTTATTTTTAGAATATACCAACGATAACTTTTCTAACGTGACTTCACTTTTTACCGTTTCAACAAACATGTGATAAGTGTATTATAAGAGTATTATCATTATTAGAGCAATGTTACTTTATGAATTTTTTCTAACCATAGTAAAAAATTCCGTCCAAGAAACTCACAACGCACCGCAGTAATATCTCCTAGGATGTATGTCAATCTACTGGAAATAAATAAGTTGTGATGACAATTTACAATGTAAGTTATATAAAAGTTTCATGTTCTATTTTTTTTTTTCTTGACAGCAATATGATTGTTCAGTTTGAAAAATGTGAGAGTCTGATCATGACAGTAATACAGTCGTTAACATTAAAAAATCTTACTTTTTAATTTTCAGCCTAATCGTAGAAAAGTAAAGTAGAGATAGAGATTTTAAGAGATACGAGTCTTGATTAGTGGGAGGGGGGGGTCGCTATAAATGGCGTGGAGTGGCGTGAAATATAGCATGGGGTAAGGTAGGGTGGCGTGTACACTGGAAAAAAGTTGGTTGGACTGTCTTCTCAACTTTACTGTGTACAACGCCACCAGTGGTTGATGCTTTCGCTCACCCAAGTTAAATGAACTGCTCACCTAAGTTGGGTGAACTGCTCACCCACCGTGGGTGAGCAGAAACACCAACCACTGGGGGCGCTGTACACAGTAAAGTTAAGCAGACAGTCCACCCAACTTTTTTTCAGTGTAGGTGTGGGCCCAAAAACAACTACACAGTATAGGAAGGTATATACTTTTAATGTGAAAATAAATATCATAAAATACACACATAAATATGTCTTCCTGTATCATATAGTATTTTCTGGTTATTCGCATATCCTCCCTCTCCCCTCCCTTAGCCTTTCCTCAGCGCCCTTTTGAATGAGATAAAATTCTATCAATTTTTACATTGTTATGGGGTTACTTTTTTTATTAAATCCCCTCTAATCCCTGCTCAGCCACCTGCCACATGTCCTCAGCCAATTATTGAACACAATAAGCCACCCTCAATTTTAAAGAACTCTCTTCAGCCACCCTTCAGCTGCATCTTTGAATAAAGTAAAATTACATCAATTATCACGTCATTTTTACTTGAATTACTTTCTGCACCCTCCCCCTCAGCTTTCTTTACACTTTTTACAAAACCCCTCACAGCTCCCTCACTATTTTTATACTCATTGTCTGAGCAACGCTCCAATATTCGTTCTAGCCGCTTTCAGCCACTTTCCACTACTTCCTCAGTAATTACTTTATCTGTTTAATTTTTTAACACCATTTCTCACTACTCTTTAAGTAGTGCTATGGTGCGCAGATTTTTTTATCTTACATTCTCAATAAGTTTAAATACTGCGTTGTTTCATATCAACACAACAATTCTTTCAACTTTTTAATTAAGCTATTGTGGAGATGAGCTTTCACAAATATTGTTTAAAAATTTAATTAAAAAATATACGTAAATGTTACTTGCTTTAAATCTGTATGATAATGAATTAAAGCATCTCTTACTTAATAATGATTAAAAATTTTCTTTCGATATTACACTAATCCTTTCTCTTTTGCATCATGTCGTGAGTAAAAAAAAAAGCGATTCATAATTTAAAAATTTAAGGTCGAGTTTGTCACATGACACCTTGGTCTATTCTAAACAATTTTGATAATCAGTTTTACAGTCTTATATATACATAATGACTAAACTTCTGTAGAAAAACTTTCGTCCAAACTTGTTTTTATAAATTTTTGTTTTTTGTACATAATATTTTGATATATATCTGTTCCATTTGTTGACACATTTGTTTTTTTCAAACTATTATTTTTTAATCATATTTTACTATTTCCGACACTACAAACTTTTTGTTTTTTATTAGACGTTGTAATGTTAACATTATCTTGTAGGTTTTTTTTTTTTTAATTATAATAATTTTTGTTCATAGTTTTTATCAGTTTTTTCTTTATTCCGACATAATTATTGTTCTCGTTATATAACAATTTGTATACACATTCGCTTTTATATTTAAAACTTCTATGTTTTCTACCACAGTGGGATAAATATAGCCACTGTGAAGGATGTACGTGTCTGGCCATTGGTAACGAGATGATCGGAAGTGATCGGTATCGTTCGGGGCCGCTTGTCCTTTGTCACTTCTAAAACAGGAGGAAAACAGGGTAAAAGGGACGTGAGCTTTAGTATCTGTAAATTGTTTTGCTTAGTGATTTTTATTAATGAAAAAACGAAAAAACCAACCTATATTTTTTCTCTGAAACAACTTTCAGAGTCTCTTCGTATTTCATAGCGATTGTATGCATGTTTGTGCACGTTCGAATAGTAAAAAAATGAGATATTGTCTCAAAAGAAAAGATTTGGATTTCTTCTTGTGTGCAGTGAGCAATTATGTTGTAATAAGTTATAATGCCTGCTGTCACTATTACCAAAAAAAGTGTTAAATTTAAATTTCTTGAATCATCTTCAATACCTCAAGTGAAATTAAGATTTTTGTACTTATTTGTTACAAAAAATTATAATTTTTATGAAAACTTTTTAATTTGACTTCTGTTCCAAAGATTCCATTTCTTTTTACAAAAATATTTGTATGCAATATATGTTACTTTTAAAAGTATAAAATGACATGACTCATAAGTTAAGACTAAAAATAAAGTAGTTATATTAAATTACCTAACTCTGATTTTGTGATAGAGGATTAATGGGTCGTTGTGCAAAGCACGCGGGGGGAAGAAGCCCTTCTACTATGCATCTATGGTCGTAAAGAGCGTCATTTAAATGGCTCCCCTTAAATTCTTTCCCCCCCCCTTGCCACCCTTCAAATATAACTTTATAAAAATACTAAATTTTAGAAAAGTTTTCATCACTTTTTAAGTTTTTTTGAATTTTCTTATAGCCTCCTAACCTTCTTCGCCAACCTTATAATTTTATACAGGTCCCATCGCCTTTGACGGGTCTATTCATAAAAATATAATCCTATGACAGCTTAGATTGCTTACAGTTATGAAAAAGGTAGTTAAACTTGTTTTTAAATTGTGAAGTAGGTATTTGAAAGTTTTGTTTTGTAAGTCAATGGGTATTTTGTAAATTTTTTTTAAAAAGTACAAAAATTTTTGTAAGAGGTAAAAGTTTTTGAGTCATTGATCTACCACTTCATCTTAAAGATAGGCAAATAATTATTCATGAATTATTCTTGAAGAAATCCATATGTAACTAAGAAACACCTTAAACAGTTCGGTCTTAATTGAATTTAGTCGATTGTTTTGCAACAAAAAGAGAGTAAATAATGTAACGTTTTTAACAACATAAAAAAGTGAAAACGATGACAATTTAAAAAAATTATTACTGTAGGTAAATCGGATTTTATTCATTCAAAAGACCAAGAGCTTTTTTTTATTTATATTCAATAAAATAAGGTGCTTAAGATTATTTTAAGAGATTTAAAAGTATGTAAGAACCATCTGAAGAAATTGCTGTAAGTATGAGTTTAATATAGCACGAGTATCAAATTTACGAGATTTTTTAAAGAAGCATTTACTGTTATGAGACCATTTTAATTAAGCTAATTTTTCGAGCGGTTATTGTTTTCAGAAAATAGTCGAAGTAATGCAATTTATAATAAATATAGTAATTACTTTTCAGAAGATTCTCCTAATGATAAAGAAAATAATGCACTCGTTCAGTTAAACAATATTTTTGAGTCGGAAAATAAGACGTAAAAGTTTTAACTTACCTTAACTCATCAATATTTGTAAAGAAACAAATAATAATAGAAGTGACGTAACTTACAGCATTAAAGTGTTAAATAAAGTATATACTCTGTAAAACAAAAAACAAGAAAAGATTTCTGGTGGAATATTTGACGATAAACAAAAACATTATTTATATTGACGCTCTTGGTAGTACAGTTAGCACATTTTTATTTCTACCGAAAAAAAGTTTTGCTTGTGGCACTAAGTCATATTGCCTCAACATTACTACCTAAGAAAATGACCAGTCACCTGGTCCTTCTGAATCACCATTAAAATAGAGTAAACTTTCATGATCCCAAAAAAAGCTTTAGTAATAGTTGATAACACAAAATAAAACTTTAACAATGATGATAAGTCTTTTGAAAACTAATAAATTTTTGTAGGGGTTGATTTTTAACAAATACTTTTTGTCGTTAAAAAAAGTATCAGAAGTAAAATAATGTAAAAATTTATATAAATTTTCACTTCTGTAGCTATCATTAAGAATACATAAAGTAAGTAATGACCTTCGTTAAAATGACGCCAAATTAAAAAAATTATTATAAAAAATAGGAAATAGAAATGTAAAGTATTTTGTCATTCCAAAAATATGGTTAACAGATAATGTATGTTCTAAAATATCTGGTGAAAAGTCAAATTCTCTTTTCAATAGCACGTAATAATATGTACTCTTTAATTAAACAGTTTCAAATTTTATTAAAGAAGTAACTATCACTTACCATAGTGTAGATGTAGCACCATATAAAAATGTTAATAAATGTCATGATATCATTTATAATAATTTTGCAGTTGTGGATTATGTAATACAATGTGTAAGCAGTAACAAAATTATTTAAATACGAGTATAATAGTGAAGCAAAAGTCATGACTGTTAAAAAGGAAGGAATAAAGTAATCATTCCACATATATCCTTATGCACAGCAACATCAACATCTTGACTATTTTTATAATGTCAAAAGCAATTCCAGCTTGTTCAATCGTTTTCTATGACAATTCGTGAATCGCTATGACAATGTTTTTACATAATTGGTTTGTACTTTAAAAGCTTTTATTTTTACATGAACAATTATTCTTTGCTTTTTCTGGAAGTAAGAATTCAAAAAATATTTTTATATAGTTAGAGTTAGAAAATAAATTACAAATAGGTAATTGTGTATGTAAATTTTTTTTTGTAAAGAACTGTTTGAAAAAAAAAATATACATACATTTTCATTTATTGTTAATACACGATAGTTATAAGACTTAATAATTTTGGTGAATTTCTTGATGATAAATAATCTATTAAACAAAACGTGGATAAAAATGTAATACTTACTAAGTTTTATTTTACATGGTATCACAAAACCTATTGGAATTTTTTTACAAAATCATCACTGTGTACACTACAGCACAAGTGTAATTTTGCTACAAGCGTTAAATCTATACTTGGCGCTTATAAATAAAGGTAATGCAAAAGAAAATTCGAAGGAAAAAAGTAGTGGAAATTAACTCGTTTCGTTCCCTACCAACAGCTGAACTCTTAATTACGGCATGCTAATGATCTTATTTGTAAACGAACACAACTGATACTTTCACTGATACACAGATGTATAGTACGCAATGGCGATATTGATACAGTGTGTTCTACGGCTAAGATTACTAGCGTGCCATACTGTAGAGTTCAGCTAGTGGTCAAGTATAAAATGACTTCGTTTGCACTCCTTTTTTCCTATGATTCTTTCTTTTCTTTTATCTCTATAAGTGCCAAGTATAAACTTAACGCTTGTAGAAAATTATACTGGTGCCGTATTATCCACAGTATGCGTATGAAGTGATAATCTTGTAAAAAATCTTAGTAGGTTTTGTATTTCCATGCAAAATAAAACTTAGTAAGTATAACATTTTTATTTACGTTTCAAGATAGTTATTTCGTATTTAAAATTTTTGGGACTAATAAAATAAATTTGAAAAAGACGGAAATTGTATTTATAATTTAAATGACATAGAATTCGACTTAGATTTATATGGATTCATAAAGTAAATTGGCATACAAAGAATCTAAGTCAATATATAGATTATATTGTTTCATATAATAAAATACTTAACTTTTATTTCATATGTAATGTCTTATACCGTTTTGCATCTACTAATCGATCGTGTAACAGATAATTAAGAAAAACATGACAATAACACAAACAATTTATGAGGCAACATTATTATTTACTTCAACGTCTATGGAGGTTGGCATCCTAAGCAACGCAAAAACAAATGAAAATCTGAAAAAACTTCTTCCGTTACAATATTTGTAGTATAATGAATATTTCAATTATTTTCAGAGTACTAGAACAAAAGTTTGTCAAGTACTTTGAATCCGAATAGAAAACATTTTTTTTTTAATTTTAAAACTATCAGGCATAAAGTATTTATAAGAAGTTGCACGAAAAGCGCACAAGTAGACAGATCCTCCCTTATACATAAAAGTATTGTTGTTTGTGAAAAGTATTTCGCACAAACCTCCCTACAGTTTCCCCACAGATCTTTGTTATTTTGCACAAGTACATTAACTATGTAAAAATCTCTTTCCATCATGCATGGAATAACAAATAATTATAGATGTTGGCTCCAAAGCGTGTAGCAGGGTGGAGCTTTTATAGTATATACCTCCCCTGCTGCCCCTCAAAATTTTGAATTCTTCTATCAGTTCCTCACCCCCCCCCTCAAAGTAAGGGAAAAGAACTCATGATTTTACCATTAAATTATTCTAATAATAAATATCCTACGAAAATAAAGACCCTGCTCGCCCCTTCTTAAGCTCCCCTCACATTTCAAGTGGCCTTCCTCAGATTCCCTTCATAGCAGCGGTTAAAAGCAAATCACTATTTTGCTGTCCTACTGATAGCCTCTTCAGGATTAGAGATTATGTAGGTGCCAAGACAACACGTCATAGGAACACCCATGATGCCTATATTTTCGTTCACATATTGCATTAACTCAACTTAGTTACAATAACCATTATGTTATTGAAAATCAGTTAAATAACAAATTATTATTCATAAGTCATACAGTGTCGTCCATGTATGACTTTTGGATAAAACTTTTTCTAATTATTTATCATATAACTGATTTTGAATAACACGACTGTTACTGTAACTAACAAGAAACCCTACCCAACTGTCACTCACCGATTTTAATGAAATTTGCCAGAGTGATAGAACAATAAAAAATATCAGACCCGTATACTTTTATTTCTGCTCTAACTGATTTTTAAGGGTAGAAACCACCTATAATAACCCATAAGAAGATTAACCGTCTGTTTGGGAAAAGCTGTTTAAAACGTTTATTTTTCTTGAAATTATTAAGTTCTGCTTCTTAAAATCACCCGCCTAATTACGTACCCTTTAACCAACCTTATATATTTTAAAATATACCCCCAACTCTCTAACCCCTGTAAACTACCCATACAAACCACCAGTGGATTAACCTACTAACTATTAGGAACAACGAATTTAATTGCTAGCTTTTTACAAAATGATAAAATTCCACACCACTTATAGGTAAACTACCTACCCATTTATCCGCTAGCTCATCTAAACCCTAGAAACCACCCTTACCAAACCACTAGCACCTAACCCACCTAGTCTTAGGAATTATGAGTTGAGCCTTTTATTTTTCGCAAAGTAATTTAATTGTACTTCTCAAAGCCACCGATATAATCAGTTACCATCAATTTAATCATCTACCCATAAAATAAACTTATATATTTTAAAACATACTTCTCCAAGACCCCATAAACTACCTTTACTAAACCACCAGCAGGCTAACCCACCTTACCGTAGAAGCAACATATGTAATTACTAGTTTTTACTAAAATAATTAAACTCCACACCTCTGATAGGTAAACCACCTATCCACTTACCCCTGATCTCATTTAACCCCTAGAAACCACCCTTATTAAACCACAAGTAGGACAATCCACCTGGCCTCAGGTATAGCTAGTTAAATTGTTAATTTTTCTTAAAATAATTTGATTCTACTTCTCAAATCCACCCATCTAATTATGTACTCCCAAGTAAGTTTATATATTTTAAAATATATCCAAACCCTCTGACCGTTGCAAACCACCCTTATCGAACCACAATTTAATTGTTACTTTTTTATAGAATTCTCTAACCTTACTCCACTGATAGGTAATTTATTTAACTACATACCTTTTAACTCACCTCAACTCTACAAACCACGTTCGGGGTGCTTGATTAGCGTGAGTCCCTTCGCCTCTTACGTTCGGGGTGCTTGATTAGCGAGAGTCCCCTCGCCTCTCACGAATCGATGAAATTTGATTTAATAATAAAAAATTTAACAAATAACTAAGAAAAGGTACGAGAACAGATAAGCTTTGTAATGTTTCTGAATATGTATTTGAACAATTTTAAAATCCTTTCGACAAATGCTTACCTGTGTATGCTATGGATATAAAAAGATGGGCTTAAAAAATTGCAAAAGAAGTCGAGCTATGTTCGAAATAATTTAATGCTTCTTCTAAATGGATCTACAATTTCAAAAAGCAAAAAATCATTGTTAAAAAAAAAAATAAGTTCATTACGCAGGCACAAATTTTGGAAGTGAGTAGGACAGTGAAATACTAATTTGTTTAAATAATTATGTAAATAAATAGTCATGGTTTTTAATACTAAGTTGTGAATTTCAATATTATATAGTACATTTGTGTTAATTCTAGAAATTTATAGTCGTGTTACTATTTTTTTGACTATTTTTGTACATGATGACGTGTTTCACTGGAAAGTAAGATTCGTAACGGATAGACATAGTGTAATGAATACTCTGAAGAGAGTAACGTAAAGAAACAAAGGAAAAGAAATGTTTTATTTGATTTTGTGTAGAAAACAATTTCTGTAGTATAATAGTTGCTTGTTACTGATTACTAAGAAAACATTCTGCAATTTTTAAATATAAAAAATTTGGTAGGATACTATATATTCAATAACTAATTTATTTTTGGAGTCATTTTCTAGAATATGTAATGAAGATTCTTACATGTAGAAAGCAGTTTTTAAAGTTAACCGTAAGTAAATAAGGGTCTTTTATGATAAAATGCTAATTTATTAGAACTTTGATCGTGTGATTCATTAATTGTCAAAGAAAAAGCTAGACCAAATAAAATTGTTTTTTGTATAGTGTAAACGGTAAAGATGAATTATTACCTGTAATTAATATTTTTCTTAGTATAAAAAGTTTATTCGCCAGATTTTGTTACAGTTATTATTTCTGCTTTAATGTTATTTTTAAATAATTTAGTAATGCAAAGTCCAGTTCCATTGCAAAAACCATCAAATACACTTAAGTTTTCTATCTATATTATTATCTGTGCTATTACTACCCTCATATTTTGCATAATCCATACTGTAATACGTATGTTTGATTCCTTAAACTAAATTTTGTTGTTTAAGATGTAAGATAATTGTAGTGAATTTATTGATAAATAAGATATTGTGGGTGCTTAAAACTATCTTGTTGAGGTTATCATTTATACCATCTTGATCTTCATAGTTTTTTTTACAAGTGTTATAAATTTTCTATTTGTCAGAAATAATAAATAATTTTATTGTTTTATTTTCAATCCTTATTAACAACAAAATAAATTTTTTAAGCATGTTATTCCTCAGTTTTACAATAAAAAAATTTGTTTTTCATTAGAAAAAGTATTTTATAGTATCGTTAATAGTTGAGGTTTTATGTTTTTTGTTTACTAATGAAGTCGTCTGATGCATCTGCACTACAAATGAAACATAATTTTTCAAAATTAAAATTTTTTTCTTGCGAACGCGTTGCAATACCGGATGCTTCATTGACAGTCGAAGACTCTGATTAGTTTTTCAAATGTAGTACAAATTTTTTTTCAGTTACGTACGCTTTTGAACATTTTTCATGAACTTCAAGAGAAGAGTACTGCCAGAGCATAAGATGTCTTGTATCCTTTCTTTGTAAGCTTGCTGATATACATCTCTTTATGGCATCTTCTTTTATGATACGTGTTTTACTAGCTTAAAATGGCTCATCGCAAAGGAGGAGATAGGTTCATCATCCCCCATGATTCGTGAATTAATCTAGTAAAATAATTGATAATGTTCAGTATTTTTCTATTATTGTTCAGTATTTCTTAATGGTTAACAAAAGTACAAAAAAGTCTATGTACAGAATTTAAAAATATTATTTGACCACATGGTATTACTTGTACAATATATTGTGTAGGTAACAGTCATTTGTACATCAAGTAACTGCAGCCGAGCGACAGAAATTGTAACATCAAGCGTACAAAAATTTTGAGCCTAAAACGTGTAACATTGACTATGTAACACATGATTGTTTAAACTTAACCTCACTGTAGCAGAGTCAAAGGTAAATATTTATTAATACATTGACTCGCATAATTTTTATGGACACATGATTATCAAAACTCTTTTAATGCTTATCTTACAATATGCAGCAGGTATATCTCAAAAGAAAAATATGTTAACCGTGTTAGAAAGCTGACATAAAAACAGAGCTGATGATTTTGTTTCTAGCTGCAGCTGAACTGAAGCGTTTCCCAACGTACACCGAGTAAGAAAACCGTTACAATAGTAGTTTTATGAGTAATAGTGCTAGAGGATGACTTTATAAGGTGCAGAGAAAAAAAAGGCGGGCATATACATTTGATTTAAAAACCAAGTAAAAAAAAATTAAACCATTAAAACAATCTAACCAAACGAGAATACAAATCAATCAATTTCTTTTTTTTTTTAATGAATAAAAAATTTTGTCTCGAAAAAAATTTTTTTTACTATAAAAATATCTAAACAATTTTTTGAAACAACTTTTGAACATATTTCTGTTTGTTTTATAAAATGTATAAAGATTATTCATGTTGTAAGAGACAAAAAAAATTTCTATCCGTAGTAAAATACAAATCTTTTAGCTCATTTATAATTGTTAATTAACTAAAGCAAATTTTTGCCGCAACTAAATACATCACAGTTGAACTTGTTAAATGCTACCCTAGATTAAAAAAAAAAAATCTTTAAATCCGTTCATTAGAAGTTAAAATTTTGTCAATTTTAAAGCGCGCATTCGTTTCAAGATTGCTGGTTCACTTTTGAAGCAAGCTCTGATGGTCGCCCCCCACCACCACCTCCTAGCAATTTTTTTCACGATAGGATCAACTGAATGGTGCATTTTTCGTTAACTAATCATATATTACAGAATACCTAATGTTAATTAGTAAAGTACTGGAGAAAACGAGGGCATTCATTCAAAAATTAGTTGGATAGCTGCTGTTGTTTCTTGTTATACTTGAGTCGAATTTGACTTGATACATCTTAAAAACGGATAAATGGATTTCAATTAATTTTTTTAGAAAGAAGCCTCTTGCCAAATACTATTGTCCCACCAAATTTCAATCCAAAAACTTGAAAATTCATGAAGATATTCAATTTGTTTATAAGCCAAAAAATTATCGCAAATTTCAAAAAATTCTCTACGCTCTCCTAATCATCCGATTCTAATTTTTTGAAATGGATTTGAAAGGTCTAATGACTTTATATACGTCGAAACATCAACGGTTTACAGAATTTGTTTTTCAACCTTAAGCAACATTTTCAAAATTTCGATATTTTTTGGAGATAGCTAAGTTGACAAGTTATTGTGCAAAAACAAAAAAAGATACCGAGTTGGTTTTTGCTCCATTACATTTATTATAACCTTAAGTTTTTCTGACAGCATTTTCAAACGGATATAATGTTGTTTTCAATTTGGTTTCCAATGTTTCCAAATTGGACTTTTTTTCTTTTTTTTTTTTTTTTTTTTTGAATTTCAGATTTTTTGTAATGAAAAAAATTTCTTATTTTTTTGTTTTTTAAATCTTTATTCGATAGAAAATTTTCTCACAAACAATTTTGTTGATGATCATTTTTCTCGTAGACGTGATATTTTCCGAAATATTTGGCCTAAATGGCCAAAAGTTGGGGTCAAAACGACATATTTTTCACTACGTTGTTTATACCGAGCGTAGCACAACTTTTGGGGTGGGAGGATATTGCGATTCTGATTTCTATCAACATTTCGGAGATATTTCCGTAAAAATTTGAGCTCCGACTAAAAATGGTAATTTAAACCAGTTTCTGACAGATACTTACTGGTCTATTACACATATGCTTGACCACTGCAAGTATTTGCCTAGAATAGCTTTCTAAAGAAAATAATTTACCACTAAATGGCAAGTCATTATTACTTTACATCATTACGAAACAAGTTCATCCTATTCCTTAACAGTATTATATATGCATCCAAAAATAATTGTTGCGTTAATTTTTCAGCATAAAGTATGGGGCTAAAAATTTTATTGTTTAGTCGGTGAGAAGTTCTATACAAATAAAAGCGTAACAACTCGAAATTTTGTGCTTCTATAGATTTTTTGGCAAGTGCTCCATCCTATATTTCCTGATGGAAATAGTAAAAGAAGAAGTATTGGGTCGACATGTTGTGATAATTTTTCTAAATGTGTGACTTGGTATATTATCTGATAAATCATTTGAATACACACGTATGTCATAATTTCCACATTCTGCTATTACAGGTTTATTGTACCGACAATTTTCATTGTTTTGTTTTCTTGGGAAGTTAATTTTATAGTTTTGAAGACGTTCTTTATTTGCAATTTAATTTAAATGTTTGTATTTTTTGCATATGTATTTTGTTTAATTATTATTTATGTAAGTATTTTAACATGTTGCTTGGATAACATCGGGTTTGATTCTAAACGTTCTTCTACAGAAGTGAAGTCATCATCATACGGATAACTGACTGAAAGACAGATTATCACAATTTTTAATAATAGATTTAAGTGTCATGTGATGAACGACAAATCTCGTTGTGGTGCCATCACCGATGCTATAAGGGTACAAGACCTACTCTCGAATGTAAATTGAAAGTAAGCAAAAACTGGGGTCAAGCTTAGCTGCTACACCACCCATCTTGGTCGCAGCTTTACACTGACTTGGGCACAGCATTATCTAACTTGGCATTACAAACCCACCTGCGGCCAGGCTTGGTTGCTTGAATTGGCCCATGTGATTTAGATTGGCAGCCTGCTTTTATTTTTACTCGGGTTGCTTTAATGCTGGCAAATTCAGTACTGAGCTCCGGCATGGGTAGTGCCAGCTGAGGATAAATATCTCCGTATTGAGCATGAAGAATGAATTCAGTCTGGATCCGGCATGTGATGATTTTCCAATATAGTTTTTAGATTAAATACTGCGACGTTCTGGACACATGTAGTTTATAAACTATCATTTTTTTTTTTTTAAGAAAACAAAATAAAATAAACGAAATTATTAATAAGGATTAATTCATAAAGCGCAAAAAAAGTGTCTCGGATCGATAAAGAGCAGAAACTCTTTGTTTTAGTTAATTACAGTAAAGATAAATGATCCGATTACTGTGCGTTTAAATTTTTGACTGTTTTTTTTCTATTTTATTCAATGTACATTAAAGTAGTTTAATTTAATCTTTAAGTGAAGCATATGTATTTGTTTCTTATAGTATCCTGAATGAAAATAATCATTAGTATAGGATCTATTTCGGATTTATGCTTTATGTATCAGATCTGAGATGGATGAAGTATACAGATCAACACATATATTTAAGCAATATCATCTCATCTTTCGTACTGAATATAATGCTTTACATATTATATTGTTAAACGAAATATCAACGTGCAAGAAACGTTACTTTTTAAACAATAAAATCACATGACTCATAATTTAAGACTAAAAATAAAGTGGTTTTAATAAATCACGAAACTCTTATTTTAAGCTAAGGTATTAGAGAGTTGATGCTTCAAGTATGCAATAGATAAAGCCCGAATAGTAGTAGCCCGAATATAAGTAGTATATATATATATACTAGTGGGGCTCAAGCCCCCTGCGCGCTCCGCGCGCCAACCCCCCAATAACAGATTGAGTAGACAAATTAACGACATTACTCGTGTATTTATCAATGCAGGCTGAAAATTAGTTCACAACAGCAGAATACGTGACTCACAAAGGAGATGATGAAACATATGATTAACTTAACATAATTAAATTAACATAAATATTAATTTTCCAACAGTATTTTGAAATAATATTAAAGAGGGTCTTCTATTACACGAATTGAAATTAAAAATAAATGCTATAGTAGTGTTAATAAGAACTTTAAGTATATCAGACGGTCTCTGTTGAGGCACAAGATTAAAAATAACAAAATTGATTAAGTATAATATAGAAGCAGAAATAATTATGCAAGAAAAAAAAGCAAAGTTTATATTTCTAGAATAACATTGAATACTGGCACCTTATTATCATTACCTTTTGTCTGCTATAGAAAACAGTTTCCCTTTGTATTAGCATGTTCTATATTTATTAAAAAAATCAGAAAAACAGAGTTTTGATTCTTTAGGATTGTATATAAAAAAACCTTTATTCTCTTACGGACAATTATACGTTGCTTTATTGAGATGTAAGAATCCAAAAAGAATTTTTATTCAAATTGCATCCGAGAATAAATCAGAAATTAAAAATATTGTTTAGCTAGAAATTTTTCAGTAATTCATAAAAATGTAACTTTGAAGATTTTCACATTAAAACTGACGTATGTTAATTTATAAAAACCATGAAAAACAATTACGTTAAAAATGTGGAAAGGATTTTAAAAGAACAGATGGGTTAAAATGACACATAAAATGTCACAACATTAAGCTAACAGAATGAATTATTGTTTTAAAAGCTCAATTGTGGTTGTCTATTTAATTATACCTCCTTCTGAATTCTGTTTTTTATTTAATAAAGTTCTCAAGTAATCAAGAATTTTATATATGGGTAAAGTAGACATGGACCAGAAAGAGATTTGAAATGTAAAAGTTCAATCAAGTTAAATAAATAATGGTACTTCAGAGACACATAGTGAGTAAGGGGAAGCGAATAGACAGAGGGAGACTTATGATCAGTGACTTAAAAGAACCCTAAAAACGAGGTACGACTTAGGTACTAAATTGCGTATATTTTTTAACATTTATGATGGTAAAACATAAGATAAATAAGTTTTTTATTCGGGGGGGAGGTGGAGGAGGAGCGAGGTGGAGCGGGGGGGAGCTCACTCAAATATAATTTGATTAAAAATGACGTTAAAACAAGCAAATAACTACGTTAATCGATGGGGAACTGAGGGAAGGGGGGGGCTAAGACTAACTTTCGTCAATACAACTATATAATATAGGCAGATATATAGTTGTAGTAACAAAGTGAGTTTCAACCCTTCCTGCTCTCCCTTAGCTCCTTCTCAGCGTCTTCTTAATTAATATAGTTATTTGTTTATTTTTATGTCATTTTGAATTCAATTATATTTGGTTAAGCTCCAACCAGCTTCCTGTCCCACCTTGTCCTATGTAAGTAATCTCTTTCCATTTCATCTCAACCGTCCTCAATGATTAATATTTTGATTCATCAAGAATTAAACAGAATTGAAATTAGGTGAAGAGAATTAAAATCGTATTTTTCAATTGACTAAAAAACATTTAAGTTTTTACAATAATAACTCCATGTATAAACATCTACTTGTGTTACGTAGTGAATTATATGGGTCATTCCAATTTTTTTTTTCTTGTTTTTGTATGTTAGGGAAATTTTTTAAAACAGAGTTCTTCATCGATGGTTACAATGGGATATATACTCTCTGTGTATTTCCTGTCTACAAGGACGGTCCAGAACAGGGATCCATCGGCCAGAAAGTGTAAGATAAAAGCGTGCACTTTCATTTTCGCTGGCTAAAAAAAAAAATCAAATTAAGGACGTTCGGTAAAGATAGGGGAGAGAAACATATGTGGGGCAAGGGGAAACCAGCGATGAGTGAAGATGTGACATTGCCGTACGGGTCTTCAATGTGTAAGTGTTCATGTATACGTATCAGGTGTCTGCTCGTCTGCTGCGTTGGTTACGACAGTGTTATACGTGTATGTTCAATGTTTTTGTGATAAAGCAGTAAGTATTTGAGTTTGATTCGTTATAAAAATGTAATGAAAATAAATATATAATTAATTGAAAACTACTTGTGACCATTGTATTTATATTTATAGATTTCATTCGTAAAAATGCCCAAAGCCAATCAGTTTAACCTCTAAACTACGACAAATGAGAAAGTAACAGAAACAATTATAAATTTAAAATTTTATAAGAAAAGTAAATAACGTGCTATTGAAATATATTGTTACGTTCTTATGAGGAGGGGTGGGCGTAATGTACATACGCTCATATGTACACATAAGCTTGTATTTTATACGAAAATGCGTTAATATTTACGATAAAATTGAAATATTTACTGATTGACGTCCCAGAGCATTTTAAATTTCCCGCCATTTGTGACGTTGCCATTGCATTTCTATGAAACTTTTATTTATTTTTTCATACATTAACGAATCAGACGATCGTCGCAAAACTTGGTATACATTAAATTCATAACATTTTCTGTGACGTATAAAAAAATTGGCAAAATTCACTGGGTCAATTTGCTTGAAACTGAGTTTTAATGATCTTTTCCATAAGTGACCGTGTTTAAATGACTGAGCTTTAAAATTTAATATCTCGAAAACAAAACAGACGAACCTCTTGAAATTTTGAGAGGTTTATTTCAACAACAATGAGAACATCTGGTCAAAATTTCAGAAAAATTCACCATAAAATTCTATCTCTACCGAACGTCCTTGAAGAGAATTTGATTACAAATCAAATGCAAAAAAAAGCTTTACAAATGGATGTTATTTAAATAAATGGGAGCACTTTTTTGTCCGACATGCATACACACAACTCTCACCCCCATCTAGCTCAAGAAATTGGTGGCAAATTTGAATATTAATTAATACAATAAATAGAGAGAGCAAGCGTGTACGTGCATGCCAAGTGTAGTGTTACGCATATTCCTATTATCGTGTTGTAGTGTGTTACTGTGTGCAGTGTCCACGTATACAACGTTTACGTGTACGTATGTATGTGAGTATAACTTGTTTTCAAAATTATGGATGAAACCATGAAAGTGTGCATGTATGATGAGTGTGTGTGTGTGTGTGTGTGTGTATGTGGGTGTGTGTGTACTTTCTACTTTTACTGTGCAAATGTGTACATGTTGGTCTGCGCGCATGCGTACAGAATATAGTAGTTAATAATAATACTGTATACACTAGTTTATATTATTATTTAACTAAAATACAATAACAAATAACTGTTGCATGTATAGCAGATCGATGTAAGTAGCCAGTATTGAGTAAACGGGTATTTATAATATGATACAACTTCCAAACTTTACAAAATAAAGGAAGCAAGATAGAGAAAAAATAACAAGTTTTACAGGTTACCTCCAGGTTTAAAAAACATCGTGGCACACAAAAAAGAGGTGTTAAGTTATGTAAAGAGATAACCTTAAATTTTAGTATTTTAAATATTTTTCTATAAAAGTAAGGTTATAAATTTTTGGAAAAATTATAGCATATTTGCAAAATTATTACAAATATGTACATATTTTTCATTTTTTGCCCAAAAATAATCTTAAAAATCATTTTCAAAAATTCCCGAGCCTTTCATACATGACAAATGTACGAGAAAGACATCAATGTACCACGGTAATCCGCAAAAGCGTGCATATTGAATTCACATGTATTTTTTTTTTTTTTTCACCGGGTTACTATGATAGCGTACTGGCCTAGTCATTAAGGCCACCCACTCGCCATCTATGTGTGGGGGTGTATTGCTGCACCAATTTCCAACCCTTTTACTGATGTTATACCTTATCCATGGGCACAGTGTGAGTATCTCCGGTGAAACACCTTGGCAGTTAAGCTGACACTCTCTGCACTAATGGTGCATCGGGTCCATTTGCTACTATGTAACCTTTCCTTGGAGAGGACTCTATATTTTAGGATGTCCACTCCTCGCTGGTTAAGCCAGCGCTCTCTGCCGAAGCATCGGATCCAGGCTAATTAGCATCCCCGGAGAAGCCCCATGTTTCAGGGACCACTCCTTGCCGGTATGGCCGGTGATCCCTGACTTACGCATCGGATCCGCTAACCCCTGCCTATAGCCCTAACACTGTTTCGTATTCACTCAAGACTGAAGACCTGTGGGGCAAAGAAAAAATCCTGGAACTACTCTGAAGGAAAATTCCACGGAAAAATTCGTTCCGAAACAGCCGGGGTTACATAGGAACTTTTCCTGATGAAAACAGTTTTTAAAAAAATATGCATTCACCAAGAATCAAACCCACGACCCCTAGAACAGCGTTGTATTTGTAACAAGCAGGCTTACCACTGAGCCAACGCCGCTCTAACTCTCATGTATTTACGAACCTTGTATTTTGCAGTATACGTGTGATTTCTATATGCATACGAGATCTTCGTTCTTACCGGATGACTCCGAGTCGCTCACGCTGATTTAATAACTAACTCGTAGTTGTCACTAATTTCTAAGATTTTAGCTTAAATTTGTCTTAGCAGTAAAATAAATTGTTAACCATTTAATTGTTGTGGGATTAAATATTTCGTATCTTTATTGGTCAAATGTAACTCATGTTATCATGTCCATCGCTACATTTATATAGTGAATTAAAAAAAAAATATCAAGCGAAGAAAAACAAAAGAATTTAATACACTTAACACAAAAAAAGTGTTAGAGAATATCTAATTATATAAATATTTCTACCGTACACAAAAAATGCGGTAAAACTTGATTTTTGTGGTAATGATTTATTAAATCTTAGCATATTGTTTGTCAAAAAAAGAATGTCAATAATCTAACATAATCTTTTATGATTGAAGAACATGAATATTAGTTAAAACTTTACAGAAAAACATAATGTCACAGATATTTTTGATGCAATATATCTCTGAGAATGATAAAAAATAAGTAAGAAACAAACAAATATTTATACAAAGAGATTTATTGTTTTTCAGCTATAATTAAAAAGCAAAACATTTTTTAGTCGATATCTTGTATCTTTTTAAAATAATAGTTACTTTTTATGTAAATATCGACAATTTTTTGAAATGGAATGTTTAAAAAATTATTTTAATCATCATCGCTGTTATCATTATAATTATCATTATAATTGTTACTATCATGCTTATCATTATTATTAAAAATATTTTCATAATCATGAACACTATTATCATTATCATTATTATTATCATTGTTACAATAATCATCTTAATTGTTATTATTGCCATGATGATCAACATAATTATCATTGTTATTATGTAGCTGTATCGCCTCTAACAGATGAGTTTATCAAAAATTAGTTTTTCAACAGTGTACATTGCTTGGAGTTGAAAAAAAGTTTTTTAACGTGTCTTTTTGTTGAAAGATATTTGTGTATGTTGTTGACTCAATAAGTTAATAATTTTTTCGATTTTGCAACATTTATTGAAAATGTGTTGCAAAAAAATAAGATAGATTAAAATTTTAAATAACAAGGGTGAATTTTTCACATTGATCCTTGTACTTTCGGCTTTAAAGAAAAAAGTCAATCATACATTTATGATTTTGTTTATTTTAAACCATACTATTAGGTTTTTGCCTTATTTCCAAATAATTTTTTAATTTGGCTATTTTTGACGATATACTTTTGTTAATTTTTAATTTGTACAGGTAAATAATATACTCGATGGTTTTCTTTCGAATAAGAACAATTTTAAAAGCTTTTGGGTTTCTTCCATTAAGTTTGAATAATGGTCATTTATAAGTTTTGATGCACTATAAAGAATTTCTTTGGCAGCTTTATTTTCACTTCCTTTTTTTTTTTTTTTTTTTTTTTCTATCTTACGAAAAGCTTTGAAATCCGTGTCATAAATAAAATAAATAATTTGTTTATTACTTCGTATAGGCATTATTTATCATTGCTTAGGATGTGCGGGTGCGTAGCCCCAAGTCGCATACCTTCGGCAGCAACGAGTTTTTACTCTCCAGACGCCACTCGACCTTCTTCTTTTAGTAGTAGTTATATTTTATCAATAAATACTTATGGCAAAGGATTACCAGTAAATTGCATGCGTACTACACTAACTACACAGCCTAAATATTCTAGTTCCCAATAAGTCTTTTTTCTGTTAGTGTTGTTTCGTTAATATTTTATAGCAATAGTTCGACCTGATAAGGCCAAACAGCTGTTAGCGAAACGTTGTCTGTGAACAGAAGTAGCGTTGGCTCAATGGTAAGCTTGCTTGGTACCGATACAATGCCGTTCTAGGAATCGTGGGTTCGATTCCTAGTAAGTACAGATTTTTTCAAAAACTGTTGACACTGGAAATAGTTTTTATGCAACCACGACTTTTTTCCGTGGAATTTTCCTTCAGAGTACTTCCAGGGTTCTGAGGCATGGGTGGATGAAAAACAGTAATAGGATATTAAGGCTATAGGTAGGCAGTGGTCCCTAAAAGATGGGGCTTCTCCGAGGATGCCAATCAGCCTTGATCTGATGCTTCGGCAGAGAGTGTTGATGTAACCGGTTCTCCAGAGAAATACTACACAGTAGCGAATGGACCCGATGCACTGTTAGTGCAGAGAGTGTCAGCTTAACTGACAAGGTGTTTCACTGAAAATACTTACACTAAGCTCAAATGATATGGCTAGGTATGATATCAATGAATTTTGAATTGGGTGCGGCAATACACCACTGCGTATAAGTGGTAAGTGGGTGGCCCCGGTGACTAAGCCAACAGGCTATCGCAACAACCCGTAGAAAAAAAAAATTTATTCGCCCTATAAGATCAGAAAAATCTTGTTTCTTATCTTAACACTAAATTGTTAACCAGAATTATTAAGTGATTTGTTACGTATTTTCTTTTACCCACCGTGTTAACTCAGTACCATACTTTGTGGCTACAAAATGCTGAGCCTACTAAATAACACCAAAAAATCAAGTCAAATTTGACAATCACGTAATGGTGGCTAAATAAGTCCGCGATTTGCGGGAAAGCTGACATGGTAATGGGAAAGGGCCGGAGGTAACGGAGCCTTTACCAAAATTGTTATTGGGCTAAAGGTAATGAAAAAATAAATCATTAATTACTCCCTTATTTGTGAGTAGCATAAAGCTGCAAATATCTTTTGACTATTTGAGTGTATAATATATGAAAGTATGTACGTACACGTGTGTTGGTGTGTTAGTGTAATCGCACGCCAACGTGTATGTATTTATGTAGTTATATATTGAGTAACAGTGTTTTGAAGTAATGAGTTAACTTTCATTTGTTGTTTTTGTTCATTTACATCTTAAAAACTTAAGTCCCTTACTTTGTCAAATATGTATTTATGTATTCCCTTTAATGACAGAAAAACAGGACTTGTTTGTTCAATACTATGCGTAATTACATCATAAAAAAGGCAGATTTTTATTCTCAATTGATTGAATATTTGAATTTTTTGATTCTTGTATTTTTTACCAGAAAATACGTTGTTAACATAAAGTCAAAAACGAGTATAATGAGTTATCACGACGTTAGTGTAGAATTTTTAGACACACAATAAAATACTAGGAAATATTAACTTATTATTTTTTATTTTGACATTGGATCAGACGAAGTTTGTTATAATATAAATACCTTACTTTTTCATCAATAATGTCTAGTTTTTTTAGCCACATGCTTGTAAAAAGTTGTTACAACTATTTTATTTGCTTGTAATGCAGTGTTTAGGCGTTAACATATTATTTTGCTCTACTTTAGTTAAAGTTTGGAAATAAAAAACTCTACTACTTGGAGTAGTACTTATCTTGATGCATACAGTGAATACGAGGATTTGATTACTATTCATCCTAAAACTTTCTTAAAAAATTTCCTTATTTTTTTAAGTCTTCAATACAGTCTTTCCAGTAGTCTAAAAAGCTCTTTGCACGGTTCAAATAACAATTAATCATCAAGTAACATGAGTGACTATCAGATATCCAACGTGTGGGCTGTGAAGATTAAGAGGATTAATATAAGGACAAAAGAAATTATACTAGTAATTATAATAGAGTAATAAGAGGAAAAATTAGTCAGGATTCCGCTTTTTTTTAATTCAAATTAAATACGACTACTGCTTCTAAATAGTTCTACCTAAGAACACCCGAGGAGTTTGAGTATTAAGCTTTTTTAGAGTATTGTTCTTTAGTTTTCGACTGAGCAGCAATTTTTTTTGTTATCACTTTAAGATATAACGAAAACTGCCAGTGAGTGAGCACAAAGTTTTATTGAGATCCATTTTTTTTTTTCTGTAAAAAATGCTTACTATTAAACGTGTAGTTTAGTTTATTTTATTGGACAGTTTAATGTGGAAGTATGGGAAGTTTATTCTAAGTAAAACATGTTTGTAACTACACAAAAAATTCTAATATAAAGTATTTTTCAAAGATAAAAGAAAATTCAAGCCACAACTAAGTGCATTCAATAGAAACTGTTTCTCTAATTTTCAGTGAAATCATCTACTTTTTTTAACAGTCTTAATGAACTACTAAGCCATAACTTTCGTTGATTCAATTCGTATTAAAGCTCGATAATTAGTGTTTTTTTTTTACTGAATATCACTAAATATTAACCCTTTAAAGAGAATAGAGAAGAGAAAATGAAACAGAAAATAGTTTTGTAGCACCTAATGAGTCGCTTTTAAACCCTTGCAGCAGTTGAAAACACTGTTAATTAATCGGTTCAAAACTTTTCGATGTTTTTTTTTTTTTTTTTTTGTGGGCTTCATCTATTTAACATATTGCAGTTTTATTAAATTAAAGAAATACGTTTCTTTATAATGAATTTATAATATTACTCACTTATCAAAATTGTTTTAAAAAATTTTAACTAAGTACATTTCTTACACAAAATTTAATGATTTTTCAGAGTTAGTATCATAGTTTACCTTCAAAATAAATAAAATTCGTTAAAAAAATCATCAATATTTGAATAAACTGAAATTTAGTCCTTGAGTGGTGAAAGGTATGAAACAACAAATGGAATTTTCTTAGTAAATTCTATCGATATGATCCCAAAAAATGATTGTATACTTACGTCTACTTACACACATGCTTAATTTTACTTACCAAGTATCGTCTTATTTTACCTGAATACTTTTTTTCAGACTTTTACTTTATGATCCTTTAAAGTTTATTATGTGAAATATCCTAAAACAACGACAATAATATGACAAATTCATAAAAAAAAATAAAACAATTGATCAAGAATTGATCATTGATAAAAAAGAATTCATCAGAAACAGGCAGTAACCAAATCGCAGAGAAAAAATAATTTTAAGATCGAAATTCTATTTTCTAGCTGTGATACGTATAAAAAAAAAAAAAAAAAAAAAAAAAAACGTAAGTCCATCAAATTTTCTCCTGGGAAATATGACTAATACACGCGCATGCATGCACGCATGTTCCCGTATAGAGAGAGAGAGAGAGAGAGAGAGAGAGAGAGAGAGAGAGAGTTATAGTTATTTATTGAGTCCTAAGGACTCAGGGATCCTATATAGTACGGCAACGTAATTACAATCATTGCTGGTAAAGAGACAAATGTCTATTAATAATACAATATGGAATGCAGAACAGAATACTTAAAAATAAGATAAAAATAAATAAACGTAAGTAGGGCAACATTTAAGCCTTAGCGTGATATCTGGTTACATAAGAGTACATTGAATACTAAAAAGTGAGTTGTACAGCGGACAAAATGTGTAAAGCAGAACATCAAAGAAAAAAATATAATAACATTAATAACAACAATAATAAAAATAATAATACATAAATAAATAATAAAAAGAGAGTAAATAAACAAATAAATAAATGTATAAAAAACAATGAATAACGTACACATATGAAAGGCATTAAGTAAAATGAAGCAAAATCACTCTAATAATTACCGAAAGTTTGCGGTAAACGAACAAAACTAACACCAGGCAGCAAAGAAACAAATCAAACAAAATTTTAGAAACGCAGTACATGATGTCAGAGTACACTAAAATACAATACTTTATCACAATCAAATATCCAAGTGCCCTGCAAAGTCAAGGTTCATCTAATCACGATGCAGATAGATGCTTCTGAAGTAGAACCTCGAAGCAAGACTCATTAATGTGTTTTCTAATAGTTGTAGGCAGGTCATTCCAGAGTTTAGCAATATGCACTGTAAAAGAATGTTTGTAACACTCAGTGCGAGCATGCGGTATAAAGCCTCATTCGGAGTGTCTCTTGGATCCCGGATCACCAGGGGGCTGGAGAAGTAGTCCATCCCACAGATAACTTGATACTTCCTGGCGAAGCACTCTGGCCAGTAGACAAAGGAACAGATAATTACGGTGGTATTCGTAGCTGGGCAAATTAAACATCCTGTAGGCTGGGCTAATATGTTCATATATCTTGATGCCCATGACAAAACGCAGCGCAGCGTTTTTACAACGTCGCAGCTTGGTTCTGAGCTCAAAAGACAAATCCAGGAATAAACCAGGGCAGTAGTCAAGGTATGGCAGTAGTAATGCCTTAACAAGCAGGAGTCTTACCGATCGGGGCAGAAAATCACCACACCTTCTTAGGCGCATCAAGGCTGCATATAACTTTCTGATAGTAGCGCAAGTCTGCTGAGCTCCCGAGAGCACGCTATCAATAGATACGCCTAATATCTTCAAGCAGTCTTGGTATTCGACAGCGCACTCCCCAATGCGGACTGGTAGCAAAAGATCCGTCTGCATCCGATCAATAAAATTTCTGGTGGCTAGCCAGGAGGCCTGGGTTTTGCTAGGTTTTATTCGCAGACAGTTAGACTGGGCCCATCCCACCAATGCTTCAAGATCAGAATTTGCCTCGCTGTCAATGCGGGCAGTCTCCTCAAACGGACCGCTTCTTCAAATGGTGAAATCGTCAGCATATAAATAGTGGGCACAATGGAGCAAAACTAAAGGCGCATCATTGATAAAGAGTGTAAATAACAGTGGGCCGAGTAAATACCCCTGCGGAACTCCAGCCATCCTGGTCAGAGGTCGGGAGCTGGTGCTATCAGAAGAGACAACGACCTGAGTTCTGTTTTTCAAGAAAGAGTGCATCCATCCCGATGCAGAGTGAGAGAAACCAAGCGTCAAGAGCTTACCCACCAAAAGGTTAACGTTCACTAGGTCAAAAGCTCTTTTAAAATCCACGCAGACCATCAAGGTGACATCCCTTCTGTCAGTGGCCTAGCGAACTCATCAACCATCTAAGTAAGCGCCGAGTGAGTGCTGAAATTCTTACGGAAACCTGATTACATCGGGTCAAGCAGGTTCCCGCTCGATATATAGTCATCAATCTGCCGCAATGCCATAAACTCGAGGAGCTTAGAGAGTGCACATGTAACACTGATCGGCCTCCAATCAGCAAAATCACGTGGGGGAAAGCGTTTAGGCATGGGTCTTAAAGTGGCGGATTTCCAGTGTGATGAAAAAACCATCGATTGCAAAGAGAAGTCGAATACGTGAAGCAAAACGGGTAGGATCGTTGGCATGCATCCCCTTATCAAAGACACAGTCAAGTCATTCGGCCTCCTTGCATTAGACTTTACAGCGTTAATTGCATCCATAATATCCACCGATGTAACGTGGTGAAAGTAGAAGTTGTCGGTCCCGGGCCCCAGGCTAGGAGCTAACTCAAGGCACGGCGATGTGGTGGCTCTGTCGTTACCCGCAAAATGCGCATTCAAAGCATCGACATCAATATAGAGACCTCTGGCGTAACCGGCTTCTTGTTGGCCAGGCACTCAAGCAAAACATCACGGTCTTCGCTCGCGCGCTTAATCAGTTTATTGACTTCAACACCTGATAGGAGAGGGAAGTGCGTATTTTCATCGTCGCTATCCTCAATGTCATTATGCGGTCTTTTCCTCGCACTATCACTCATAGGCTCCCCGGCGTTGTCCAGTGCCATCGGCAGCCTATCAGAGCGCAAGCGCTCCAACTGCCGTGGCTATGAGGACGCTCAATGTTATAATGAGAATAGCCCGGAGCAAAAATGTCGCACCAAAAAAAAACACATGTCAAAATGGGCGTTATCATAAAAGTTAACAACTATACAGTGATCAAAGCATTGTTGAAACGAAGCCAGCAAAAAAGCACTCACTCAAGAAACCACCAACACACTCAACGGTACACAAATAATAGTCAATTTTAGAAAAAATCAAGAGCCGTCGTAGAGCCGTCATGGTTTAATAAACTACGTTACAATTAATTCAATTCCAAACGTAAACTGTTTCAACGTAACAAATCAAATACTTAAAGTGTAAGATGATATTTGACTTTTGAATTGTTTAATATTATTTAAGATACATTGGAATGGAGACTCAACTCCTCAATCTTATAAAGTTAGAATCATTTTAAACGATTGGTAAAACTTTAGTAAACTCCCGTTGCTTTATTACTGAAAAGTATTTTTTAACAAAAAATAACGCTAACTGACTGGCTAATCTCGTTCTTGTAAATATAAATTAAATACTCTATAAAGGACTCTAAAGTGTCGCTTACTTGAATATCATGTAAAATTTGATTTCAGAGACGTATCACACTTATTGTAAACGATTGACCATGTTTAAAGAGTTAGTCCAATGTTATTGTACAGTGGCTTCATCTCAGCATATGTTACGCTCAACATCAACCTAAATCGCATGGCTGTATTTCAAAGGCACTTAAACTTTATTTTGAAATATTGAGAATAATCGAGATAGACCAGAAAAGTATAGTTGAAAAGTGGCAGTACAAGTGCAACAACTAAAATTTTGTTTAACTACCAAGGTAATGAACTCGCTTTAAGTCTTAGTCTGTAAAGTATCCCGTATACTACAGAGCACACTCGTGGCACCTATCTATCATGGATCATAATTGGTGGTAGCACATTCTTGCCAATACGCATGTAGTTCTGAACAGTCGCGAATATTAAAACTTTCGTCTTAATAATATGAATTTCGAGACTGTATACAGGCGTCTATCGCAACACAGCAGCCACATCCTAATTTCGTATCTATATCACCAACGAAAAGTTTATCGGGCATACTTCAAAAAAATTTAAAGAACGTTATCAAAAAGAATTCTAGAGCAGTGGCATAGACACGATATAATAGAGTTTGTGAAGACGGGAAATAGTATTGGATCTGACTAGAATCCATGGGGCATCCCTAAGATCGCTGGTCTAGGTTCAGTCAGCCTATTATCCAAACAAATAACACTGAGAGCAATCAGCCATGAGTGAATAAATCCGATGGACTCGTGAGAGGAAAAAACTGTTTTAGTGTTTGAAGTAGTATGTGATAGTTTATTCACTTCAATAATTTTTGGAAATCAATAAATATAGATAACCACAATAAAGTTGTCTGTATAGTATATCTGTGGTAAAAGACTAATTGAAAAGGTAAAAGAAGACACTAATTAAAAAAAAAAAACTACACGTTGGTTGAATAGTCAAGTAGTCGAATACTTTCCCGATATTTAATATCGATCTAGTCTCAGACAGTCTGGCAAAGCCAAGTACCTTTAAGAGAGAGAGAAAGACAACAGTTAATAGTTTCTATAATGATATATGTGTACAAGAGACAATAAACTAGTTAAATAAATTAGTTGAGTACGGTACAATAGCAGATTAAACATGAGTAAACTAACGTAGAGATAGCTTGTCACAACTTTGGCTTCGAGTTTTACCCCTAGCAAAGTAATGCCATACGAACTTCTGCCGTTGTAACGAGTCAAAACGAGAAATCTTTTTTGAGGAGGACCACGCAAAATTGTTTTAAGCTTGGTTGATAAACAGGTGAAGTGCACCCATGACATCGATAAGCAGTAATCGGCCGATGATTCTGCGTCAAGGTCAAGTAAATGAGATGACGATTTACCACCCACTATGCCATGGTAACGCAACAAACACCAAGAAGCAGACTGATTTCTACTCTCAAAGAGATATCTTACCAGAAATTCATCACGCGCTCACTTGATATCGAATCTCAATGCTCTGCGTACCCGTTTATATTTGTTGAGCTGTATCCTAACACGATTTCATCTTATTCTCTTTTAGAACTGACCACGATGCTCAGAGCAGGCATTGAGATCACCAGAAAACCAGGGTGCAGGCGTTTTACGCACTCTTTGGTCAGAGTATGATGCGTAAGCGTTCGGAGATTCTACTGTCGTATAATGTAAGGCGTGTCAGACAGTGTTCGAATCATTATTGTAAAGCATAGAAGAACTGCGATTTATCTCTACGTGCAAATCAAGCAAGAAGGTAGATGACAAAAACGTATAAAAATGTTGAAAGTGCATTTGAGTTTGGAAAGGACCGTGTCTCTGGAATTTGTCATCAGTATATATAATCATGGGCATTGATAGGTAAAGCTTCAGATCGACCTTTCTCGATGATTTTCTCAGCGGAGTCTACAACAGTATGATCCATCTATGTATGCGAATCGACTTTGTAGTGTGTGGCTAAAAGTGTGACCAGACTTCACAAGTAGTTAAACAGAAGGCGACTTAGATGTACAAAATAGTGAAGACTTACAAACCTGTCTTATCTGAAATCCTCAGCAATTGTAATGTTTAAATAATATGCAGAGCGTCTATTTAACGATTTAAAAACCCGATGACCTTAGATTTGTATACATACATATATTTTGCTTACTTTGACTTAGAAATACAACTGGATGAGATAGTAGAACAGTGTTTGCTCGAATTTTGTAGAGATATTTTTAACTTATTCGACATTAAACTATGCTATACCTTTTTATCTCTTCGACTTCTAAAAAATGCCAATAAGTACTTTTAGATTTTTGCATTTTTTTAAAGAAAATCGGAGTAGAATTATAATAAAAAGATTTTAAAAACTTGTATGCCAAAAAAAATAACTATAGAAATTTAATTAACTTCAGTCTATTGTATCCTATTCATATTCAGCTTCACCATAAAAATTTCGTGAGGAAACTGCTGCACCAATAAAAACTAGTGATGTAAAACTTACAATGCTCAAATAGATGTCTCCTAGCTTATCCTTCACGAAATGTGATCTAACTATGTATATTGCATATTGCTGAAAGAAAAATTCTTCCTGTACAGTTACGATACACGTGATCTTAAAATTAAGCAGTACTACTAAGATTGTAGTATGAGCTACACGTGTTTACTCATTTGATCTTAGCATGCAGCCTAATTACAGCAGATATCTGTTCAGTGCCAAATTCAAATATATTCAAATCATCTATTATAGATTAAATCAGGATAATCTTATAATATAACTCCGTACTCAGTGTACCTTGAGTGTAAGATCCTAAGTATAGTAGTTGAACATTGATTGAATTCAATTTTTCAGCAATAAATTTTCAGAATAATTGTTTATGTATAAGAGTCTTTACAATTTTAAGACCTTATCAGATCATCGTAACAAATCAGTAACAGAGTTAAGTAATAAGTTTTTTGCATAATAAATTACTAATGAACGAGTGATGAATTGTCCATAGACTTACAAATAAGGAGTACGTTAGGCTTTTGGATTAATGGCATGGTTTTTTTTCTCCAAAATTCTTTATAAGCTTATTGTTAAAATAAAATTATCAAGAGATTGATGGAAAAGTGGTCTTTAGAGTCTTAGACTGAAACTCGGTCCTACGTATTACTGTAGGGTTGGATTCGCCATGTAATAATAAGTTATAAAAAAGTACGTTGCTTGATTTTACAGACATAAAAAGTTCATTATTAATCATAATACTAATAAATTAGTCATTTACTTAATTAAGTGCCTATGTATTGGGCTTATGCCACAGCCTCAATGAAAAGACAAAGAAGGAGAGGTACGAGCTCAAGTCTATGGTGCGTCAAAACTGCCTTCCTCTACTCATACTTGTTTGCACAATATCTCGTTTACTTTGCTCTTTTGAACTGCCTTATCTGTTGTAACAACGTGATATCAAATAATGTATATGAGTAATTCTATATGTATATGACGATAGTACTATAGTTCTCATTAGTCGCATTAATATAAAATAATCGAAAAATTCCGTTACAACCTGTTTAAAGTATGAGGTTTATTCTCTATAAGTAATTGTCTGAGAAAACTATTAAAAAATTTTGGTTTGAAAATATTCGTATGATAAATTAAGTTTTGTATTGCAAACTATTTTGGAAAAAATTTGTTTATTCTTGCATATTATTTCAGTTGTCAAATAATGCTAATTAAAGTATATTAAACTTCAATTACAAGAATATTTATAGATTTTTAAATGTGGTGGGAGAGACTGCAAATAAGTAAAAACTTAATGTTTCTCAATTTTTCGATACTTTTTTTGTTTAATTAATAGTTATCGTTTAGAGAAGTCTTACAATTTTTCCAGGCATTAGATAAAAAAATTGTAGCCTAAAAATAAACCCAAAAATGATGAACTGTACATTAATAATATTGGGATAACCCGTTTTTCATTAAATGTTTCCAATATTACGTTAAATTAATAAATTAATTTTACAAAAAAACTTTTCGTTTTAATACTATATATTAGCAATCAGGTACATAACCAGATATATCCTTTTTTAAACACAAGAGAATGAACTTAAGTTTGAAAAGTGATATGTAATGCACAACTAGCTTGTACATGTAGTCGGATTTCGTAGGAAAGAACTAAAAGCACTAAAAGTCTTAGTTAAAATATTAGTTTTCTATGTATGTTATTACTTGAATGTTACAATACTGAAAATCGTATTTGGATCATAACTTATATTCAAAACAGATAATTCAATTGAGTGTGTTTCATTTAAACTATTAAAAATTAAAATGTAACAATTTAATCTATATGGCTATCTTTGCTCATAACAGGCATAATTTTTTCCTTCAAAAATTTTTGTGTTATTTGTTTGTTGATTGTATTATTCGCGATGAATATCTAGTATAAGATGAATACTGAATAATAGTGGCAATATTAGATCAAACGCCTATTGTCCTCAAGCTGTTCGCATATTTACAGTAATACCTTATTCCACAACTATAAATAATATTGTCAGTCATCTTGCAACTTAACAATATTATTATTTTCTTCCTAGTATTCAACTTACATGATCTTATCGTAATGCTAAATATGAAACAGATTGCTGTAGCTGATACGTGCCTGTAAAAAAACTTTTAAGCCCAGTTTTGTCATTTTGGAAAAATCGTGTACATCTTCGAAATTAAGATTTGTTAATTAAAATTTCCTTTTACTCTACCAACTAGTTTCGGCCTCTATAGCTAGTGTACTAACACCATTTGCTTTCATAACGCCGGTAAGTACTATTCTATTCAACGCTATGTCACATAAAAACCTTGTTTTCGTATTTATTTATCAGAAACCAAGCAATTTTGCAATAATTTCTCACCGAAAAAGGTTCAATCCCTCGCTATAGTCCATGCGACGCTCTGTATAGTTTGGTATGTCGTCTGTCTTTCTCACTCTTCTGTGACAACATAACCTTATGTAGTTTTTACCTCGGTTGTTAATTAACTTCTTCTCTCAAAAAGACCCTCGAGATGTTCAATAAAATTCAAGACGATCATTAGATATTTTTTCATTATTTATAAAATTTCCATCAATAGTTCATTCTTAACAAGTGAGGTAAATGCAATAGAAGCGCTTAAAAAGGCAACAGCCCATAAACCTACATGTAAAAGTCAGCTAAATATGAATATTAATTACTCGGCTTCTAGGAACCCTCGTGCCTTTAAATTTTGACAGTGTCATTTTTATTACTTTGTTTTATTTGTACACACATTTTCATTCAATTCTCATTGTTAATTCATTTACCGATAGAACTACCTTAATATAGCAATATATCGTTGAAATGATGATGCAGCAATTTAAACTTTTACCAGTTACACTGTGTACTGCCTCGGCTATTCACTGAATTGTTCAAACTCGACGAGAGTAATTAGCTTCAGCAGCTGTAAGCTGTTTTTTCCGAGTTTAGCTTGTATTGTATCATCATTTTTATTAGCGTAATAAACCAAGTACATCAACTATATAGCCGTCGGTGGGGCAAAGTGTAAATGGTTTGCACAAATTCACTTCTTTTTGTCCAGAGTTTTATTTCTGTTGGTAATCATTATAATCTTACTGGGTGATGTAAGTACACTATAAAAAAACTTTTATCAAGAGTGATAAGGTATAGAACAAACGAATAGTCAAAATACTATAGTGACTAAACGGATTGTAGTTGCACACATGCCTCCAAGGAAACCAGGCATAGTGTCGGTACTTACATTATTTGATAAATAAACATTACTTATACCATGAAATATACACATCTCCTTTATACCGAATACCTTGCGATGAGTATTTAATATAACTGTAGCGTAATTGTCTTTCGTTGTAAGTAACGTTGCACATCCACCTGGTGAACTATTGATATTCTTAGAATTATCTTTACAAGGACACATGCAGTGTGATGTATAAAATGATTTAACGATCCCTAATACCCCGTTAAATCTCGAATTATAACCTTGAAGTAACACTAGTTTTAATTGAACGCGAATTTCTTTAATATCAACACTTGGGAAAATTCCTCTGTTTCTTAAAAAATTTCTTTTAGCAATGAAAACATTTCCTTGATTGCTGTATTGTCTTCGTGGTTTACGAAGAAATCAAAAATAATACTATTTATTTGTGACCATAATTTAGAAGGTGATAAAAATATGATTGCGTATTTCGTACTAAATTTATTTATCCTTGTATCTTGTTTTGCCCTCCATATAATATGAGCGTGTTTATTATTATATCGATCTTCTGGGGCAAATGGCTTTTGAAATAAAAAACACTTGTTATTTTGTTTTTATACGACGTTTCTGTTGCTGGTTTGTCTACCTCTTCAGACTTTTATTAACAAAAATACTTAACTACAATGACCGACATGAAAACTTCGGGTACATTTTTAAAAATACAAATGACAGCGGATTACCTTATGGTTAAACTATGAAGAAATTCATTGCACGTATCGAGTAAACGACTCTAACGCAAGTTAAATTGGCAAAGGCCTCATCAGAATTCTATGGTTTTTTTTATAATCGCGTACGTGCGAATCAAATATTGTGAAAAAGGTACAACGGCCTGCCTTGATAAATACATGGCAATTGAATCTTCTTTCATACTGTTTAACGAAGTATTACAAAAAAAATCTTTTATGGTCTTCAACCTTTGCAATAATTGTCTGTAGGTAGTCGAAATTAGCATATAATTCTAAAATTTACCTTTAATATTATTGAAAATTAAAGTTCTATTCATTTTTAGAGTAAAATTATTTATTAAATGAAAATAAAAAATTTCTGTTACAAAAACCTTTGCTAAATCAATGTTTTTAATCGTAATTAATACTGATTATTATTAATTATTTTTGAAAAAAGTAATAACTACTAATCGTAAAATCGAACTTCAATTAATAAAGTTGTTTTATTATTTATCGTCTCTGTTTGTTCGAAAGCCCTTAGCAAAAAATTGGCACAAAAACTATCCCTATCCTTATCTTTGCCAAATACATTTATAACTTTTTATAATTTATTAAGTTCAGTGCATAGTTTAGTTATGGTACCAATTGATTATGACGTGGAAATTCTATACATTTATTTTCTTACAAGGATTCACGTTCTGATGCAAAATTAAGGCCAGGAATGAGTTGCTGATAAGCATTTGGAACAAGTTTCAACAGCTTTAACAAAGTTGCGGCTTATGTATTTTTCATGATTTTTAACAACGTGTATATAGGACATGTTGTCAATTTTTCTTCAAAAAACGACGTATGGAAGAACTGGTCGACTATTTTACGCCAGAAAACTCTTGTACTCAGTCTTATCAAATTAATAAACAATTTACAATATTATTAGCGACGAAAATTTAAAAATATAATTGGACTTAATGCAGTTAAAAATTTTTACCATAGCCTGCAACATGATATAATTTGTATTTACTAATAATTTCTTATTTTTCTCTTGTTTTGGTCGATTTTGAAACGAAAACACTCTAAGGTAATAATAACATAATTTGTTCACTATTTAATGACCTGTATTGTAGGCAAAAAGATTTTGTTTCTTACAAATTAACGCATCAAAAAAATTTATTTTTCCTAACTTCGCCTTTTTTGAGTCATTAGAGTGTTTTAGGTAGAAATAATCGACTTAGCCGACAACTTGCATAGAGCCAGAGTGTCCGAACGATCCTAGGGAGGAATACACATTTGTGATAAAAACAACTGATTGTAACTGAAATACAGAAACAACCGTTTTGGAGCACAGCGGAAAAATCATTAAAAAATTATTGAATATCATTGATTTTGAAATTGGTAGAAGATTTACTTAAATAGAAAAATTACAATCAAAAACAAAACTTTTCTATCAATTAAATGTACCATACAACGCAAAGTTCCTCAATAAAATGGCATCAAGCTTTATTTTTTAGTATCTAACACTTACCAAAGGTGCATCCTGCAGAGAAAACTCCTTAAGTACATTCAGAAAAATCTAAATAGTTTTTTTATCTAATAATATTTGTAACCTTTTGTCAAATGTTGCTTCCCAGTCATAAAGAACGTCTTATGGATTTTGATTTGATTGATCAATACTTGCAAAAGTACTATAAATATCATGTAGACAGGATGCTTAAATATCAAAATGAGTAAATGTATTTCTTTTTCTAAAAATACATTTCATTATCTATTTTATGTAGACTTAAGTCGAATCATGTGACTTTAAAGTGCAGCAGTATATCTATTAACTTTTATACCCTGCACATGTTTGCCGTGTTAAAAGTTTTGCCTGATGTTATAACTAATTTCTTAAATCTCAGAAGCAACTGTTAATTTATTGTGCAGCTGAACATCCGTCAAAGTTTGGCCCTGTAAAATTTTTAATACTTTTTTAGGCCTTTTATCATAAATTTCAATCGAAATAAGGTTTTGGTTAGTTACACGTCTTTCAGCTAGTATGTTTTCGAAGTTTTTTAATCCTCCCGTTAAATTTACTTGATCGGTAGGTTTAAGGAGTTTTATGGAGCCTGTATTAAAAGTTATGATCTTATTCAGGATATTTACATGAAAATCTATATTATCTAATACTAAGTGTATAAATACCTCTGAATGAATTAAATTTTCCTTAGACATTGTGCCATAGCTATATTTTAGCAGGCATTGTGTTAAAAATTAAAGAACCACTTGTCAAGATGCAAAGAAGAGGATTTACAAATATCAATAATTTGCTCGATTCAAATCTCGATGTCATATTATATACATTTCCAAGTATACAGAAGATACTACAATTTTTGGTTACACTGTTGCCATTAGCTATAATTATGCATTTCAAAGTACGTTTAGCAATATCGCTTTTTTTATGTTATCAAAATCAACTTTTCCAAAATAAGTTGCAGTTAATCTGGTATCAGTAAATTTAATATTTATAAGTAAAACGTTGTTCGTAAAAATTAAACCTCAAATTTTGTTCGTTACACGATGGTGAAAACTTAAAAAAAACAGAACGAAAACCTCTTCTTATTATCTCAGCAACTTTTTCTTAAATACGTGATTCTCTACTTCTCTACTTCCCAGTATTTGTTTTGCTGTGTATCTCACCATGTCTCTTTAGCACTGCACAAGTCTACTAGTTTAAGTTTTATTGTCGATAGTATACCTACTGTTTTTTACATTACTTCTGAACTAAGCCAGTGTTAATTGACAGTTGTCATTTACTATGTATGTATGTACTCAAAAATATAATTTCTTAAAGACTCTCCTTTAGCATATTTTTTTACCTCCAGTCAACTATTTTACTATATTTGTACTGTACATTTGTACTATATATATATTCACGAATTATGATGTATCGTTACTTTTCCACTTCGTTCTTATAGACTTAAGATCAATTTTATCTACGTAGACTTATCGTGAAATTATTTTTTTTATATTTTGTACCTTATTGTAGTCATTAAATTTATTTATTTTGCTTACAGATGAACGAGACGCTATACAAAAAAAAACTTTTACGAAATGGGTCAACAAACATTTAAAAAAAGTGAGTCTGTTTTTATTTAGTTTATGAATAACATGAAGATGACATTTTTATAGTTTTAAATAAAGAAATAAAGATGAAGAAAAATTTATATCCCAAATTCCGAAGTTAATATTTTGGATATGCACTGTTCGGGTGTGCAGTAACTTATATTAACCTGGCGCACTTACCTATTATGCGGTCAACTGCCCAACTAAACAGTGCATATCTAAAACTTTTACTTCAGGATTTAGGATGTAAATTTCTCTTACATCTAGAATCAAATAGTACACTGTCACTACATCAGGACTATGGATGTATGCAGCGTACTCTTTGAGATTCTCGATGTCGCCATTATCGAGATCAGATTTCAGTATGTAAAGTATTTTCCTTGTAGCTGTGTTAAAATTTGTTGATTTTAATCCTTCATCTTTATAAATTTACTTTAAATTTTTTCTCGTCCTTCTCAGATAGGCAAGTATTCTAAGCGACGTCAAATACAAAGCTTTTTTAACTAACTCGATTGTAAACTGACCTGTTGGAATACTTTCACATAAATTCATCGCTTATAACACATTTTAGGTGGCCTTATATACTTGGAGGAATTGTATTTATGAAAGATTTGTCTGACTGTATCATTATTAAGAATAATTAGTTACTTCACAAACTCAGTTAATAGCTACCATTTTTAGAATTGTTCCAGATTTCTAGACAGCTTCTTGGCAAATCCTTTTTCTGTTGAAGTAAATTTATATGTTGCGGAGCCTGAAGTCAAGATGGGATTAAATTATTATCGAATATTGCGATTGCACTACACGCAAGTTTGAGCCGTCATAACATATAATATTTCAACAACACAAGCGCCAATCACCAGTCGATGTAAGGCCTTTTCTGGCCACTTTATTCTTTAATAAACAATTTAATAAGAACACGTAAACCAATTAACAAATAACCCGTGCACTTACTAGCCGCTTTATTGATTAATAGATAATTAAATAATAATAAAATAAGTGCCTATCTATTAGTGACACAGGTTGCTTACTGACCGCTTTACTTATTAATAATTCATCAAAAAATAACACAAGTGTTAATCTTTAGTTGACCTGCGCCCCTAGTGGCCAATTTATAAGTAAACAAATTATGCGATGATAACAAAAGTGCCAATTCCCAGAGGACCCAAGGTGCTCACTGGCTGCTTTATTAATTATTTAATAGTAAAATATTAACACAAGAGCTAATTTCCAGGTAACTCAGGGTTCTTTCTGGCCAATTCATCTATTAACGAACCATTATATAATAACACAAACGCAAATTACGAGTTTACCTTGGGTGCTTACTGGCTGCTTTATTATTTAATAAATATCTCCCTAATAACATAATTGCCAATTACTAGGTGACCTAGGTACTTACTAGCCACTTTATAATTTATTTATTATTTATTTATTGCAATACGGGAAGGTGGGGTTTCTAGAGCCAGGCGGTTCAAAGGGGCCACTTAATTTTTCGAGCATTAAAATACGTTTACATCCTAATTTTTTTTTTTCATTGAAAGCATTAAACATATTGGTAAAAGGTATTTGCAGGGCAAGAAAGTGTCAACAAAAAAAGAAAGTCTTTAAAAAAAAAAAAAAAAATGTTGAAGTTTCAAGCTTAAAGTTAACAAGCGGCATTATTTTTGAAAAGCCTGGAAAAAAATGAGACAACACTCGAATCAGTTATATTATAAGCCCAGTCGAAAGTTTAAAATCTTAACTTTTAATACATTTTTTTTTTAAGTGCAATAAAAATTTGTATTCATTCATAGAAAAAAATTGAAATGTGAGGCATTCGTAACCACAACTGGTGAAGTAGACGGTGCGAGCGCTCGTGTCCTGTATCTCAGTGCACGAATTTATCACAGCTGCTGGTAGTTCCTAACCTTTTTTACTAAGCTCGTGTTAGACTGGGCGAAATCACAAATTAAACGGAAATATTGATTCGCCCGCAATTTTTTCGCGCCATCTTGTTAAACATGTGCTACTGTATGGAGTTGTAAAGTTTGCCAGGCAGAAATGTGGTCAGAAATTGTTCAAACAAATTTTTTTTGAACAAATTATAAAAACTAAATTTTTCGAGAAACAACAAATAGCTTTTTATTTTTTGGCTCATTCCAAACACATAACACAGGCCTGCAAGGTTTTTTTCTTTTCAGTCCAATAGTCATATCCTAAGTATTTTTTTGCGCTGAATCCGAATCCGTTAGCCAAATTGCCCTATCACGTCAGGATTTTGAGCAATCATAACTTAAAAGTTCCAAAAAGCGTGTTTTTTGCACTTTTGTGCGTTGAATTTCTTAAAACTATGGAATGATAGGGCAAATTGGACTACGGGATCGTTTTCAGCATGCCAAAATCTACAGAAAACCATACCAAAAGCGTGAAATTTGAAAAAACTTTTTTTGTAATACTGAAAAGAAAAACTTTTTGGCGCGAAATCAACGATTTTTATCAACACATGATCGGTGCACCTCGTTTTTTTATAATTTAAATCAATAAAATTCATGTAATTAATGTTAATAAAGTCACCTATTACGAGCACATAAAGTTATGCTATGAAAATTCAAAATAGTGGACACAAAATGGCGTTTAATAACATGGGAAAGTGATTGTTTCCGACTGTAAGAAACACCGATATCATTCTTATCTTATTATATTTTTATTAAATCAATTTCATACAATAATTATATTATATGTCTTTTACGATAATCATACAAACATTGAAAAATAAAACATTCACATAACGTTTATATCATAAATAAATAATAAATATAACTCATATTCGATATCAGAAGATAAGTTAATCTTGTTGATACTGGAATGCAATCTCAGAGAGATTCGGAATGATAAAAAGTACCTAATTACTGAAACTTCTCAAGTCTCTAACGTTTTATGAACAAGATGAACTTGTTACAAAGATTTTTAACAACGCTTTCGTTTGTTTTTCAAACTGCGGGATGCACTTTGTCTATTGTGTGACTCGTGAGGTTTATCTCTTTTCAGAGTTCAACAGTAGTCAGCAAGCATAGCGGCATTCCAGTTCCCTTGATAATGTCGCTCCATTTCTTTTCAAATCTTGGTGAAACCGTTCACCTTGTTCTTTACTAACATTACCGAGATTTTCTGGGAAAAAAGTTAAGATGAGAGTAGAGAAAATGGAGTTTGTAGCTCATGTTGCAACCCATCGCTTCCAAACTTTTCAGCATCTCATCGACGAGAGTTACATAGTTCTTGTCTCGGTTGTTCCCTGAAAATCCCGTAACAACTTGTTTGAAACTCTGCCATGACTTTTTTTCTTGTCTATTCATCACTTTCTCAAAGTTAGGATCTTTTATGAGTGTTCTGATTTGAGGCCCTACAAATACACCTTCCTTGATTTCAGCATCACTGAAGCTTGGGAAACTTTTTAACAAATATTTGAAGCAATTTCCTGATGTATCTAAGGCTTTCACGAATTGTTTCATAATTCCAAGTTTAATGTGTAAAGGAGGTAATAATATTTGTGTGGAACTAACAAGTGGTTCTTCTTTTACATTTAGAGTACCTTTTATTAACATTTTCCTTTGGGGCCGATTTTTCCTCTTCCAGTGTTCTTGTCGCGAACGACTGTCCCACTCACAAATAAAACAAGGATATTTTGTAAATCCTGCTTGCTGTCCTAAGATCATTGAAATTATTTTCAGATCGCCACAAATTTTCCAATTATGTTCCTCATACTTGACTGCCTCCAAAACAACACTTAAATTAGAATGTGATTCATGGAGATGCACAGAGTGTAAGATGGGGATGGACGCATATTCATTACCAGCACACCTTTCAAACTGTACTTGGATGAATCAAAAAAAATCTCCAATTTTCTGCGTCCTATTCTAACCCTAATTCCTTTATCAAACCAGGAACATCATGGCAAACAACAAGAGAATCTCTATCGGAAAAAAATTTATGAAACTCTTGCTCACGATGTCTAAACCATGAAAAAGTTGTTCCTTCAGCAAGCATATTGCGTTCTTTCAGTCTTAAGCCCAGAAGCTCAGATTTCTCTTCTGAAAGATTCAAATCTCTCACCAAATCATTGAGAGACATTTGATCAAAAAGTCGTGTCAATGTATCAAATTTTTTTATCTCAGCTTCTTCACTTTGATCAACTTCCATTCCGTTATCGACCCTAAAATCTTCAGATTTTTCATCAACTTGTTTAGGTACGAGAAATGTCGTGATTGCAGTTACAGGAACGGTTTAGTTACGGACGTAACATCTGCGTATTGAATGGATTTTTTGTTTTTATTGTTGTAACCGTAAAGATTTCCACAAGAACAGAAATAACAATCCTCATGACTAGAAGGCTCACGCCAAATTACCGGCTGACTGAAAGGCATATGCACTTTCTTTCCTGCGTTCCACATCTCCAGTGTTTTGACACAAGAAGTACAAGCTGTGCGTGGAACCCATTGCCTGTCTTGGTGCAAAATCCTCATGTTAAAATAACTCTCACATAACTTTGTTATTTTTTCATTTATCGTTAGTTTTTGGTTCTTGTTGCAATATCTACCACATATGTAACAAAAACCATCTGGATCATTCACACACTGTCTTGACATCTTGAAGATGTTAATAAAAATACGAACGTGATTTAAAAAAATTTTTTTTATACAATTATGTAACTGCTGGATATGATTGTTTGGATCTATACTTGAAATATTGATGAATGATGAACGGAAACTAACTGATACACATGACAATATTATGGATAATGAAGTTTACGTAGCGAAACCATTCTGAAAAGTATGAAAATACATATCACATAACAGAAATGAAAACGTTAAGATTACAATCTTTGTGTTCCTGAACAAACCTTAGAATTATAAAAATATACTTGACAATGATTTCTTAAAATAATGAGCTTCAGCATCTTCTTTACAATAGAAATACGTTTTCTCTGCATAGATACAACAATAAACTTAACTTTTATATTTTATACACTTTTTAGTCACGAAACCTACGGTCTTGATACTGTATGTCAATTGTAAGCCAATAAAGAAATGTGCAGTTTAATTTGACGTTAGTAGCGTGGTGTCAGTTCCGGTGTGTGGTTGTTAGCAAGATAAAATCATTTGGTCAATCAATATAAGTTCTTTACACTATAATAAAATATTATGTTCTTAAAAAAATTAAACATCAAATAAGGTCTCGTAACTAAAAAGAGTATGAAATATAATGATTTATAAGTTAAGTTTATTATTGTATCTATGCAGAGAAAACGTATTTCCATTGAAATGAAAATGCTGAAGCTCATTATTTTAAGAAATCTGTGATCTTTGTGCTGTGCAGATGCATAAAAATATTTTCTTTTTAAATATTCTGTACGAAGAGCTTATGCTCCTTTATCTGCATCCGTATGGGAAGGCGTTTAATCATAATAAATAAATGTTTTCTAGTTTATCAAATTAAAAATGGTAATTTAAGTTGAACAGTTTTTTGTTTGAGTGAAATTTCAGTAACGGCTGCCTATCATGCTAATGTTTCCCTCTGCACCAAATAACTGTTGTGGAAGTAACTTTATATTAGGTGGCTATCCTGACGGGATTTTTTATTGCCTTATTTAAAATGGTTTGTCCTTGCATTGATCTCTTGGGGTCAATAATAAAAATTTGTCCACAGCATTTTCGACGTAAAATTATACGGTCTTTCAGAATTCGAAATAAAAAATGGAGCTTCCCGTATGAAAAATACGACTTGACCTCAAAATGACCTTGAAATTGAGGTCAAGGTCAAATTTGAGGTCACCATGAGATGTCCCCCTTTGTACCTAGCAACTTTTGTTCAGGTCATTTTTTAATAGGTGGCACCTCTGGCCGAATATTTAGATGCATATATTAAAATGGCCCACCGTGTATATACACACTTCATTTTAAAATTAGGCGCTATACCACAACATTTGTCATTTTCGTATGCTATTGTCAGATGACATCGCTGCTTTCATCAGAGTGAAAACTAATTTCGAATGACTCAATTTATCCAAATTTCAACTTATTATATCAAACTTGACTTCCCCATACAGTAGCACATTTTTAACAAGGTGGTGCACAAAAATTGCAAGCGAATTAGTGTTCTCAGTTGATTGCGGTTTTCTCCCTGCCTATATAAAAAAAGTGAGCAGTGTCAAGTGTTTGTTATTATTTGGTGTACCTGTTCGTAGTCGAAAAACTTTTTACCAGCTATAGTTAGGCAATACAAAAAGAAAGGTAATATGAAAAAATGGGGCAAAGGCTAAATATTGCTGGCCGTCACCTAAGCAAAGAGCGAAAAATTCTTCGAAGTGTAGCCCTACAACTTGATGTTCTTCGAGTAACGGTAACGATAAAAATGTGATAATTCTTAAGTCTTAAAGTTTGTCGAATTTAAAGCAGTATAAAATTCTTCAAGTTTCCGTAAGATTGTTAATCAAACGATAAATAATCTAATTATGTGTTCATTATAAGTTTGCATTCAGTAATAATGCTCGTAATATGTAAATTTAATATTCTATTCATTTAATGTTTACAGTATTAAAATTCGAATTTCTAGATATTTTGCATTTGCAAGAGCAAATTTTTTGATATTTTGCATTTGTGACTTATTTTATAGTTATTTATGTTTATTATCTTGGTCATTCTCTCATCTCAGACTATCATAAAGATATTTTCTAAATGAAAAAATGGACGTTTCTCTCTCTCTCTCTCTCTCTCTCTCTCTCTCTATATATATATATATATATATATATATATATATATATATATATATATATATATATATAATATGTGTGTATATCTCCCTATATTTTATAGTTACTTGTGTGGGGCATTCCATATATCCCCCACAGCCCCTCACAGACCCTCCACAGTCCCCCCCCCACAAACCCCCACAGCCCCTCCACAAATAAGCTGAAATTCGCCCGTTTTCATCGCTAATTTGACATTTTCTAACTTTTTCCTTGGACCCCCCACACAATTTTGCCTGTCCCTCCACAGACCCCCACAGGCCCCCCAAACCATTTTTCATACATCATGTCATGTTTGCTTGTTAAATTATAAAACATTAATAAGTGACTTTCACTTTATTACCATAAGTATTGCCGATTTATCTATAAAAATCGTCAAGTAAAGTCAATAAATTATGTAAGAATCTCTTTCCAACCAATATTTTCTATTTCTGTATTTTTTTTGCCTTTCTACTTCAATAAATAAATTATTTTTATCTTTGTATCTTGATAAAGCCACATATACTTGCCCATGAGAAAATAAGGGTTCTTTAAAATACAAACCTACATTATCGAAACTTTGACCTTGGGATTTGTTTATTGTCATAGCAAATGCCACAACGATTGGAAATTGTTTCCGATACAAAATAAACGGTTATGTTAAGGAATTGCCTGTGTCTAAAGTTATTCTTGAAATGAAGACTCTATTTCCAATTTTTTCTCCAGCTATTATTTCTCCTTCTATATTATACTGTAATAATTTTGTGATTCGTAAACGTGTTCCGTTCTACAGTCCATCTGATATACTTAAATTTTTCAGTAACATCACTATTGTACCAATTTTTAGATTTATTTCATGAGGTGGGAATCCTTCACAAATATTGTTTAACATTTTCACCGAAAAATTAAAATAAATATTATCGTCTGATTTATCAACCCCTTTATAAGTTGCGTTATCTATACAATAGTAAGTTTTAATGCCTCCAGTTATTTTTTTAAGAATTTTATTATTTAAATAAGAGGTGTACTCGTTATGTAATGTAAGTATAACACTATTCATCGAACAATTGTAGATATAAGAAAATATTCGAGAACATTTATGGTTTGAGGTCCAATTTTTAGGAATGTTGAAAGTTTTTATTTTTCCTTTCTCAATTTTTAATAATAATTTTTAAAATCCCTTATCGTTAGAACGAATATTGATTTCTAATTTTAAAATTTAAAATGAGTTCCATAAAAATAAAGATTTAATAGTTAGTTCAAGTACAATTCTTATATTACCGTTTTTTATCACTGAGAGAATCTGACGAAAATCACCTCCTAAAATAATTAACTTACTTTCAAATTATTTTTCAGTATTACATAAATCTCTTCACGTTCTGTCTATGTTTCCAATGTTTTTTTTGGAATCATTAAAGCCTCATCCTAAATAATTGAATCAACTTCTCTTAATTTTTTTTTCATCTGACTCGAATTCTGGAAATGCACTCTCTATATTATTAAGATCTAAAAAAAAGGCTAAAAGTTGTATGACTGGTTTTCCCCTTAGGAAGCGAAATCAATGCTATGCCAGTCTATGCCATTGACAGGTTTTTTTATTGTGAGAAATAAAAAAATAAATTAACGTTTTATATAAATAAGTGTTTCCTGACCCTCCAGAACCATCTATAAAGAAAATATCATTTTTTGTTCGCAAATAATATGAAATATATTTTTCTGGTCATAATTCAAACTTTTATACATCGAGTTAAACATTTCTTTACTAAAACGTATTTCATCATCTATATCTTCTTTTTTACGCTGCATTTTTTTTTATGTAGGTAAATTGAAGTATCCACATGATTTATCTTCTAAATTGAAAATTTGGTTAATATGTAGAACAGCTGAATTATTTTTATTATTAGGCAAACCCTTCGTAACAAATTCTTTGTATTTATTCCATATTTTATCACCTCGAACGTTTTCTGAAATTGAAAACCAAGCAAAAAATTGTCATAATTAATATGGAAACATAACAGCAATTGCTTCTTAAAAAATATCATCGATTTTTTTCATCATTGTCTATTAAACCCATTACAATTGCAGTATCTTTGAAAGTTTCATGTGTTTCCCCTTTGTTCGTTCTTTTATCTTTTATCTTTGAACGATGTCGAACCAGTTACTTCATTTAATACAAGTTAAACAAAAAATTTTTCATGATCGTTTAGAGATACAATGTTTAATCGGCCAATGGCAATATTTTTTGTAATATTTATCCTTTATAATTAATATTTAATTGAAGATTACTATTTGAATTTCTATATAATTGAATACCATTGTTCAAGTAATTAACTATAAACATTAAATAAATCTAAGTAGCTTTTAATTTCAATACTTAAACCATAAGTCCTATTTTTTTTAATTGTGTTAATATATTTATCACTACATTTTACATTCTGATAATAATCGTTTTCTACGATGAATTCATAATAATTTTGCCATTCATTTACAACATTATTGATTACTAAAGAACGAGCTCTCATGTAAAAATCTTCGTCACTACACAGAAAATGAGAAAAAGTTCTGAATAAACAATTTCCGTCCCCTTTTACGCTAACTTTTATATTGTTTATTTTAATAATTTTTTTAAAAATTAAGTTTGATTTGAAAATAAATTTTAATAGTTCAAAGTACAAACGATTCTTCTAATTCACAGTGTGGAATGCTGTAAAAAAATTATTTCCATATTTGTCATTGAATCTGAAAATGAAAAGTTTTTTCTAACCACTCATACCAATTGATAAAATATAGAATGCATGATAATAACAAAAATAATATGAAGTATATGTAATATGAAATTTAAATAATTTATATTTGATTAAAGTAATTAAAACTTTTCGTTGTTTAGAATGTTATTAATAAAAAAATAATGTAAACCTTTTTCTCTTAACATAACAGAGAGTTCTTAAAAAAAACTCTCACGTACCACAATAGTACCTTCTGGGTGGTGTGGAAATTTACTGATTAATATATAACTAAAGCTTATTGATGAAGATCAAAAACTTTTCTTCCTCGCGAAATTCTGGACACCAACCTCTCCCCACTAACAGATGAAATTCAAAGACTCTCCTCTCAAGTTAGAACAGTAGTGGGTTGGGCTCGCGGAGAGTGCCGGGGGGGCGAAGCTCCATTAGTATATATATCGAGAGAGAGAGAGAGAGAGAGAGAGAGACACACACTGCTTCGCTTTTTAGAAATATTTACATTGTGTGTGCCTTTTAAAGCTGTGATTTTTACTTTTTACTTTTAATTGTGCAGTAGTCTTTCTACGTTGACTTTTAACTTAGATTGTTTGCTGTATTTCTATTCCTATTTATTCATAATACTTAACTTGACTTTTAGTGCTTTCATGATTTGTTTTTATTACATCATTTTTGTTATTATGGATACTTATTTATCTATTTTATTTTATTCTCTTTTTGTCTTATATGGTATTTTCTTTGAGCGTTACCAATGATAGTTGTTTTATACTTTTAACACTTGTACTATAATGTTTTTGCTGTAATTTATTTTTTCAAGCCCTATACAGGAGCCTTGAGTTCTTAGTGCCAAACAAAAACTTATTTACTTTTACTTTGTCATATATGCCCCACCTTTCCCTAACTGTGTTGGGTGATGACCCATTACACTGAATCGCAGGATTAAAGTACTAATTATGAATTAGTGCTAATTTTTAACGGAATTAATGTTATATATATCTGGATTATGAAACAAGAAGATACATATTTTGATCACGAGTGCATAAATTTTTAAGTATAAGTGTCAGTTGTCATGAAATGAATCTTGAGGATAATTTAAAACGTGATCATATTTTTGTCACTAGACAATGTTCATTGGTATTCTTAAAATTGTTCAGATTTAATCCAGAACTAGAGATGTTTTCTTCGTAGCCTTACTTAGTAAGTAGTATACTTTAAAAATTAAATCTTTATCTGGGTTGGTGAGCTGTCCTTCGAAATATGATTGGCGAAGTCTTCGCATGTCATCCCGTTAATGCTTATAACCATTCAGATTTTAAGGTGGTTCTTCACGATGGTGCCGTATCAAAGCGACACGGGACCCTGTGGTTTTCTAATTTTCGATTAGCTTATTATTTGCAACATAAAATATGTTTTACTGGCACTTGACTATAATATCATTGCATTTACGTACAAATAAACAAGCTAATAAAGTCAGAGTAAGAGTTATAAAAAATTTTTTTTTTGATGCAAGGTTTTGAAAATGGCATGTACGCTCCTACTCAAGCAGACGTTGCCGCAGTTTACACGGCAGACATTTCGTTTACGATTAAATATCGTATACTAATTCCCTAATAAGCCCAAACTTTTGTTATATTATTAGAAAGCTGAAAAGTTCTTCTTTCACTACAAACTTTTTGTATTACGATCTTAAGTCTACTTTACGAGATATTACATGATATCGTAGTATGGAAAAGTAACCTACATAACAATACATGTTAAAAGTGCATTTTTTGACTGACTTGTTTTCAAAAATTTGCCTGATAAAGGGACTTAAAATTTTAAGAGAAGATGCCTTATAACTTTAATAACAATCCCTTCAAGTTTCCCTGTAAGTTTAAGTAAATGGGTTAGGTGAAGAACCACCTTAAAAGGTGAAAAGGGCTGCAGCTGGATAAGCCCCGCTTCCTTGCGGGAGCTTGAAACATTAATCTGAGTTAGAGTAGACGCCATTTAAGAGCGCAATGGGCTCAAAGTTCCTCTCAGGAGAGGACAGATCTACCGAGCCTTCTTCCTCTTTTATATCTTTTTTATTTCGTGTATTGACAAAACCCTTTCGGGTAGAGGATGGTGTATGAGAGCGTGGCTCCAGATCGCATCCGTCTCGCCAGATCATAGTTACTTCATCAATGATCAGTTTCTTGTAAGCTACTTAAACATTTTTTTCCTTTTTCTCTCTATTACGATGCAATTGTTTGGAGTTTATTCTCCGATTCTCTCTCCCTCTCTCTTTCTCTCTCTCTCTTTTAGTTTATTCTCCGAATATGTAGATGTCTGAACCTCTTAGTTTTTTTTTACTTGAGAACACTTTATATTTTTCTTCCACTGACATGAGTTCAGCATTTGTAAGTGAAGTCCCGTGTTTCGTTATGAAGCTCGATGTTTATTCTATTGTGACTTCAAAACCTAGTTTGTCCTTAAGAAAGGCGGAAACAGTGTCGGCAGCGTTTGCTGTGGAGGCAAGAGGTCCTAACGCACCATATTTTGATTCAGAGTTTTAACATCTATGAGCTCCTTTTTTCTACCTCTGCAACATCATTAGACAGAGAAGTTAATTTCTCGAGTATTTCTTTTAGCACAGGCTCATTGTGTGACGGAATTTGATTGGTTTTTCGTTTGGTAATGTCCGGAAAGTGGTTAGTTATATTAACTTTCTTTCTTTGTCCAATTGCATCGTCGCTGATTCTAGAGTTGGAGTTAGCCGTATTTCTTATTTGTCTGTTTGACATGTTTCAGCAAATATAGTTAGCAGAAGCAGAAATGGCGGACCAATACAAAACTGAAAGTAGCGGTACGTGGGGGTACTACGACACAGCGTCACGCACAGACTCCCGTTGAACCTAACCTATACGTTTAATCAGTTTTTATGATAATTTTTTTTCTTCGAATCGAAGATTTTCAGCCATTGTTTGATGAACACACGTCGAGCCCGACCTGTTCTGATATGATGCTTTATTGTAAAGATCTCCACTAGTATTCTAAACACAAAAAACATATCAAACAGGCAGGAGCATTCACGGACCGTGCTCACTCTCCGAGAGCGTGAATCAAACTCGCCACTTTATAACTTTATAAATAGTTAAATAATAACATAAGTACCAATCACCAGGGAACTCGAGGCTCTTACTTGCCACTTTATTATTAAGTAAACCGTTAAATAATAACAAAAGTGCCTATTACCAGATGAACTGGGGTGCTTACTTGCAGCCTTATTTATTAGCGAATCATTAAATCATAACACAAGTGTGTGCCAATCACCAAGTTTTCTGGGACTCTTGCGTTATTATTCAGGGATATGATGATTCATATATTGGTCAGTTAGAGCTCCGGGTCACGTGGTGATTGACATTTGTGTCATTATGTAGTTATTTATCAATTAATATAGCAGCCAATAAGTTTGTCTAGTGATTGACGCTTGTGTTGTTAAATAATTTACTAATTAATAAAGAGGCCAGTAAGCGCCCCAGGTTATCTGATGATTTGCGTGTGTGCTATTACTAAATAGTTCGTTAATTGATGAATTGGACAGTAAGAGCCCTAGGTTACCTAGTAACCAGCCCTTGTGTTAATATTTAATTATTAATTAAAATATAAAGCAGCCAGTTAGTGGCTCGCGTTACCTGGTGATTGGCTGTAGAGTTACTATGTGATTCTTTAACCATCAGAGTGAAGAGGAAGCGTCTCAGGTCACCTATCCATTGGTACTCGTTTTATTATTTAATCATTTATGTGTTAATAAAGTATCCTATAAGTGCCTCGGGTTATCTGGTGGTTGGCGCTCGTGTTACCATTCAGTGGTTTACTAATTAATTCATTGGCCAGTAAGTGCCCTGGGTCACCTTATGATTGGCGCTTTTGTTATTTATTAATCAGGTGGCCAGTAAACAACTTGGATCTTGTGGTTAAAGATGTTTATATTGTTTTAATGAAAAAAGAAATCATGGAAGAATGTAGCGTTATTTGGTGAAATGCACTAACGTTCTTCGACCCAATTTAAATTGCGTGCTGTATGTTGATCACTGCTTTTGAGATTGCTACTGTGTACAGATGTGCACATGTGTGTATGTAATATACACATAGATGAGTTAATATTACTATTTTAGTGAAGTAAATTATCAAAAAAAATTTGCATGCATAGCAGATCAATGCAGGTAGCCAATATTGATTAAACGGATTTTTGTAATGTGACTTAACCTACGAATTTTTAAAAATATCTTGGAAGGGAAGCATGATAGACTAAAAATAACAAGTTGTATGTGTGCGCGCGTGTGTGCGATTTTAATTGGCAATTTCAATTTCAATGAGCATTTTGTCAGTGCACTAAGTACATTCTGGACTTTTATGGCTACAGTATCTGTGCTATACACGTTCTAGAACACATACTAATAAATATGTTTATAAGCATACATAACTTCGTCTTTTTTTCATTTTTTAACTTTCGCTCTCTCTGTTAATTTATATATATTCTGATTATTTATGAGGTTCTCGTTTCTGCAGTATGTCACATGTGACGAACTCCATTTTTTCATCATACATTTCTAATAGTATAATTCGAACGATTTAATGGCGATTTTTTTTATCAGTTATCAGTACAGTTAAATTATTTCCTTTTCATGAAGTTTAAGACTTGATAAGAGGAAAGATGATAAGCTCATTAGCAGCGCACGAAATTTATATGTATTCGTGTGTAAGCCTAGAAAGTATAGTATTATATGTTCAAAAACTGTTAAATAATTCAAATTTAGGAACAAATAACTACTGATAGTGGCAAGTTTCCTTTAATCTTAAAGCTTTAAATAAATTTACAGTACTGAATAACTAAAAATGACTTTATCACTGGGATGTAATGATTGTTGCAGATTAAAGGTTGATCTCAAATTTGACTTAGTCTTAAAATAAAAAAATTATAGTACCTATAACTTTGCACTTTGTACTGAGAGGTTTGGGAGATGTTAAAATGCATTTTTCTGACCTGCTAAAGTATTTTAAACGATGTGGTCATCTAGATTTTCTACTGGTGCGTCGTAAGCGATCATAAGTATAGCGTGTATGTGTGTGTGTGAGAAGGCATTTAACGAACGCTAGAAGAAAGGGAACGGAAAAAGAGCCAAAGGGTGAGGTGTGCGAAGTAAGTTCAAGCTTCAACAGGAAGGAGTGTATGCAAAGAGAGAGAGAAAGAAAAGTGACAATCAGCAATTTTTTTTTTGAGTAGATAAAGAGACAGTGTGCAACAAGATCTGGCATTGACAATTGAGTTTCTACATACTTCATCGTTGTCAAGACAATCGTATCAAAGTCAAAGTCACGATCAAGGTCAAATGTTGAATCGTTGGTAAGGTTTTTTTTATATTCAGATCTTACGCCGCGTCCTTGTGCAACTGTTTTGTAAGGCACAAGGTTATGTAGGTTTATACTTTTTTTATGTAGCATGAAAGAAGTTAGCTGTTTAAACACAGTCCCTCAGAACCAAGCAATAGCGGCACACAGCCTCATAATACTTCGAACTCGCAAAAACACCTAGTGGTTCATCGATTATAACGAGCAGACAAGGTCCCTTGTCCCCACGAACGGTGACGACCGTGTCACGCTTCCAAGAAGCATAATTAATACAAGATTGACGACACACCGAGTGGCGTTGATGTTTAAATTTGTACATCATCATTGACGGGTAATGTACGCAAGTCGCATGCTGGTCAAGGTAACGTGTGAGGCGCAAGCACCAAGTGTTATAGTCTCAATTCGCGTTACCATATATTGTCGGGTAAGTGCAATATAGAGTCTTTTTGGACACAATGGCAAGAGAGAGCCTTTTCAAAATTAAGGGCAAAAAAGAGCATTTTCAAATTTCTGAGCAACCGAGAGCCTTTTCAAAATCAATGGCAAGAACGAGTCTTTTCGGAATTCCGTGCAAGCAAGAGTCTTTTCAGACTCGAAGGCTAGAAAGAGCCTTTTCAGATTTCTGAGAAAGTAAGAGCCTTTTCAAACTCTCATGCAATATAAATTTTTTTCGAATAAACTTTTTACGGGGCGTTTACTGGTCACCTTGTAAATTGATAAAATAACACAACCGCCAATCACCACACAACCCAAGGTGCTTACTAGTCACTTTGTTCATTAATAGAATAACACAAGCCCCAATCATCGAAGAACCCAAGGCACCGACTAGCCATTGTGATAATTATTAAAATTTATTAATTAATTATGCAAAAGCTTATGACCAGACCATCCAGGGCACTTACAGCTTTCTACTGATAGCGATTCATTGAAGCCTAGATAATTATTTGATGCTTTTTGATACTAAATAATTTAAAGAGGCACTCGTACTTGTATGAGAATAGGCGCTTCTCTTGTTCGGCATTTATTAACAAAGTGTTAAGTAGGCGCCCCAGGTTGTATGGTGATTGGCACTGAGGTTTTTTTACTAATTAAAAAAGTGACCAGTAAGCGCCCCGGGTTGTATAGTAATTAACGCTTGTATTATTTCCTTAATTAACAAAGTGACCAGTTAGCGCCCCGAGTTGTATGCTAATCGGTGGTGGTGTTATTTTATTAATCAACAAAGTAACCAGTAAACGCCCTGGGTTGTGTGGTGAATGGCACTTAGGTTAATTTACTAATTAACAAAGTGATCAGCAAGCGCCTCAAATTGTATAGAAATTAGCGCTTGTGTTATTTCGTTAAACAACAAAGTGACCAGTAGCTCCCTGAATTGTGTGATGATTGGTTGGTATGTTATTCTATTAATCAATACAGTGACCAGTAAGCGCCCTGGGTAGTGTGGTGATTGGCGGTTGTGTTATTTTATTAATTAACAAAGTGACCAGTTGGCACCCCGGGTTGTGTGGTAATTAGCGCTTGTGTTATTTTATCAAATAAGAAGGTAACCAGTAAGCGCCCCGGGTTGTGTGGTGATTGGGGCTTATGTTATTTTATAAACAATCAAAGTGACCAGTTAGCGCCCCAAGTTGTGTGGTGATTGGCGCACGTGTTATTTTATTAATTAACAAAATGACTAGTAAGCATCCAGTAGTGTGTAGTGATTGGTGGATGTGTTATTTTATTAATTAACAAATTTACCAGTAAGCACTCCGGGTTCTGTGGTAATTGGCGCTTGTGTTCTTTCAGTAATTATCAAAGTGACCAGTTAGTGCCCCGAGTTATATGGTGATTAGCGCTTGTGATATTTCATTAATCAACAAAATAACCAGTAAGTGCTCTGAATTGTGTGCTAATTAGTGCTTTTGTTATTTCATTAAATAACAAACTGACCAGTGAGCGCCTAAGGTTGTGTGGTGATTTGGGGTTGTGTCATTTAATTAATTAACTAAGTAACATTTTATTCATTGATACTAAAAAATTTGAAGAGGCACTCTTACTTATATGGAAAAAGGCGCTTCTGTTATTTTGCATTTATTAACAAAGTGTTGAGCAAGCGCCCCAGGTTACTTGGTCATTAGCACTTGGGTTATTTTACTTATTAACAAAGTGACTAGTAAGCGCCCCAGGTTGTATAGTAATTGGTGCTTGTGTTATTTCGTTAATTAATAAAGTGACCAGTAAGCGCTCTAAATTGTGTGGTGAATGGTGGGTGTGTTATTTTATTAATAATCAAGGTGACCAGCTTGCGCCCTGAGTTGTATGCTATTTGGCGGGAAGGTTATTTTATTAATCAACAAAGTAACCAGTTAGTGCCCTGGGTTGTGTGGTGAATGGCACTTGAGTTATTTCACTAATTAACAAAGTGATCAGCAAGCGCCCCGAGTTGTATAGAAATTGGCGCTTGTGTTATTTCGTTAATTAACAAAGTGACCAGTACGCTCTGAGTTGATAGTGATTGGTTGGTATGTTATTTTATTAATTAACAAATTTACCAGTAAGCATTCCGGGTTCTGTGGTAATTGGCGCTTGTCTTCTTTCAGTAATTATCAAAGTGGCCAGTTAGCGCCCCGAGTTGTATGGTGATTAGCGCTTGTGATGTTTCATTAATCAACAAAGTAACCAGTAAGTGTTCTGAATTGTGTGCTTATTAGTGCTTTGTTATTTCATAAATTAACAAAGTTACCAGTAAACGTGCTGGGTTGTGTGGTGATTGGCGGTTGTGTTATTTTATTAATTAACAAACTGACCAGTGAGCGCCTCAGGTTGTGTGGTGATTTGGGGTTGTGTCATTTAATTAATTAACTAAGTAACATTTTATTCATTGATACTAAATAATTTGAAGAGGCACTCTTACTTATATGGAAAAAGGTGCTTCTGTTATTTTGCATTTATTAACAAAGTGTTGAGCAAGCGCCCCAGGTTACTTGGTCATTAGCACTTGGGTTAATTTACTTATTAATAAAGTGACTAGTAAGCGCCCCAGGTTGCATAGTAATTGGCGCTTGTGTTATTTCGTTAATTAACAAAGTGACCAGTAAGCGCTCTAAATTGTGTGGTGAATGGTGGGTGTGTTATTTTATTAATAATCAAGGTGACCAGCTTGCGCCCTGAGTTGTATGCTATTTGGCGGGAAGGTTATTTCATTAATCAACAAAGTAACCAGTTAGCGCCCTGGGTTGTGTGGTGAATGGCACTTGAGTTGTTTCACTAATTAACAAAGTGATCAGCAAGCGCCCCGAGTTGTATAGAAATTGGCGCTTGTGTTATTTCGTTAATTAACAAAGTGACCAGTACGCCCTGAGTTGATAGTGATTGGTTGGTATGTTATTTTATTAATTAACAAATTTACCAGTAAGCATTCCGGGTTCTGTGGTGATTGGCGCTTGTCTTCTTTCAGTAATTATCAAAGTGACCAGTTAGCGCCCCGAGTTGTATGGTGATTAGCGCTTGTGATGTTTCATTAATCAACAAAGTAACCAGTAAGTGTTCTGAATTGTGTGCTAATTAGTGCTTTGTTATTTCATAAATTAACAAAGTTACCAGTAAACGTGCTGGGTTGTGTGGTGATTGGCGGTTGTGTTATTTCATTAATTAACAAACTGACCAGTTAGTGCCTCAGGTTGTGTGGTGATTTGGGGTTGCGTCATTTAATTAATTAACAAAGTAACATTTTATTAATTGAGACTAAATAATTTTAAGAGGCTCTCTTACTTGTCTGGAAAGAGGCGCTTTTGTTATTTTGCATTTATTAACAAAGTGTTGAGCAAGTGCCCCAAGTTACTTGGTTATAAGCACTTGGGTTAATTTACTTATTAACAAAGTGACTAGTAAGCGCCCCGGGTTGTGTGGTAATTAGCATTTGTGTTATTCTATCATTTAAAAAGGTAACGAGCAAGCGCCTCGGATTGTGTGGTGATTAGCGCTTGTATTATTTTGTTAATCAACAAGGTGAGCAGTAAGGGCCCCGGTTGTGTGGTGATTGGTGTTTGGGTTATATTATTAATTACCAAAGTGACCAGTAAGCGCACCAAGTTGTGTGGTCATTGGCGCACGTTTGATTTTATTGATAAACAAAATGACTAGTAAGCGCCCTGGAGTGTGTAGTGATTGGTTGATGTGTTATTTTATTAATTAACAAATTTACCAGTAAGCACTCTGGGTTCTGTGGTGGTTGGCGCTTGTGTTCTTTCATTAATTAACAAAGTGACCAGTTAGCTTCCCGAGTTTTACGGTGATTATCGCTTGTGATATTTTATTAATCAACAAAGTGCCCAGTAAGCGCCGTGAATCGTGTGGTTATTAGTGCACTGCGGGCAAAAACGGGTTTTTTCGTTCCAAAATCGTAGAACTCGCGAACGGAAATAGATAGATTGATAATTCTTTTTGGATATTCTAGTTCACTTAATGCAGAATATAGGAAACTTATAGGGAAGTATAACATACATTATTCTAACCTCAATAAAAAGTTCGATTCTTGGTTATTTTTGGGAAAAATCAAGAAACAGGCTCAAAAATAAGTAACAACTGAAAAACATGTAAAACTTAATTTATTTATGCCATTATACTGAAATAATCATTTTATATTGATTTTATTTTTATACTGACTCAACATCACCTTTATACACGCATGAAATGAAAATATGCTACTTTGTTTAAAAAATCATTGTAAATCGTCCTAAAAACATTATTATATGAATTATTCTGCCAGATACAAACATAAATCCCAGAACAAACTACTGTAGAATGGGAATTCATATTATTTTGCTGTTTTATAACCTTAAAAATTATTAAAACGTATGTTAGGAAAAAAAAGAAAATTTTCTTCTATATTTAAAAATATTGCTTTATTGTGAAAAAATTTGTGTTATCAATACCTATTTATGCAGCAGTGAAGAGAACTATATCTACGACAATAGTGAAAGTGACGTCGATGAATTAGAATCATTTAACGAGTGGGATAAGAGTGATGATAAAATGTGTATATAATAAAAACGCTGGATAATTAGATGAATAAAAACCTGTTTTTTAATAATTTTTAAGGTTATAAAACAGGAAATCAATATCAATTCTGATTCTACAGTGGTTTGCACTGGGATTTATGTTTGTATCTGGAAAAATAATTTATATGTTAATTTTTTTAGGACAATTTACAATGATGTTTTAAACAAAGTAGCATATTTTCATTTCATGCGCGTATTAAGGTTTTGTTGAGTTAGTATAAGAAATAAAATCAATATCAACTCAATATCCGGGTATAGTGGCATCAATGTATTTACTTTTACATGTTTTTCAGTTGGTACTTTTTTTTTTAACCTGTTTCTTGATTTTTCTGGAAAATAACCAAGAATCGGACTTTTTTTTGAGGTAAGAACAATGTATGTTTTACTCCCCTATAATTTTCCTATATTGTGCATTTAGTGAATTACAACATCCAAAAAGAATCATCAATCTATCTATTTCCGTTCGCGAGTTCTACGATTTTGGAACAAAAAAAACCAGTTTTTGCCCACTGTGTGGCGATTGTGTTATTTTAAAAATTAGAAAGATAACCAGTAGGCGCCCCGGATTGTGTGATGATCGGCGCTTGTGTTATTTTATAACTAAAAAAAGTGACCAGTTAGTGCCCCGAATGTTATATTGATTAGCGCTTGTGATATTTTAATAATTAACAAAGTGACCAGTAGCGCCCTGAATTGTTTGGTAATTGGTTGGTGTGTTATTCTATTGATTAACAAAGTGACCAATTAGTACCCCGGGTTGTGTGGTAATTAGCATTTGTGTTATTTTATCATTCAAAAAGGTAACAAGTAAGCGCCCCGGATTGTGTGGTGATTAGCGCTTGTGTTAATTTGTTAATCAACAAGGTGACCAGTCAGCGCCCCGGGTTGTGTGGTGATTGGTGTTCGGGTTATGTTATTAATTACCAAAATGACTAGTAAGCGCCCTGGAGTGTGCAGTGGTTGGTGGATGTGTTATTTTATCAATTAACAAATTGACCAGTATGTGCATCAGGTGTTGTGGTGATTGACGCTTGTGTTCTTTCATTAATTAACAAAGCGACCAGTTAGTGCCCCGAGTGGTATGGTGGTTAGCGCTAATGATATTTCATTAATTAACACAGTGACCAGTAAGCGCCCTGGGTAGTGTGGTGATTGGCGGTTGTGTTATTTTATTAATTAACAAAGTGACCAGTTGGCACCCCGGGTTGTGTGGTAATTGGCGCTTGTGTTATTTTATCAAATGAGAAGGTAACCAGTAAGCGCCCCGGATTGTGTGATGATCGGCGCTTGTGTTATTTTATAACTAAAAAAAGTGACCAGTTAGTGCCCCGAATGTTATATTGATTAGCGCTTGTGATATTTTAATAATTAAAAAAGTGACCAGTAGCGCCCTGAATTGTTTGGTAATTGGTTGGTGTGTTATTCTATTGATTAACAAAAAGACCAGTTAGTACCCCGGGTTGTGTGGTAATTAGCATTTGTGTTATTTTATCATTCAAAAAGGTAACAAGTAAGCGCCCCGGATTGTGTGGTGATTAGCGCTTGTGTTAATTTGTTAATCAACAAGGTGACCAGTCAGCGCCCCGGGTTGTGTGGTGATTGGTGTTTGGGTTATGTTATTAATTACCAAAATGACTAGTAAGCGCCCTGGAGTGTGCAGTGGTTGGTGGATGTGTTATTTTATCAATTAACAAATTGACCAGTATGTGCATCGGGTGTTGTGGTGATTGGCGCTTGTGTTCTTTCATTAATTAACAAAGCAACCAGTTAGTGCCCCGAGTGGTATGGTGGTTAGCGCTAATGATATTTCATTAATTAACAAAGTGCCTAGTACGCGCCCTGAATTGTGTGGTCATTGGCGATTGTGTTATTTTATTAATTAAAAAGGTAACCAGTAAGCGCCTTGGATTGTGTGATGATCGGCGCTTGTGTTATTTTATAAATAAAAGAAGTGACCAGTTAGCGCCCCGAATTGTATGGTGATTAGCTATTTTGTTATTTTAATAACTAATAAAGTAACCAGTAAGTGCCCTGGGTTGTGTAGTGATTGGTGCTTGGGTTATGTTGTTAATTAACAAAGTAACTAGTAAGCGCCCCAGGTTGTGTGGTGATTGGCGCTTGTATTATTTTATAAATTAACGAGCGGACTAGTAAGCGCCTCTGGTTGTGTAGTGATAGGCGCTTGTGTTATTTTATTAATTAACAAACTGACCAGTAAGCGCCTTAAGTTGTGTGGTGATTTGCGGTTGTGTCATTTTATTAATTAACAAAGTGACCAGTAAGCGCTTTTGTTTGTGTGGTGATAGGCGCTTATGTTATTTTATTAATTAACAAACTGACCAGTAAGCGCCTTAGGTTGTGCGGTGATAGGCCCTTGTGTTATTTTAGTAATTAACAAAATGAACAGTAAGCGCTTTACAGTGGGACCAAATGGAAATTTTTTTTTGAAAATAAGGTATCTTTGGACAGAAAATTTGGATCTTAATGATTTTTTCTTTTATTTTGAGGTTTTTAAACAGTAGATCAAGGGAAAACTGGTCGAAGTATTGATACGGCCTTGGGGGGGGGCAGGAAAAATCCCCCAAAGTGCCACAATATGTGAGAAAACCATTATTTTTGCCAAAAATTGAGTATTTTTATGAAACACTTTATTAAATGGTTTTTAAGGTTGAGTTTAACCTAAAGTTCTCAGTTATGTTTTTTCTGATAGATTAAAGATGGCGGCAGGAATATGGTGGCCAGGACATGAAGAAAAATGCATGATTTTCATTATTTCTTTTTAAATTTAGGTTTTGTTTGCCATAAACTATTCAAAGTAATAATATAACTTGCAATAACCATACGTGAAATAACATTAGGTATATTTTGTTATTTGAAATCCAAAATGGCTGTCCGTAAAATATGGCGGATTATAAAATTTAGAAACCCCCCCTTCCCATATGGGTATCAAATCAAAGGAAATCCTCAGTTCAGCACTACGATTATGATTACCTCATTTTAAATAAAAAATTGTAGAAAACTTAAAACGGTGGATTATTAACTTCTCTACAACCGCTATGTTGTGGTCATCAAGCAGAAGAGTGCACTTTGTAAAGAAGTAATGAATGCGTCAAATATAACATAATGAATTTTTTATATACCTTAAAAAAGTTCAATATACATTCCAGTACCATCTTGTATTTGAAATAAGAATGTAATAGGTAGTCGCAAGACATCAAGTACAATATGGTTTAAGGGACCTTCACTAGTTAAAAAAGGTGGCTTACACAGAATTACGGACTTTTTTTTACTCGCTATCCTTACAATATGGGTATCAAATAAAAGGGAATGCTGAGCAAAGTAATTCTGATAGAAGTAAAATTGAAAGCCTTGCGCCATATGCAGTCCATAATGGCAGGTAACGTGGGTTGGTGTACAAGCCATATCCCGAAATCTCCTATGATATAAGTCGCAACTAAAGCGTAAAGCAAGGAATCAATTAAAAAAAAAAAACCTATTATCAAATCCTATCACGAAAGTTTAACGTTAATGCAAAGAATTTAAAATCTTTTTTAAGCGTAAAAATGTCTCTAGACTAATGTCTTTAAACATGTTTCATAAATTACGAACTATTTTTAGCCTATTTATGAAGAATATTATAAAAGCAAGAAAATAATATTTATTATTGAAATAATAGTAATTAATTCTTTATTATTCTACTAGCCTGCCTTCCTCACAATATACTTTTAATACGTTTTTTTGAATGCATTTGATTCGGCAATACATGTATTCAAAACTGATAAAAACAATTATTAAGAGAAATACTTTACAACCTCGGTAATCGAAAATACTTATATTATTGTACGCAGAAGTAACTTAGTATTGACTTGATTTCCTATTTCTTCATCAAATGAGTTTAATGTTTCACTTTCTTCTGTCATACTCTGATCAATGTCACTATCTTCATCGGACAGGTCATCCTCGGTTTCTTCATCTACATTTTTCAAAGATGTTTCTAAGGATATTCTCTGCGACTCTATACTGGTGTTGCTTCTGTAAGAAACACATAATTATACTGTTGTAGTGTATGTTTACAATATTCTTTCGAATGTATTTACTTCTTATATTAATTAAAAAGAGATTTCCTATTTTTTGTTTTTATCAATCATTCACAGCCTAAATTTCTTAAAACATAATCATGCAGCTTGCACTATGATACTAATCAATTTGACTTGCAAAATTCTCATTTTAACTCAAAACTCTTGGCATTCTCGTTATCGACGTACAAGTTACGTCTACAGCACACTAGTATGAATATGACTGCCAATCATCATATCACATGAATTTATTTATCAAAAGTAATATTTCGCTCCAGCAACATCCTATACTTGCACAAAATTTTTTATCTTTGTTTCAATATTTCTTAATCCGGTTTACAAAACTGTACATTTTTTCAAATAATCGATTCGAACAAGTTCAGCATAACATATCACTTATAATAATCATAAAAAATTGCTTGTAATTACTAAGGAGGTATGTCAATTAAAAGAGATTGTTACGTTTTAAATAATCAAATAATACACAACTCATTTCACGCCACAGCATAAAAGTTTGATAGTTTTGACATAATTGTGTGAGTACAATAATTAAGATATTTGAAGGGGTTAAAAAGTGAAAAAGCCATACTTGAGTGTATAAATTATCCATAAGATTTTTATTGGCTAAGTTCTTTTTTCCTTACCAATATGAGGTAGATTAATAGAAATTCATTCAGAATTAATATTTTGCAATGATGATTTCCGAAAGTACTGAAGTTGAATATCATTTAAAGTTGTACAATGAATTGAATTAACCACAGAGGAATATCAGATTAAACTATAATCTTTAAGAAATTAGGTATTACTATAAGATTAAGTGACGAATAGTGCATTGGGTTGTGCATTTTTTTTTATTTTTACAACTTCAAAATGTACTACTTTGCTTATTTTGAAACTTATTCGTAATCTATAAAACTCGTTATTGTAATACTTATTGTTTTTGGAGAAAGGACTAAAAATAAGTTCCCAGAATAACTGATAATTGGAGTGCAATAAAAATTGAAATTTGCATGCGAGGTTAACCAAAAGGGTACTCACATGATGTATTTATTAGCCTCTTTCAGAAGATCTTTGATTCGATGTTTCCTGCATCGGTCTTCTACATACACAAGTGATATATAAGGATCGCTCATGTACATGACTCTGTGAAATAAATCAAGAAGACGTTTCTCTCTGTCATTTTGTCTGGAGTGCATGATTATGTTCCTCCGATGTAACCTGTGCTTTTAAGAATCGTTGCTGTGTTCGTTACTAATTCTGAATTGATTCCTAGAGCTTCAGCAAACTTGATTGGTTCATCGAAACACTTTCTCGCTAAATTACCAGTATTGGTAGTTCCGTGACCTTAGAGTACCTGATCAACCCTTATGCCAAACTCATCCTTTAATTTTTTCTGCACCAGCAACTTGCAATCTAATTATTTTTCTGCAACACATTGTAAAAAATTTTGTTTGAACCATCTAGTGTTATACAGTGACCAAGTTACAACACACAATTTTAATAATATTCATACTCTGCCCTGAAGGTAGTACGTGCGATATAGTATTGCGTAGTTTGTTATTGTACAATAAATATAGTATCATACGCACTTAGGCAGGTACACTGCAGACATTCAGTTCAGCTGGGTATAGACATATTATACCATTAGTTTTGAATTTTAAATTAAACATTATAATTAAAAGTGTTTGCAGCAGTTACATACTGTGCAAAATTTTCAATGTTAGTCAGTATAAGACGCAGTACTTCCTCAAAATTTATGACAGAGCTCATTATTTGAGCGACAAAAAGTGTTATATGATGGTTAGTAACACAATTACTGTATACCACATTTTGAACTCAGAATGTTAGTATTTTGTACATAAGGCTTATGATAATAATTTTTTATTAGTTTTTTACAGTGAAGTTATGTAGAAGGTGAAGTGCAATCCCCCAAAAAAATTCATTTCACAACTTATTTTCGTAGGTACTACCTCGAAATAAATACTAGTTTATTCAAATACCAAGTAAAAACAAATAAAACTGATAAGTGCACGCATGTAGTGAACAACTAACGTTTATTGTTTGCTGTTATCTTTCATGACAGTGGATTGCAAGCCATTTTGTAGGACAACCGTAAGCAGTTTTCAAAAGCTTTGATCTAGCAGTGCAATAGTCCAAGCCCACATTTCAGAGCTGAGTCGTCAGGCACAAAATCATTTTCGACATTTCCAAATTCATGCATCGAGTGCTTACATATCGGACACCGAACAGAAGCACTATTTCCCACAATCCCATTAACACATTTCCCGTTGAACATTGTTAGCGAGACATCAAATTTTACCGTAACATACTTATTATTTGACAGAAAAATTTTATGGAATTTTAGGAAATACACTTCATTCTGTAGCCTCTCATACTCTCTTCTGATACATTCGCTAGTCTCCTTTTTTATAGAAATTTTTAAAGTTCGACAAAAACTTGTGGATTGTGGAGTAGGTATCAGCCAAACATATTTTTCTGTAAAACATTCAAATTTTATTGTTATTTTAAAAATTTTAAACAATATTGAATGTTTAAGCTGAGTATTAAATATTATGCTAAACATTACTAGAAGTTTAAAAATTGTATTATTAAGTTACACGTACTGTAGATTAAAAGTTTAGATATGTTTAGATAATTAAGTTTATACATAAATCTTTTTATTAAAACAGTTTTTAAGGCAAAACCATTAAAGTTGAAAGTGAACATCATATTATCTACAAACGTCTTTATGTAAGTGTTATGGTGATAAAAATATCTATAGTAGGCCTGCATGATCTCGAGACATGTTGGCAATACTCCTCGTCTAATTTAAAATTATCGGAGCTTCATCTGGAAAAATTTCTCGAAGTCTCATCTTGGTCTCGTCTCTATGTCTTTAAAAATCTTTGAGAGTTCCGAGAGTCTCGGAGGGCTCAAACTTTTTTCGGAGACCTCCAAGACTCTTAGTGGTCTCGAAGATTTTCCGGCACTAGGAGACGAATCCTAGATAAGACGAAACTTTACTCAGTATCGTCTCCCTGGGTCTCCTCTCGCCGTCTCGTCTCGTCTTGTCTCGAAGTCTGTGTTGCACTGACCTACTCAATAAATTCAGCAAACGGACTACGTGTTTGTTAGCAAGCAATCATCCTTTGAACGAAATGAATACAAGACCAATGAAGCAGTTTAAAATTCACTAAATTTTTAATACCTTTAGGGCTAAAAATCGTTTTGGCAACAGAATTTACGTAAATTATTTTTTTCATAAGTAAATAAAAAAAAGAATTACTTGACGGTAAATAAGTGAGTTGTAAGTAAAACTATAAAATGGAATATTACGATGAAGCAATCTTACAAAACTAAATGTGTTGGAGAAGGATAATTATATTAAAAGAAATATTTTCAAAATCAACTCTTAATATATCTTATTATGCTTATCGTATAGGATATTTTCCTTGCTATGTACTGGAGTTTCTTGAGCATTCACATGTGGATTTTCAATTTAATATTATACTGTTATTTGCTCCACGAGGCCTGTATAATACAGCCATTAGATTCAACAATAGCTTCAAACATTAATGATTAATCATGCCAGCAATCTCATTTAGAGTTTGTGAAAATGCCGATGAGTTAAAAGTAGTTTTTTTACTTATGTTCTATATGAGTCCTGTAAAGTAGGGTAGTTAACCTACTCAAATTGCTTGTTTAGAAAACTAGTGCATCGTTAGTGTGAATGCTTAATTATAAAATGATTGTTGACAATAAATGTAGTCGATTTAATCTGTGACCACAGTTAAAGTAAAAATAAATTATTACTGGTAGTGCGGGTATACAATATTGTATTATTAATGTTTTAGTAAAAGTAAGATAAGTGTTAGCCAATACTCTTACCGTTAGATGCACAGCTCAGTTGCAGTATGTTTATGGTTGTACACAAAAGTGAAAGCTCACTGTTTTCATTTTCATTCTCAGGGTTTTTACATTTTTGTTGAGCGTTCATGTGCCCTGATGAGCTGTCGAACCCTCCGGTAACTCGAAGCACCAAACTATTTAAATGATTAGCATCCCAATCCAAAGAAACAGCATTACACAGTCTTTCTGCAGTTTTGTAATGATGTTTAAGTAGTCTTTGTAATGATGTACTGACTTTAACTTCTGATACTGTAATGCTCTCAGGTAAACATTCGTTCACTGCGCCTTTCATTATTTTGTAGCTTGGGTATATATTTGCATTTCGGAATTTAGAATCTTTTCTCCAAGTTGCTTACATTTTTTTACTTAAATCTAGCTCTAAGTAAAAAGCAAGCCCGGTCTCTTTAGTGTGAAATAAAAGGTCTTGTTGTACAGTATCAAATGCTGTTTCAGTTTTCGTTCTTTTTTTGCAAATACTAGTCGCCAATTGCAAAATATTGAGATCGTAATCCGCTAACTGTATTACGGTATCTGCTCTTCGATAGAGAGTAGATTGACTTACATTACTTATTAGGATATTCTTTCTTCCACCTTTTGTAATATAATTTTTTTTAATTTTTTTAGGTTGACCCCCTTTCTCAGATTGGTATTTTTTCTTTTGACGTGATTTTCTTGGCATTCTATATGTTTGTAAAAAAATTATATCTACAATTGTAGTACAATTGTACAAAAAATTATATCAAAAATTGTATTATTTGAATTTGCTTTTGTGGTCGATTAGTTCAAGTTAAAATATTTCGGTCACACGACATCTTTTCGGCGCTTGACTGGTTTCTTCAGTCAAACATTGAAACGCAGCATTAAACATTATTTATCGTTGTGTAATAATTTTTTTGATTATTGATGGAAGAGACTCTTCAGAAGTCAAGATATATGAAGAGTCGAGATAGATAATCGAAGTTTGGAAGTGGAATTTCGTATATTGTGAGATTCAAGTATTTATTACTGCTCGAGTGCGACAACAAAACCGTTTTTTATTGTATTTGCTCCAAGACGACGTAGCGATAAAGACCTACGTGGTTCTGAATGCAGTCAATGGAATGTAAACAAACGGGCTTGCGATGCTACGCAGTGTGCGAGTGGTATACATAGCCATATAAAGTATCTACTTTAAAGTAGATACTTTATATGCTATTGCCGATACAACAAACTTGCCGACATCGCATCGCACATATATAGATATATCTCTTGTGTACTTAGCCTTATGTTTGGGCATAACATGGCGTCGAACAATAGGCTAAATACACGGGAGATGTACCTATATATGTGCGATGCCAATGAGTTGGTTGGATTGCCAATGGAGAAGTAGCGCCCGAGCGAGATCTATGTGGGCCTAAAGAAAGAACGTCAACTCGAGGACTGCGGAAAGGGACTGGATTGTGGACGTTGTCATTATCTCTATGGTTTCACATACATCTCGCTCAGGTGCTGCATGTCCATACCATATGAAGTATCTACTTTGTATGTCTACGTGTATCCCTCACACCTTGCGTAGCATCGCCAGCCTGTTTCTTACATTAAAAAACTTTTTAGTGCTTCTACCACGGTAGGCTCCATCTTTGCGTCGGCTCGGAGAAAATACAATGTGCGTATTGACATTACATAAATCACTGAATTAAAACTGCAGATAATCAAAAAAAAAAACAGAAAAATCTTTCATATTATTTAAAAACTAGAATAAATGCCTTACGAATAAATATAAGAAAAAAACTTTACCATACTTATTTTGTGATCAAAACACATACTATAATATACCACACAGTACATTACAAATAAACGGTATAAAACTATATTAGCAGTATTTATTCTGTATCTGCCATTTATTATATAAAACATAGAGTAAAAATCATGTGGATGAGAGTTATTATGAGAGCTATAGGTGCAGTCACGATATTAAGTCACCATTGAAGTGATTTTTAGGTTTAATCTGGCCACTTTTTTACAATCAATTTGATTTAATGTATAAAAAACCATAGAAACTGTCGCATAACGGCAAATGTTACTACTGTTTTAGCACTATTTTTATTAGAAATTTTAAAGAAAGAAGTAATTCCAAGTCGTACATAATATAACACTATTACATAAATGTCAATAAAAATTGTAAGGACTTCACGCAAGATATCTCAGATTATTTTCAAGAAGCTGATCTTCATAAAGGTTGTGTAAAAATGGATACCTTAATTAACTGCAACGGAAGAACAATTAAAGTCGGACTTCTTTGTAACCTATAAACTGTTGTACGCTCAAACTCTTCTACAATGTAAACAAAACAGTGAGGGCTGTAGCATGAAAACCGAAACAATTGTTGCCAGTACTTGTTATAGACATCAAGGATATCAGTAGACCCAGTACAGGTATATGACACCTCAATGTACTACACCTCGCACAGAGGGTGTACTTACAAGTGCCCGATAACAACATCGTCGATTACCTTAATTAAATAAATATGAAGTAATTATTCGTAATTCGAAAGATTTGATCAGATGACTCTTTTCTCCAACTTAAGTTTTATTTATTTGTGAATAAGACAGTATAATCAATTAAATGAATACTATGACATACTTTATAATTAATTTATGGTAAAGATACTACTCACAGCAAAAAAATTTTTAACCACACGACTACACACAGTCACGTACGCTCATCAATAAAGTATTGTTAATAATAAAATTTCCTGTATAACCAGATAGCTCACAGTATGCTTATCAATAAAGCTATTGTTTATAATAAAATTTCCTGTATAACCAGATAGGATCCTGCACAGTATCTTCTATTTTATTTACAAATATTGCAAGATACGTTAGCTATAATAAAACAGGCTGAAATTAATATGTTCGACAATAATTGACTCCAATTTAATTTATCTAGAATCATAGTAAACAAAAATATTTCACTCATCTACGTTTTTCCATGACCTTCATAATAATTTATTCGTCATAAAGTTTATATATTGAACTCTAGTTTCTAAATCACATTAGAGAAAACTGTCAGGTAACTTTTATGTAATTGATAAACAATTTATCATTTGCAACCATATCTCTTTCGCAAATGACCCTCCGATGAAACGTTATATACATTTTACTTATTTATGCTACTTTCTTTAATACAAGTAGGAGTTTTTTAAAATTAACTAATTGTTTATAGCACATCTAAAATTTTAAGGTGCAATAAATAAATAGATAATTATGACAAAATTAAACAAAGAGCAATGTATTCTATTTCGTACTTATATCATAGGGGCCTTCGGGATATGGGTTATACACTGACCCAAGTAACTTGCCATTTTGAATTGCATATGGCGCAAAACTTTCAATTTTACTTCACTCAGAATTACTTTGCTTAGCATTTCCTTTTATTTGATACCCATATTGTAAGAATAGTGAGTGAAAAAAAGTCCGTTATTCTGTGTAATCCGCCATTTTGAACCGGGAAAGGTCCCTTAAACCATATTGTACTTGATGTGTTGCGACTACCTATTACATTCTTATTTTAAATACAAGATGGTAGTGTAATATATATTTAACTTTTTTCAAGTGCATAGAGAATTCATTATGTTATATTTAACGCATTCATTACTTCTTTACAAAGTGCACTCTTCTGCTTTATGACCACAACATAACGGTTGTAAAAGAGTGACTAATCCACCATTTTAAGTTTTCTGCAATTTTTTATTGAGAATGAGGTAACCGTATTCGTAGTGCTGAACTGAGGATTTCTTTTGATTTGATACCCATATGGGTGGAGGGGTTATAGATTTCATAATCCGCCATATTTTATAAACCGCCATTTTAGATTTAAAGTAATAAAATACACCTAATGGTATTTTACGTATGGTTATTGCAAGTTCTATCATTATTTTAAATGGTTTATGACAAACAAAACTTATATATAAAGAGAAATAATGGAAATCATGCACTTTTCCTCATGTCCTGGCTGCCATATTGCTGCCGCCATCTTTAATCTATCGGAATGACCATAACCTAAAACTTTAGGTTGAAGTCCACCTTAAAAAACCACTTTATTAAGTGTTAGATGAAAATTCTAAATTTTTGGCTAAAAATAATGGTTTTGTCACATTTTGTGGCACTTTAGGAGATTTTTCCTTTCCCGGGCCGTATCACGACTTCCGACCAGTTTTCTGTGAATCTACAATTTAAAACCCTCAGAATAGAAAAAAAATTATAAAGACCCGAGTTTTCTGTCCAAAGTTATCTTATTTTGAGAAAAATTTTGCCATTTGGTTCTACCGTGGGGTGTTACTGGTCATTTTGTTAATAAATAAAATAACACGAGCGCTAATCACCACACAACTGGGGGCGCTTACTGGTCACTTTGGTCTTTTCATAAAATAACCCAAGCCTCAATCACCACACAACCTGGGGCGCTCCCTGGTCACCTTGTTGATTAATAAAATAACACAAGCGCTAATCACCACACAACCCGGGGTGGTTACTGGTTACTGTGTTAATTAAGAAAATAACACAAGCTCCAATCACCGCACATCCTGTGGCGCTTATTAAACACTTTGTTAATAAATGCAAAATAACCAAAGCCCCTATTCCCATACAAGTAAGAGTGCCTCTTTAAATTATTTAGTATTAAAAAGCATCAAATAATTATCTAGGCTATAATTAATCGCTATCAGTAGAAAGCTGTAAGTGCCCTGGATGGTCTGGTCATAAGCTCTTGCATAATTAATTAAAAAATTTTATTAATTATCACGAGGGCCAGTCAGTGCCCTGGGTTCTTTGATGATTGGCGCTTGTGTTATTTTATTAATCAACAAAGTGACCAGTAAGCACCCCGGGTTGTGTGGTGATTGGCGGTTGTTTTGTTTTATTTATTATTAAAGTGATTAGTTAGCGCCCCAGGTTGTGCGGTGATTGGCGGTTGTGTTGTTTTATTAATTAACAAAGTGACCAGTAAGCGCCCCGGATTGTGTGGTGATTGACGGTTGTGTTATTTTTTTAATTTACAAGGTATCCAGTAAGCACCCCGGGTTGTGTGGTGATTGGCGGTTGTGTTATTTTATTAATTTACAAGGTGACCAGTAAGCGCCCCGGGTTGTGTGATGATTGGCGGTTGTTTTATTTTATTTATTATCAAAGTGATCAGTTAGCACCCCAGGTTGTGTGGTGATTGGTGTTTGTGTTTTTTTCTTAATTATCAAAGTGATAGCATCATTTAAAGCATCGCTTTTGACATGGAAAAAATAAAAAAAGCGAATTTTTAAGACTTAAAAAATAACTACTTCATAAAAATACTTACTCTTACTTGTGCACTCGTGTGTATATATTTGCTTAGTAACACGAAATAACAAATGGGCATATACCTATATATTCTGTATATTACCAACTCAAAATTAAAGAAAAAAAAGTTCATTCGAAAAAATTCTTTCTTGCATTTGAGTTTGAAAAGGCTCTTACTGGCTCAGAAATCCGAAAAGGCTTTTTCTTGCCTTCGAGTCCAAAAAGACTCTTGCTTGCATGGAATCCCGAAAAGACTCTTGCTTGCCTTTGATTATGAAAAATCTCTTGGTTGCTTATAAATTTGGAAAGGCTTTTTCTTGCCCTTAAGTTTGAAAAGGCTTTCTTTAGCCATTGCGTCTGAAAAGACTCTTTGTTGCGTTAACCCGACGATATATGATGTTACAGGCTTGATGAGTCACTTATTAGTGCAAAAGCTTACATGCAAAGTGCACTCAATGTCAATAGTTGCGTGTGGGTTTATTTTCTTAGACTCACAATTTTTTATTGTCACTGAGTCATCATTTTTTTTTTTTTACCTTCCATTTTATTTTCTGATCAATTTTTTTTTTTCAAAAAATAAGTACCAAAAAGTATTATAATTAAACAGTGAAAGTAGTATGAACATATATTTAGGAAAGTAAATTGATTCTACAGCTCAGTAAAAGTTGAAAGATGACCAAGTTGTGACTCTAACAAAGTGGCCAATAAGCAACTATTGAGATTGGGGAAATTACAAAATCTTATACCAAGAGCTCTAGCAAGTGGAACCATATATTTACCATCGATGAATTGTTTGGACTTTGTTTATCTTATAGGGTGAAATAAAATTCTGATGCGATGATAAATGTAAAAATATTGCATGTACACCTCTTAGAATAAGGTTAAATTTCTCACTTATCCACGAGTATTAGAATTATTTCCTAATATACCTATGAAGCATCGAGCTAGACGTAAAAACGGCTCTAATTTAGAACGAGAACTTATCTAAACCTACGGTGCAAGTGAATGTACGGTGAATGTAATTTAATAAAATTTGTTAAAATCAGTTATTTTAAAGAATCCAACAATTATTAAGTATACTTTTTTTGCCTTTTCAGCTGTCGGGACTTACGAACAGATCCATTGTATATAAGTTTTTTTTTTTTATTATAGTGCCCTACGTCCGGCTCCTTTAATAAGGGAACTACTGTAGGCACTTAGCACTTGGGGGAAGGAATAGAAGAGGGATGGGAGGCCTCCCATTACTGGGAGGTGGTAGGGGAAAATTAGGCAATTTTTGCTGCGAGAAGGTCGCCTAAACCCTCCTCGAGGAGCCCTCCTACGTGTCAATCCACGACCTAGCCGACTGAGCCACCGTGCGCTCATCATTGTATATAAATTACACCAAGAAACATGGTTACCCTTAAGCGTGCACGTAGACTCATTTTCACAAGGGACAACATGTACAGAATGTTCTATAGATAGCTGTGATAATTGAATAATAGATTTTATCTGAATAAAATGCCGTAGTAAAAAACACCCGCAGTATAAATATAAAATAATTAATAACTTTTTAAATACTAAACGTCTGCTATGAATACTAGGGTAACTGTGGGTATTACTGGCACTGCTCTAGTTACTGGCAGTCAATAGAAATAAATACATACAAAATTATTTTATAATGATAAATATGCAAAAAAAATTTCGTCGTAAAGTAGATAACTGCACAAGTATTATTCAATCGCGTATCAAAATCACACAAGAAACAATTTATTGAATTAAAAAAACCTTAATTTTTCGATAAATGCAATAAAAATTAATTTTAAATGTTTTTTCTTTTTTAAATTTTGATGCCAGTATTGAGTACAATATTTGTCGCTACTGTCGAATTACCGGCAGTGATTCGGTAAGGTACAGCCATCTAACCTAACAAAGTCATCAACCACTAAAGCCTCTTGCTCAGTATTTGTCTTGGCCTTCTGAAGATATTTTTCAATCAGTAAACAAAAAGAAGAGTATATCTTGAACTCCATCAGTTATATCAGGTCCTCTGTGGTAAAAAATCAGTGAAGAAAAAAAAAAGATAAAGTTTCTAAATTGGAAACAGCAGCAGGAAAAAAAATGAGATCAGAGAAAAGAAAAATGTTACATATGAAAAGAGAAAATGACAAATTAATCGAGCAAAAAAAAAAATTTTATCAAACAACAAAATATAATCGAAAAAGAAAAGACCAAACCTGTTGCACACCAAAAAAAAATAAATGAAATTGATCAAAAAAATAAATCCCAAGAAGAAATTTTAGTGAACATAAAATTAGGAAAAGATTTGAAGAACCAAATAAGCGAATTGCAAACAAAATTAAAACACATTGATAGCTAAATCTTATTTTTTTTTTTAAATTATCATAGATTTTATTAGATTAGGTAGATTTTATTGTGATTTCACATGATAAGGGTAAAAAAATTATATTTGCCAGTATTACACGGCCTGTAATTCAAATTTAGACAATATTGGGGGTCCAGTAATACGTGCATGGTGTCAGTAACAGGAGCGTGTTGTGTATTCGCAAAAATATTTATTATTATTTATATGATCTTATTTACGTCCGTTTAAAAAATCGTTTATTGTTTTTTATGAAATGAAGTTGATAATAATGAAAAAATGTATTGGATTAATACATTTTTCTTTTTCATACCATATATTAAAGTAGCTTCAGTCAAAGAAGTGCCAGTAGAACCCACAGTTACCCGAGTTGTATGGAAAATTTTTTTTATTTTAATGCAATCAGCCATTTAGAATAAAAATATTACGTCTCAAAAGTCACAGAATCAATTAGGAATTACTTTTCAATAGAAGTAAAACGAAAGTAAGTTTAAGGTAATTGTTAGCATGGATATTGTATGTACAGCGTCTTTACGTCAATTTTTTCTAAAAAGGAAACGTAAGCATAATTTCTCGACCGATTTTATTATGAGTAATGAATATCAACTTTTGTAAGAGAGGTGTTGGCTCAATCGTAACTGTGCTTATTACTGATACTACACCGGTACGAGGTCGCGGTTACGATTCTTGTTAAATTCTGATTTTTTTAAAACTGTCTACCCGAAAAAGTTTCTATAAAACCCTGGCTATTTCGGGGTAGACTCTCCTACGGATTTTTTTTTCAGAGTGGTTCCAGGATTTTTTCTTGCCTCACAGGTCTTCATGCCCGGGTGAGTACGATTATTGGGCTCTAAGAGTGATAGTCATTCCAGGGCTGCTCTATTTGTTACCTTTGGATACTTTAATAGCTTAGACAAGCAAATTAAACAAGTTGTGAGGGACTGGCTGCATCTTTCACGTGATTGCCAAAATGGATATTTTCATGCAAAAAATGCAGATGGAGGGTTAGGTATTCCATTTATTAGATGGAAAGCACCATTGGCAAGAGCAGGAAAACTGGAAGCCCTAAAGAGTAAGAGATTTATACATGGTTGTGCGGCTGAGGGATACCTGGAAGTGGAGATTGCTAAAATCGAGCTACGCCTAAAAGATCAAGGGCTCATAATTATGGATTCAGCGTCGATAATTGACAGATAGAATAAAATCTTGTATGGAGCCTGTGATGGAAGTGCAATCAAGGAATCTTCCAAAGTATTGGGCCAGCAAAACTGGATAAAAGGTATGACAAGGTTTCTATCAAAAGGTGACTTTGTCATGATGAACGAGGCACGGATTAATGCTTTGCCTACTAGACCCAGGACTGGGAGAGGAAGAGACCAAGATCTGGTGGCGACTCTGAGACAGACGACTTGAGTGATCGATGCGCAAATTGTATCAGAGCACATGAACCTAGATGTAGCAAACAAAAAAAATCGAGTACTACGCCAGGAATGAAGATTTAGAATATAAGATCAAGGAAGAAAAAGGAAGTCGATACATTCCTGAATCATAGGGCTCCTGCGGTGGTGCTAATTAGCCTGGATCCAAAGCTACTGCAGAGAGCGCCGGCTAACTAGTGAGAAGTGGACGTCCTGAAATATGGAATATTCTTCAGACATAGGATACACAGTGACGAGTGGACCCGATACACTATTGGTGCAGAGAGTGCCAGCTTAACTGGTGAGGTGTTTCACTGGAGATATTCCCAGTGTATGATAGGTATAATTTGAATTAAGGAGTTGGTAAATGAGTGTGGCAATACACCCCCATACATAGGTGGTTAATTAGTAGCACTGGTGATTAGTCAAATTGGCTGTCATGTTTTCTATCATGTTTAAGGACATCGCAAAAACACAAGATTAATGGGGTTTTCCAGTGGGTTTGTTCACAGTAGTAGCAACTCGATACATGTACGTACAATACATACATCGAGATCTTGCGTTCTCGTTGTGCCCATGCGCAAGAAATGTCACATATGAAGTGCTATTTAACTATATTTAGGTAGAAAGATGGCAAAATCAACAAATAATCCACTTCTCCTTTGTATTAAATATCTCAGTAAAATCCACGCTAAGCCCCAACTTTTTAAGTACGAGGAGAAAGCTCGTGATTTTAGCTATAAATCTATCATTTTTATTTTACTGTCCTAAGCGTTTTTATGGTTATATTTATCTGGTTTGGTAAGAATCGATTACTATTCGTATGTCAGCTGGCTTCAAAGTATAATTTTCGTAGGCTTTTGCGCCAAATGTTCCACTCTAAACTGGTCTGAAATTTTGAGTGTAGGTACATTGGGACTTCTATAACGACCTCTCAAAATTTCATCCAGTTCGTGAGACATTCAGGTTTACTGGCGAACCATCTTAATAGATACTGCTTAAGTTGATAATTTAATTTAAATTTAGTGTATGAATAAAAAATTTTTTTACTGCTTAAAAAAAAAATTTTTAATTAAAGGATCAAAAAAGACTAGAATTAGCTTAACAACGACACGTTTTCAATTACTAATTTATGTGCATACGTATATATGGATCAAAACGCATCAACTTGATCAGTGCTTCAGCAAAAATTTGGGACCACCTTTAAAGATGTTTTTGGGCTAAAAATTTGCGTTTTCGTATGAATTTTATAATGTTATGTGACTTTAGGCCTGAATACAAAATGACTGGCCGATCATGGTAGTCAGAAGCTGGAAAAAAATCGAGTATCTGGCCAAAAACCGTTATAAGAAAAAAAATTTCCTGCAAAATGCAAAAAATCTCGTTTTTTAAGTCAATACTCAAAGTTTAACAATTCTCTTTTGCATGAACATTAGGAGCTGAAATTTAGCAGAGTTGGAGCTTTCGTTATCTCCTATATCCACACTAAATATAAGCAAGATCAGATGGATAGTTTTGTCAAACTGCAGCTAAATGCAAAAAAAGGTACTTTGGCATACGGCCTAAAAAACGGTTGATTTACCTGTTAAATTGATTTACCTGTACAGTTTGAAATTGACTAACAAAACAATGATGACGCAAAGAAAAATGCATTCTGTCTGATTCGATGTATGCTCAGCTAAACAATAAACAAAAAAAAACATTTATAAAATTGTACGTAAAAACATTAAGGAGATTTATTTTATAGATGGTCCTGGAGGATCAGCAAAAAACTTTTTGTACAAAACATTAATTTATTACTTCATATTACAAAAAAAAAGTTTTTGCTCTGCATCATATGAAGGTGAAACAAAGAGAGCATTCGAAAAAACGCCTGAATGAACATAAAATTACCAAGAAAGATGAACTTGTTGTCGCTTCACACATGAAAAAATTTAACCACAATTTTAATTTTTCTCAAACAAAGATTCTAGACCGTGAACCTAATAGACAAAAAAGATTAATATCTGAAATGCTATACATACACTTTACTAAACACACAATTAATAAGAAAGAAGATACCTTACTCAATAACATATATAAAGATTTTATAAGTAATCTTTCTAAATAATACAATGTAGTGATGTACTGCTGTTATCTATATTCGTAAGAAGCGTACATTTACTGTTTACATATACATGCGTAAATACATACATGTTTGACAGTTATGTTATTCGTTCGAGGCGCCCAACAGTCTGTAATGATTGTCTTAACGATATAGACGTGAGTAATTGTTTAATTTTAAAATTATTTATATTACTATTTTATTCGTGACTACTTATAATTAATTTTGCATTAATGTAGATACTTGTAAACATTGGCCCTGCAATGTAATTTATGAAATTTGTTGTGTTTTTTTTTTTTTTAATAAAGTGAGCCTGATCAGGTTGGCGTTAAGACCAACGAAACATTGCTCAAACTAACACCTGACTTTAGAGTCTTTATTCTCACTTCTAATGTAGCTCTTACTGATCGTGTGCTTATGCACTAAACCTCAAGAAACTTTGTATACGTATTGAAAAACAATAATTTAAAAGAATCAAGTTTTAAGATTCTGTACTTAAAATCTTATCTTATGAAAATTGGAGTTATTTATAAGATAATAGTTTTTACGGATTATATAGTTGTTTTTTAATTCTTATACATGAGAAGGAATAGGTTTGAGACCGACGGGTTTTTTAAGAAAAAAAAAAAGTTATAAAAAAATGCATCGAAGTATAAGTAAACTACAATTTTATTACTACATCTATTGATAGTAATTTTTTTTTCATATCGGGCATCGGAAAGTTCCGTCTCTTCGTGGTTTCATAGGGCTACTGGCGATGACTTCCACGGTTTCTATTATTTTTTTACTTCTTAAGTTTTAATAAGTATGCGTTATCTTGCCATGTCATACGATTACACATATTTATTCAAAACTCAATCTAAGAAAGAAATAATACAAACAAAATAAAGATCATCGAGCCTTAGATCCTATACTTATCAATATTTAAATAAAGTAATAACTAAATTGGATGTTACTTGTAATTGTTGTTAAAAAGTATGAAATCGATCTTTTTGCCTCCTAGGTGGTGTAGAAAAAATAGATAACTATTGTATATATAGCTAAAATGTCGTTTACCGTGAGTTGTAGCAGCTGCTGCTTGCGATTTCTGGCTACAGCTAGTTTCAGTTAATGTACAGTTTGTGTGTATAATAGCCTATCAATGTACTATGGACTGAGTTGCTACGAATCTGTAAAATTATCCCTCATACAGCAAGGGGAGCTGGATCAGTGGCCCATATAGTAATGGGGCTGCGAAGGGATGGTGGAGGGGTGGTAGTGGAGCATTTAAAAATGTATGGAGTGTTGCGTTGGGGGGGGGAGGTCGTAGGAGGCTTACAAAAAAATACGGGAGATTTTAAATGGGTCCAAATAACAGTGAAAGTAACAGAACTTTTCCTTATTTTGTGGTGGGCCTGTAAGGGTCATGAGGAAGCTTGAAAATTGTGTGGTAGTCTAAGGGAGGCAGGGGGGGGGATTAACGAGTCTCCGGCTATTATTTTTTAGAGTCAAATTATAATTGACAGTATTTGAATTTTTACTTACTGTGCGGTGGGGTTGTGGGGAAGTGGTGGGTGGGGGCGGGTGGCAGGGTTGCGTGGTGTCGTGGTGGGAAGTGTGAAAAGCCTTGCCCTTACAACTTTATAATATAAGAAGGTATATATATATTAGTAGAGATTCGCCCCCCTGCGTGCTCAGCGCGCCAACCCCCTACTGTTCAAACTTAAAAGAAGAGTCTTTAAATTTCATCTGTTAGTTGGGAGAGGTTGGTGCTTAAAATTTCGTGAGGAAGAAGAGTTTTTGATCTACATCGTTAAGCATTAGTTATATATTTATCAGTAAATTTTCACACCACCCAAAAGGTACTATTGTAATACGTTAAGATTTTTTTTTAGAACTCTCCGTTATGTTTAGAGAAAAAAGGTATACATTATTTTTTTAATGATTGAATTATAAACGACGAAAAGCTTTAATCACTTGAATTACATGTAAATTATTTAAATTTTATATAACATATACTTAATGTTATTTTTGTTTGTATTCTAAATTCTATATTTTATCAATTGATATAAGTGGTTAGAAAAAATTTTTTATTTTCAGATTCAATGACAAATATGAGAATAATTTCTTCACAGTGTTCCACACTATAAATTGGTAAAATTGCTTGTACTTCGTACTATTAAAATTTAATTTAAAATCAAACTTAATATTTTTAAAATTTTTAAACTGAACAATATAAAACTTAGCGTAAAAGGGGACGGAAAATGTTCATTCAGAACTTTTTCTTATTTTCTGTATAGTGACGAAGATTTCCACGTGAGAGCTCGTTCTTAAGTAATCAATAATGTTGTAAATAAATGGCAAAATGATTATGAATTCACAGTAGGAGACGATTATTATCAAAATGTAAGAAATAGTGATAAATATATGAACATAATGTCAAAAAATGGGACTTATGGTAGAAGTATTAAAATTAAAAGCTTCTCAGATTTATTTAATGTTTACATTATAGTAAATTTCTCGAACAACAATATTCGAACATATGGAAATTCAAACAGTTACCATAAACCAAGAACTAATCTTAAGGGAAAAAAATAATGAAAAATATCGCAATTGGTCGATTAAACATTGTATCTCCAAAAGATCATGAAAGATTTTTCTTTAAACTTGTATTAAATAAAGTAACTGGTTCGACATTATTCAAAGACATTAGCACATATGAAGGAATAACTTATAAAACTCTTAAAGATACTGTAATTGCAATGGATTTAATAGACAATGAAAAAAAAAGCAATGATTTGAAAAAAAAAGTAATTACTGTTATGCTTTCATATGAGTTAAGACAATTTTTTGCTTGGTTTTTAATTTTAGAAGACGTTCAAGGTAATAAAATATGGAATGAATACAAAGAATTTTTTACGACGGGTTTGCCTAATAATAAAAATAATTTAGCTCTTTCACATATTAACAGAATTTTATAATCAGAAGATAAATCATGTTGATGCTTTAATTTACCTGCACCAAAAAAATGAAGGGTAACAAAGAAGATATAAATGATAAAATACGTTTTAGTAACAAAATGTTTAACTCAATGTATAAAAGTTTGAATAGTGACCAGAAAAATATATTTTATATTAATTGCGAACAAAAAATGATATTTTCTTTATAGATGGTTCTGGTGGGTCAGGAAACACTTATTTATATAAAACGTTAATTTATTTTTTTATTTCTCACAATAAAAAAACCTGTCAATGGCATAGACTGGCATAGCATTGATTTCGCTTCCTAAGGGGAAAACCAGTCATACAACTTTTAGCCTTTTTTTTAGATCTTAATAATATAGAGAGTGCATTTCTAGAATTCGAGTCAGATGAAAAAAAATTAAGAGAAGTTGATTCAATTATTTAGGATGAGGCTTTAATGATTCCAAAAAAAACATTGGAAACATAGACAGAACGTTAGGAGATTTATGTAATACTGAAAAATATTTTGGAAGTAAATTAATTATTTTAGGAGGTGATTTTCGTTAGATTTTCCTAGTAATAAAAAACGTTAACAGAAAAATTGTACTTGAACATACTATTAAATCTTCATTTTTATGGAACTTTTTACAAATTTTAAAATTAGAAATCTATGTTCGTTCTAACGATAAAGGATTTGCAAAATTATTATTTAAAATTGGGGAAAGGGAAACAAAAACTTTTAACATTTCTCAAAATTGGATCTCAAATGATAAACGATTTCAAATATTTTTTAATATCTACAATTGTTCGATGAATAGTGTTATACTTACATCGCATAACGAGAACTTCTCTTATTTGAATAATAAAATTCTTTTAAAATTAACTGGAGGAATTAAAAATTTCTATAGTATAGATAACGCAACTTATAACGGGGTTGATCAATTAGACGATGATATTTATTCAAATTTTTCGGTGGAAATGTTGAACAATATTCGTAAAGGATTAAAACCTTATGAACTAAACTAAAAATTAGTACAGTAGTGATGTTACTGAGAAATTCAAGTATATCAGATGAACTTTGTAATGGAACACGTTCACGAATCACAAAATTATTACAGTATAATATAGAAGGAGAAATAATAGCTGGAGAAAAAATTGGAAATAGAGTCTTCATTTCAAGGATAACTTTAGACACAGGCAATTCCTTAACATTACCGTTTATTTTGTATCGGAAAAAATTTCTAATCGTTGTGGCATTTGCTATGACAATAAACAAATCTCAAGGTCAAAGTTTCGATAATGACGTTTGTATTTTAAAAAACCTATCTTTTCTCATGGTCAATTGTATGGGGCTTTATCAAGATGCAAAGATAAAAATAATTTATTTATTTAAGTAGAAAGGCAAAAAAATACAAAAATAGAAAATATTTTTTGGAAAGAGATTTTTACATATCTCATTGATGATTACATATCTCTTTACTGGATGATTTTTATAGATAAATCGGCAATATTTATGGTAATAAATTGAAAGTCACTTATGATTGTTTCATCACTTAACAAGTATACATGACATGATGTATGAAAAATGGTTTGGGGGCCTGTGGGGAGACTGTGGGGGCTCTGTGGAGGGACTGCCAAAATTGTGTGGGGGACTGTGGGATGTCTAAGGAAAAAGTTGGAAAATCTCAAATTAGCGATGAAAATGGTTGAATTTCAGCTTATTTGTGGGAGGCTCTTGGGGGCTATGGGGGGATATGTGGAATGCCCTACACAAATAACTATATAATATCGGGAGGTATATATATATATATATATATATATATATATATATATATATAACCGTCAGGCTTGTTTTACGTTCCCGACGCTCAAAGCCGTGTTTTACAATTTTTGTCATTTTTTTTTTAAGGCTCAGCGGAAAACATTGTTTGTTAGATTTTACTGAAATAAATTGGAATTGTTTAATTCTTTTTAACATACTCTATTATACATTTTACACATTTGTTATATTTCTCTTCAAAATTACTCGGCACGCTTGGACATCCCGAACTATAATGGACATTCTGCGTGCGTGAATGTCTCAAGCTGAGTGTAAAAAAGGATTTTGTGTGTGCAAACATCACGAGTTATAACACACAGGACTTTGCGTTTGCTTATATTTAGAGCTTTGTGGTACAAAATACTCCGTTTACGTGGATATGTTGAGGTATAATAGAGAAGACTCTGCGTGTGTCGAAATTCCGAGATGTATGTCCTACAGCGCTGTGCGTTTTCTTGCTACTTTTTCTCTTTTTTTTTAGTTTAGAAACTGAACATTGTAAACAACGAGACGTACCTTTCGCTAACGTGACCTTTTTCACATTAGAGTAGTGGCAGAAAAAGTTGGTGTTATTATAAAGTTATGTTTCAATTTTTTAACTGCTGGTGACTTGTATCTCTCTCGTGCGTAACTTTACTCGCCTCTCATCTGTCTGAACCCGTCGTGTTAAGCCCTAGCTAGCACCCCTTTACCACCCATGGGATCACAAAGTGCCCAACGAACGTACATAGGGCCACCCTTGAATTTTGGACTTGGAGCTTCAACTACTGAGTCAGTAAGCATGGTGAACTGAAAAACTTTAAATTGGTGAAGTAGCTTGACTAGTTTACAGGCTTGGATATAGAATCTTGAGCAGTAGGCAGTGACAGGTAAGAGCTTATCGAGAGAACTGTACTGAAAATGAAGCGTCCAAGCAGGTGCCTTATTCTTCTTTTCACAGTCTTTTAGGTTTACAAGAGCAATCATTGAACTAGTAATCAATGTTGAAGAAACTTTCTTTTGCCTGTAGTCAAAAGGGGGGACCATCAAATTAAATTTCATCAATAGCAATTGACTAGGCAAAACACTATGTGAGGCGATGTCCGCTGGATTGAATTTATCAGGAACGTGGCACTAGCAGGCCTGTGGCAGTAAGGTTAGGATGAAGCTACAGTGGTTAGTGATAAAGATTTGCCAGTTAGAAGGTTGAGTTGCTTACCGGTGCAACACTTCTTTGCAATCACACCACAGATGTACGGAAGTAAATGTCAAGTGGGTACTGCTCAGGTAATGGCTAGATAATCGGATCATCAGTTGTTTTTAGGGATACTCAGTGTCTTCAAAAGAGTGACTTTAGATTAAACAGTGAAAAGCGAAACTTCCGTTTTATTACTTGTCACGATCTTAAAGTACAAGACAGCAGCGTAAGCCTCTTTAGACGTGTTGGTAAATCCGTGAAGTTGAATGACCTGTGCTTCTGATTGGACTTCATTCTAACGAAGGTTGAGTCTTAGTATCTTCTCCAACTATACAAGCCATCGCTTCTTAAACTCATTTCTGAATGATTCTCGGTATCCTAATTAATTGTTGAAAGTCAAAGATCCTGCATTCTGATCGGATCAAACAGCTTAGATAAATGGGAAAGTATCGCTCTCTTAGACCTTAGTTTGTTAAAATTGGATGAAGTAATCTTAAATCAGAACTCATTTTCAGATAGGAACCAAACGCGTCCTAATACTGGCACTAGAGAATCGTTTTTTAAAAGTAAATGTGGGCCAGTGCTAAGCATGTGACAGGGTAAGACCCTAAGAAGTCGAGGTTGAATCGATCATTGAAAGCTCATTTCTTCAATGGGACCTTTTTGACCTTATTAACTTTTCTTACAATAAATTTTTTTTTTTTTTTAAAGTGATACATGTTCTCTATGCTCTGAACAGAAGGTCGTACATATAAATCTTTTTTTTTAAGACTTAGGCTGTCATGGGGAACGATCTTATTAATTTCGAGCCAACTGTTTGTCGGTGCGACAAGACAATAACAGAAAACAAGCCAACTTATACATAGATAGTAACAGTAGATAGTTGAAATATTTTTAGGGGCGTATCCTGGTTTGTCCACCATATAGTGAGATGGTAACGTCGGTCTTTATCGTGCACATTGATCTGTTGAAATATCTCCTTTATACCTGCTACGAAAGTGATCTCATGAATGCGCCAGCGTAAGACTAAATGATATAAGTTAGGCAGAAGGTTTGGCCTAACGTGGAGTAGGTCGTTCAATGATAATTTCTTACTGGTTTTAATGGGTCCATTAGAGACAGTTCGTTCTTTAAAATTCGTGCTGAAAGCCTTGAGGACCCTATAGTGTGGTAGGAACCAGCTTGTTAGTTTGGATTCAGCCTCATGTGACTTAAATCCAGGTACTTGTCTATAAACTTCTGGTAAGCTATCTTTAATTCCGCATTTCTGGTAATCTCTTTCCATCGCAGACTAAATTGCTACAGCTGGAGCATAAGAGTCCAATAGGGCTTAGACGTATCAGTCAGGGTCCTCTATAAACGGCAATTGGACAATGTAGCGACCATAGATAATGTAGCTCTGTCTACTAACGGTGTCAGCGTAAAAGCTGTGAGTCAGTACCGATATCAGCTCTTTGTTAGTGACGCAATGCTGTGAACTAACCTCTAGTTTGGAGAAATCATTAATGATGGAACCTGATATCAACCAACCTAGAGCAGTTGTCGTGGCTATCGATTTCTTAGATCCCCCCCATCTTGTATATGATTTAACGACAAGGGTGTGAATCTCCGCTCTCAGTAAGAGCTAAATCTTGTTGGAGATAGTAAATTACAGATCAACTAGATCAAGTCCAATCAAATGACGCAAGTTTCTGGCATATTCTAAGACTGGTGGATGATAGGCTTCTTAAGATTAAATTGCTAGAAGCTCTTGAAGTCTGGACGAAGCGTTTAATGCCATGACAAAAGAGAAAATCTTGAATATTTTAGAAGGATTCTCACTAGTCCTTATAAAGTCAAACATCCTATTTCAGAAACTTTTAATACTTGAGTTAGATTTAGACACCCCTTTCCAAAAGTAGTTTAAAATGAATGGTTACGTTGACTATGAGAAATTGAAGGTGTAGAACGAATAATATTTGCTAAATGGAATCGCTATACCCCTGAAGTAGTTTAAACTGAATTACATAGTTTCGCTGATGCTCATCAGGTAGCTTACACTGATGTTTTTTATCAGAAGATTCAAACAAATGATTAAATTTGTATCAATATCTTAACTTCAACGAGCAAACTAATTATATTAAAGACTCTTAGTTTATACTCATACGTTTGCTAAACTCACTTAACACTACTTATCACACATTTTAACGCGCCCTCTCGAATGACACATTTGGTTTGATTCAAATTTTGTTTTCGATTGGTAGAAAAAAAATTTAGCTAATGTAGCTTGAATCAGAATTTTTAACTTATTTTAACCTTTCGTAAAAATTCCCAGTTATCTCATACAAACCCAAAGCTACTTACTCTTTTTGATTTTAAGAAGCTGAAAAAGAAATCTAAAGATAGTGAGGAGAACACTTGAAAAATAAATCACGTTATTAAAAAACTTGCCATATGGGATTTGTATAATAAATATTTAGACTTTCTCAAGCTTTTGAAAGTTACTTCGTTTACTTTGATATTTTTTTATATATAAGTTTTAAAAACCATAAAAAAAGGATGAAGATTGGTGAAGAAGTAGTAAAGTACGACAAAAGTAGTTTGCTATTTACACTCGTTTTCTCAGCAGCCCTTTTTGCATCTTACAATTAGTTAAGTGTTTAAAGCTCCTTTTACACTTCTTCAGATATCTAAGATGCAAATTGCTTGCTTCTTAGAGATGTATTTACATTAAAGATTGCATTTTTCGTCCGAATTTTCAATTTTTTTTTCTAATGAAACAGATAAAACGATACTCAACTTGAGTAAGCTATTAAAGCTAAATCCTATCACTTTAAAATAGTTGTTTAATAGGAGGTAAAATAAAGTATTCTTATATTCTTATAACTAGCCATATTAATAATTACGTTGCACTTTACACATCACCTATTTTTACACATACTATTTAGGCTATTTAACGAGAATTACATATGCTGATACCATTGAATTTATTTATTTACTTACGTTATTTTTCGCTGCTTACACTTACCCATCTTTTTTTTTAAGCTCTTCTATTTTCATGTCCATCTTTGCTTTTAACCCTCACTTTTATTTTACGTAAATTTTCTTAAAACACATAATATTCTTATCAACTGTATCAAAAGTGGCTTCAAAATCTCTCAACTTTGCGAATAATTTCTCGTTATTCACTTTGCCCTCTGTATTTTTGACTAAATTTTCCGAGTTATTTTTGTCCCTTTTTTTTCTACCATTCTCAAACCATGCGATATTTCTGCCCCCTCCCAAACATTTGTAATAATTGCTTTCAGATTTTTTCTTACAACATTTTTTGCGAATTTTTATACCTCTCCTTGAATTCTGTCTATTCTTAATATATTTTTTTTCCCAGCAACGTGACCTGTCCATGTCTCACTCTGTTTCAGTTATTCCTGAACCCTTCCCAGTAGATTGTCAAAATATTTTTTTCATCTGTTCAAATTAATATTCTTTCTTCCTTCTTCTCTTTTTCTATTATACTAAATTCGTAAACTCCATACTTTTCCTTCGTATTTAATATTAACCAGAGTGTTTCTTTCATATTTTTTTTGAAGTATATTCCTTCACATGACACAGCTCATATCATTCATTTCTGAATTCAAGATACAGAGTTTTTGTTCACTTATTCTGTTCTTTATCATATTACAGATTTTCTAGTTGTCTCCTTCTTTATTGCCTATTCTTTAATCCAACAGGTCTGTCACTAAGCTTGTTTTTTTTAATTTTTCAACCATTGCCTCTAATACGTCTTTTTTTCAATTTTCCCACTCATTCAATTTCTCCACGCGTGTCCTTGGTTTTTTTTTTTCATTCGTCAGACTTTAAGCACCACACTTGAGTGGCTTATGGAAGTTAGTTGTACAATCCGTAATATATTACCTCAATCTCCTGAAAGGCAAGGAGGCACTTGATTTCATAGTAGTATACTTTTACTAGTACTATACTTTTCAACGCTGGAAGTCTATAGTACACCAGCTTCAACAGGTTTGAAAATCTTGGTCCTAAGCATGTTTGCAAGCTTTGCAGAAAAGTAACTTTTGGTAGGTCTATAACTGTAGAAGGTTTAGCATTTGTAGCAAATAAAAAATCAAAAGATTAGAAGATTAAAATGATTTGTGAGGAAGAGTTTTTTCTCTTTTTCTCTCTTTTGAGTGTGTCAACGTATATGACAGATGCGAGCGTGATATTAGAAATGTTATCAGAATAGGCAGTTGTTTTGAAATGATAATCGAAAGAGTCAATTATAGGAGATACTCTGACACTGATCAGCCTGGCAGTACGTTGTGCCATGGCTCCACTTCTTACTTTTTTAACTACGTAATATATTCTAAAAAATTTTTAATTTATAAAATATATAAATATTACGTTGAAACCATATCCAATTACTGTATATACACTCATTTCAACGATAATTAAATCACCTTAGTATGTAATTTCGTTTCGTAGAAGATAAACTTACATTCATACATTGTTTTTCATTGAATGTTACAAAAGTTTAATTTTCCACTTGTGTACCCAAGCATCCACTGTCTACTGGTTTTGTTAAAGAAAAAGTTTGATACGATTATGTTTTTGAATATGTATATTTTTTTTAAAAACGGAATTTTGGACTGCATGCAGTACATGCAGAATTTTATAATGACAAAAAATGTATTTTATAAATTACATGATTCCTTATGTCATTAGATTTTCAGAACTTATACTATAATTTTATAACAAGAGTACATTATTTAGTAGATCTAGCTTTTAAAAAAATACACAAACAACCATATTCTTTAATTTTCTAAATTTTTATTGAATTTCATTCAGTTTAATAGGTATCTCAAACTAATCTCAGTCATTCGGATGACAAAAGGATTATTATTAAATACTAAAGACTCTAAGATAATAAAGCGTAACCTTAATTTGTAGGATGTCGTGAACGATTGGATTAAAAGATTCGTTCACGTACTTCTAAGATGTTAGAAAACAAAAGATTTTGAATTTTTATGTCAGACTCAAAATAATAGCGTCATTATATTGAGGTATAAATGCCTTCATAGAAAAACGTTTGAATGAGTATTTGCATCTAACCTTTGAAATACATCTAATCTTGAAATTACAAATAAATAGTACCATTAACTGAATATTGATTTCATTGCAGACAAGTAAACATGTAGCAGATTTATTCCAGGATCTTCGGGATGGTCACAACCTTATTTCACTTTTGGAAGTGCTGTCTGGAGAACATCTAGTAAGTCGGTTTTTCTAATCCTTTTTTCAATAAAAATTGTGTCAATGGTAAGAAAATATCTAATGCTCGCATTTAATTTTATTGAACATCTCGAGGGTCCTTTTGAACGAAAAAATTAATTAATAACCGAGGTAAAAACTACAAAAAGTTATGAAGTCACTGGAGAGGGAGAAAGACAGATGACATACTAAACTATTGTTAGCGTCACATGGATTATAGCAAGGGATTGAACCTCCTCAAAAAATTTTATGAAAATTATTTATTAAGAATTATGATAACCGAAGAGATGGTTTTATTACCAAGGGTTTCGACTCATTTTTCTGAAATACAGTGTAATATTAAATTTATGTTTAATTGTTTTCTCGCGACTTAAGTACATATTAATAGTTATTTAACTGATGTACACCGATGAATGGTCAGGCTTGATCATTGGTTCCACGTGTGAAGTGTTACCACAATTGTATGAAAGCGTTCTGGATTACCAATTCTGGATCTGTATGAAAATATCTTTTCGTTAGGTCTACTATACATGGTAATTTTTTTGTACCAAGACTCAGTGATTTATTTTTCATGTTAATTTATTAAAAAAATATTTTGCTGTCTTAGCAAGCCCTTTCCCTCCACTCACTCGGTATATTAATTGTTTAGCCATTATGACACATCAACGACATTTTCATGTGTTTTAAAAAACTAAGAAAAATTTTATTTATGACTTGAATGGTGTTTAAATGAAAGGAACAAAATATGACAAGTTTAATGTTGCTTTAAAAAATGATTTTACAAACGCAAGCATGGAATTTGGGTATTCTAACTTGGACGTTTTATATTTTACAGAAGTCAAAAATGTTGCTGGAATTTGTTCTAATTTTTCCATGACGATAAGCCAATAACACATAATTCAAGTAAGTCATGTGTATATCAGTGGGATTCCGCTCATCATCCTCTGCATGCTCCAAATAAGTAAAAAAAATACTGTTTGGAAAAAAATATTTGATCGATATTTTTTAAATAAAGTTGTATTTGGCTTTTAAAAATTTTAACTGCAATTGTGTGGATACAAAAGATATAGCAGAGTTCAAGGATAGATAGGGCATCTTTGCGACTATTAAAATCCTTACAAATAGATAATATAGAAATAAATTGTTAGCTCATGAAATTTTTTTTTTAGTGGGACTTCTAGCGACATTTTTATAAAAATATCCATCATTTCCATCAAAATTCCTCACATTACACTATGTATAATTGCCTAATCTTTATTGTGTTAATAATACTGTTTTATAAGAATATTTTAATAGCCTCCACAACTTTCACGTAATTTTTTTTTAAAATCTAGTGTGCCATTACAGTACCTTGAGAGTAAAATTAATTAGGAAAGTATAATTGTAATGTTGTATTATTATACTGTTCTTCATTACATTTTACTATTCAGTGGTAAGGAAATTTAACGGTGTGATATAGAGGCGACAGCAGTGGCAAAGAGCCGGGTAGAGTTAGATCGTATAAATAGGGGTGGGTGGGGGTGCCAAAGTGAGCCAAAAAATGTCAATTAGACAATTGTAAGAGAAGCAGCAATGGATGGAGAAAGATGGATAAAGCTGGATAAGGGGGCTAAGTGACCATCTAAATCCTTACAGCTGTGTTATAAATATATCAAGTAGTGGGGCTCAACCCTTGGTGCGCTCTGTGCACCATCCCCCATTAAAAGAAGAGTCTTTCAATTTAATGTAATAGAAAAATATGTACAATTGGAATTTCAGATTTTTAAAACTGATGTTTTCAAAGAACATTTTTAGATTTTTATTCCTTGTTGTACACCCAATTATTCCATAAACAAAAAAAAATATTTTTCTCGAAATTGAACCAGTGATCATCTGCATACTAGCCAAGTACCCTATCTCTGCTAAAAGCGATCCGTATTACAAATTCACCTCTTTTAGTAGGAAAGAATTAGCAAAAACGCATGGTTATTTTTGAAAAATTGCTTCTAACGCGAAAAAAAATCTGGGTGATACTTAAGTGGTCTTATAACAAATCTAAATAGCTTTGGACTCCAAAGTTTGTCAGCTAATAACACAAAAAAAGTAATAGAGGCCAAAAATAGTTTTCCGCGTCTAGAAAAAAACTTGAGAGTTGGACACAAAAATTATGCGGGTAAAAAAGACGCACAATTACAAGACGAACAAAATAAGCTCCGATGGGATGAAATCGGTCTAGCGGGTTTTTCGCAATGGGCAAAAAAAAAGCTACGTAAGACTGTTTTTAAGAAAATCTATAATTCGCGTTATTTTAAATATTAAGACTTGAAACTTGAATACCAGGTATATCTTGTGTCTCTCAACATCCATACTAAATTTCAAGACAATCGGTTGCAAACTTCTTGCAAACCGTTGCAAGAAGCAAAAAATGGTCCCTCCACAAAAAATTTGGACGTGGCTGGTTTTTCAACATATTGCCATTTTTCAAACGGCATTATACTCGTAGAGAGTTACTTTACAACATACCAACATGCCGTTCCGTTTGACATCTTAAAAGTACGCAACAAATTTACATAAAAAACCGGCTATTTTACGTGGATGCGGTGGCATGACGAGCCGCCGCTGTAGACCGAGCTCTCTCTCCGCATCATAGCTCTGGGGTTCGCGAGTGGCTCCCCCGCGCCGCACCCACGGAAAATCGCTATTTTTTGACATCGATTTTTAGCGTACTTCTGGAATGTCAAACGGAACGATGTTTTGGTAGGTTGTAGGATAACTCTCTATGAGTACAATGCCGCTTAAAAAATGGCAATGTGTTGAAAAACCAGCAACATCCAACTTTTTTGTGGAGGAACCATTTTTTGCTTTTTGCAGTGGCTTGCAAAAAGTTTGCAACCGATCGTCTTGAAATTTAGTGTGGATGTTGAGAGACACATTATATACTTTGTATTTAATTTTTAAGTCCTAATATTTAAAGGAACGCAAATTATAGATTTTTCAAAAAACGGTACTACCTAGCACTTTTTTGAAAATTGCGAAAAAACTGCTAGACCGATTTTATCCCATCGGAGCTTATTTTCTTCGTCTTGAAATGGCGCATCTTTTTTACCCATTTAACTTTTTTGTCTGACTCTTGAGTTTTTTTCTAGACGTGACAAACTATTTTTGGCTACCATTACCTTTTTTTTTTGTTGTTAGATGACACAATTTGGAGTTTCAAACTATTTAGATTTGTTCCAAAACTGCTTAACACAAAATTAGAGTTTTTTCTTCTACACTAAATATCGTCATATATTCAGAAAAAAATCTTTAAATTTTGGATCTAAGTATTCGAAATGAATAATCAGCAATCTTTGTGTATTCTCTAATCATTTTAACAGATCATTAGTTGTTAAAATCACGTTCGTCAACTGGAGACTAGCTCGCACAGCACTGCGTTTTACAGTGGCTTCTAAACCGTCTTAGGGACCTTTTCCGTGGGCAGTAGGAAAAAAGTTTCACTCTACATTTACATCATAATCGTTCTTTTCATTGGCCAAATTAATCACATTTTGTAAGTTTTGTATTGCTGTGGAGTATTATCCTTGAAGCAGTAAATTTTATTTACCGCACCACTTTTAAAAAAAATAATTTATTACAATAGCATGTTAAGCGTAGACAAATAGTGCATTATAGTACAAATATTTGAAAATGATGACCACACTACAATGATTTGACGAATTATTATCTTTCAAATATACTACAATGTTCCATATTGTAGCCTGATCATTATTCCAGCGAATTCCTGGAGCAGCATTTTGCATGGTAAATGCACAGTTCTCCGCAAAATCTGCTAAAACTACGAACTTACTTGTTAATAGGTTTTTCTTCACGAGTCGTAAGTACTGCGACTGTTTCATAGCTATAAAGCATATGGCAAAATTTTCGAAACTTTTTTAAAAACGGTTTTATGAACTCACATGCGTTATTCGTCAAGGATTCTGAAATAGCCCTTGGTTGTATCATCCACCACTTATATTTAATGTTTTTTGTGATACCCTTAAATATTTCTTCTAAATAAAGTTTTAAGTTTTCCACACCTGGACATTTATTGCAGGATGTCAAATAGTATTCTTCATGTGATTCGTCACAAACGACGAGCGTAATGCATTTTTCATAAGAACTTAAATGTAAGGTTTTATTTTCTGTTTTTTTTGACAGCTGAGTATCCATAATTATTAAAATCATTGATCGGTACAGTGTTGACTATAAAATTTCATAATTTAATTATGAAGAACTTTGAAAATTTGTGTTACTTGGCCTTATTTTTTAACCACATCTGTTTTCCAGAAATACCTTATATTTTGACCAAAGCAAAATGTGTTACTATATATAAATAAAGCAAATGCACGTTAATTCAAAAAAAGTGAAAAAATAGCTAAAAACTCGTATTTTGGATAGGGAAAAAAAATTCACAATCTACAACAAAGTGTCACATGTAAAAGTTATAGATCTCAAACAAAAATACTTTTTTATATTGAACATTTTTTTTTACAGTGGGAAGGAGTTTTATTTTTTTTAATTTCCTTGTCTCGTTGAGTCTTATGCCGTTGAGTGGAAGTCGTGGCCATGGGCGTGCCCGACGCTAGACTATGATGCGCGTTTGACGAGTGAGTCAATGAATGCACACCGACGCTAGTGAAATTGGAAGGGCTCGAGCACCAAAGGCAGGGAACAGAAAGGGGGCTCGAAAAAGTGAACGAGACGGGCAGAATAAGTCGGAAGGGGCTCCAGGTTGGACGTTGGATAAGAAAGCAGGGAAAAGCGTGAGTACTTTCCCGACAGTCTTCCGTGGTGACCTTCGTGGACGAGGGTGAAGAGCGATCGAGGGCGTAAGTCCTTCTATCGTCATACGATTTGAATCGGCAGACCTTGGCTCGACATCACGAGGGTATTGGGAGTGATTTACCTAGTGTATGAATGCTTTGTTATTTCTTGCGTGTCTCTGAAGTAAAGATTCCTGTTGCTTTTTCGCTCAGTCTAATAGAGTCTCTCTATTTTCTTTTTGATCGGGGAATCACTTGCTCGTTCGTGCTTCGATTACCTTCCGGAAATCGAAATACTTGTTTTCCGCGCGAACTTGATGTAATATCGTTTAATTCCAGAGCACGCTGAAGTAAGTCAGTCTTGACAGAGTGTAAGACCTCCTCTTGTTGAATATACCAAAGGAATTAGTATCTTCAAGGCGGCTTTGTGAATCAGTGTGTCATTCAGTTTGTTTATTCATTAAAATAAGTTTAATAGTAGTTTTGATAACAAAACGTCACCCTAGGTGCTGAGCAAGGTTTAATTTATATAAATATTGTTTTAAGCGTGTATTGCAGAAAGTTGCTAAGTGCCTCACTTTAGTCACTAAGAACGTACTGTTTCCATTATTTTTATTAAGAATGATTTAATAAGAAATTGCCGTGATTCCGGTGCGTATTCAGTTTTCTCCTTGTTCTTGAAAAATATACGAGTGTGCTCAAGTTTTTAAGAAATTTTTTTTTTTTATTACGGGTCCACGATTGAAGCAGGAATTATTCAGACTCAGTCATTTTATAATGAGTTAATGCGAGTCTTCTTACGCTCAATGATAAGTAGGATTCAACTAAATCCTGAATTTGTAAATTAGTATTGGAATAAAATTAGTCTTTTGATTTAAGCCAGCAACGTTGCACCAACTAAACAATTGTTTGGACGGTAGGATAAAATTATTGAAAGTCATTTTTTGTAGTTGATAACACCTAATTTTTTATTTAACACATGAAGATAAAATCTTTCAATGACAAAGTTCTAGATTTTAGAAAATACAAATTTTTTGTAACATACATTTAACTCTAAAATGCTATTCCAACTCATCTACGAATAAAAATGAGTTTAAACTAACAAAGAAAATCATTTTAGAAGAGCTAGCAGTTTATATTTTTGGGACAAAATATCAATCACAAAAATCTTGGATCTGGAAGAAAAATAAATTTTTTTGTTTGAATCCGAAATTTTTAAGCTGATTATAGTTGTTTGTTTTTTTTCTGGCAATTAATTATACAGTCGTGATTTCTATACAAAAGCGGTAAAATCTACACTGTAAGCTCGCTTCATTTTTTAAATGCAATAACTCACCTGTTATTATTAATTTGAGATTTTGGTGGTAAGGATAGACGCAAGTACTATAGGTACCACTGCTTTGGTCTTAGAGTTGCAAATTTACTAAACCCAACATGCAAGTCAGGGTGTTCATCTTCAAATCGGACATATATCTCCTTTAACTTTAACAACAAGAGTTTTACCAGATTTACTGTATCTGCATCTAAACTTTTGCCTGTAAAAATTTTTATGAGTAAGATAAATCACAGTTTTGCAGCATATGTGTAATATTTAGTTACTATGTTTAAAAAAAAGCCCAATAGGTTACAGTAGTAAAGAATTTGTAAGAAGAAAAATCGTATTAAAGTATTTAGTATTAAATTAAATGGCTTTTTCTTCAAACTTCTGTTTCAATAATGGTAAATAAGCCTCAAAGGAAAAGAAAAATTGTTATACCTAACATTTTTGCTTCTAGAAATTTTTAGTAATTTTAAGCAGATTACCATTATGTTCACTTAAATTTTATAAAAATTTTATATTTATAAAAAAATAAAAATATTTGCCTGTAAAAATATATTAATATGAAAAAAAATTATTTATGTACCTTTTTTACAAATAGGAGAAGATGAACTTCCATTGTCTTAAAGTAAGTTTCTGGCTTTTCTAATCAAGTAATTGCTTGCATCAAAGTCTTCTTTAATAGTTTTTATGGTCCAATAACTTGGTAAAAGACTAATCAACTTTAATTTATGATTGTACAAGCATGATTCATTACGGAATACTAATTTAATATTGTTTAGTAACTGTACTAACTCGCTAAAAAGTTTTAATGGTAATAGTATGTCAGCCCCATCATCATCTGTTTCAGCTTCCAATAAATCTAGAATACCTGCTGCAGTCAATTCACTTCCAAAGCTTTGATCTGCATTTCCTGTTTTTTAACTAATAACATGTATAATTATTTATTGTCAAATTCGATGCAGTCATACTTAAAAACGATGTATTTAGATTAGAGTCTTATAAACGGTTCAATATTACTTAGCTTATCAATTACTCATTTTAAGTAAGTAATAAATTATTAAATTGGAAATTTGTGAACTGTACAAAGAGTGATATAATGATGATCTCAACAAAGAATTAAGAATTTTTTTTTTATAATCCTTTGTTAATATTAAGTGCCAAGTATTTTATTTAAATGTATAAAAATTGAAACAATTGAAAATGAATAATTATTTGATGATAAGATCCATCCTTATTTATATTCTTAAAACAAAAGAAAGTCATTTAAATAAAATTATTTACTTTACATTCATCATACAGAAATACATCTGTTGACTAAAGAAAATGTGATCAGTACTTATATTTTACCAATTAGTCTTGTAGTTTAAAAAGTATTTTTTAAAGCAGGAGCCATTTAAAACGTCGGAATGCCATTACAAATTGATTTTCAATTCATTAAGGTGGTTCTTCACGATGGTGCCGTATCAAAGCGACACGGGACCCTGTGGTTTTCTAATTTTCGATTAGCGTATTATTTGCAACATAAAATATGTTGTACTGGCACTTGACTGTAATATCATTGCATTTACATACAAATAAACATGCTAATAAAGTCAGAGTAAGAGTTATGAAAAAATTTTTTTTTGACGCAAGGTTCTGAAAATGGCATGTACGCTCCTACTCAAGCAGACGTTGCCGCCGATTTCTGCATGATCGATAACTGATTACGTTTACGATTAAATATCGTATACTATTTCCCTGATTAGCCCATACTTTTGTTATATTATTAGAAAGCTGAAAAGTTCTTCTTTCACTACAAACTTTTTCTATTACGATCTTAAGTATATTTTACGAAATATTACATGATATCATAGTATGGAAAAGTAACCTACATAAGAATACATGTTAAAAGTGCATTTTTTGACTGACTTGTTTTCAAAAATTTGCCTGATAAAGGGACTTGAAATTTTAAGAGAAGATGTCTTATAACTTTAATAACAATCCCTCCAAGTTTCTCTGTAAGTTTAAGTAAGTGGGTTAGGTGAAGAACCACCTTAACAGCCATCATACAGTAACGTGTGGTTACCTCCACACTTGTATTGAGCATTGAAAGAGCAGCTTGGGGTAGTTGCTCAGAGCAACACAGGTGATTGGTTTTAAAAATACAGATTGCTTGGGGCACCCCGAGCCCCGAGTCCATAGTCGAACAAATCTGGAGAGTATCACCTTCAAGGTTTAGAGCTGTTGTTTGTTTACAAGTGTTTTACAGTCCCATGCAGTCCGATACCTGTCCATAATACCAACTTTGAGCTGGAACTACGTGACATCGTACGTGTGTGAATATACTGGGGGTCCTGTTTTAACAATGGGACACCCGGTATACATAGTTTTGTGCGTATATACACCTGTATATACTCACGCTGGCACAGGGCCACGTGCCCCCAGCTTAACCTTAGTAGTATATACAGGTATATGAGTATACAGTTTAAGATTGTAAGCAAACCGTACATGTAGCTTGATACTGGCATAGTGGCGTGGCTGTGTAGAGGTCCAGCTCTGCTGATCAGCGAAGTTATGCAGTGTTTGGTGCGGTCATTTTTTGGATGGATGACCATTTTAGTCTCAACAATTTCCCCTTCGTTTCTTAATTTTTCTGATTAGTAAGCTGTTCCTCTTCTTCGGCTTTGACAACGTCAGAGAGAGGTGTGCAAATTTTCGGTCCTGGTGTTTATACGTATACAGCTGGTCGGAACTAAGTCAATACACCGGGACCTTCTGGAATTTATTTTTCCCAAGTAATTTCCCTACCCCCAGATCTTGTCATGAACGAATGCAAAGAGTCATCCCTTATTCCTTCCCAATCCCTATACCTTTATTCCTGTCCTATCCTCTTCCCTAAGTGTCAAATGCTTAGAGTAGGGCGTATGACACAACATAATATAAAAAAAAGCTGTAGATCGAAGCTGGTAGTGTCATACTGGTCAATATTAAGTTGAAGTGTGTCGAGCATTTTGTTTATCTGTGTCTCAGAAAATTGAAGCTCTATGAGTACCAATTGTCTTTCCGTATAGTAGCTACAAGTCATAATTAGAGTAAATCAGCTTGAAATCGCAAAAAAACTCGCTCTTTCAAATAAAATCGAATATAAGTTAATATTATTCTTTCTTAGCACAAAAATGAAGTAGATAGTGTTAAATTAAGAATTTTAAAACGACTTTTTATATGGAAAAATTATAATTATTGAAGTAAAACCATGGGTAAATGAAAAAAAATATGATATAGTTCTCATAATAATACGATCTTAATCTATATCATACATATTTTCTGTGTTATACAGTTCATACTTCGGTAACTGATGGTAAATGCACATGGTTGTTAATTTAACAATAATTACAACATCGATTTCCATCAAACTAGAGTGATACTGTTTCTTTTTTAGTTTATTTGCTATAGTTTGAATACCAATAATTTTGTCTAAGGTGTCTCAATAAGCAGGTTATGTAATTTTACGGTATGTATTGCATTTTTTTGCTTAGAGAGGAAAAAATAGTGGCTTATATTTAATTCTAATCTAAATAGCGAATGTTTTTATATTAAACTAGCGGCTCCCGTCTGGCTTCGCTTGAGACTTACTAAATGAAACACCGTAGTGAGTTGACATATCACGTAAAACGTTTTCAGTTAAAAATTTTAGATCTATTTCCGACACTTTTCAGAACGAAAATTTTCTTGTAAAAAACACATTTGTTCAGAATCCATACAGTTTATTTGGTCAAGTAAAAAGCTGTAAAACGTAAGAAAAATATAATTCTTTTGAAAAATACTGTGCGTTCCTTATGCCACAAGCTAATCGTTGGCCCTACAAGGCTGTTGATTTGCAGTTTCTTTCGTACAATCTATGAACAGGGCTATTTTTTAAGGCTGTAAAGATTCAGAACTCATAAAAAATATGTAATTAAAAAAAATTTTTTCTTCTTATCTCAAAACTTTATAACTACAGTAACAAAAACCTGGAGCTTTAATCTCTACATTTTTTATCGCAACAAAAATACAAATACATATTCTACCTATTTAAAAATCTGGAAGGTTCAAGAGATTACTATGAGGGTTATAGTAAAAAGCTGATCTCTCAATAAATTCTTTATTTATCGATTTTGATGCTGCTTTCATCTCGATAAATGTTTAGCGTCATTTTCTTGACGCCTAAAATTGTGTTCATTTCATTCCTTTCAGTTCGATTTCTTGCGACTTTTGGCATACTTAAGACTTTTGTGATTCCTAAAGGCTATTTTTTTCCAACTTTATTAGGTTGTAATGTATATTTGTTGGCAAGGTAGTTCGACGTGTGATGACCCCGGAAAGGACCGGTGAGCTTCTTAAGTAAACTCTTTTTTGACTGAAGTTTCCAGCAAAGACGATTGCCTCTATTCGTCAGGATGATCTTCTTTGCCCTGTTATTGTAGCACCACACTGATCAGGAGGAAAACTTCAACGTTTACAGCTTTGGCAAGGACCACTGGTGCTTTGCGAAAAAACAACTTTTTCCCATACATTTTTAGAGTACTTACGAAAAATTTAGAGATACAAAAATTCAACTAGTGTTAGATTAACATCTTATGAAGAGAAAACATTTTGAAAAATGGTTCTATGTGGTTTAACAATTTTTCAGAGTCATTTTTTGGAAGGACTTTTTTTTAGTTTATTTGACGTTTTGCAAAAAGTTAACTCCTGATCATCTTAAAATTTTATAGGTTCGTAAACAATCATAAAACCCGTGTTCTGTTAAAAATTTGAAGTACAAAGATTGTTTGGAATTCCAGCTATGAAATACCGAAAAACAGGCTGAAATTGGTACTTCTTAACAATTCGCGGAAAAACGGTACGGCCAATTTGGGTTCACCACGGCTCATTTTGTTTGTCTTGAAATCGTGCGAAAATCTTTTGTTGTACGGAACGTTTTTTTGGCCGAATTACAGCTTTCCCGATAAAAGCAAAAAAGCTGATTTCCATATGTACATGCACATATTTGCTAAGAAAACTCACTCACTACCCATGTGTGGGGTGAATCATGGCTTCCATTCACTAATACTTTCACTGATATCATACTTATCATACCATAGGCACAGTGGAAATATCTCTGGTGATACACCTTGCCAGTTAAGCTGGTACTCTATGTTACGATGGTGCATCGAATCCATTTGCTACTGTGCAGCCTCCCCCCAAAGATGATTCAGTTATCTCAAGATCATCGACTCCTTGCAAGCTGAGCCGGCACTCTGCTGAAGCATCGGATCTAGGCTTATTAGCATCCCTGGAGAAACCCCAATGTTTCAGGAATCCCTTTTTACTGGTAAGGCTTGCCTTCCCTACCCGATGTCTGGCATCGGATCCTCTTATTCCTGTCTATAGCTATAGCACTGTTTCGCATTCACCCAGGCCCGAAGATCTGTGGAGCATGAAAAAATCCTTGAATCTGTCTGGAGAACAATTCTATGGAAAAACCCGGCCCGAAACAGCCCTGGTTTTATAGGAACTCTTTCGGGTAAAAACAGTTTTTGAAGAAATCTGCATTCACTGGGAATTAAATCCACGACCCTAAGAACAGTGATGAGTCCAACAAATTTGGCTAGAGGGTGGTGCTGAAAGCCTCGCTAAAAGAACTTAATAACGAAGGAAGATCTATACGTATACAAGTACTTTCTTATGCGAAGTTTTCCAAGCATGTACTTGTAAAGTATGTTTAAAAAAAAGTTGTTAAATTATTCTTCGCTCCGAACTTAAGTTCTTACTTAAGTATTTTTAATAATAGTTTTGTAACTTTTTATTGCTCATTTAGTTATACAAACGTGTGACAAAAGTTTTTATTTGGTTTGAAAGTGCAAAACTTCAAGAACATTTGTGCCATACAATGGTCCTGATAAGTTTTTACACGCAGATAGCCAATACTTGTCTATATGGCGATTTGTGAGGTTGTGGATGGTTTTGAGAAAATATATTGTCAGCTTTTAAAATCCATTGTTAATGGTTGTTTAGATACCCCGAGTTGATAAAACTCAGGTCATTACTGAGAATAATGACAGTAGCCAGTACTATTTCACAGGTAAGTTGATAAATAATTCCAGTATATGTCAAGGAGTAGTGTTGGCTCAGTGGTAAGCGTGCTTCTTACTGATAAAACGCTGTTCTAGGGGTCGTCGGCTCAATTCTTAGTGAATGCAGATTTTTTCAAAAACTTTTATCGCCGAAAAAAGTTCCTATGCAACCCCTACTATTTCAGGGCGGGTTTTTCTGTGGAATTTTCCTTCAAAGTAATTCCAGGGTTTTTTCTTTGCCCCATAGGTCTTCAGTCCTGGGTGAATGCGAAACAGTGTTAAGGCTATAGATAGAGGATAGTGGATCTGATGCGTCAGGCAGGGATTGCCGGCCATACCGGCGAAGAGTGGTCCCTGAAACATAGGGCTTCTACGGGGATGCTAATTAGCCTGGATCCGATGATTTGGTGAGGAATGGACGTCCTGAAATATGGAGTTCTCTCTGGGGAAAGGCTACACAGTAGTGAGTGTCACTCGATGCACCATTAATGCAGAGAGTGCCAGCTTAACTAGCCCAGTGTTTCACCGGAGATACTTGGACTATGCCCATGGATTAGGTATAAAATCAGTACAAGAGTTAGGAATGGGTGTGGAAATACACCCCACACATAGATGGTGAGTGGGTGAAAAAAAAATTCCAGTATATATCTTCATGTATTGTATAGTCTTTTTGGCGAGGTTTTCCACACTTCCTCGCCGAATTCTTCTGTCAACAGAGTTTTCAATCAAATTCTTAACACAAAATATTTAAAAAAATGCTGTTATCAATTTAAAAAAATATATTTAACCCTTATTGTGTTGGCTTTTTAGTTGCAAAATTTTAAAAATGATTTTTTCAGCACTTCAAATAATAAAGTTAAAGCTCTCAATGCTGTTCACGGTGAATTTGTTACTTTATTATACCTTAGCAGAAATATAAGATGTTGGTCTTATTGATATTATTTAGGGCTTCCAACAAACTTTCCAGACCAATCAAATCCAGGTTTAACAAGCCTAACAGACGTCCGGCATTACTAACAGACTTGACAGACTCAAGTATCATAGGTCTATTAGATGTCAGGCATTCTTGACAGGCACACATCTCTCTGCTTTTACTGCGAGCTTAAGGCTTTGATTTACTCCATGCGTACATCTTAGGCGACCTACACCTGATTACCTGAAAATAATCCTGCTGTTAAAAATTTCGTAGTGTATAATCTGTTTCTTACCTAAGCGTGATACTTAGTAACTTTACTCACTACCCTAGCGATTCAGAAGTAAAAGTTGACGTTACGTAAGTATGGCTAAGTAAAAGCCATTTAATTGCGGAATTGCATTGAATACATGGTGAATACAATCATTTCAGCTTGTTATTGTGTAATGTTCGTCTGGGACACGATTTTATGCCTTTTTAAATTTCATTCATTTTTGTGCAAAAACAATGTACTGAATCACAAAATAACAGGAAACATTTTTTTCTTACAGCTCAACGCTAAATGCGTAAAATAATTTTCTGAAGTGAAATTTGTTGAATTACGTATTATGGTCTGTCATGTTAGTTCCACCATTTCAAATATTTAAATTTTTTATTTTTGACTCAGCGCTGATTATTTACTTTAAAATCGTATTGAAGAAAAAAATTAAACTCGCTGAAAATTTACATTCGTTTTAGTAATTATTTCTACGTTCTTTTCAACATAAGCTTAACAATATTCCAAATTACACATACAAATTACCATGATTTGTAAATCCAATAGTGTATCTTTCAGTATTTTCTTTGAGACATCTTGGTAGAGCCACCAACAAACTAAAAAATTTATAAGTGCAATAAGTATTTTCTAGAGCGTATGGTGGCTCGTTTGGCTAGGCTGTGGGCTGTAACGTGGAAGACCGTGGTTCGATTCCCGGCCAGTGTGACTCTCCCGAGCAAGTACGTCTGTGAATCATCACATGTTCTTTTTCACCACGCAATGCTCTTCTTGAAGGGATAGACGATCTGCTAGCAGCAAAATGGGCCTATTACTTAGATCTTTCGCTCTCAATCTGGTCTATGTGAAATCATCACCGTACCAGCGATCTACAACTGTATGCAATAATGTGAAATATGTAACCAATAATGTAACAATATGTAACCATTCCTTGTAATATGTATCCTATGTAATATAAAGTGTGTCTTACTATAACAAGGCTATATGTACTCGTTTACAATAAAGCTTAAAAATAAAGACACTATGTTAGTATTTATTTGAAAGCTTATTTATTTAAAAAAAAAGAAAAGTATATTCTGATTTATGCTTATTACAAGCAATGTGGTAACTGTTAAAAAACTAAACAAAACTTAAACGAATAATAAACACATTTATCGATTTATAGAGCATATATAGATAAAAAACTACAAACGTTTTTTAAGTTACCATTTCATGTTTAGAATTAAAAAATGCTCTATTTTTATTAGAGTAGGGAGTTTGTAAAGAAGGTGCGTAGGGCGGTCGAGCCCTAATATTGTATGTATAAAGATGTTAAGTGTACGTAACTTATGCATACTTTAAGTGTTTTCAACGATTGCTCTTCAAAGATATCTGCAGCAAATACAACATAGCAGATTAGGATAACCATAAAATTGATATGAAACAAAATGAATGGTTCATAAAGTTTTCAAGTGTACAACTAAAATAGTTCAACGAATATTGCTTAAAGATAACGTAGATTGTTTAATCGCACAGGTAAAGGACTAACTGATCCATGTTTTGATTGCTTGGTTGCACAAGGATCCCGCAAATTATAAAGAAACTCCTGCAACTCCAGACTGAAATTAGTGGTTTAAAGCCATTGATAAAGGTTTGGAATCCACACACTAGAATCAGGTATAGAAAATAGTTGCCAGACTATTAAAAATTTCTATACCTGATTCTAGAGTATGGATTCCAAACCCTTATCCGATATTCGCTTCCATACTTTGCATGCTGGTCCTACGGTATGCCACAGGATGATGCGGGGGCAGGGATGGCCGTGTCATTTATGTCATGTCACAAATTTGATTTACGACACCTAAAATATTCTATTAACGATGTGTCATAAAAATAAATTTATGACACTTAGTGCATTTACGATACGTATTGCGTTGTTGTTACAAAGAGGGTGTGTAGACATGCAACAAAGTTCTTAGAGTCAATACTAGTAGACAAAAAAAAAAGGATATAATAGTGGGCTTTTAGGTAACATTGAGAAAAAGGCTTTGTGGTTTACGTATAGAATTATAATAAATATTTATGCAAAAATATTTTTGACTTTTCTATATAAAATTTCTTGAAATCTGGACAAAAATGAAACCTTATTTGACTAACAGACGTAACAAAAAAGTACGTTATAATAGAAGTATTAGATATACTCATAATTTATCAAGGCGTCAGATAAAAAGGTTATAATAAAAATGAAGCTTCTCTATTGTGTATTTTTAGAAAAATCTAAGAGTTAGGCGCCCTTCCTTAATTGATTTATCGTCAACTTGCGAAATTCTATCCAATTCCATTACGCAAAAAAGGAGTTAAGTCTAAAATAGTAAAACACCTTTTAATGGACATAACCTCTACCTCAGACTTTTATTAAGACAACTATGAAATTTAAATAACTAACTCTAGCGTATAAATATATTATTCCGTAATTCCATAACCGTAAATTTTCGATTGCAGAGAATTACGAATTATGATACCGGCAGTAAAGGATATATCATACATAATGACTCGCCTGGGGTAAAAATAAAAAAGATCTCGGATTGCGGACAATAAGCATGCAATCTTCTAAGAATTCTTTGTTTTCTCTCATAAGTGAAATACTATTCTACCTGCCGGGAAAAGGAATCTGCGTTCGACGAAGCAGGATGAAAAATCCTTCTTTTAGCGCATTATAGTAAAAAAAATGTTATAACCCAATAATGTTACAAACTAAGACATTAAACCTAGTTACCAAAAAACTTTATATTTAGTTAATAAATAAGAACATATGTACCATTTTTCTAAAATTGAAATATTTTGGAGGCCGGAATGGACAACTACTTAAAATTGATTTTTAAGTGTTTAAATATTTTTTTTGTATTGTCCCTGACTAATAAAAGCTAAAATTTTTTGGAGTTAGCTCGATCTGCATTAAAAATTTTTTTACATCGACTTTTTATTTTATTTAAGAAAAATTTAAGCGTTAAGGGCTCATATAAAATTTTGTTGTTATAGAGGTAACGGCGCTGTCAATTAAATTTTAACTTTATTCTTCCATTTATATTATGTACTAATTAGTAATAATCGTACAAGACTCTACCTGGTTGATTGTTTGTCCGTGTCGAATTCTTCATGACTCAATTGAAATTCGAGCCATAAATTGAATTTGGATTCGTTTATGCCGACAAATTATCATTTGTTAAGTTTTTCTGTGGAATTGTAAAAACTTAAGTGTATTTTCTTTGCTGATTTAGAGGACTGATTTTCTAGGTGGAATAATCAAGTCAACGCTTTCAAGGCTTCACGTTTAATTTTCTTTTGTGTTTCTTTTATTAACAATAACAGTAGAGTAAACAAAATAAAAAAAATTAAACCATCTAATGGTAAAATAAATATCTGGTTACAAAGAAAAGTTATCTGAACAAAAAAAAATGCCAGTAAATCCAGTTTGATTGATGTACGCCGTATTTCTCGAAATATTTCTCTAACTAATAGCGAACAAAGATTTCAATGTTACTTTGAGATAAGGTAAAAGACAAAAAAACTTTTGGTCTTTAACGAAGTAACATAAAGAGAAACAAGCAAAATTTTGACTTACAAGTCGTTTAGCAGAAAAGGCGATTCAGCAAAAAAATCAAAAGCCAAAATAAGGTACTATGCAGAGAGTCCTTTGCAATACAACGAAAGAAACAATTCGCGTGCGTGCAATTAAGTAGCTATGAAGAAGCGGCTACTTGCTATCTGCGAGACAACCAAGCGAAGAGTAGACCGATCGGCTCGAGTCGCGAAGGCAGGCAGCCCCGCGTAGGCTTAAGGCAGATGAGCGGGGGCGACGCACACATAAGTGGAATAAACTACTCATGTAAATACAATTAAATTCGATTGTTAAAATCATGCGTGCGCTGCTCCCCACCAGTCAGTAGCCGACCGGACCTCCTCAAAGGTGAAAAATAACCATCATCCCTGAAAGGCCTCTTCTAATCCGAACACTGGTAATTGGTGCTACACCAGGTTACCTGGTGATTGATGCTTATGTCGTTTATAAATGCTTTACTTAGTAATATATATAACAACCAGTAAGCACCCCGGGTTGCCTGGTGATTGGCACTTATATTATTAATTGCCGTTTTAGAAATGTATTAAGAGCCCAGAAAGCACCCCAAATCAACTGGCAATTGGCACTTATGGTATTTATTTATATTATTTATTTGAACAACCAGTACTTGGTTATTGGTGCTTAGTTTGTTAAATAGTGTGAAAAACTATTCATGTTTAGTAAAAGATAACTTGAAGTTTTAAACTATTACGAAAAAGACTGTCATAGAAAACCAATGATCAAGATAAGTTTTTTAAAAGTTATCTTGTTGCTTCAGATGCAGCAACAAGATAACTTTCACCTTATTGGTAATACCATATAGTTTTTGATATAATTATGCATGTAGATTTTCAATATAAAAACTATGGTTTTTCATTCTGTTTGTGATTTAAGACTTTTTATTTCCTCAGATGAAATGCTCAAAAAACAAATTTTTTCTAGTACATACTAAAAAATGATTTGATTGACGTAGTTATTAAAAGACTAATGCTTTTATTAAAACGGAATATATTTGGTTCTTTCCAAGTTCCTTTTGTATTCATAATTTTACAAACTACTTTTATTCATTTCCGTTGTACAATACAAACAACTTGTACAGTTGATGTTATCATTTCTTCTGAACAGTCTGCCTTTAACAAGTAACAAACTTTCATTTAATCTGTCTGTCTACAAATCTTGTAATCAACTTTTCAACCACTTTCCAACACCCAATGGAGCTGAAATTTTGCACACCCTTGATTATGAAAACAACGGCAATGTGGTAAACACAATATTCTGGTAAATCCAATAGGGTAGTCATAACAAAATGGTGGAATAACTTTTTCTTACAATCTTCTTGACATGGGTATTAAATGATAGGGCATGATGAGTATAATGATGGTATAAAATTTAAAATGGTGGCCAACACAAAATGACTAATTACATTTTTCTATAACCCAATTGACATGGGTATTAACTTTAGGGGCATGACGAGTAAATGGCAACAAGCAAAGTCACGTCATTTAAAATTTAAAATGGTGGTCAACACAAAATAGTGGGCGTCTTTTTCTTTTACAACTTCCTCAACACGGGTGTCATTTAGAAAGTTATGTCGAGTAAAATACTAGAAGCTGTTAACATTACTAAAAATAAACAATATAGCCTACAGAATAAAAAACTCTGATCCACGAAAGAAACGAAATTGTAATTTTTTTACACATCATTCTCTTACGATGGATTTCAAATGACAAAGAATCCTAGGTAGAGTATGATAAGCTATGTAGTGTCCCCATCAATAAATATTTTGTAAGTACTTACCTAAGTTCTTACGTCGGTACAAACTCAAGTGCTTACGTTGTGCTTACGTCAGTTCTTACGTATCTAGAAACATAAGTACTTTTACATAGACAGACGTAAGTACTTATGTATGATAATCAGGTTATTTCAAACTTAAGTACTTACGTAAGTACGTTATGTTAGTTCTTACGTATTATTTAATGATGAATGCATAGCTTGCAATTTTATTTCTATCGTAATTGTATATTATATTTAGTTGATAACTATGAACATTACTACGAGCAGCAGTTCTATCGTCTCTTTTTTACGTTCTCATTACTATGTTTAATGTTGTTTGGTATAACGAACATGACCACAAGAATTAAAATGGGCTTTGCTTGAACAGTAAAAAAAAAGTTTTCTGCATGAAATACTTTTAAATAGTGAAAAAAAATTATTTAGAATCTAAGTACACATAGTTTTATGTATAGGTATAAAGTAATATGTAGCAAACTCGTTAGTGAAAACAAATTATTTAGAATCCAAGTACACATAGTTTTATGTATAGGTATAAAGTAATATTTAGCAAACTCGTTACAAACAATGACTGTGTTCAAGCATTTGGTAGGTGTATATGTTATGACCGGACTTGTTTAAAGTATGGTCTTGACCGTTTTATTTTAATGTTATTCGTGGGTCTCTTAGGATTCAGCTCGTGAACTTTATTTTTTTTTCTTTTTAGTCAAGTAAAAATAATTACTTAAATAATAAAGATGATTTAATCAATGTTTAATTTTTAATTCCTTTATTAAAATAATTCAAATTGGTATTCTCTTAGATACAGTCCATTCAGATCACTTCACAGATTTTGATATTAATTATATTACTAATGAAAAACTTACATCTATCACTGTCTGTTGTTACTGCTGCTTCGGAGTTCCCTAATGCTTTGTGCAGTAACTCCCAGTGATTACTTAAACTACACGAATGAGTTTGTGGCCTGTAGGATGTTGCGGTTTCTGTTTTTTCTGCCATCGCCGGAACCACTTTCGCTGGGCCTCTTTCGTTGTACCTCGCTTCTTAGCGTAGTCTGATATTATTGATACTCTCAAACTGCACCCGAGTTGCCTCAGCCAACACGTTATGCCTTACGTGTATAAGGTACTCGCGAGTCGCGGAAGTCAAAAGTAAACTAAATCTTTAGACGACAGGTGACAGACGTAAATAGAGCAATTTTTCCTCCTGATAGAAAGTTTTTATAGCGTCAGAGCGAGTAAAAGAGGCCTTTGATTGTATTAGGTCAACCAATGAGCGATGTTCTTGCAGATTGCGTTGACAGCAAAACAGTAGGCTTGCTCGATGATGTTACATGTTATGATTTGATATATTAGGAAATAACAGTATAACAGTACCAATCGCATTTTTCTGACAAGTGTGATTGAGTTTTTTAGGTCAGCGATGATGAAAGCTCGCATCAGCAATATAAGAACGCCAGATACAAGTTAAGTTGTGACAGTAAGCTTGCAAATTTCAAAATTAATCCTTCTGGGGATTTTACAGTCAATTTTGAGGATAATGAAATAGTGTGTTAATTACAAATTTAAAAATCGATGTTATTAAAAGTGGACAATCAATGCGCAAGTAAATTATTCATTCATACATACAATACCATTTATTTATTTATATATATAATAAGATTTCAATACATACGTGCATTATTACGAAGAGGCTGGCTGTACCATATGTCAGCATATTATTGAACATCCACCTTAAAGCTAGTACATACACGCATATAATTGACGTATGAGCTCCTCTTGTCAAATGAGCTTGCTTTATATTCACAATACGTCTTGACGGACGGATAGCTTTTAGTAATAGTATAATTCATATCAACTCGGGATGTAACATATAATCATTAACAGCTGCATAAGTTTTTCAAAAATTTTCTAATAGATACCGTACATCAGACAAAGTAAGTGTTATCATCTGTACGGTATCTCCAAAACTGGGAGGTTAAAGTGTTTTTAAGCAAGTATAGAAAAATACTTTAACCCTCCAATGTGGGTGTTGTTATATGGGTAACACCTACTTGGGCTGATATCGTACAAAAGAATAACATGATTTGACAATATTTATGAGAAAGTCATGAAAATTGAATGTATAACGAAGAGACCGCTGTCCTAATTCTTTTAACAAGCAGAATCTTAGCAACTTTCACATAAAAAACTGGTTAATGTTCTGCTGATTTTCTTGCACGTAATCTGCATACATTCCCGTATACATTTTTTATATGTGTGATTAACAACAAACAATTAAATATCCGATTAACAATATCTATTGTGTAAAGTAAGTGCAAAAATTAATACTTGAAATGTTACAATTAATCGTCAATGTGCAATTATTTTAATGGGTTGGGAAGGCCTGTAATCTCAACATTAATATGTTATGAAAAGTAATATAAGAGCATAAGTTGACTCTTGACTCTATCATAGAGGGACGTTATGTTCATTGTACAAAGGAAATCTTTATTACGGAGAATGTAAAAAAACCATTGCTTTCCATAAAATAACAATAATACATTTATAGAAAATACCAAATGATTTACGATCAAAAATCGTGGGGATATTAAGAGCAAAAACCATATGTATATTTGGAACAAAAACCATATGGACTTTCCATATAGTTCAACCATATGGTTTTTTGACATGGTTATTTTTAAGAGAGGAGCTAGAAGCTTAGTGGCCTGAGCAGATTTTCGCATTATTATTGTAGTTACTCATTCTTTAACTACTTGTACAGTCTGCTGTACAACGTTTTTCATTAATTCTTGGGCTGCTGCCTGAACAATTTTTACTGCCATTTGCGGATTCGCTTGTTTATATTTTAATTTAACAGACTCTTGGTGCTTTGGATTATAATCACCAGTATTTGTCGAAATGGCATTTACATGCTGCTGATCATTTTATTGATCATCAATGGCCATGTGACTCACATGAACAGAACTGTACGAAAATGTAATATGTTCACTGAGAGTTATATATTTGATATAGAGTCTCAATAAATATACATACAGTAGAAATTTTTGTGGGCCAGCTCTTTGAATACTTAGTCGAAGTTCTTACGTACTCCAAAACTTTCTAACAATGATACTAAGAGTTTTTGCATGAAACAGATTTGTAAGTTATAAGTATAAATAGTGGTAGACGTAGACATGTAAGGGGTAGACTGATCGTTACAAGCAGAAGCAGTGAAGCTTACATAGAAAGAGAAAGAAGTCACGAGCACTCTGTCTTTGTCTCTTTTACTCTCGTGAATTTGAGATTTACAGGAAGACTGTATAAATATTTGTAGACCTTACGAACTCTGTCAATGATCTTAATATTATGCTAAAAAAAGTACCTAAAGCAGAAATATATCTGTATATAACTTTTGCCATGGCTTTTGGTAAAGAGCAAAGTGCGACATCAGACGCTTGCAACGTTACTGTTAATCATGATCATTTATTGCAAATTCTGGCATTTTGCACCAAAATTTGTTGAATCCATTATTTTTTATGATCGAGATATCGAGACTGAACAAATATGCATGTGGTTATATGTATAGGCTTCTTTTGTTTTCAATGTTGGCACTAACGTGAATCAGAAGAAAATTAAGGCATGCTCGATTATCACCGTTAATTTGTTTATTCGATTCGTTTATTTCGATCTCGCAGTTTGTTGTGTTCAGTTGTTTCTTGCGCTAGTTGAACGTGATGTCTGTTTTTTAATAACCTCGCATATAAACATAAAAAATCAACCATTTAAAACATTTCTGACTTATTTAATCTCCAGAGGTTATTAGGTTTATCTTAATGTGGATGACACAAGCGAATTAGTATTAAATGATTTAACTCACTTACCGAATGCGAGCAAACTTTATGAATGAAACGAACGAAAGAAACGAATGAAGGAACGGTAATAATCAATCGTGCCCAAAGTCACTTGCAGAGTTCGTGGAGCCATATTTGTGCAGCCGTTCCGTAACCTACAGTTTTTATACTTGCTCCGAGACGATGCAGAGGCTGCTTTCTCTGTAGCAGATATTTGACAAAAGTTCTTGCATGTAAACAAGCGGCTTAGAGCATGCACACATGCACATAGCTGCTCGTGATTGCTAGGCTCACTGAAAGAGACTACAGAGAGGGAGCGTCGTTCTTACTCTAGCCTGCCAATTACAAGCAGTCACATAGTATGAGGCTTTTGTTTACGTGCAAGAATTTTTGTCAAATATCTGATAGAGAGGGTGCAGCCTCTGCATCGGCTTAAAGCGAATACATACGTAATCCCACTCCAGAAAAGTACGGGAGAGAAGGACTGACTGCCCTTGACTTCTTTCTCTCTCTCTCTCTTTCTTTCTCCCTCTCTATGTTACCTTTACTGCCCCTGCTTGGAATAAGCATTCTATTCTTTTCCTTCGCGTACCTGACTTAAGAATTTTTAATATTTTTATAATTGAACGCATTTTGAAATACATTCTATGTCCTGAGTGGAGTGCTTACACCATCTAGCGGGTGCATGTTTCAATATGAAGGTGGGCGAAACGAAGCAGCTATTGTTATAAATTATATAATGACTCGTTTTGTTCACCAGTCTTACATTAATACAAAGTAAAATGCTATGTGTACCAAAATAATTTGGTATTCAAGGAATTTATACGAAACAACTTTGAAAAAAGAAGCATTTTCAAGTCTGAGATGATATGAAGTAGCAGTATCAATTGAAGGACTGTGAGAGTAAATGAAAGTAGTTGTGGCATTGTTGCTGTAACTTTTTGTGCTTCTATTTTATTTGAATTTAAACCTGATATGATAACATACCAAGAGAATATAATGCGTTTACACATATTGAATATGTTTAAATACAGATTATTATAGAATTTACCTTGCCATAACTGATGAGAGATTTATGTAAGGCAGAATGGCAATAAATCGTAGTACAAAGGGTTTAAAATATTACAGAGATTTATTTGAGAAATGCGTGTTCAATACAAAAGTCTGTTGGACACTACAAATGGGGGGGGGGGGTGCGCAATTAAAATAGTTATAACTCCAGCAATAACTAATTTTTGGATAATAAAATGATTACTTACTGTTCTGTTTCAATTTAAAAAGCGTTCCATGTAAACAAATTTTTGATAAAGCTCTACCAATATGTACAAAAAGTTAAATGGTCTTATGAACAAAGTAGTACAGTCAGAAAATATTTATCTAGAAAAGGGAACCTTAGAAGCAACAAAAATAATGCATAAGCTAATTATTATCAGAAAAATTAAGAAAAACACCTTACAAGCCCTAAGAGAAAAACGTAAACAAAGATATCCTAAGAACTCTGAATGAAACCTTATTTTAAGCTGGCATTTCAGTTTCATAAAAATTAATACATGCAGGAAAGAATCACTCGAGAAAATTTTAATGCAATTAAATTATCTAAACCCAAAAATAGGAAATAAATCAAACACAGAAATGGGCTATCGAGACGTATGCTACGATAATATTCCTAGGAGTAAAAAAAAAAAGTGTAATGAACATGATAATGCTGATAAAAGTTTAAGCATTGTTATTAGTAAGATAAAAATTATTATGAAACTATTCTGGTAATAATTTGAGGGAAACAAAAAATGTAACACGCAATTAAAAAACAGAAAATAAGTAATAAAAAAAACACTCCAACGCTAAAAGTAAAAACATTATCAGAAAACAAAAAATTTACTTATTACTTGATAAGCTTAATATAAAAAAATATTTCCAGCGTTATAATAAATGCAGCAATGACGAAATTTTGACTATAAAAAATAAGTATTACAAATGAAAAAAAAAAAATCATGGAAACAATGAAAAACTAAGAAGCAAAAATTTAAGAAAAGTACAGTATGATCAATAAAAAAAATATTTGAAGATACATTGCGCAGCAGACTAAACATTTTTATATTTTCACTAAAAGTTATAGGGATATTATAGAAATAAGTTTAGATGAGTCACAACTAAAGCAGAAGTTTCACACTAGTATTAAACAGTACTCAAACATTGTTTCAGATCTACTATCTATCTCTTGTATTCGTTGAATGGTTATTTTGTAGTAGAGAAGTTCAATCATTTGATGACATTTCCCCCAACTTTATGCTTGAACTTCTTGGCGTATATTGTACTATTTTATAAGAACTAAGAGAATCACACAAAGCTACTTCTGGTGAGAGTTTTATTTGTAAGTCTTGCACCACAAAACTAAAAAATTACATTATGCCATCGAATTGCTTCTTGAATAATATTTTATTAAAGAAGTTGTAAAGAAAATCCAAAGTCTGAATATACAAGAAGAATTTTTGAAACAAAAAACAAGGGCTATTAAGGCTTCAAAAAAATGGATATGGTTATAAATGAAAACATATGTCATTATGTTACACTTAAGAATGTTGGTGCACCAACATTTCATTTATCTTTACCAGTGGAAGAAACATTGACAAAAGATGTCCCAATATCGACTCTATAAATGCTAATCATGAATTATTTATCTAAGTTCGAACTTACCTATTGAAGGACAAAAAAAATTATTTAAATCATGTTTGTGTAAAGAAAATAGTTAAAGCTTAATGTTGGCTAAAAATTAATAATTCTATTGACAAAAATATCAAACTTTCATCCACTGCATGTAATCTTTAAGATGGACTAAATTTGCAATTTGTGTATGAAGGTAACTCTTAAAATGTAGTGAAGGATGATAAAAATATCAATTAACAATTAAAATCATTATAAACTCTAAAATTTCAGCCAGATATTCAGATAGTATGCTATGACCACCATATGATATATCCTTTACATAATGAAAAAAAAAAATGAGTTTGACGCTACCGTTCATGAAATGTTACAAGTTCATGAAACTGTGTTAGTTAATAAATCTAAGGCTTTGACGTAGAATTCTTTATATACTTATGTACTGATGAAAGGTGGGGTCAATATGCTAAATAGAATCCCAAATTCAAATAAATTGATCATATTAAAACTTGATTCGCATCAAAACACCTGTAGTTTAGAGTAAACAATCAATATCTTCTTCACTATTTAGTTATACCACGAGACAAATTAATACTGAAACACTTCATACTCTAAACGTTAATTTTAATCATACTGAAAAAATGTTAAGCATGTTTGCAAATATTGAATGAAAGAAGAAAAAAGTAACTTGGGCTTATTGAATATTAAATCAAACAAATCACCTTATAGTTTTAGTCATTCTCTACGCGTACCTTACATCACCGTGAATGTAGAGTGATTGAAGCTGCTGATACAATGTTGAGACATATTTTGCATTCTACTGATCGTGACACAGTGATAAGATGGCTAAACGTGAATATGATACGCAATCGAAGATTTAAACTATTTAATAAAATTAGAATTTTTACAGAAGGCTCAACAAATATACTTTTTAATCGTTCATTGAAGATCATTATCAAAATAGACTAAAAAATCGGAATTTTTTGGTCTACATGACTTTGCGAAGAATTTTGATATTTCAAAAGAAAAGCTAAAACGTAAGATTGGTTATTGAAAAATGTTAACTGATTTGCATTCCAAAAAAATCTTACTTGATAAATCACTATTATAGTCTAGGTGCCTGCTGTTAAAATTTTAATTAATACATATCCTCTTGAAAATTTTTCTACGGCTTAAGAACACCGAGTCTACCAGCCCGCTCTCTTGGAAAAGTCTTAAGCCGCGGCTTACTCTCTCTAATGCACCGGGAAGTAGAGCATTTAATAAACTTCCAGAAATTTATAAATACTGCAAAACTGTGAAGTGGAATTGCAAGAAGAGTTGATGAAACGCAGAAAAAAAGATTTGTTGGATAAAAATTTTGGATCTTCATCCGTGTTTACCTGCTGAAACGTCTGTAAATGACGACTCAAAAATATCATTTAATAACAAAATGATTTCTTTAATACTACTTAAAATATTATTTAAAATTTATTATCGATTCCGTCCGACAAAGAATATTTGTTTATTTTTTAGTCCAAGGCTATTAATCGAGCGATATAATAACGTCACCAAATTTATTAATATTTGTCGGACAAAAAAATACGTGGCTGAAATGGTGGACAAAAATTTTGCGGCATATTTCTTGTCAGACAAAAAACGTGTTAAAAAGTCAATGTACAGTAGGGTAGTCGTGTTTAAAAAAAAAAAAAAAAAAAAAAACTAACTCGTGCCGCCAGCAAATTAAAGTTTACTTATACTTACTTAAAAATACTTATTCTATGTTTTATAGTACTTGGAATATATTTGGTTTATCAAACACAGATTTTGCTTCGTACTAAGCTAATGCTAGTTTGCAAAGTTTATTTATTTTGTTCAAACATAACCAGAATGTTGTTGTAAAAATAATCTTCAAACAATAAGTATCAAAAAATAATGTTCATGTTTTATTATTAAGACAGTTTGCTGGCTAGCAGTTAACATAATGAGTACAAACAGCGAGAACATACATGTAGTTGCATACTACGTCTTTTAGTACCAGAACATTTACGACCATCTACTTAGATGGTAATAATAGATTGCAACATCGGAAATCGATATGAAAATGAAGACAAGTGTACCAATAGCTACCAGTAAAGAAAAATTGAAAAATTTGATATAAACACCTATAGTACTATAGTTATTGACCAATAATTATTATTTGCTAATTTTAATTACAGTGCCACGAAGATATCAAATTTTAAAGCTAATGCCATAGCAACATCAAAAGTTATGATTAATAGTAAAAAAATACAAAAATTTATATGGAATTTTTTTCGACGGTAATATAAAAGAAGGACACTATACTAATTTATTAGGATAAAAAACTTGATGATTCCATATAAATGATGAAATAATCACAAAAAAGTTTTGGCCTTAAGGTGCTAAAGATGTGTACATTGTGTTTTGAAAAGAATTTTAAGCTTAAAAAATGACTTCATCTAAAATAAGAGTGATATAACATGAAAAAAATTTTTTTGTTTGAACTAAATTTAAAAAAATCAATTTTGTCTTTGTGATATTCCATACAAAATACGTTTTTAATAAAAGTAAAAGGTTAAGCAAGTTTGATATGGTAAAATTAAATGTATAAATTACTTTGTGTAGTATTAAAACCAAGAGATTTATTATGTTTTTGTCATTTACAAAAATTAAATAATGTTAGGGTTTCTTATTTCAGGTTTAATTTATAAATCTTTACGATCCAAACTTTTTAACCTCGCAAAATAATATTCTTACAAGGATAACGAGAACACATTTTTAACTATTTTTTTTATTTTCTACACATGTAATAAAACGTTTCTCTTATGTTGTTAAAACTTCTTGAACTTATTCTTTGTATCAAATTATTTAACAAATTATACCATAGCAATAAATGAGTGGCTCTGCAAAGTATTTCAATTGGTATAAAAATCTTAATTTCTTGAATTTTAAGACAGCACGATGTTTACAATAATTTTTACAATGAAAGTACGGCAGCACACTATGTATAGTTTTTTCAGAAAAGCCTGATATTTCAATTTTAATGCTTTTTTTATTCAAATTAAACATTATAAACGAATAAATTTTTCTAAATTAGTTGTTATTCCTAGCTTCAAAAAACCAATGTGGTCTAGTTTACAACGGTAATGTATGAAGTTACATTTTCTTTGGAATTGGACATGGTACATAAATACTACCTACTTAAAATTATAATTTTATTTAAAAAATTATGGTGTTGATTAATCTCGATTCTAGACAATAGTAGTTGTTACAGTTTTTACATTTTGTCCAACCTTTAAAATTTAGTTATTTAATTTTTGAATATACTATGTTGATTTTAAAGACTTTCTCTCTTCAACTCATAGTTTGCTTGGTGGAAATTGTTTGAATTAATAAATCACTTATTGTTATTAACTTTCCCTAGATTTGTAGAAAACGTATCTTTTAAAAAACACGTAAACTAAGGTAATTTATAATTGCCAAATAGAATGAATGCATTGAGTATCACTGGATACAATAAATCTATGACCTACATCGAACCTTACCTCTATCAAATGCTTTAGTGATCCTACGTTTCTCCAGTCCACAAATATCTGCCCCCTTAGTGTACATTGCTGAAATGAAAAAAATACTGTTTGCAATGTTTATCTTACATACAGTTATTTTGTAAATGTAATACTTATATTTTACATTAGTTCAATAAATTATAAAAAATGTATGATTGCTTATTAAATGCCAGCAAACATGTTTAGAGCTGACAAATACACCAATAGTATGGTGACAAGAAACAATTTTTAATGGTTAGTCTTTTTCAAAACTATTTCCCGTTAGACCTACTTCGCCACACTTATGTAGACAAGACACATATTACCAAAAAAAAGTGCCTGGCAAGTTACGTACTAAGTATATAATAAAGTTACTGAACATTCTTCGATTTATTGGATAATATGTTTTTCTGCAATTTGAGCATTATGTACTTAACGTTATCTAAATAATTAACTTAGAAATACATATTTACGTGTGATGTCTTATACGCAACCCCAATTACACATAAAAAGTTCCAATGTAAAATTCAAAATCTTCATTTGATAAAATTGTATTACATTTACGAAAGTAAGACTACACCATACATTTCTAAGTTATAACTCGTCTCTACATAAAATAACTATTTTCTAGATAACCTGAAAATATGATACAGCGAATTTGAATTCTTTATAGTAATCGTATGAACTAGTCAGTGAAAAATGTAACAACTATTTCTATAAAAAAATCCATGATAATTAAACTTCTTGTAAATAAATTTCATCACTTTGCAGGCTATAAACTTGTTTGCAAAAATTTATTTACTGATATAGTTTGATTGATGGAAAAAAGAAACACTATAATTGCAATATTAGACTTGCGCATGTGCTGGTAAGGTGTTCGGAAGTGCGGTGAGGTTGTCCGCTTATAAAAGCAACTCGTGCTTTACTAAACAGGCAAATAATAAAAGATAGTAAAGCATTAGTGAAAAGAAAGTTAAACCAAAGTGTGGAGTTAGAGGCGAGATATTCTGAAGGCTGTATAAAGAGCAGAAGAAGAAAGAAAAGGGAAGGCTACTAGGAGGTTAGAGTGATCAGGCGGGAGAGGCAACAGGCACGTACGGCGTAACATGTCGAGCCATGCGGGAAGCGGGACGAGTGAGAAGAAGTTAAACGATGGAAAGGTGTGCAATCAAGGTAGTAGGTTGCTGCGAGGCCGGATGACAGAGAATCAGCAGGATCCGGTCGAGGTTAAAAAAGATAAAGGTAAAGTTAAAGACAAGCAGCAAGATGCAAGGCAGACCACATTGGATAGCACGGTAAAGCGCGTGGTATTCGGCACAACAACAGAGAGAGACAAAGAAACAGAAAAAAGTAAAACAAAGGACAAGGAAAAAGAGATGAAAGATTGGATGGCAGAGCTGAAAGAAGAGATTAGGAAATGTAAGGCTGAAAGAGAGGAATACAGAAAATCGAGTGTGTGCAGTTGAGCTGGAAAAAGTAAAACAAGAGTGCATTAAACTGCAAAGGGAGATGATTGACCTCAAGGAGAGAGAAATCCACACAGTAAAACGCATTGAAGCAATGGAGAAAAGGATGGAAGACTGGCTGAGCGGGAACGAAGCAGAAGACACAGGAAGCGAGGCGAGGCTATCAGCAAGGAGCGGCAGCAGCAGAGGCAACGATAAAGCAGGTGGATCGTCATGGAGCATTGGCATGACGGCAAGCGCTGTAAGTTTATCAGAAAGAGAGATGCATAGAATGAGAAAATTAGTGCAGGAAAAAGAGAGGTTAGATAGAGCGAATAATGTAGTTATTAAGGGGGCTAAGCTTAGCCATGATGAGCGCGGGAATTTGAATGAGTGGGTAGAAAAATTATTTGAAGTTAAAATGGGCATGCGAATAAAAGTTGTTAACGCGAGATTAAGTGGGACGGTGATTCTGGTAAGGCTTAAAAATAGAGAGGATAAATTAATGGTTATGAAAAATAAATCCAAGCTAAAGGGAACGGATCTCTTTGTTGATAACGATTTAACTTTTGAAGAAAGAAAAAGACAGGAAGAGCTAGTGAGATAGGTAAAGGAGAAAAAGGAGCTTAGCATAGAGGTGACAGCGGGGCAGGGTAAAGTTAGATACAGGGGGCAATGGATAAGGTGGGAGGAGGACCTCAAACTAGCGATGGGAGGCGGCATTTTGTCTGCTAGCAGTTATAGATTTAAGAATGGAGAGAGGGACGATGGTAGTAGTAGTATGGACAAGGGTTTTACAGAAGAAGTGCACAGGTCTGATGAAGAAGGAGTATATAACAACCAACAGTTTTTCAGCTAAACCAGAGGCGGAGGCGGTATTTTTGTGTTGAAGAAAATTTTAAAAGGTGTGATAGTGTTAAAAATGTAATGTTTTGGAATGTTGCGGGGCTTTTAAATAAGGATAGAGATTTTTAGAATTATGTTGAAAAGTTCGATTTCGTGAGTTTGTCGGAAACCTGGCTAGAAGGAAAAGGATGGGAGAAAATAAAGGGAAAGCTATCGAAAAATATGATGTGGGGAGCAGTATTTGCAATGAGGGAAAATAAAAAAGGAAGGGCAAGGGGAGGTTTTATTATTGGTGTCAAAAAACAATGGTTTGGAGAGGGAAGTAAGCTGATTAAAATAGTCTGCGATGGTGTCATAAAGTCTGAAATTGTTAATGAAAATGTGAAGTTAAATTTTGTTTCAATATATAACTCAGAAAATTGGGGAAAGGCGATAAAGGAACAGGAAAATATATATTTTTTAGAAGAAGGAAAACTGATAATTGGAGGTGGCTTTAATATTAGGATAGAGAACCTGAGCTGTGGTATAAGTAAGGATTACACAAAGATAGGGGAACACAGGAATAGCCTGGATAGGACTATGAGTAAGGAAGGAAAAAGGTTAGTAGAATTAATAAATAATAAAGGGTGGTACATCCTTAATGGGATGGATATAGGTGATGAAAGGGGTGAGTTTACGTATGTCGGAGCACGTGGGAATTCGGTTATTGATTATGTATTAGTAAACCCAGAGGCAATAGAATTAGTAGAAAGTTTCAGGGTAGGGGAGAGAAGTGAATCAGACCATTTACCGTTGGAAATAAGGACGGATGATATATGCCTAATTACGGAAGGGAGGGCTATGAAAGAGAAGGAGGGAAAGAAAAAAGTAGTTTATTCTTGGTCAGAAGAGAGTATAGAAATGTATAAGGAAAATATAAGTGGGGAGGAAGGGTATGAAAGTAAAATAAACAATCTAGAAGAGGAATGGAAAAATGTCAAAAACTACGTGTTAGAATATATGATAAAGAAGGAAATAAAAATTAAGACATGAAGGATAGGGGACAGGCCGTGGTGGGACAAGGAATGTACGATTAAAAAAAGAGCAGTTAAGAGGGCGTTCGTAAGGTGGAAAAAAGGGCAAGAAGGAAAAGAAAGGTACCTAGTGATAAGAAAGGAATGGAGTGAGTTATGCAGATTAAAAGAACAAAATTACAAAGACTATGAAAGAGATACTTAAGTTAATATTAAAAATGAAGGGGAGGTATGGAAATTTTTGAACAGATACTATAAGAAAAGAGAGACCGAGGAGGGGAATGTAAGTTTAGAAAGTTGGAAGGAACATTTTAGAGATCTTCTGGGAGGGGTAGATGTTAAAACACAAGGGATAAGAGGGGCAATGGACAACGAGGAGGTTATGGGAGAGGCGCTTATGAATTGGGAGATCACCACAGCAATAAATCGATTGAAAAAGAAAAAGGCAGCGGGTATAGATGGAATTCCAGGGGAGGCCTGGTTATTTGCGGGGGATATGATTAGGAATCAACTGATAGGAACTATAAAAAAGGTGTGGAAAGGTGAAGGGTTTCCAGAAGACTGGAAGACAGTGGTAGTAATTCCGTTGTTTAAAAAAGGGGACAGAGATGATCCAAAAAATTATAGAGGGATATCGTTAACGCCCGCGGCTTATAAAGTATATACGGAGATAGTGAGGAAAATATTGGAAGCGGAGATAAATGATAAGAATATGTTACCTGAGGGACAGGCGGGATTCCGTAAATCCAGGTCCACGATTGATAATATTTATGTATTGGATTATATAGTACAGAGGGCGAAAGTTAAAAATGAAGAATTATATGCACTGTTAGTAGATTTCAAAGCGGCGTTTGATACAGTGGACAGAAAGATTTTATGGGAGGTTTTGGAAAAAAAGGGGGTAAGCAAATATCTGATTGAAAGATTGAAGGAGATTTATGTGGAAACAAAAGTGAGGATCAGAGGTAAAGAAGGACTATCAGAGGAATTTTGGATTAAGTTGGGATTGAGACAGGGCTGCCTGCTGAGTCCAGCGTTATTCTGTTTATATATTGCCGGATTAGAGGAGGATTTTAGGGCAAGGGGTGTAGGCGGGGTATTAATAGATAAGGCCAGAACATGGTCACTAGCATATGCGGATGACCTAGTGTTACTCGCATTAAACAGGGAGGCTATGCTAGATATGATGGGTGTGCTCAGAGGATTCGTGGTTAAGAGAAAGTTGTTTTTAAGTTGTACAAAAACAAACATGCTAATATTTAACAGTAGGCAAAAACTGGGCAAAAGTGTATGGAAGCGGGGAAATGAAAAAATAGAAGAGGTAGGGTCTTTTAAATATTTGGGTTTTATCTTCAATAGGAAGGGGAACTATAATGATCATATTAATGAATTGATAAGAAAAAGTACAATAGCGGCAAAAAAACGTAGAGTTTAGGGGAAAGGCTATGTAAAAATGACTTTAGAAGGAGGTGTTTTATGTATGATTATCTAGTCAAAAGTACAATGTGCTCCGGGGCAGAGATTTTTGGGTGGAAAGAGAGGAAAGAACTAAAAAAGGTGCAATTTGACTATTTTAGATGGATATTAAAGTTGGACTTCTGTACGCCGAGATATTTGATATCAAAAGAAACGGGTATTAAAAAGTTATGCATAGACTTCGGTGAAAGATCATTGAGTTATGAGAATAAAGTTGTTAGCCAGGGGGAAGACAGGCTCATGAAGTTGTGTTATAAAGAAATGTATGAGAAAGAAAAAAATGTAATGCGTAAAGAAGAAAGGAGAAAATTTCTCAATGATTTAGGTTTTAGCGAATGTGTAATAGAAAGATGGAGAAACCAAAGAGCGAATGTGATCAAAAAAATGACCGAAAGAGTAATTGATATAGAATTGCAAGTAAATGAAACGAAGATTAAAAACTCAAAATATAATGTACGGTATAAGAATATTATGTATGCAGAAAGCGCGGATTATTTGAAAATATATGTAAGGGGTGCTAATATAAGCCATGTTGCGAGGGCAAGATGCGGAAATATGGAAGTAGCGAATAAAAATTGGTTGAGGTTAGAAGAAAGATTATGCGTATTTTGTAAAAGAGGGATAGGTAATTTCGAACACATGTTTAAAGATTGTGAGGTATTTCAAAGTTTAGGAATAGGGGAGCAATGGTGCACGAATGATGAATGGGTCTGCTTGTTAAGTGGGAATGGATGTAAAGTAGCGGCGAAGATTTTGGAGAAAATTAATGATAAAATGGTAATATTGAAGAACAGAGATAAATACGAGAGTATATCTAGTCAACTGTAAAGCGCGTCAATTAGTTTTATATAATATAAGTGAAGCGCACAGTAGGCAGAAAGTATGATATATGTACGGAAAGATGTATGTTGATGTATGTTTTTGGAAAATCAGAGTTTGTATGAAATGAGAGTATGTGAAAGGATGGTACATTAAAGGATAAAACTATAACGTTGTCAATGTACACGGTAATAGCGATTTTTGATTATGTAAGGAATTTTGTGTTTGTTTGTAACTATCACAAGTCTGTAAGTCTGTTTCTGGGCTAAAAAGCTGAAACTATTTAATAAATTATTATATACATATATTTTAATTGCAATATTAGGCCTTGCTAAAAATATTATATATTTTCCGCCTAATAAAGGAATTTGACATTTTTACATCAATCAAAACACTTTGCAAAGGCACACATTCATCGCTATGGTATATTTTGTGAAATAATTTTAAACGCAGCATATGTACATAGATTAAATATAAAAATTTGTAACAATATAGGTTGAATGTTTTGTTGCATGTATATAATAGAGAATAGTAAAACTGATAAAACATTTATCCTCACCTTTTTTGTACAAATTTTATTTGGAGAGGTCAAAAGGTTTAGATAATATAAGATCTAACTTGCCTATCTTTTTACTTATGCCAAAGGTATTTCTTATGAATTAATTTCTTTAAATTACTCAATACTAAATAATACGTAATAGGGGGGGGGGGACAGAGTGCGAAATTTATGAAAGCCTGTGAAATACATATTACTATGTCATAAATTGAATTATAACTTAATTAAATTCCAGTCTAGCTCCCCATAGCCTTTTTATCTTATTTTTCAGCCTTCCACAGCCCCGTTACCTTACTTATGAGTCTTATATATTCAGAGAAGCACAATTTTACACAAAAAAAATTTATTGTATATTCGCATAATGTCACTTATTTAATGTATGTGTGAAGATACACAATAACAAACAACATAATCATCAAAATACAACATTAAAGCAAAAATTACAATTAGTGAAATTAGTGGACTAAGACATTCAATTTTAATGATAATTTTTAACACAAAAAATACTTTTTTATTGTTTCATAAATGCAGAAACTAATTTTTTTCAGTATGAGCATTTGCTGTGACCATAAATTAATTTCAAGTTTAAAGAATCCACAATTTTAATATATACTTGGGAAAACCGTTATTTCTTTACTACAATAAAAAACGAGATGTAAATTAATTAAAAGATGTAGAAAACTGTGGGAAATGTGAGGGCTTATCGGTACTGGTATAGGTGTTCTAGGAAGTTCCACTCGAAGACTGTTGGGTATTACGTTCGAACTTCTGAGTGGAGGGTGAGACTCGTAGATTTGTTCTACAAACAAATATATTTAATTTTTGTTTGTCAGGAAGTATCCGGCGGGCCAAAGGCCTTATTTGCTTTTACTTACGGTGTACTTTACTTTTAATCCGTTGACTCGGTGTTGTGAAATTAGGTTTCATCAAGTGGTATGTATGAAGTAGTGTTAATATGTCGTACATCCAGCTAACCTTTACCTATGTTTTTAATTTCTATCTTATGTAATGCAGTAGTAGCTTATTTTATTGGTCTCTTTATCTTACCTCTTTGTAAAGGTCTTAATCATGCGTTATCTGTTTATTTTAGCTCAGTATTCAGTTATTCATTAAGGCTTAAGTTTTGTTTCTATTGGTTGAAATTTTGTATCCTGAAATATTTAAATTGGGAAAAAAAATTTAATTAACAATCAAGCTATGTCTTATCTAATGATTAGATAAATTTGGTAAAGCCGGAAATAGTTGATTTATACAAATAATATAAATTATAAATTTTCAAGTTCGCATTAAGTGTTTTAACAATTTATAGTTTTTGATAACTTAAATGACTTTTATGGTTGTTGGTTAGCCGCTGCTTGCGCGCACGCAGTTGCAAGATCTTACAAGGTTGACGGCAACGATGATTCTAATCCTACACGAGAGTACTCGTGCTGATAATGATAATTAGGCCTTAGATTTTAACGTTGGAACCCAAGTCAACAGTCTTTTTTTTCTTGCTCCTATTTCATTCACTGTTTAGAGGAGTCTACAGTATCCTGGTTCGCTCAAGCTTTTTACACATTTTGGTCACCGAACTAAGTCTTAGTCTTACATTTACTTCAAATGCTCTTTAACTTTAAAAGTTACTTTTAAGCACTTGATGGAAGAGAAAAGAGTTAATATTGCTATGTCCAAGGAGTTTTTATACTTTTGCATTTAAGAATGACACGTCAGGTTGGTGATTTTTTTATCAACAAAAACTTGTCTTTTAATTTTTTCTTTTCATCTTTTTCTTCTAAAACATAAATAATATTATCTACTACATACATGACGTAAGGTGTAGCAAGAAAATATTGTATAAATCATGTAAAATATGAATATCCGAAAGTTTTTTAAGCAATATACAGTTTGTAGATTTTAAACTTTCAGCAGACTTATCATGGTCAGAGTTGGATACTTTAAGCAGTAAAACATTCGTACCATTGCAGGTATCCATGGAATTATAACGACCAATATCATCTTATATTTACATTGTACAATCTAAAAACAAACTAAAGAAGCTAAACAAAATTATAATAATTGTTATCACTTGTGACTTCAACTGCGGCTGATTCTTAAATAATGCCTAAAGATAAGAGGTATCCATCCTAGGTAGCTCAGCATTATGAGGATAGAAAACTGAAGAATACGACTTAAAATGTTTAAATTAGTGTATGATTAATAGTGCATAAAAAATAGTTTAATTAGTTAAAGAACCTACGTTTTTAAATGATTTTATTGTTTCATTCATAATCTTTATTAACAATGGAGCAAATTTTTTTGTTAATGCAACGCATGTTATTTTTTAACTTGAAAATTTTTAATTTTTTCTCAAAAATAGTTATTTTATAGTATCGTTAGTTATTGAAGTTTTATACCCATGCTTCACCACTGAAAGTATTTGCCTGAAATGGCCCTCTGAAGTAAATTGTTTAATGCAAATGGCAAGTCATGATTACTTGAGTCTTAGAATTACACAATGCCACAATGTATACAAACATAAATTATTCTACCTATTTAAAAATCTAGAAAATTCAAGTGATAACGGTAAGGGTTGTAATGAAATGCTGGTATCTCACCTAATGGATTCTTCATTTATCAATTTTGACGCTGCTGTTTCAATCTCAATGAATGTTGTGCGACAGTTTCTTGATGCCTCAAATTGTTAACACTTAAACCATTTAAAGTTCTTTTTTTCTTGCAATTATAGACATGGTTAAAACTTTTGTAATCCCCTAAGGCTGTTTTTATCAATTTTCTTAAGTTGTAATGTATTTATTGGCAAGGTAGTTTGACATCCGATGGCCCTAAAAAGGGCCGGCGAGCTAAACTATTTTTTGGCTGGTTTCCAGTAAACGTAGCTGCCTGGATACATCAGGGTGATCTTCCCTGGCCTGCTTTTTTAGCACCTAGCTGATTGAAAAGGAAAACTACAACGTCTTAAACGTTAGAGCTAGTTGTAGAGCTCTCTCACAATGTCTCCTGATATTATGCTGGAGACATTAGTGTCCAAGGTACCTTCTTTTTTGCAGAGTTCACTCGTTTTGATGATCTTAGTTGAAGAGATTCATTCGTGATATTTACCCGTTGGAGACTGTCCCGATTGCTCAAGTTTTTTTTCTCTCATTGCTGTTAGATTTGCCCAGCGCAGACCTCAGAGAGGATCGGTGATTCTTGGTTGAATGCTTAGAGTCAAGAGAGTAATGCAGGTTGTCAGTGGTCGGGTTCCCAGCCTTGCGACAAACCACTCCACTCGTGACGTCTGCCAGTGAATGACTGACGAGATTTAATAGAGGTTGGCTTCATACAGTCTTACAATGGATGAATCGTTACCGAATATGGTAGTAAAGATGTATCTGTTGGCAAGGTAGTTTAACGTTAGATGGCCCTGAAAAGAACCGAAGAAATTGATGGTTAATTAGAAAACGTTAATACTTATGATGAGCCCTGAAAAGAGCCAGTGGTGATACTTCTAGCCATTTCTTAATATTATTCTTGATAATGGAGAGTTGACTTCAAATAGCTTGACTCTTACCCTTAGAGTGTCTGAAGACAGAAGAATATCTTGTCTTTGGGTCATTTCCCTGATAACCAATCGCTTATCGTTAGTCGGGAAAGTGGGCATGGAGGATACCTCGTGTATGGGTATGCCGTTGGGACGAACCACTAAGGACTTTAGGAAGAGACTGTTGTGGCTGCCCGATCTCCTCGAGGATTGTTTTCCTTGGCTTGCTGGTGTACCACAATCTACTCTGGTGGCACCAGATCGATTCAATTAACGGCCTTTGAATTCCAAATTGCTCGAGCAGATTGTGCTTTATCTAGACGTCTCCTGATATTATGCCAGAGATGTTAGTGATCAGAACGTCTATTTATTGGTGGCGCTCGTTGATCCTGGTGATCCGGGATTGAGCTTGATATAAGTCACTTGTCCATTAGATAACAGTATCGTCAGTAGCTGGGATACCTTGGATGCTTCATGCACTTCTGGTGAACGACTGTGATATTTTGCAACTTGCTTGGGCATATTAACATATTAACCAGACTTTCTTAATTTTATTACAGGTAGCTTCGAATTTACTTCTACTTGACCTAGCGGATTCAACTCAACTAAAGTAGAAGGCCACCATATTTTTACAAATTTTTTAGCTTATTTATTGCTATTGCTTTCAATTTTATTTTAAGATAAAAACTATTCCAAAACCATTTAGAAAGATTCAAGAATCAGTATGCAAATTTTTGCAAAAGTGGTTGAGTATTTTTCGCGGTTAGCGATTACAACGGTTTTTGCGACTTTTCTTTATATATTAGTGAGATAAAACAATATTGTGTACGAAGGTAGTGCAATTATTGTTGCAATAAATGTACTTATGTTATTCGGTTTTGATTTTAATAGATATTATAGTATTTCATAAATAAACGATTACAAATAATATTTTACGGTATAGTACAATGGAAAAAATATGTAGGCTAGCTAGTATCAGACTTTACGCTTGAATTAACTCTTTCGATAATTTTAAAATAACTTACTACCGCCTGCGCTAATTAGATCTCTAACGCCATGCTTATATCTGTCATATTCGCTCACAAACTTATTTCTTGTCCATATATTATACTCGAAATATATTCCTATCCAAAAAGTTGAAAAAAAACAAAAACAAGCCTGTAGTACTGCTTTTTTCAATAGGATAGCATTATATGCTACTGAAGGTCCCTTTGGGACGTTTATCATGCATTGGTTTTTAAAAAAATACTATTTAAACATTAAACGTATATTCAAAATTGCATGAAAAAAAAAAAGAAAAAAAGATATACAGATTATTTAAGTGTACCCTTTATTATATGTTAAATTTTAAAAAATAACAATCCAACAGAAAAGCTTATAGAAAAATCGCGTAAAACTGCGAATCTTATGATCCGTAGAAATCTTCTAATTTTTTTTAAGATTGTTTTTAGATAAGTATTTATTTATTCCGGGTTACCGCAACAGCCTATTGGCTCAGTCGCTCGGGCCACCTACTCACCTTCTTTGCGTGGAGATGTATTGCCGCACCCATTTTACCAATCCTTGATATCGTACGTAAGTATTTATTTATTCCGGGTTACCGCAACAGCCTATTGGCTCAGTCACCGGGGCCACCTACTCACCTTCTTTGCGTGGAGATGTATTGCCGCACCCATTTTACCAATCTTTGATATCGTACGTAAGTTAGACCATGGGCACAGTAGGGTATCTCCGGTAAAACACCGTGCCAGTTAAGCTGGCACTACATAAACCAATGGTGCATCGGATTTACTTGTCACTGAGTAGCCTTTCCCTGGAAACGACTCCGTATTTTAGGACTTCCACTCCTTGCTGGTTAAGCCGGCGCTTTTTGCCAGAGCATCGGATCAAGGATAATTAGCGTTCCCGGAAGAGCCCTTTATTTTTAGGGGCCACTCCACGCTGGGAGGGCCGGCAATCCCCTGCCCATAGCCCTAACACTGTTTTGCATTTACCTAGAATTGAGGATCTGTAGGTCAAGGAAAAAACTCTAGAATTACTCTGAAGGAAAATTCCACGGACAAATCCGCCCCGAAACAGCTGGGGTTGCATAGGAATTTTTTCCAGTGATAACAGTTTTTGAAAATATCTGCACTTACCGGAAATCGAACCTACGACCCCTAAAATAATGTTGTATTAGTAACAAGCATGCTTATTACTGAGTCAACTCTGCTTCTCTTGAGTGATATATTTCAATATTTATTGCCATAAATTAACTATTGTAAAATAATATTACCACGACAAGTGTCTTAAACCAAGTGGATTTTTAGAAGAGTTGTACACGCAGAAGAAGAAAGGTATATTGTTCATGAGTTATATTATTTTTTACATGATACTTAAGATTTTCAATGAGCAAACTTAACTTTAGGTTTTCCTAAGAATCCTTATTTAAATAGCTGAATGTCGTAATTTTCTATTTAATAAGAATTTTTCTACTTTAAACAGATGTAATAACTTTTTTTTGCTAATGTGAACATTAACCATTAATTTATACCAAGAGAAATTTCAGATTAAGAGTTACATTCACCATTAATTCATACCAAGAAAAATTGCAGATTAAGAGTTTTGTTGTATAAAAATTTATTTTACTTCCAACGATATGCAATAATATTTAATAATATATTATGTCGAGCTAATAGGAATTTAACAGAAAATTTATTTACAGCCAAGAGAAACATCAGGAAGTATGCGCTTTCATATGCTGGATAATGTTAGGATAGCATTGCGTTTTCTACAATGTAAAAACATCAAACTTGTTAACATTCAGGCAGAAGATATTGTTGATGGCAATCCTAAGCTCACTCTAGGCCTTATTTGGACTGTTATACTTCATTTTCAGGTGAGTTTTTATTCAAAAAAATAAGTTTCATAAAATTTTTTTTTGTATCGTCAATGTTTTTTGCATAATACTACTTACCTATAGTAAATAAAAAACTGAAAAATTTTTTATAAAAATTGCGGATAACTATTCAATTATTGTTAAGTCCATTCAATTTATTCATCGAAGATACCGTGCCTAACGCTTTACTAACTCACACTTTTAGTTAGTCTCTTATGTAAAAGTTGTGTTTAAATAAGCCTGATAAGATGAATTCTGTATAAAATAATTAAAAACATAGTTCTACGGTAACTTTATTTGTAAACATAAACTTTTCAATCATTAGGCTGTCTTTTACAAAACATGATTCGAACGAATCACATTATTTTAAATGAGTAAAAGGTTTTTGTACAAACATGATTCTTTGAAGATGGTCATTGCTAGTATTTTTAAAAGAGAAAATTAAAAGAAATATTTACAACAAACCTTTTTATCATTTTTGTTAGAAAAAAAATGGAAGACAATTATTCCAAAATTAAATTTATTTTACGTAAGTTGAATAATACCTTATTAATAAGTCTTAAAATAACGCAATGATCTGCAGAATTTTTGGAATAAGTGCTGAAAGTCGATTGCACTAGATATTGGTAGTTTATTTTTTTCCAGTATGAATACGATAATTAATTTTTTTCGTCGTTTAATAAGTTTTTTGTATTAGGTGGCAATAATAATAAGAAAAAAAATGTACAGGTTAGAACTTCTAACGTATCAGGCGTGGCTTTTTACGCTTATGTAATGGAGGATTATTTTAATTACTCATGGATGCTATGTAGACTACTATCTTGGTGGTGATGAATTTGAAGACATGTTTGAAATACTAGACATAAAAAGCTTAAAAGTCTAATGAAGGGCTACTAATTTATAATTTAGAGGCATATTTTGATACAACCATAATAAGAACAAGTAGTATAGCACTAAGAATGAAAATCAGAAATGTTAATGTTTAGACACACACATCACTAGAGTTGCAGAGACTAAAAGACTAAAATTTTCTTAGAACACACAAGTTTAAAGAGTGGGCAGTAATTTTAAAATGGGAACAAACCACTTGTGTATTTATGAGTTTATTTTTATGATAACTAGTACAATATTTTAGTTCTTTTTAGTCAGTCAATTCCAAAATTAATTTGGTACGATTTAATGGTACTTTAAATGCTGAAAGTAAGGTTTAACTTTTTTTACAGTACTATTAATCGAAGTTTGGACGTCATTTAAGTCGCAATAGAAAAAATTATGTTGCTCTTGTTTTTTGACCTATTGGACCTATTATGATGAATACCAAGTTCCTACAAAGTCAGTCAAAATGCATTTACTCACTACAGAAAAAGCTATCATTAAGAGTCCGTGTGATTATGTTGATTTTTGTTCGTAGGGAGGCAGACTAAATATCCATTACCCTGGCAGGACCTATCTCCTTCTATCTTTTGGGTATAGGTTTTCCAGTGTTTACTAGAGCTGCTTTTTCCTTCTTCATTTTATCTAAGCAGCGTTACTATTTTTTTCCCTACGTGAAGAACACTCTAAAATCTTTCTCAGTGCGAGTTTAACGTCTTCTTTCTCTGTAATAAGATATAAGTATCGTAAGGTAAAGTCACCTATCATGGGGCACAGCCAGAGAAGCCTTTTATCATAAGTCACATTAATGATAATGTCATTAAAACATATAAAAATGTATCATTCGTAGATAAAAATATTCATTTGTTTTGTTTTCATAGACTACTTCAAAACTACATGAAAATTAGGTATGTTTGCAATTAACAAGTTAAAAAAATTTATCATATAATAGCTGTCACCCACCCAAGCAAAACTTGTGCAAAATTTATCGAACTTGAGCTTTTGTTGACTTTCAAAAAAATAATGTTATTCGCCAAAAAAATTAACTATTAGGACAAAAATTATAAAAAATGATTTACCGTAAGTACAATTATTTTATTGAAATGCAATCTGAATCATTTGTAACATTAAAAAAAAGGTGTATAATGATAGCTTCCACTTTTGTAGAAAGTTATCTGTTTATGGTGCACTAATACAAGTGTGCCATAATTAGGTACCTAATGTTAATTCGCGTTTCCTCTAATATAAGTCAGCAACTAAGTTAGCACGAAAGTTTGTTGACCACCTCATTTTGTTTGTATTTTGTTTAGTTGCGAAGTAATAGATTGCTTCAATTGTATGATAGAGGTGGTTTTTTGGATCAGGAAGTTAATAGTAGCATGAAAAAATTGTTATCGTTTGTTTTTGTATTTATAACAAATTTTACTATTTTTAAACACCTAAAAAGTTTAGCAAAGGCCTTGAAAAAAGTATTAAAAGTGGCCACAACAGGTTTTTTGCTTCTAGAAAAAAAAACTAAAAATCATACAAAAAAAAGTCAAGTACAAAAAGTTGCGTGATTCTAAGACAAAAAGAATAAGCCACGTTGAGCTCCAATTAGTTCAACCATTTTCTCAAAAATAGCAAAAACTGTCATTTTTTACTATTTTTGAAAATTACTCGCCTTCTAATGAATATTTAGAGCTCGAATTCAGACATAAGATAGGTATCATAGCCCTTAACATACACACCAAATTTCAGCAAGATTGGTTTTAAACTTTTTTCGAACTACTAAGAAAACTAAAAAAGGTCCTTACGTAAAATGGTCATGAAAAAGTTTTGGCGTAACGTAGCTTCATTTTTCAAAAACGCTCTTGTTTGTCAAGAGTTTATCGATAAGATCCCCAAATTCCGCTTCATTTAACCTTGAGCAAGTATGTTGAACATAAATGGTAAAAAAGCGGTCCTTCACGCTCGACGCACTTGCCTGGGTAGTGGGGTGACGACCAATAACCCGACTGAGCCGTTTAGGTGAGCCGATCTTGTAGATAAACTCTTGACGAACAAGAGCGTTTTTGAAAAATGAAGCAACGTTGCGCCAAAACCTTTTTATGGTCATATTTTATTAAAGGACTTTTTTTTAGTTTTCTTAGCAGTCCGCGAAAAGTTCACAACCGATCTTGCTGAAATTAAGTATGTATGTTGAGGGCTAAAATACCTACCTTATGTCTAAATTTGAGCTCTAAATATTTATTAGAACGCGAGTAATTGAATTATCAAAAATTCCAATTTTCGAGAAAAGGCTAAACTGATTGGAGCTCAACGCAGTTTATTCTTTTCGTCTTGGAATCGTGCAACTTTTTTGTGTTCGACTTTTTTTTGTACGATTTTTAGTTTTTTTCTTTAGGCACAAAAAACCTGTTTTGGCCACTTATACCATTTTTTTTGGGCCTTTGCTGAACTTTTTATGTATTTGAAAGCTGTAAAATTTGTTATAAATACCAAAAACTAGCAATAATAATTTTTTTATGCTACCATTAATTTTCTGAAATTTCAATGGATTTCAAGTTGATTCTATTATACTAAAAATACTAATTATTTGTTTACAAGTGGATGTTTGGCATACTTACGTTTGAATTAAGAGGTAAAAAAAGATCAACAGTTCGACTAATTGTAAGTAGTAAGCCTAACCTAAAACAACTAGTTTTTAAAGAATAAATTTTTAATAATTTGCAAAATAAGAGAAAATTCAACAAGTAAAGTTGGAAACATGTAGATTAGGAAACCAGCGATACAACCAAGCTGCGAGGGAAGTGTATCCAACAAAGCAAGAAAAGGAGTCAGATGATAAAAAAAACTGACAATTTTTAAAAAACAACCTAATATATAAAAAAGTGGTCATCAAAGGCAATGAAAAAATCACTAAGTTACTGCTGTGCCAAAAAAGAAAAAGGAAGTTATTTAAAGAAAACAATATAGCAATAAGGCTGTCAAGGAAGGAGTATGAGCTATCCAGGATAATAGGCTTTCTGTAAGACAAGCTGTGAAGGTATTCTCTTTCCTCAAGCAACTTTAGGGAGAAAAGTAAAAAATCATAGTGATCCTGCTGTGAAATCTGGACTAGAGACAGCTCTATCGACAACAGAGGAGAATGATATTTGTAAGTTTAGTTTATCCAGAGAGCTGAAGCAGGCTATTCTGTGACAAGCACAGAATTACTCGGTGCAGATGTAAACTTCGAACCAAGGAAAAAAAAATTCATTTTTCAATGGTGGATCTGAAAAGCACTGGCTACGTTATTTTAAAAAGAAAAATCCTACTACAAGTCTTGACTGCTCAAACTATGATGATTGCAAGGGCTCAAGTCTCTAAAGAAAACTTTAGGGGTTGGTTCACTATAGTCACCAAATTCTTTAGAGAAAAAAAGCTTAGACTACTTGCATCTCTTAAAAGTTTTCAACTATGACAACACAAATATTCAACTCTGCCTAAAACCAGATAAGGTTCTTGCTAAAAAAGGGATCTGAGATCATGTAGACTCACTCAGTCTATATGATGTCAGATGCTTCTGAAAAAGAGAGTATTACAGTGCTGTACATGTATAATGCCGACGGGGTACGCTCCCCCCCTTTGATTTCATACACATACAAAGGCGATATTTTCAAATGAGTAGTTGAAAGCTGTCTAGCTGGATGGGGGTCGGAGATATCAGAAACTAAGTGGATATGCACTACAACCTTTTTTGAGTACATGACCAATGTCTTTCATACTTGGCTAAAAAAAGAAAATATCGAGAGGCCAGTTGTTGTTTACATGAATGGTTATTCCTTACATATCACACTTTGTTAAAGTTTTGCAGAAAGAATCAAATTGAAATTGTGGCTCTGTATCAAAATGTGACCCACATTGATCAGCCATAAGATATTGTTTTTTTCCACACTTTCAAGTTATGTTGGAAATAAGCTGTTAAGTTGTGGAAAAGGAAAAATAAAGATTCTCATATCACGAAAGACAAGTCTGCTTTAATCCTCTAATCAGTTTTTAATAATTGTAGTGTCGAAAGTATCTTTTTCGTTAGTGGTTTTGCTATAGTTGGTTTGATGCCTTTCAATCTGAGTGCCATTTGTAACGAGGCAAAAATGGCCTCCAGGCTCGCACTGCTCTAGCTGACGCAACGTATATAGTGTTACTGAGGCAAGGGCTTACCCTACTAGAATTGTTTTTTGTTTTGGCTCCCTGGAATATAAAGAGAAGAGGACAATGCGACGCCGGACACAGCAGTAACAGCGAAAGGAAAACTGAGTGGACGCACGTGCAACTCTTTTCGGTTGCCCTCAGTTATAAGAGAGAGAGAGAGAGAGGGGAAGGGCCGCAGAGTTAGGCGCTGTGATTGCGAAAAAAATAAGGTTAGTTTCGAGTCAAGAGCCATTGTGAGCGGAGATAGAGAGCTTTTTGTTGTTGTGTGTGCTGAGAGAAAAAGAGCTTAGTGTTGAGATGCGAAAAAGAAAACGCGTGTGAGGCCATTCTCACTTCCTTCGGGTACGCGTCCTTTTTTGGGGAGGCCACGAGAGGATTGAGAGAGAGCGAGAGAGAAAAGCCAGGACGACCAAGAGAGGAAAAGATGTAGCTGCTGTGTCCGCACCCAGGGTCAACGGCGATCCAGAGAGAGAAAGGTTCAGGACGAAAGGTAGTGGACCCATTAAGTCAGACCAGGACTCGCTCCCGGCCAGGGTGCTACTTAACCCGGTCGATGAGGACGCCTATGCGCAACTGGCTGCTGTAAGGGCCCAAGCTAACGTTATAGCCAGTGACAACCGCCTGGACTATCTCCTAGGATGACTAAACTGGACTGGACTAATAAGCCAGCGTGAAGGCTAACGGCGATCCCTGGAGCAGGAACTGCCCCTTAATCCAGGGGGGACAAACCTGACACTTCGTTTTTGGGAGAAGACTTCCTGTGTTGAGGAGTAGGGGACCGTTTCACACAGTGTACTCTGGTATAGTGTTTCGTGTACGGTGAGAAAGGTCATTTGGCTCGTCAGTGCCTAACCAAGACTATCAGGATATTGTCTCCGTGCATACACCGTGCTGCCCTTATTGTATACCCCTAATCCATGTTAAATCTTATGACAGCAAATAGTACCCGTGGCAGCCATTAGTGACACCATACTCCCGTTTTCATAAAACTTCATGTTAAAGTGACAGCCAGCGCCAGCCCTCCCCTCCAACTTCATGCACTAAGCCAAGTTGACAGCTGCCAGAATTTTGATACTCTTGGGTGCACGTTTAAAACATGCCAAAACTGCTAAGAGCTAAAGAAGTAGGGATATGAAAATGCGAGGGACTGTATTTGTTAGACGCTTCTGAGTCCCCCACAGCATTATCAAAGGCCTCTATATGGGACGCAAATGGGATGGAAGAGGAATATGACAACTTTGTCGACTTCATTAGAGGTCTGACCAGATATGTGGCTACATCTGACGCCGAGAGCCAGGTTCGACATCAGACAGCAAACCGGAGGGCTTAGTGAGTTCAGAGGATTAATACCGGGAAGAGCTAGTACGCGCAATCCGCGTGGAGGATCTAAAATCCGAGGCCAAGAACTATATGATCATTGTGCTTGGAGGACAAAGATTTCGAGCGCTGTTTGATAGTGGCGCTTAATCTTCTATCGGCGGAAGCTTCCTGGTGGACTTGTTGTGGTCACAGTTAGTTCAAACTAACTTAGCAACTGAAAATGTTAATGGTAGCGTTATACTAATACTCGGACTGTTAAGACCAAACGTGGAGTTAAATGGGTTGTCTAAGCCTCTTTTGTTGAGAGTAGTGCATAATATCAAGGAGCATATAATTCTAGGAATGGAATTTATGCGGGCGTTTGAACTCGAAACCCGTTTGACAAAAGGATATTAAAGATTTATGGACGGCTTATGGTATGGGTTTGAAGGAGAGTCTTAGATAAGACTACCAGCAGTCGTTGCTGAGTGTGTTGGTATCCACGAGTTGAATCTCGAGGATTGAGACAGGGAAGACCAACTCGTCTCGCATACTTTGGCCAAATGCCCGGATAAGGTAGGATGGACTTTTTTGATCAAACATGTCACAGACGTTAAGGACACCACGCCTATCAGACACCAGATCCGCCGCATGTCACCAAAAGTGCTGGAGATAGCGACCCTCGAGGCTGATCGCTTGTTTCAAGAAAGAAAAATCGAAAGGTCCTTAAGTGATTACTCCAGCGTCCCGGTGATAATAAAGAAACCAGATGGCACTTACAGATTTTGTATAGACCACCAGAATCCGAATAAGGTGACTAAACGGGACGTTTACCCACTCCCAAGCATGGACTTAATACAGCCCTTCACTATACAAACGGACGCCAGTGACTGTGCTCTTGGAGCTGTCCTGACCCAGGGGAAGACGGAGATAATTACGTGGTGTACGTGAGTCGCGCTGTCACTGCCTGAGGAGAATTACTCTACCACGGAGAAAAAGTGTCTGGTAACTGTTGTAATGGACTATAGCTGGAGAAAGTGGCTCTTCGATTTTGCTGAGCTCTCAGAACGAGTTGTTCGCTGAGTGATGGAGTTACAGCTATGGACGTTTAATGTAATCCATTGAAAGGGAGTCTTTAACCACGTACGTGACGCCCTCTCTCGACTATATGAGGATACTGATGAGGTGGTAGGAGCCATAAGCTTCACCACACTCGAGGATTCGTGATATACTCAGATGTTGGGAGATGTGGCCCAAACACCGGAGAAGTTCCTGGACTGGTGGTCGAAGACGGACGGCCTTATCACTTCAGAAAGGACCCCTCACTGAACCCAATAATTTTTCGTTAGAAGAACTGGTGGCTAGTTGTGCAAAGAAACTATCAAGAGCAAGTGCTGCAAGAATCCCTTTTGCACGTCCTCTAGTGGACACCTTGGGATGGAAAAGACGTACAATCGAGTGGCCTGCGAGTACTACTAGAAGAGGATGTATCACGACGTGCACACCTTCGTGCGTCACTGTGATACTTGCCAGCAGAATAAGGTAGCATAATTTGGACCACTGAGAAAAATTGATGGAAAGTCGATCGCCCGTGCGTTTGAAGAGCTAGTTCTCTTTCGCTAGGAAATAGCAGGCTACCTACTAACGAACAATTGACGTGTATTTGATAATGACTTATTGAATAAGACTTTGGTAAATTACGGGGTAAAATATGTTACCACTCCTCCGTATCATCCCCAAGCGGATCAAGCAGAACAATGCATCCGGACATATAAATGGAGTATCTCCACTTTTATCGGTGAGGACCACCGCAATTAGGACTCTTACTTACATAAATTCAGATATGCCATAAATACAGCTATACAAGCCACCACAAGGTTTCGCCAGCACTTTTGAAACTTGGAATACACGCTAAGCACGTAAACAGTTTGTGCAAACAAGCAGGAGAGATATTGATTAAAAATCGATCGATCCAAAAGATCGTGAGAGGATCGTATGAAATGACTCAATACGTTGCGTGATCTGGTGTTAAGACACACCGATCGGGCTAGGGAAAAACAGGCCTGACAGTACAATTATACTTCCGGATGCGGTAAAACGGTTTTCAGTGAAACTCGCGCCTAAGTACGAGGGACCCTACACCATAGTTGAGATAAAGTCTCCGACGGTGTACGTTTTAGGCAATGACCGAGGACTTACTAGGCAGGTGAATAAAGCCCATGTCTCGGAGATAAATTGATACATTCCTCCTCGGGGAATGTCTCTCGGACAATGATAAGAGGGGAGGGACCGTACTTAGTCACCAGATTAATATCTTTCTCAATTTCAGGTGATGAAGCATCAAGGTCTAGCTACTTCAGACCAGGATCCCATAAAGACAGGAACATCTGTGCCCTCTGTATGTATAGACCTAGACATCGCTCAGGACATCGTCTTCCTAGAGGTGGAAGTCCCCAGGAACGAGTTGATCGATGTACATTTCGATGGGCAGTGTGGACTCCATGCTTTTCGGAAGTCAGCGTGGGCCTTGGGCCTCGAGTCAGCCATCGGGGTGGCCCTCCTACGCTTGGGACGGACTGACGTGCCCAGGGGACGGCAGTGGATGGACGATACTCTCGAATCGGTCGCCTGTGCGACGGGCATTCAGCTCGTCATATTCGATGCCACGGTAAAGACGGCTGTTATCTATGGCCTCTTTGAGGCTGTTTTCACGGTATTTGTCTATTTTGTGAAAAGACAACTGCGAGGAGAATACTCCCGACTCATACCTTGGTAGTCGATGCTGTGACGGTGATGGCAAGGATGATAGGGATATGAGGATAGGGATAACTCTCCCGATCCTGGAATAGTGGAAGCAGGAGGTGATAGAAGAGATCATTATTGAGAGTGAGGGTGACGGACCGCCTAAACAGCCATCACCCTGCATGACCTCTAACGTCCTTCTCCTCACAGGTGCCCTCTCGGATCTTTCTCTGAGAGAACGGGTTGAGCGCTCAGTCGAGATCTCCATGGAGGTTAAATCTCCTGCCGCGTCCCCGTTTCTCTTACAGAAAGTTGAGATGCCTAATAAAGGAGACCATGGGACTCCTTTTCTTTTAAATCAAGAAGAGTGGTGGAGAGACGAAGAAAAACGGCCTGAGTAAGAGGAGAGAAAGGGACAACAGGTGAAGGCGCAGCAGCAGGGACAACGTGACCTGAAGCTCATCTGGTCAAGCCGCAAAGCTACTTTGGACAGGTCTCCAGAGCAAGCTCCCCCAGTACGAATGTGGGGAGAACTTTCCGCCCCTGCCCACGCGATCAAAGAGGACGATAAAAGGCCCCGTATGGAGCCTGATTCCTTGTGTTGCATTATCCCAATCCAAGGCGCTAGGGCTTCCCATGCACCTTCCTCTACGGATGAGTGCTGAGATGAAAAGCGATGTTAGCTGGGATCTGAACAAATGGACGTGAGAGATGTAGTCACCAGTGGCCCCCAGAAAGAGACACGTTGCTTGCACCGACGTGAGCGGAGGCACACGAACCGGCGATGCGATGACTCGGACCAGCGGCTCCCGCAAAAGAAGGACTATAAGTCCGGAAATCCCCTTTCCAATGTTTCCGACCTTGAATCAGAACCTGAACTCCTAATAAGGTGGCAGAAAAAAAAGCAATCCCTCTGGGATCACCAATAAGGCCCTGACCAGTCGGCTTTAGACCAACAGTCTCCAGCCCGCGTCACCGGAGTCTTCTTTTCGGGACTAAGGGCGATTCTAAATGACCCTGACTTGAACCTTCCCTCGGGCCTGCTTCAACTGCTAGCAGTGGAGCCATCATGCGAAGCTGTGCCCAAAACCTAAATACAACTTGCACTGCGTTAACTGTGGGAGGTTAGACACGAGTGCCAAGCAATTCCCTCGTTGTGGCCTAAGATATGCGCAGTACCTGCAGGACCACCCAAAGTCTAACGTTCTGGTTCGGTCCAGCCCCCTGACGAAGGTGAATTAGAAGCCCCTAAACGCCCGTACTCAAGCTCCTTCTCCTTCTGACCCCCAGTCTGCCCTTCAGACCTGTCAGGTGCTCAAGAATACCAAGAGCTCGCTTCCTTCCTCTACCACCCGCCGATCAGAGGATTTTCTGTGACTCTGAGATCGCTTATCAGATAATAAGGGAGAAGAGCTCCGTAGGAGTGGGGAACCGCTGAGAGAGAAGAGATTAACGTAGGGAGATTAACGTGCTGTAACGTTGTCGAGATTGGAATCAATAATTTCTTTGAAGTAATTGTATTTTTCTCCATTTACTTTCTCTCCCTAAAAAGAGATGAATCCCGCGCAAAACTCCCTGATTTTAGGAGCGGACATCCGGAAGACGAGGCACAAAGGAGACGAACAAGGCGAGATGCGTCCGCATCTTCAGTACCCCGCCCCCTTTCTCTTTACAGGTACAGGAGCAGCATGACATATTGATTTTAATATTTTGAAAGAAGGAATAAAGAAAAAAAGATGAGGCCTCACCATCTATAGATCATACTGATTGCAACGTATAGTTAAATGATGGTAAGCAGCAATCACGGTTGATGAACAGTTATCTCACTCCAGATATATTAAAAAAGTTTTTTAAATGTGAATGCACAGAGGCTTGGTTGGGTGAAATGAAATATTTATGTGTGCTTGAGTACTGCTCGAACTCGAGATAAAATTTCGGTAAAAATATTTTTTCTTATCATCGCATGCTTTTTCTAATATAAATTTTTATTTACTTCTAATTTACAGTCTATAATCGTTAATAAATAATCGTCTTTAATTTTTTATAGTTTTATTAAAATTAATTTTCATGATCAATTATTATTATTACTGGAAATTCAAAGTGATCAGTGATCCGTTGGGGGCGAAATGTAAGAAAATAAATAAATACAAGTAAAGTGTATTTAAATTTTCTGCGTTGATTTATTGATGCGCAACGTTTCGCTGACAATATGCGTCAGCCTCATCAGGCTACAAAATTAAAATTAAAAACACACAATGAGTGATCTGGAAGGCTCAAACACAAAAATACAATAAATTTATTGTAAATTGTTACCGCAGATACGCGAGAATTCGTAAGTTTGGTTGACTTACTCGTCACCTGTCGTGCTGTCGACTGACAATCAATTACAACCACAAGCCAGCGCTTATATAGGCGGAGCCGCAAAGGTAGACGGTAAAGGGCGATGAACTCGATCGGGACATTTAAACTTTCGTAGTAAAGGAAGGTATGCTCTATTAAAGGAAAGCACATCCTCCTTTCTATTGATGTTGTGTTTATCGAGTTTTATATAAAGCATTTCGGAAATAATTCTTTTTTTATAATTGGATTCTTTGTCAAGGATTTTAAAGTTATCCCAATCGAATTCATGGTCAAAATTGATTTGGTGTGCACAAACAACGGAATCGGAGTTTTTACTTTTCATATGTTCACTGATGCGGACCTCCGCCGCTCGCTTTGTTTCACCCACATATGACGCGGGACAATTTTTACAATAAAACTTATATACTACATTTGTCTGTTTATGTTTATTCGTTGTATCTTTTCCCAAGCGGACGATATGCTGCAGTTTATTGTTAATAAGAGGGTAAGTGTGAATATTGTAGGGTTTTAACATGGTTGAAATTTTTTCAAAATTATTGTCAATATATGGTATGCCAATTTTGCAGAGAGGGTAGGTGTTTGTAGTGCTTCTGTTATGATTACTATATTTGTGTCTTTTTAATCTGACCTTTATGTTTTTATTAATAAAGTTAAAAGGGTAATTGTTTTTTATCAACAGGTTTTTCACCCTAGCAATATTCACACCGTGAAAACGTGTACTGGCAAGTAAGATCGCCCTATCAACCAAATTAAAAACAATATTTCTCTTATAGCTAACTGGATGACCAGAAAAATAATTTAAGATTCGTCCGGAAGAAGTAGGTTTTTCAAACCAGTCAAAATTAAAATTATTAGAATTTCTTATTATCGTCAAGTCTAAAAAGTTGAGTTTCTTGTCAATCTCCATTTCATATGTAAATTGTAGTTTGGGATGATATGAATTAAAAATATTTAAGATTTGGTCAATATGGTCGACATTAATAAAAAGCAATACATCGTCCACGTAACGAAAATAAAAAGATGGAATAATATTATAGGTATTTTTTAAAATGGAGAGACAATCATTTTCCAGGTCGTCCATTACAAGGTCAGCAAACAAAGGTGAAATAGGAGAACCCATTGGCGTGCCGAAAATTTGTTGATAAAAAATGTTATCAAAAGTAAAAAAAGTATTATTGAACAAAAATTCTGTACATTGTCGAATTTCATCAACCGGGATTCGACATTTATTCATTATGGTCACAATACGTCGATCGATGCTCCGTAGTACCAACTCTAGAGGAATATTAGTAAATAGGGAGCTGACATCTAAAGACATTAGTCTATAATTAGTAGTGGGTTTTATATTTTTTAGTTTGTTTTTCAATTCAAAGCTATTATTAATGTGTGATATTGGAACGTTGACTGACTTCTTGAGTTCATCGTAAATTACTTTTGCTAGAAAATATGTAGGGCTATTGATAAGAGAGACGATAGGACGTAAAGGGGCATCGACCTTGTGAATTTTCGGCAAACCATAACATTTAGCTAGAGTTGTATCTGTGAGCGACAAAGCGTTGGGATGGTATGTTCTAGAAAGGAAGCCGTTAGAGTTGAGATTCTTTAAAATGTTAGAGGTTCTCTTTTGTAGAGAGTTTAATGGGTTTTTCGAAATAATTTTATACGTCGATTTATCAGACAGTAAATTATGCATTCTTTCCGTATAGTCACTTTTTTTGAGACAAACCGTAACATTGCCTTTGTCAGCAGAGGTGAAAAATATATCGGGATTGTTGTTTAGAAAATTTTTCGTTGATTTTAAATTTTTTGCATATTGGCGGTCCTTTCTAGAAATAGCTGGCTTTTGTTTACAAGCATTAACTAAATATTGAGATAATTTGTCACGGATTTCGGTCTTTACTCGATCGTTCGTATCGAGGTGTGAGAGACCAACTTCTAGGTTTTTGATAATAATAACCCATTAAACTCTCTACAAAAGAGAACCTCTAACATTTTAAAGAATCTCAACTCTAACGGCTTCCTTTCTAGAACATACCATCCCAACGCTTTGTCGCTCACAGATACAACTCTAGCTAAATGTTATGGTTTGCCGAAAATTCACAAGGTCGATGCCCCTTTACGTCCTATCGTCTCTCTTATCAATAGCCCTACATATTTTCTAGCAAAAGTAATTTACGATGAACTCAAGAAGTCAGTCAACGTTCCAATATCACACATTAATAATAGCTTTGAATTGAAAAACAAACTAAAAAATATAAAACCCACTACTAATTATAGACTAATGTCTTTAGATGTCAGCTCCCTATTTACTAATATTCCTCTAGAGTTGGTACTACGGAGCATCGATCGACGTATTGTGACCATAATGAATAAATGTCGAATCCCGGTTGATGAAATTCGACAATGTACAGAATTTTTGTTCAATAATACTTTTTTTACTTTTGATAACATTTTTTATCAACAAATTTTCGGCACGCCAATGGGTTCTCCTATTTCACCTTTGTTTGCTGACCTTGTAATGGACGACCTGGAAAATGATTGTCTCTCCATTTTAAAAAATACCTATAATATTATTCCATCTTTTTATTTTCGTTACGTGGACGATGTATTGCTTTTTATTAATGTCGACCATATTGACCAAATCTTAAATATTTTTAATTCATATCATCCCAAACTACAATTTACATATGAAATGGAGATTGACAAGAAACTCAACTTTTTAGACTTGACGATAATAAGAAATTCTAATAATTTTAATTTTGACTGGTTTGAAAAACCTACTTCTTCCGGACGAATCTTAAATTATTTTTCTGGTCATCCAGTTAGCTATAAGAGAAATATTGTTTTTAATTTGGTTGATAGGGCGATCTTACTTGCCAGTACACGTTTTCACGGTGTGAATATTGCTAGGGTGAAAAACCTGTTGATAAAAAACAATTACCCTTTTAACTTTATTAATAAAAACATAAAGGTCAGATTAAAAAGACACAAATATAGTAATCATAACAGAAGCACTACAAACACCTACCCTCTCTGCAAAATTGGCATACCATATATTGACAATAATTTTGAAAAAATTTCAACCATGTTAAAACCCTACAATATTCACACTTACCCTCTTATTAACAATAAACTGCAGCATATCGTCCGCTTGGGAAAAGATACAACGAATAAACATAAACAGACAAATGTAGTATATAAGTTTTATTGTAAAAATTGTCCCGCGTCATATGTGGGTGAAACAAAGCGAGCGGCGGAGGTCCGCATCAGTGAACATATGAAAAGTAAAAACTCCGATTCCGTTGTTTGTGCACACCAAATCAATTTTGACCATGAATTCGATTGGGATAACTTTAAAATCCTTGACAAAGAATCCAATTATAAAAAAAGAATTATTTCCGAAATGCTTTATATAAAACTCGATAAACACAACATCAATAGAAAGGAGGATGTGCTTTCCTTTAATAGAGCATACCTTCCTTTACTACGAAAGTTTAAATGTCCCGATCGAGTTCATCGCCCTTTACCGTCTACCTTTGCGGCTCCGCCTATATAAGCGCTGGCTTGTGGTTGTAATTGATTGTCAGTCGACAGCACGACAGGTGACGAGTAAGTCAACCAAACTTACGAATTCTCGCGTATCTGCGGTAACAATTTACAATAAATTTATTGTATTTTTGTGTTTGAGCCTTCCAGATCACTCATTGTGTGTTTTTAATTTTAATTTTGTAGCCTGATGAGGCTGACGCATATTGTCAGCGAAACGTTGCTCATCAATAAATCAACGCAGAAAATTTAAATACACTTTACTTGTATTTATTTATTTTCTTACATTTCGCCCCCAACGGATCACTGATCACTTTGAATTTCCAAATTCACCGGAGGGCACCGATATATACTAGCAAATTATTATTATTACTATTCGTAAATATTTTTGATTTCATTTATTTGTTGATCTTATATGTTTAACTAATTTTTTTTATTTGCCAAACAATAAACAAGTACTTAATTCTGTAGGTAAATCAAAATCGTTTGTGAAGGATATACAAGTATTATTTGATAAAAAAAAATAATAATAAAAAATAATTCAAAGCCTCTCCTTCAGTGCAACAAAAGTAACGTAGAATCAAAAGAATTAGAATTCTTGCAAGTTATAATTTTTTCAATTTCATTTAAGTTATCATGTTGATCTTATCATTATTGAACCAGTCAATGTCAATAAAGTTGCTTGATCTTACTGGTTAAATGACAGTCGATGCCCTAATAATAGATCTTACGAAAAATGCTACCAAAACTTTTCATTCTGATTATGCCAGTTTAGTCGTGGAAGTAGCTCAAAATGCAGAACTAGCAATTCAAAATTAAAGTTTATTAGTAGAAACCGAAGGTTTATTATATTCTGTTTTTACTACTAAATTAAAGATTCAAATAAAAACAACATTTATTAATAAAACTGTTTTTTAGATGCTACTACTACAAAAGATTCTCCATCAAGAGAGTAAATCACAAACTGATCAGAGTCTTCCTGTAAATTTGACTGCTGCGAAAGAATTAAAAGATCCATTCTTAATAGGTCAACAGAAGCTTTACCTTTTAAAAGAACGTGAAATATAAATGCATAAATAATGATTGATTTTCTAATTTAAAATAGAATATAATTATCTATAGTATTTTCTAGACTCTACTAACTGTTTTCAAGTAGCCCTCAAGAGTCCAAAACCATTTTTACCAAAGAATATAAAAATTAAACTTGAAAAAACTAAGAAAAAACAAAACATGGTTTCATAAAGTAATAAAAGAAAAAAGTAACAAGAATAATCAAGAAACTTGCCAAAAACGAAATTACAAACTGAAAAAAAGAAATTGCAAGAAGAAAAGAAAAAATTACTAGAAGAATTCTGAAAGATTTTAAAAAACAATTAATTTTCAAGCCCAAGTTTTCCCCTGACATTTTTATTAATTTACTACCCAGAATTTTCTCGTGTTTATACATTAAATTGATGTTATTAATGCTAGAGAAAATAAATTATTTTAAAAAAGTTTGTCTTACGCAGGATTCTATTTACTTAATAAAAAATAAGCAATTTCCACTGCCTCATAATAGGTGTCGTAATCATGAGGCACATAGGTGCCAGTACTAATGAAGTAGCTCACAATGGGAGACCGATCATATCTTGATCATTTGTTTTTATTATTGATAAAATCATAATTTTAAAAATTTATAATCATTCAGCAAAACTATGTGATTCGAAGTTGTACGGTTGTTTCAGTCATAAATAAGTATTGTATAAAAATATTTTATTTCCAGTCAAAAAAAAACCAAGTCAATAACCGACTAGTAATAGGTGACTTTACCTTATTTCAAGCGTAATCATATTCTCGTGATTATTTACTAATCCTATGTTTTCCTCTGTCCTTGCCAAAATGCTAATGAGGGTCTTACTGTCTATAACTTCTCTAACCTTCAAGAAAAAAATCACTTTTTTTTATTGTAATACCTCATTTTATTGTGATGTCAGTTTCTTTTGGTTTAAAATTTCATCCCATTTTTTCAAGAATTTCAGTAGAACTCTATTTTACCTAAATATAAAAATATCTTGAGAATTTTCTTTTTTTTCTGATATAATAACCATTGTTTCTTGCATAGATTAATCGGGACCTCAGTATTTTTGCCTGACAGAAAGTTTCTCATAAGCGTAGATCGCATTGAGTGTGTTATACTCTCCTTTTTTATAAGATCTGTGTATCTTCGGTTCAATACAATCAGAGTGCTCGTTTTCCGGTTCAAGAACAAGCTTTGTCTTTATACTGCTTGTATATTCGAGATTGATCTTGGTGTTGTTGTTGAGTAAGCCTACAGCATCAATATTGCATGCTTCACTGCCAAAGCTTCACTTCATTGTTTTTTATTATTACTACTACTATTATTATTATTATTATTATTATTATTATTATTATTATTATTAATATTATTTTTATTGTTATTATTATTGTTATTATTTTTATTGTTATTATGACGTTTTACTTTGTATTACTTTACTTTTTTCTTGAACTCCACTTGATTGATCTTTTGCTACTCTGTCCTCATAAAAAATTTATAGTTTCGTTGCCTCTGCTTACGAACGACCTGAAACTTCTAGCTAAAACAAAAATATTGTAAGAGTTATGAGTATTATTAACTTTTAAACCAATGTTTCAAGATTTTTTGCACCAAATTTGACTGTGATGACGTTGACCACTCTTTAGCCAAGATTGCCTAATTGCGTCGCAAATCATATAAAATTCTTTCTTCAGTTAATATATTCTTTCTCTTTTTCTGAATCTTTAATAAGTGTACCTAAAGTTTAATAAGTGCTACTACAGTTAGTTTAATGTTGAGAATCCTTATCCATAGCTTTATTTTAATTGTAAAATAATGTAAAAAAAGGACATCGTTAAAATTAAAGTCATTATTTACAATTAGATACTTGAAAATTTCTTTTTTTTTTACCATCAAAATAATAATAATTATTATTATTAATCACAAAAAAACATACTATTTTAACTTTATGCTACTTGACATGGAAACTTTTTGTACTTGATGACATCTTATATAATTCATAAAATGAACTATCATGCAGTAGGTTTCGAGTTTCACTCATAGTATGGCAGAATTAGTTTTTCGCCTTAAAAATTGTGACTAGCTCAAAAAAAATAAGGTAGTAGTTTCAATGTATTATAACAAATTAAAACATAATTTAACAAGTAGAAATGTCAGCAAGAGCCCCACAAAAAGTGGCGAAAATGGGCAAAACATATTTTTGCGTCTAGAAAAAACCGAAAGATCGTGCATAAAAAAGTGTTGCTTAAAAAAGATGTGCAATTTTAAGGCGAACAAAATAAGCCGCGTGGTGTTCAGATTGGTTCAGCCGTTTTTTTGCACATCGCAAAAAACTTCCATTTTGAGCCACTTTTTCAAAATTCAATAACTCGCATTGCATACAATATTTAAAGCAGAAATTTTAACACAAGACAAATATCATAACTTTTATCATACACACAAAATTTCAGCTTAATCGGTTTTAAACTTTTTGCGAGTCACAGTGAAAACCAAAAAAAGGTCCTCTCGAAAAAAAGCCATTAAAAAGTTGTTAGCCAACGAAGGTACATTTTTTAAACGTATTTTGCTTCGTCTGTATGTACTCTACAAGTACTTGAAATACCATTAATTTTTATTAATTAAAGGTATCTCAAAAATTGATTACCAAAAAAGCACATTTCTTTTCAAACGCGCTTGAGGAAAACATGCATGTGGAAAGTGGGCGAGGCCTCCAGCGGCGACTAGTCGAACCGTCGATTCCACTGACCAGAACGCAAAAAGCCATTTTTTGGTATCAATTTTTAAGATACTTCTAGTTAGTAAAAATGAATGGCATTTTAAGTTCTTTTAAAGTAAACATAGACAAAGCGAAATACGTTTAAGAAATATACCTATGTCCATCCATGGTAACTTAATGACGAGGGAGTTAGTTTTGGCTTGGCATTTTTGTTTTTCTGCGGTTTGCCATTGAAATGATGAGTCATTGCTCCAAGTTATCATTGAAATTAACGTTGCTGTAATAAACATGTATAGTTTGACTACAAAAATAAAGTGCACTATTGACATTTAAAACTTTCTTCTTTGAACTTGTACTATCCAATGAATCTCTTTTTCCATAAATTCTGGCCTAGGAAACTACAGGATCATTAATTTTTGAAGCGAAGCTTGTGTATCATTGTTTTGGTTCTCTAATAGTAGTTACTGTTAACTTTTCTCTTTATCTTTTAATGTACATTTACAGATGCAAACTGCTTTATTATTAACTGCGTTTCTCTCTCTTTGGTTGTGATCTGCTGTTAAAGTGTTATCGCCATTTTTGTCGATCAATTATATTTCGTGGATTAATGCTGAGTGAGGCTGACATTATTCGGATTGTATTCTGTCTTTGCTGCTTCGACTTTCCATCATCTGTCTAATCGTCTTCCGGATTGGTGCGCGAATATCATTGAACTGAAGCGACATCGATCATCAGTATGTGTGTAAGTGTCTTTGAATTTGCGAAGCGTGTTAACTTAGATTGAATATCAAAATTTCTAGACTTCCTCATTACTAAACTATTGAGTGGAGACTAACGGTTTTAATCCTGTGATAGTATAGACTAGCCTTTTTAATTTTTTAATCTGCTGTTTAGTGTTAAATTGTAGTCAATTGGTTTAATTTAGTATTAGTGTCCTACAAAATTTTTATTGAATTCACTTAATAGTTACATATCTTTATTTTTATAATACATTCATTTGCGTATTTATATTGCATTAGAAATTTAAGCCGTCCATATTGTTATAACTTTGTATTTTGATTCTAATTTTTGCCAATTTGGATACTTTATGTTTTAATTTTTAGTTCTGTGTATTTTGTGCTTTACTTTATGTATACCTTATCTACTTGTATGTCTATTGTGTGTTATCTTTATTAGTCTTGTTGTGGATTTCTATTGATTTCTTTTCAGTGTGTTAAATGTTAACTTATGAATCGTAAATCGTGTATCTCTTGTAGGCGTACTGATTATTCTGACGAAGGAAATCGTGCGCGTGTTCGGTGCGCTGTAAGTTTTAAACCGTATCACTCAAAGTGCTTCGATAAACGCTGATTTGTTGATATCTCCTTGTCCAGATTTGTCTGTTGTTTCCCGCTTTTGTATGCCTGTATACCTTATACGTTAGGTCCATCTCTTGCCTTTTTTCGTTCTGCTCAAAACTCGCTTGCTTTATTGCCACCCTTTACAAATCACGGTTACAAGCCAAAGCTGCCTCGATTGGGTGCTTCGTCTAAAACTCTTGAAAACTCGTCCTACATTATGAGCACTCTCAAGGACGAGTCAGCCCCTGCTTATTTTAAGAAATTCGTTTCGGATTTTACTCTAGCCCAAGGTCACTTAAGAGCTGAGCTTATGGCAGCCCTGAGTGAGTTGAGAGCGGAACTCATGAGTACTTGTAGTGAGATCTCTACTGATACCAAAAGAATTTATTCCTCCGTTGTCGCACTCTCTGATTCTCTTAATGAACGGATGAGCCTTATTGAGTCTACGGTTAAAATACAGGAACAGTGTGTATCCGATAAGCTTGCCGCGGTTCAATCTAGGTCACTCCTATATGACTCAGGATAACTTCTCATAACTAATATTCCAGTTTTAGTTACGTTGCCAAACTTGGATATGATAAAAACAATCTTTACTTTTCTGGATTGCCCTGATTTTATTCGGCACATCCTACTGGTTCAGAAATGGAGACCTTCCGCGGCACAGTCAAATCCTGCAGGCACCAAATAGACCGATGGTGAAAAAAAAAGAAATTTTCAAGTATCTAATTGTAAATAATGACTTTAATTTTAACGATGTCCTTTTTTTACATTATTTTACAATTAAAATAAAGCTATGGATAAGGATTCTCAACATTAAACTAACTGTAGTAGCACTTATTAAACTTTAGGTACACTTATTAAAGATTCAGAAAAAGAGAAAGAATATATTAACTGAAGAAAGAATTTTATATGATTTGCGACGCAATTAGGCAATCTTGGCTAAAGAGTGGTCAACGTCATCACAGTCAAATTTGGTGCAAAAAATCTTGAAACATTGGTTTAAAAGTTAATAATACTCATAACTCTTACAATATTTTTGTTTTAGCTAGAAGTTTCAGGTCGTTCGTAAGCAGAGGCAACGAAACTATAAATTTTTTATGAGGACAGAGTAGCAAAAGATCAATCAAGTGGAGTTCAAGAAAAAAGTAAAGTAATACAAAGTAAAACGTCATAATAACAATAAAAATAATAACAATAATAATAACAATAAAAATAATATTAATAATAATAATAATAATAATAATAATAATAATAATAATAATAGTAGTAGTAATAATAAAAAACAATGAAGTGAAGCTTTGGCAGTGAAGCATGCAATATTGATGCTGTAGGCTTACTCAACAACAACACCAAGATCAATCTCGAATATACAAGCAGTATAAAGACAAAGCTTGTTCTTGAACCGGAAAACGAGCACTCTGATTGTATTGAACCGAAGATACACAGATCTTATAAAAAAGGAGAGTATAACACACTCAATGCGATCTACGCTTATGAGAAACTTTCTGTCAGGCAAAAATACTGAGGTCCCGATTAATCTATGCAAGAAACAATGGTTATTATATCAGAAAAAAAAGAAAATTCTCAAGATATTTTTATATTTAGGTAAAATAGAGTTCTACTGAAATTCTTGAAAAAATGGGATGAAATTTTAAACCAAAAGAAACTGACATCACAATAAAATGAGGTATTACAATAAAAAAAAGTGATTTTTTTCTTGAAGGTTAGAGAAGTTATAGACAGTAAGACCCTCATTAGCATTTTGGCAAGGACAGAGGAAAACATAGGATTAGTAAATAATCACGAGAATATGATTACGCTTGAAATAAGGTAAAGTCACCTATTACTAGTCGGTTATTGACTTGGTTTTTTTTTGACTGGAAATAAAATATTTTTATACAATACTTATTTATGACTGAAACAACCGTACAACTTCGAATCACATAGTTTTGCTGAATGATTATAAATTTTTAAAATTATGATTTTATCAATAATAAAAACAAATGATCAAGATATGATCGGTCTCCCATTGTGAGCTACTTCATTAGTACTGGCACCTATGTGCCTCATGATTACGACACCTATTATGAGGCAGTGGAAATTGCTTATTTTTTATTAAGTAAATAGAATCCTGCGTAAGACAAACTTTTTTAAAATAATTTATTTTCTCTAGCATTAATAACATCAATTTAATGTATAAACACGAGAAAATTCTGGGTAGTAAATTAATAAAAATGTCAGGGGAAAACTTGGGCTTGAAAATTAATTGTTTTTTAAAATCTTTCAGAATTCTTCTAGTAATTTTTTCTTTTCTTCTTGCAATTTCTTTTTTTCAGTTTGTAATTTCGTTTTTGGCAAGTTTCTTGATTATTCTTGTTACTTTTTTCTTTTATTACTTTATGAAACCATGTTTTGTTTTTTCTTAGTTTTTTCAAGTTTAATTTTTATATTCTTTGGTAAAAATGGTTTTGGACTCTTGAGGGCTACTTGAAAACAGTTAGTAGAGTCTAGAAAATACTATAGATAATTATATTCTATTTTAAATTAGAAAATCAATCATTATTTATGCATTTATATTTCACGTTCTTTTAAAAGGTAAAGCTTCTGTTGACCTATTAAGAATGGATCTTTTAATTCTTTCGCAGCAGTCAAATTTACAGGAAGACTCTGATCAGTTTGTGATTTACTCTCTTGATGGAGAATCTTTTGTAGTAGTAGCATCTAAAAAACAGTTTTATTAATAAATGTTGTTTTTATTTGAATCTTTAATTTAGTAGTAAAAACAGAATATAATAAACCTTCGGTTTCTACTAATAAACTTTAATTTTGAATTGCTAGTTCTGCATTTTGAGCTACTTCCACGACTAAACTGGCATAATCAGAATGAAAAGTTTTGGTAGCATTTTTCGTAAGATCTATTATTAGGGCATCGACTGTCATTTAACCAGTAAGATCAAGCAACTTTATTGACATTGACTGGTTCAATAATGATAAGATCAACATGATAACTTGATTGAAATTGAAAAAATTATAACTTGCAAGAATTCTAATTCTTTTGATTCTACGTTACTTTTGTTGCACTGAAGGAGAGGCTTTGAATTATTTTTTATTATTATTTTTTTTTATCAAATAATACTTGTATATCCTTCACAAACGATTTTGATTTACATACAGAATTAAGTACTTGTTTATTGTTTGGCAAATAAAAAAAATTAGTTAAACATATAAGATCAACAAATAAATGAAATCAAAAATATTTACGAATAGTAATAATAATAATTGATCATGAAAATTAATTTTAATAAAACTATAAAAAATTAAAGACGATTATTTATTAACGATTATAGACTGTAAATTAGAAGTAAATAAAAATTTATATCAGAAAAAGCATGCGATGATAAGAAAAAATATTTTTACCGAAATTTTATCTCGAGTTCGAGCAGTACTCAAGCACACATAAATATTTCATTTCACCCAACCAAGCCTCTGTGCATTCACATTTAAAAAACTTTTTTAATATATCTGGAGTGAGATAACTGTTCATCAACCGTGATTGCTGCTTACCATCATTTAACTATACGTTGCAATCAGTATGATCTATAGATGGTGAGGCCTCATCTTTTTTTCTTTATTCCTTCTTTCAAAATATTAAAATCAATATGTCATGCTGCTCCTGTACCTGTAAAGAGAAAGGGGGCGGGGTACTGAAGATGCGGACGCATCTCGCCTTGTTCGTCTCCTTTGTGCCTCGTCTTCCGGATGTCCGCTCCTAAAATCAGGGAGTTTTGCGCGGGATTCATCTCTTTTTAGGGAGAGAAAGTAAATGGAGAAAAATACAATTACTTCAAAGAAATTATTGATTCCAATCTCGACAACGTTACAGCACGTTAATCTCCCTACGTTAATCTCTTCTCTCTCAGCGGTTCCCCACTCCTACGGAGCTCTTCTCCCTTATTATCTGATAAGCGATCTCAGAGTCACAGAAAATCCTCTGATCGGCGGGTGGTAGAGGAAGGAAGCGAGCTCTTGGTATTCCTGAGCACCTAACAGGTCTACACTCTGATTGTATTGAACCGAAGATACTCAGATCTTATAAAAAAGGAGAGTATAACACACTTAATGCGATCTACGCTTATGAGAAACTTTCTGTCAGGCAAAAATACTGAGGTCCCGATTAATCTATGCAAGAAACAATGGTTATTATATCAGAAAGAAAAGAAAATTCTCAAGATATTTTTATATTTAGGTAGAATAGAGTTCTACTGAAATTCTTGAAAAAATGGGATGAAATTTTAAACCAAAAGAAACTGACATCACAATAAAATGAGGTATCACAATAAAAAAAGTTGAGTTACTTTTACAATTTTTCACACAACTTTTTCTGCCCATTTTAATCAATTTATGTTTAAATCAATCAATATAAATTTTCATATGATTTTACAATTATATTCATTATTGTTATTTCTCCCTTTTAAAGTGTTAATTGGCTCCAAGTGCTTGTCTGTTTGGTCCTCGACTCCCATGCGACACGTCGTGCTTGAAAAGCTGACGTACAAAATTTTCAGAAAAATTTACTGTAGGTAGTAAATTTAGACAATGGGACCACCTATTCTATATCTTACACCGTAATCTATCATCATGGAACTGAGTGTTACGATTGCTGATAAACTGCCAAGTAACTTCATTCTTCTCAAGTTAACTCTTCTGTGTACTTTTTCATTATGATTTTTATTTGGAACACATTATCTCCAGGGACACAACTTTCTATTTTTTGATGTGAAATAATTTTAAAAGAATTTAGAAATTAGTATCTTATCTTTTTTTTAGATTTTGAAGTATAAAATATTTTCCATGCAATTTTTACATTACTATAATTTTTATTTTATTTTCATTTCCTTCATCTTTTATGTTATACATTTTTTACACATTTTTTTGCATAGTAGTCTTGTTACAAGAACAGTCGCAAAGTAGTGCTAAAGTGAAGATCATCACTTTTCTCGTAGATTCGAGTAGGTCTCAAGGTTTTCTTATCATATACTTTACTTACGAGAGGTGTAAAGAAATCACACTAGTTATCAACCTGCTGCTCTATTTTCGAACATATCTGCTTATCTTACTCTAATTTGTAATTAATAAGTACAAGTAATTTCATAAACTCAAGTTTAAGTAGAAAAAAGTTTGGATTTTCGACAAAGAATCTATCTACCAAAAAGCCATTCATTAAAAAATGATCAACATTAATACGACTTAACATACTACTAATAAACTTGAAGATGTACAATACTTAGAAAAAATCTATAACGCCACTATTCATAATAATGAATTCTTAAATGATATTTATCAATACATACATTTCTATGTGTGCTATGTTTTCGGCACACATAAATACACTTGCTGTCTTATTAACAGTGTATTTAAAATGGAACACTCTTATCCTAATTGTTTTTCTTATGGATTGTTGTGTACTTTGTTTATTAGTTCGTTTGTTCGATGTAGTTTATATACAAAATTAGTTAGGTGTCGACTACTGTCTGAAATATATAAATCTTAGTTTCTATAGTTTGCAATTTAATTTTAATATTTATCTATTTAAAAAAATTAAACTTGTGTATTTCTTCTCTGCCATTTTTTGATTCATGAATTTTAGTGTCTATGTATGTATTTTTGTAGTTGCCTGGTGGGGTCTAGAATATTGTGACGAAACGTATCAATAATACAAGAAACATATAAATAATGAAACTGTGTTATATGATTGTAATATGCTCACTATATATCCTGCAGTTTAAATCCCTACATAATGGTACATGAACAGAAAAAGATATCTGTTTTATATTCAAAAAAAAATATTGTGATGGACTTTCTTACAAACATTAGTTCAACCTTTAATCCTCACAAGCATGACAAGCATAACTTGAAATATTTTTGAAAAAATTTTTTAACTTTCGTACGTCATGTTGTATACAATATGTACCCCACAGTTTTTTTATTTTTGTTTTTCTAACATTTACAGAGAAAATGCAGAAGAAAAATTTTAAAATAATGTTTTAAACTTGTAAATGTCACTTCTGGTTTAAGCATTAGTCAAAAAATCATAAAAAATTAAAAATTATTTTTTTATCCAGTTCTGAAGACAAGCACAAGTTTTAACAAAAATTTGTGATTTTCTGACTCAACCTAGAGTATAATGAATACATACACGAATTGTTATACATCTTACTAATACATAAAGCAAAGTCGCTAAAACCGTTGTAATCGCTAACCGCGAAAACTACTGAACCGATTTTGCTGAAATTTTGCACACTGATTCTTGATACTTCCTAGATGGTTTTAGTATAGTTTTTATCTTAAAAAATTTAATAACAATAGCAATAAATGAGCTCAAAGTTTTGCAAAAATACGCCAGCTTTTCACTTAAGTTCAGTAAAATCCGCTAGGTGGCGTCGACATAAAATCGAAGCTACCTGCAACATAATTAAATAAGTGTGGTTATAATAGGCCGGAGCGTATCGTTAGCTGTATAGATGAGCTTCGGCAGCTCATCAAGCTGTTCAGAGAATGTTGGTGATAGTCCTGCAGCTGGGTATCCCGGTTACGGACGACACTCTTCTCTAAGGGGGAAGGAACCCAAGTGTCCCTTCACCCTGAATCTCGACGAGTGCGATCAAAGAAAAATAAATTAATTCCAACCGATGCCGTCTCTGCCAGAATACCAGGAGACATATCTAGCCAGAGCACAATCTGCACCAACTCTTCAGAGATGTGTGGCAGTCCCACCATCCCACCTGGTGTAGTTAGAGAATTTGTGGCTACAAATGTAAGCAAGGAAAAAAAGCTCTGATGGGCACGGGAAGCCACAACGGCTACCTTCTTGGTAGTCGCGTCCCCAACGCGCTTACCCACATGTTCCCGTCTAAAGATGAGCAATTGAGCAGTTGGTTATCCGGGGAACGACCCGAGACGAGATATTCTTTGGTCAGCGGCGTACCTCCCTCCATCACAGTCTCCGTACATCGAGACTCCCAGGGTAAGAATCGAGCAACCCGTAGCCAGCTCTTCATCATCAGGAATAATAATAAAGAATAGCCTGGAAGTTTCACCACTGGCGCTTTTTAGGGCCATTATAAGTATTTACGTTCCCTACTTAACCATCAATTTCATCGGTTCTTTTTAGGGGCCACCTTAGTGTAAACTACCTTGCCAACAAATACATTTTTATTACCATTTCCGGAAGCGATTCGTCAACTAAAAGACTATATTAACTAAAGACGGGCACTATTAAACCAAGTCAGCTATTCACTGGCAGACGTCACCTGCGGAGTTGTTCTTCGCAGGGCTGGGAAACCCGGTGACCGACGACTCTATATTACCCTCTCGACTCTAAGCATTCAACCAGGAATCACTGATCCTCTCCAAGGTCTGCGCTGGGCAAACCTATAACAGCTATAAAGGAAAAAAAAACTTGAGCCAACGGGACAGCCTCCACTGGACAAGTATCACTAACCAATCTCCCCATCTAAGATCACCAAAACAACTAAATCTGCAAAATAAAAAAGGTGCTTTAGACACCAACGTCTTCGACGTTATACCGGGAGACGTTGGGAAAGAGCACTACAACTAGCCCCAAAGCTTCGGACTTTGTAATTTTTCTCCCAATCAGTCTGGGTCTTCAACAGTAAGTCAGATAAGATCACCCTGAGGTATCCAGGCAGTCACAATTGCTGTTAACTGCAGTCAAAAAAGAGTTAACTTAAGAAGCTCACCGGTCTTTTTTAGGGCCATCGGACGTCGAACTACCTTGCCAACAAATGTATTAAAATTAACAAAGTTGACTGAAAATAGCCTTTAGGGGTCATAAAAGTCGTAAGCATACCAATAGTCGCAAAAGGGTATATTGGAAAGAAAACCTCAAATGTATCTAATGAATACAATTTGAGGCGTCAAGAAACTGACGCAGAAAATTTATCGAGATTGAAACAGCAGCGTCAAAATCGTCAACTTAAGTGTCCATTACGTGAGAGATCAGCTTTGCATTGTACCCTCACAGCAATCTTTGAAATCTTTAAAGATCCTACTTCAGATTTTTTAATGAGTAGAAAATGTATTTGTGTTTTTGTGGCAATAAAAATGTTGGGTTTAAGGTCCAGGACTTTGTTGCTCTGGTAATAAAGTTGTGAGATATGAGAAAAAACAATTTTTTTTTAATATAAATTTTTTGGGGGTTTTAAATCTTAACAGCTTTAAAAAATAGCCCTTTTCGTGAATTACACAGAAGAAACCAAATCAACAACTTCTTATAGCCATCGATTATTTTATTGCATAAAGAACGCATAGTACTTTTCAGCATAACTATTTTTTTGAATTTGTACACCTTATTATTTGACCAAATAAACTATATGGATTCCGAAAAAATATGTTTTTAATAAGAAGATTTTTGTTCTGAGATGTATCGGGAATATGTGTAAAATTTTCTAACTAAAAATGTTTCACATTACGTGTCAACACACTACGGTGTTTTATTTAGTAAGTCTCGGGCGAAGCCGAGACGGGGAGCTGCTAGTTTGATTATATGTGGACTATTAGCTATTATTTAACTAAGCTGTAAACATATTTTTAATCATGCTTTGACTTTCAATTTACACAGAAATAGTTTTTATTGTACCGTAGCCATAGAGTACCAACCTAAAAATGTCTGAAAAATTTCACTAGAAAAATGTAACTATACTTCTTTACCAATCTTAGCGCTACATAAATGCTTCGATGAGACGCAAAGCCGACGTGTGACGTACGATCATAAGAGCAGATGTCATATATGTAAACGTGACATGAGTTTTTATTGGGAAGAAAGTTTGAAATGCTAATATCTCATTTTCAGATATTATAGATAGATATATTAAAAATAATTTAAAAGGTATTGAAGTATTTGTTTGGAGAAGATTCCAAAGGACTGATTCGTGTAACCAAATCACAACAAGAGATAAGCAGGATGTATACTTTTATAAAAGAATTATTTGACCGAATACTAGATTTATAAGGAAGTAGTATTAACACTTAAGTGTTCAATAGTCTGTAATTTTTTTATAAAAAGTATTTTTCATGCAACCAAAATCATTTATAGTTAATCATATCATTAAATTATTTGAGTGTTATTCAATTATGTTCTCATGACGAAAAAAAAAATGCATGTTTTGCCAAGCCAAATTTTTTGGAGTTACGTTCGTATTTCCTGCCAACAGCGCCAACGCTGCATGGCATAAAAAGTAACCAAGTCCCGTGAGTGTCATTAATAATTGATTGATCATTGAATTCAGAGGTGAGCTCATTGCCTGATTTCTTTGTCATACTTTTCCTCGTATGTTTATTTATATACTCCCTAACTTTTGTTAAGATCTGTTCGGTAACTTTTGAGGTACTTATAAAAATGTTGATAACCTCCACTTTTTCCGTAAGAGTGCATGTTACATTTTTTTCTTTAACTAACTAACCCAGGGCAACAAACATTTAACGGTGTATTCTATATTTCTGAAGCATCGGTTGTACGAAGTTTGAACGAAATCTATTCAGTAACTTCGTGGCTGAGGTACCCCCTTAAAAGGAGAAGACTTCTCTTATCTGTAGGGATATAAGGAAAAAAGAACTGTTTTTTCTTTTTATAATTCTATACAAAAAAATTTTATTTATCATTCGCAAAGAGAAATGTTTTTGGTCTTTATAGTAAAGATTTGTTTTATCTTTTTTAAACTTTTAACTGTTGTATCTAATTATGTGTTGGGACATTTCGTTGTCTTTATTAATGTTAGTTCAGGCAGTAAATAATAATGTTTTGAAACATCTTTTTTTCTGTAAAACTCTCGTTTACTAACATTTTTTTATTTAATAATAAGAACAAAAAAAATTTACCATCATGATTTTCTTCTAAGAAACATAAATAAAATGTTTTAAATGTTCTCAGTTATCCAAACGATTAAGATACCAAATTAGTTGTACTTAAAAAAGTTATTAAATTCCTAAATATTAAAATAAAAATGGAGATAACCAAAATTCTTCTTGTGGCAAAAGGTAATTGACTTATATTCAGCTTTAAAATAAGGTTTTAAAACGCTTTCCTGTTAAAAAGTCGACAATTGGTAAGCTCAGAACCACCGTCATGTAAATATTCAAACTCTGAATCAGTCATGTTAAGGGATTTTATAAATAATTTTAACTACTGTAGTGGTTTAATTGATTGAATTAGAAAGAATGAATTTATAAAATATAAAAGTTTTAATAAATAATGATGGCCACATACGTTTTTCTTATAATTCTATATAAAGTTTTTTTACACGAAAAATTTGTCAGTAAAGTACTATACTAAACTTAAATTTTAAGAAGCATAACCGTTAAGGACATTTATGCTTAATTTCTTATACTAAGAAGTGATATCCTACAAAAACATTAAAAAAAGTTAATTTCCAGACAACATAATAGCTAATAAATTTTGAACAGTTGTAACGGTTCAATAATACATATTCATTTGTAAAACGCTGATGCATAGACTGAGAGCTGTGAATAACAGGTTTTTAAAGTTAAATATGATTCAGTTCACATATAATAGTAAAAAGTGTAAGATCAGTATTTTTCCTTCTTCTAATTCAGTAATTTAAATTGGAAAATCTGTTTGTACCGTTTAATTATTTTTTTGTTTATTGTTTCACTGGTGAAAATTGTCGCAGTGAAAACAAAAATAAACCAACGTTTTTCATTCACAACTTTACGTAGATATATGAACCAAAAGTTATATTACACGAATTCAATAAACTGAGAGTAGATTTATAAAATACATGAATAAGAACTCACGTGTAAAAATTATTAGTGTGATATTAGAAATGTATTGTGTATGTGACCTTGACGATCATCAACGTCAGAGTCGCTCTCTCTTGTCTTCTGTTTGAATATTGATTGTTTTTATTGTGTTTTTCATTTTTTTTTTTTTTTTTTTCTCTTCTTTTTCTCCTTATCTTATTTACACATTTAAGACTTGAGTTGTAGGGTTTGGAAGATGCAAATATCTACGACATAGGATCAAGTGGAAGTCAGAGAAGTGGCAGGCGTATTGCCATGGATGTCGAACGGCTTTCGCTTACCTCATAACTGAGAACCAGTTGTATTGCAGCCAATGTGCTCGTACCCACGCCTTGTAGTAGGTGCGCTCACCCATGCTCACACAGAAGGTCGTTGCTCAGCTTGTAACCAAATACGCTCTCGCAGCTGTGCTTAACAGTAAAAAAAGTTGCTATCTGTTAGTGCCTACATATTAGTTACAATATGCTGGCTCAAATCATTTGACGCTTGAGTCTGACAAAGTTCTTGATATTACTTTTGAAGCTACTGTTTTCTTTGTAAAATTTACAGATTGTTAATTTTGAAAAGGTTATGCAAAACTCACTTGGTGCACACCTGATTACTGTGGTTAGTGCTTGATGTGATCGCTTGCATTACGTATGTTAAGTTGTTGAATTTCACGAAAAGAGAAAATCCAAAAATGTTCATTTCGGAGCTCTTTTAACTGTTAAAAACAACATATTAATCGATTTTACGTATAATATATTACCATTACTTTATATCTAAATTTAGTTACATAATTTAGTTACATGATTCTTGTAAACTCTTTTACTAACGGTGTGTCAGCTACCAACTGTCCCTCTGAAATGAGTGCGCAGACTTTTCACATCAAACGGAAGCTTTCTACAGAGCTTTTAGGTATGTTTGAATTTTTGCGCCTGATGTTTTTAAATACTAATTCGAGATATGCAAGCGTTCGAAAAAAGTCAGTCACTCAATCTCATCGCTGTTGAAATTTTTTTTCTTATTTTCCACCTACTTAACTAAAATCTTAATGCCAAATAATCACTTCTATGCTAGTCTCAGCTATCATGTTACTTATTGATTGAGTTTTGAAAAACTGTAAAACATTCATGTTAAAAAATAAAGGAATACACCGTCTCGTACGTGTGCCGAAGACGGCTAAGCATTTGCATATAATCTAAGTCGTTAAAGAGTTACTTTTACGATACTGATAGATCGACTGAAAAAAATTATGATAAAACAATCTTTCCGCAAGTCAATATATTGGAATCAGAATTATCAAAGATTTTTTTTCGTGGTTAGGTTTAATAAAATTTTATTTAAGTATCCTTAACTTTGTATACGTCATTAGCTTTTAGTGAAAAAACAATAAAAGTACGTCAAGTGATTCAAAAAATCTTCAAATATCAACGCGAAAACTTTTATCTTTAAGAAGACTTCTATAAACTTATTCATCACGAAAATAGTAGCTGGTTAGAGGCCAGATTAAGTAATAAATACACACTGTACTTAATTTTCTGGAAATTGCATTGATATGATTTTTCACTGGGGTGTTGTAAGCTTTATCAGGTTTTAATTTTTTATTTATTTAGTGAATTACTGTCTTTTAACAAGATGGGATGTAACTTAATAATCTTATAATTTGAATTATACGTAAACTTACGGGAGTGATGGGCCAACTACGCAACAAATGCATTACTTTAATTTTTTTGCACAAGCATGATAACAATACTATTTTAACTGAAGATTGGTGGCATCATAATGAAATTTTTATACTAATTTATGGAGTATAATTAGTTGGATCCTCGATGTAGGATCAAAATGAATTCAAGAAATTTCAGTAAAAAATTCAATTACAAATGTAGAATGTAATGTGTTATTCGAAACGTTAACTTAAGTAATAAAAATTTTTGCCCTCCATTGACACTATAGATAATTAACGCAGTAAGTAGTACTAACAATATCCAAGTTACTATTCAAACGTCAATAAAATTTTGCTAACTAGTAATTTTTTCTGTTAACCCAAGTTTGTAAGAATTTTGTACAGCTGAAATGTATAAGTAAAAAGCCATGAGAATATATATTTTTATAAATTTAACACGAGAATTTATTAAATTTTTTGAAATGCTTCCAGTAAAATACAGATTAAACAAAGATAACTATTTAGATTTGAAAAAAGCTCTACATCAGTGCAACACTTATAAATATTGGTTAATATTTTTAAACACTGATAAGTTGCTTGTTAAGAAAAAAAATGAAAACTGTAGGTTATATCTTAAATCACAATTATTTTTCTCTACACTGTTTTTGAAATTTTCTTTTGATTATCAATGAATTTCCAAATTTATTATAAATGAAAAAACGAATAAAACTTTATAGCAAAATGTTTGCATGTACAATGTCTTCGTAAATTAACTTTTTAATTACTTGCAACCCATACAAGCAGATAAAAAATTAAAAAATTACTACATACATGTAAATAAATAATTTCAGCTGTTAAGGTTGAAAAATTGAATAGGTTGAAATTTTAATAACTTTGATGTGACAAAATAAGAAATATAGTTTTTTAAACTATATCCCTCATTTTGTCATATTAAATTTTATGAAGATTTGTTACCACCTAGGTTTTTAAACTATATTCCTTATTTTGTTATTTTAAATTTTATGAATATTAGTAACTGCCTTGTAATTATCTTGTACTTACAACTAATGCTTCCAAATATTATTAAGTCTTTTTCTATGATATTATTTGTACCAACAGCTACAAGAATACTTAACACATATTTGAAAAGATCCTCATTTCTATTTGCTATTTAGTCGTATAATTTACCAACATATCTTTTGAAGTAACCACACTATTACACACAACACAAATCTATGCTTTGAAAGCCTCCTACAATTCGCAATCTCACTAATTCCGTGATTTTTTTCGTTTAAAACAGCATCTTTTCAATTACTGCATCTTGTACTCACTATAACATCAATGTTTGAAATAATTTATTAGAAGCTTCAGAATTTTAGGTAGACCTATAAGTATTTGCTGCGTGTATTTCAGATAAAATCAAAACTATTGTATTTCCCTCGGTATTTTCTGATTTTCAGAATTCTTGTTTCTTTTTCTGTTTTTTTTTTCGTCTACGCAAATACCTGTAATCCTATCTTAGTCTAAGCCTTTGTGGCTACACTAGATTTTTTAACCTTTTTTTCCATACCCTATACATGTGTATTTTTTTGTTTGTTTGTTTGTCATGGTCTTTAATTGAAATTCATAAAATACTTGTGCACCTAATTTAATTTTTTACTATTAAAATCAAAAATTACTTGCCAATATGAAAAATTTATCTGTTAATATTGAATAAATAATTAAATGTTTGAAGCCTTAAAAAGCAGTATCAGCTGTAAAATTACTAATGAAAAATTTTTTAATGCCATGAAATTTCAGGGAATTGACTAGTAAACAAAGTTTCTACTAAGTTTTCTTACTTAGATCTATTAAATAACTTATTATTAACGTCAAGAATTAACTTTTTCCTTAATTTTTGATTTTAAGTAGCTTTAATAGCTAAACAATGAGAGCTACGACAAATTACACTAAGATAAAATTGTAGAGCATAAAACCACTTACGATTTGGTCATTTACATTTTTTCTGTATCATCAATATCTTAGCAGAAGTTAAAAAAATTTTAAATTGATTAAAAACGGGTTAATATTAGGATTCGGGGCTGACAAATAGGCTCAAAACTTTTGTATTTCTACCTTTTACAAGATTTTCAGGTAGGACTTGGAGATAAAAAATGTTGCTTAAACATAGATCATCTGAATATATATGTATATGTATAGGTAATTAAGAATTTTTGTACACGACGTTTTGATGTGCATAAAGATGGGATCAAAAATAAAAATCAAACGAAATTTTTTGTAAATGTTTGTAATGTGAAATTTAAAAAAATGTAAATCTTACATTGGATTAGACGTAAAACATAAAACGGAACTAAGTATGAAAGTTTATAGTAAACAGAAGTACATTGAATTGTTAAATAGAAAAAATAATTACAACATTTAACTATGACACACACGTTATAAGTAATTGGTTATTAGTTAAAACAGGATATTATGATAAACAAGTCACACATCGAAACATAATTGGCAAACTTCTGTGCATCACTACAACTACGAGACCTGATATTGCTTACAGTGCTACCTGTTAAAAAAATGTAAACAAATTAACGTTTGCTGTTTTATTATTTAAAGTATCTAAGTCTGGTAGAATCAAAACCCATCTAGAAAGTTCTAAGATTAAACTGATAATTTGCATGAACCAATTTATAGTTCTCACATATACAAATTCTTACAGACAGTTTTGTATGAGTAATGTACCGTAATTCAAAGATTAGGAAACATTTATACTATCACCATATTTGATTTTACTTTTTAATTTTAAAGGCCTTTACTAAAGAAAAAAAATCCTATTTTTATTATTACTTTAGAAAATTTTTTTCTGTTTTCTACGAAGTAGCTAAAATATTTTACTTCCTTGACATAACTTTTGCTGCATTAATATCTATGTAACGTATCAATGGAATTGCTTAAGATAATATGATGGATTGTTGCATGGTACCATGTTTTACGAAAATTAACTTTAACTATTCTGCGAAGTACTTGAGTTAAAGTAAACTTGTATTTTCGAACCTTGTGATTCTTTACAAACTTATTTGAGAAAACTGTGTTCTGGCTCATAAGCGAAAATCATTAAAAAAAAAACTTTAAATCTTAAATGATTTATAAACAGGTTCGTCGCTTGAATCTACAAAATTATCACGAGATAAAACTGGATGTCATCGCATTGTTACTCGAGTTGTTTGCAATACAACAACCCTTACACGGGGTGAGGAAGATAGAGAATTTGATAGTATCGGATGTGCTGGACAAAAATCTATACACAAAACACATGTTATCGACACAACGTCAGGCCAACAAGTGGCTAAATCAAATACTTTGATGGTAAGCGTAACAGGCAGTTAACAATCTGAAATTATCTTGAACACATTTTTATTTCATACCTTTTACATAACTGGGGTATAAAAAGTTTCTTACACTAAAACCTTTGAATTTTTGAAATTTCCTTAGTTCGCAAAAATTTTCAGCATCATAAACATATGTATTTTTTTAAATATCATACTTGTGCTTTCAGTTCAGTGCGTAAGGCAATGTAGCTTGTAATTTAAGCTGTTATTGTTTATTCCATAAAGTCTTACTGTTAGTATCAAAAAAGTAATGATGAGCTAAGAGAAAACGGTAGTATGTGAAAAAAATTTATTTCATATTAATATCGCGGTCACGCTAATATACAGTGAAGTAAATGTCAATAGTTAATTAACATGCTTGAAGTTACTGTTTTTCTGACAAATAAAGTTGCAAATTAAATTTTCATTACAGCTTAGTAGAAAAATTAATGTTAATAGATTTAATAGTCTGTACAGGTATTAATTATACGATTTTCTTGTAAAGTAACCTAACCTTGGAGTTGAACTTTTTTTACTCACTTTGAATTGCTTTTTTTTTTTAATTGATACAGCTTTATTGCCATGGAATAAAATAATACTTTATTAACTGAGTTGTTACATTTAAAGTTAATAGAATCCCAATAACAAACGTATTTTTTACTGTCCATCAGCATTTGAGAAATCATACTATTGGCATTCTCTACATCTGTGACCTAACTATCGATATTCGGTATACACACGTTTATTCTAATCTAACGTGTTTTTTATCATACAACGTTGATAGGAGTATATTTTTGTTTTATGTGTTATACGAAGTGCGTGAACTTAATATTAAATTAAAAAACAAGGGAAATTACTTATATTAATGTAGTCAAACAGTAGTATATTTCATCCTACTCCTAAAGCTATCGACTATCAGGTATGTTGCCTCATAAAATCTTTACTAATCCCTATTTAAGAGGTAACATATTGATTTTGATGTTAAAAGCGCCTTTGAAGTTAAGTTAATAAATTTCGTAAAACAGTTTAAATTTTACGAAAATAAATTATAGTTTTCTTATCTTGTTCTTCATCCTGTAACTGACCAGGTTATTTTACTAGGTTATTAGTACTTTGCCGCCCTAGTGCAAACAGGCACAAGGTACGCCTTTGCGCAGTTGAAAAGACAAATGTCCCTTGGATCTTGGAAACATACGAAATACCTGCCTGTCAGGCAATATTTGTTTACTTTACGCCAATTGTATGATGACTACTAATTTTTCGATCGATTATAGGTTTTGCATCTCATGTCTAGTATTGTCGAATTATTTATCAATTTATTTTCTTATTTATGTATTCTCTCCTACTCATATACTGGATAACTTTTTTTTCGAGCAACTTTACCTCTTTATAAATTGTGTTAGTTACTCAACACTGTCTACACGCGCGCGCGCGAGCGTATGTGTGTATTTGTATGTAATGCAAAAAAAAAAGGTTTGCTGCTGCCCAGCCATCATTTGGTGCTTAACTACAGCGCTTTGCTTTTGAAACTTTGTTCACATCACATAGCCCTTACTTAAGTGTGGTTTTTCAATAAAAAACGTCGAATAAACATCTTTATCCATTTATTATCCACAAAAAATATTTTATAGCAGCAAGTTTAAACCTCGACTGTATATTTTTAATCTATATCGGCTGATTGTAGTGCTAGCCTGTTTTGGAGTTCAAAAGCATTATTACCATTCTTGGTATCATCGTGTTGGCTAATAATCAGTAAACTGATTACTTATTATTTTTTCACCATTTTTATAAATTGCTTTCAAACTTCGTGCCCAGTGATATTAACTATTGGTTGCTAAGTGGTACCCCTTTACTGCAAGTACTAAAGCAACCTTTACTCTATTAAAGATATTGCGTGCCCACTGAAAAGAAAGCTTCTCTGGTACTATCTGATCTATCGATCGCCTAATCTATGGAATGCTTGATTCTTGCTCACTCGGTGAACACTTGGAAAAATATGGCAGTGGCCAGAGTAGTACACGTGTAATGAACATCACTGTGCATTAAAACCATATCCTCACTTTGTTGCTTCTTTTTATGTCTTACTGTCTTTCTCTATCTCTGGAGTTGACTGTCCGAGGTACTGAGGGCTCTTTTACCAAACCAAAAGTGGAGTGAGTCAGCCTCAGTGCTAAAATTAGATGCCTGTCTGGCTCAGGACTTGGCAGTAATGGTATCGCTGAAATATCTGTTCTAAAAACAATCTACTTATTCCTTGAAATGCCTTTCAAATGCCTTTATCACTTGTCTCTACAACACCAAAAAATAATACTGTCCACCTGCTTGATCTCGCCCACTGCATATCACCGTCAAGTCCTCTCCAGCCTTTATGACCCGAATTTTACTGAAGGTGTCCATGATACCACTTCCATGGCCGTTGAAACGGTTTCCTTAGCTTGGTTCGATATTTGTAGCCAATTTTATGTAGCCCATGCACGAAAAGAAAAAGAGACGTTGTTCCAGTGTTACAGGAAAATTAACAACAATAAAAAAAGTTAACAAGTATTACAGAGTACAAAAACTCGGATTAAAACATTTTAAATGTGCACCATCACAAAGTGATAGTATACCACCAAAAAAGCTGTAAAAAGTATTCCTGTGAACGACAACCGAATTGTGGATTTAAATTATATGTCATAACAAATGCTTTGCTTGACTTGTGGAGCCGATCTCTTATTAAAATACGTCATGACAGAAATACGTCATAGTTTAGGATCATCATATGATGTAACGTGCACTTGTGGTGAAGTCAAGAAAGTTATTTCATCAGAAAAATATACTAACCCTGCATTTGGTAAAAAAGTATTTACTATTAATAGTAAAAGGGCATTAGGTAAGTTATTTTTATTTTATTCATGAGTCCATACAGAGGACTGTATCTCATAGTTGTTATTTTCATAGCTTCTCTACACGCTGGAGGTGGTATAACTCAAACTAACAAGTATTTATCTTTGCTGGAGCTTCTTTTAACTTCATCAAATACGTTCAAGGTGCATGAAAGAATTAATTGACCCTATATTGGAGATCGTGTGTGGAAGCCGTACTGATAAAAAAGGAAGTGACAGAAAACAATGCAGAACCTTTAAAGAAAACATTGTAAGATAATGTACAATTTCTCCAATTTTATTTATTTTTCTATTCTGGGGGCTCAATCAAATCGACTTAAATTTTTTCTATTTTCACACGAAATTCTAAAAGATATTTGCATTGATAAGAAAAATTTATACAAATTAATTGAAAAAATCTATTTTTATTTCTACTTAAAATTTTTATACAAGAAGGAAAATAAATCTATTTACATTTATTTCTTATTTTTATACATTTTGAACAATTACAATCTATTTTTATTTTTACTTAAAATTTTCATACAAGAAAAAAGAAAGAATCTATTACATTTTTTTTTAATTTTTATAAATTTTTAACGAAATCGAAAACGATTTTTACTTTTACTGCAAGTTTCGGTACAAATTGGAAACAAAACAATCTATTAACATTTACTTTCAATTTTAACTTATATTTAACAATGAAAATGTATTTTAATTTATTTATTGTTTATTCAAAATTTTCTGAGTTGTGTGAATTGAACATGGAATACAATGTAAATATTTGATGATATTTATTTTATAAAGCTGATCCATTAAAATAAAATCATTTGTGCATAAAGTGAATACATTGAACTGTACAAAACGAAACTTTTGTAAACGACTACTATTCCATTTACTACATTGGATCCGTTCTTTCCTACATTAATTTCAGACCTCCTGGGTATCAAGAAGGATTTCTTATGGTTACAACTGAACCGAGTGAAACTGAGCCCGTCAAAAAAATTGTGAGACTTTTTGTTGCCCACGATATGGGTTGGAGCCAAAGGGGTAATGGATATAAATACGACAGCTTAAATTAATTTTGTGCGATAATTGAATTAAATTCTGGTAAGGTACTGGATTATTACACCAAAAATCATAAACGTATTTTTTGTGATCACAAACAAGGAACTGGAAGATCAATCAAGCATGATAGTCGTTTGAATCACTTTAGCTCCGTTTAATCAATGAAAGCTGCCGATGCAGTTCAGTTGATAGTCAATAGCTCGATTCTAAAGGAAAATGACGCTGAAGTGGGAGTGGTCACTGCCGATAGCGACAGTTCTAGTATGAGTGCAATTCAACAAGCCAGTGATCATGTTATACTAAAGCAATCTGATATAAATCACACAAAAAAAGGCGTTGGCACAAAATAATATCTTCTTTGCGAAAATAAAGCCTTAGATCCTCTTAGAGATGGTGAACTTTCTTACGATACAATTGCTTATTTAAAAAATACTTTCACAACTATTATAAAAAAAAAACGTTGGAAATATTGAAAAATGTATCCTACCATTTTTTTGACAGACATGATAATTGCGGCTCTTTCTGTTCTTATAAGAAAGATAAAGAAAATTTTGATGATAGTCGTCATTTTAAAAGTGAAATATTATTTGACGCTCTCAAACAGCTTTTTAATAAGTTGTCAGTCTTCCAATATGACACTTTTTGGCAGGGCTGAAAAAATCAATTTTATCCTAGAAATCTCGGATAGTGTCTCATATAATACCGATGATGTTGCTTTCGTTTTTTTTGATCTGGAGACTAAAGGATTTAAAGTGGGTAAAGACATTCTACAAAATGCTATGAAATATGAAAAATACCGTTTTAACGTATACATGACTCCAAGGCATGCAATCGAAGCTTCAGCTTGTACAGTTAATGGACTGACTCAAATAGGAAAGCAGCTCTACCTGAATGGTATAGTAGTTTAAAGTGTATCACCTAAAATTGCCTTTTTAAAAATTACTGAATTCTTGAAATTGTTGTGAAAGAAGGTTATCTTAGTAGCTCACAACTGTCAATTTGATTACAGGCAATTCTCACATGCAGCTACACAGTTTTCTCTTACTGATGAACTGTCTGTGACTATTTTAGGATTTTGTGATTCATTGCCTCTCTTCAAATTAAAATTACCGAATAGAACAAATAAGTATAGTTTATCAGTGTTGGGGAAAGAGTTATTGAAAATCTTTATGAGTGAGTCTCATAACGCTATGTTTGACATTGTTGTATTAGAAAAGTTTTGTCTAAAGTACCTTGATATGAACAGTATGATTGAAAATGAAATAACAATAAATGACATTTCTGAAACTACTGTAAAAAATAAAAGAAGCAAAGAAATTGAAAAAATGTTGGTTCCTTTAAGTACCGTTATTTCGAAGGCAGTGATACAAAGATGAGCTGAGAATAATATTGCATATGAAGATTTATTTAATAAGAATAAGGCTGAAAGCGAAGAAAAATGTATTGTGTACCTAAAAGGAGAGGTTAATGGTAAAGCAAACATGATTAAGACAAAAACAGTTATAGATATTATTGTAGAATTCCTAAAAAGTACGAAATAGTTGTTCTAATTTATAATTAAAATTTTTTACAAAAGTAAAATGATGATTTTGTTCATGGATATTAATAGACTGCTCAACGTACCTAATAATTATTTGTAAATTATTACAATAAGTTTTGTCAAATGTCAAGATAATTCTTAAGTAGAGATTTTTATAGAAATACATATGTAATTTATCTAATAAATTTTTATTTTTTATCTTCCATGAATTTACTCGAAGCATGATTTATATTTTATGCACACACATCTATCTCATAATATCCACAAACTTTTAAAATTCACAAACAAGGAGTCGTAGCCAACAAAGTACACTTGAATACAGATTAGTATTTAAAGTATATTCTGTATATTTAGTTAGACAGTATAAAAGTCAAATTTTAAAGTGGCCCTCCTCCCTTTTTTCTCTCTTACCAGCACTCATCATCTTATGTATTATTTAAATTAAAAAAAATCATTTACAAATACTATTTAATACATTTAATGATTGAACTTCCAAAATTAGATAGTTAAAAATCAAAAATTTTTGTTACAAGAATTAGTATGACTAAAAATAAACGGTATGATGAATTTTATTAATTATTAATAATGATATCCTGTTTTACGTCTTTTAATAGCTTACTTTTTCTTTCAAAATGTGAGTGCTGTATAGTTGCATCGTTCTATAGTAAATTTATGTATGTCTATTAAACATAATAAGTTATTCTTTATATAATTTGAATTATAATGGACATTTGAAATTGATTAAAATGATGTATTTTAACTCTTAAAAATTGCTTACATTCTATATTTTTAATTTCATAATAATTTTCTAAGATATGATCTATAAATATATTTCCAGCGTCCTTACACCTTTACAGTAGAATATTTATTTGACCTTAAAAAAATAATAGCCGTTTAAAATACAATCTTACATTATTAAAACTTTGACCTTGTAATCATTTGATTGTCTTTAAAGTGCGTGGTTCTTAAAAAAGTGTTCTTCTCGCAAGTGAGATGGTAAAGACGAATTTTTTTTAAGTTACTTAAGTTGTTTATAATAATTTCTTGTATCGCCCTCCATGATATCAATCTTATTGTATTTGATCTTTTGAGGAAAGAATTAATACACACAATGTGTTATCCAACGCTTCGGCAACTGGTGTGTTGCTCTCATCAGGCTTTTTTCAAAATAAATAAATACACATTTAGTTGAAAACAAGATTTTTTTGCAGTGCGCATAATAAATTCCACAATATAACTTAGTTACAAGCAACTATAAACATAATAATGCAAAATAATGATGTAGCAAGTTACCTAATGACGAGAAAAGTTTAAGAAGTAATATTAGGCTAGGAGTAGTAGTGTCTCCATCGCAAGTCAAAAGTATAATAAGTGCTGATAAGACAGTTATATGTGCGAAACGGTTAGAACAACTTATAAATCGTTAGATTTATTTTGAAATGTATGTTTGTATACATAGTTTAGATTTTCTGTATTCTCATCTCGATCGATAATATTGTTAGTATTCATAATGAAAAACATTTCAGATATAAGGCATTTTTTAAAAATGTTTTCAACGTCTAAAATTTTAACTCTATTAAAATCAAAATTATGATTGAATTCAGAAGCATGCACTGAAACCACCAAGTTCAGATCATAGCCTTTCTTATATTTATTAATACGTCTCTTTAACTGTCTATTGGTTTTACCAATGTACATGGCTTTGCAATATTTACACTTGAAGCTATATACAACATCGTACTTGTCTATCTTTTTTACTTTATCATTTCCTAAAATCACTGTACATTAAAAACTATTAGTTGCTAATGGAACCAGTTTTATATTGAACTTTTAAAAAAAAGATTTTGTTTTTTAGAGTAATTTCTCATGAAAAGGTATGGATAAAAAATTCGTTTGTTTACTACGTGTGCTAGCAATAACTGGATGTTCATGTAAAGCTTGAAGATTATTTTGTTGTTTAATAGAAAAAAGGCGTTTGTTTATGTATTTATTAATATCAGGTAGTGAATAGTCGCTTTCGCACAGTATACTTTTGACAATTTAAAAATTTTTCCTGTAAAATATTGGGTCAGCCAATACCACCGCTCTATCTACCAAATTTTCTACCATGTTTATTTTAGGTTTTGCTCGATAATAAAAGTGAAAATAAATAGTTTTATAGCTAAAAGTAGATTTTCTATACCAATTAACGAGTATTTTGTCACTTTGTTTTATCAAAAATAAATCCTGAAAATTGATTTAATAGTTATTTTTCATTTTGTATGTAAATTTAACCTTTTTTTACTTTTTGTGTATAAGGATGAGCAGCATCAGCAGACCGCGCCGCGCCTTTCTGCACAGCACACGTTCCGACTTTCTTATAATAAACACTTATATATTGTATATCTATTGCGTGTTTATTTTGTCATTGAACCTAGCCCCCAATAAAATTCAATTTTTCAACACAGAGAAATGGATATAACTTTAACATTTTGTATTTAATAGTGTTCTATTTCATGTTGAATCATGTAAATAAGTAATCTTCACACACATCAAGCATTTTTTACTTTTCTTGAAAAACCTTTTTTTTGTTACATAGAAGTGAATCATACATGTATTGAAGTTTTTGCAGAGTAAGGAACTAAATGAAACATTTATTGTATATGGGATAAAAGTCTCATATGCATGGGGATCGGAACTCAGTTAAAGCGCTTATCACTAATGTGAATTTACATAAAGTGGCGAATTCCGTAAGCTGTGAGAGTAAGTTCTTTGACATCAGTTACGTGTTTTAAGTAAACCAAGTTGCTATGTAAAAATGTCTTTAGCAAATGATCAATACAGTTATAATTGTCTAAATTGGTAAAATTAAAATAGTACATGTGAAAACATAGTAGAGTATTGCATCGTAAGTAAAGATTTTGGGACAATAAGACAAAACTTCTTGTGTTGAACTTAATTTATTCTATAAAGATTTTTAATTAACACCTAATTTTTACCATCAATAGCATGCGCGCTTAGTTCAGCGTGAATCTATCTTTCTTAGAATATAACCTCTAAAGCCATTCTTGGATATCTAAAAAATATCTCAAAAGTTATAAGAGACGTGCATTAATTAGTCTTAAGCATTTCTATTACAATATAACCTTGAAAACATTTTTATACATTTAAGAGAAAGCAGTTCTAAACTAAACTGACAATTTTAATATTTTTCGTGAAGGGAACAAAAAAATTAAGGTGCACAATCACAGAGAAATTTAGAAACAAAACTTAAATTTTTTGGAAATTTACGTGTAAAAAAGAGGGAAAAAGTCCTGAGGCTCGAGTACGACCATTTATAGATTATTTTGAAACAATTCTATGTGGCATATTTTAGAGCTTTTTTTATCTCAAGGAAGAAAAGAGATTTGCTTAAACAAAACAACATAAAAAATAAAAAATAAAAACCGGGGTTTGTTTGTATAAAAACGATTATCTAGTTTTTTTTTAATTTGGACTTAAGTTATTCTGAATCATGGTAAAATTCTTTTGAATAGTGAACAACCACAAAATTTTGACATACAGTTGTCATCAAAATTCTTAGTTACGTTCCTGAAACTTTCAACCACCAACAGTCATACTTGAAAACACGTACAGGCCAATGCTAGACATTTTATTTTTGCATTTGAAATGCGCACTTTGAACAACAAACTCAAAATTTTACTTACGTTCAAACCTTCGTCAACTTACAATGTACCTTGAAATCATGATCATAATAGAATTATGGACACAAGAACACACAAACTCTTCTGAACTTAGATCTAGGACGATACTATATTCCGTCGAGATGGCATACCTTATGTGCTTTTAAGAGGTGTAGTTGTTCATGTGAATATCAGAAACAATATTCGTTCTAACATTTTAAAGTATAATGTTCTTTCTTATGTAGTTTAACACACGCCTTCTCTCAAGGGATAGTAAAAAAGTGATCAACTAGGTTTAACTGCCGTTTTGTTATCAAGCACTCCGAGCCTTCGGAATCCCACGTGACACATGCTTAATCTTTTTCTAGTTTCATATTTTTCGGTGATCATACTTTTCTTATGTAGTGTAAAACGTTACGTCGCCTACTCTGACTTTCTTACTGTGAGCCTCCAGAACAGTTAACGAAGAAAATACATTTCTTAAAAAATACAGTTACATTCTACAATCTGCATTTGCTATACCTTATAAATACTAGAAAAGGATACTTTTCAAATCTGCTTTTTGCATTGTCAGCCATGATAAAGCAGCTTCTATTTTGTGATGGTCATTATATCTTGTGTTTCATTTAATGAAATTTGTTTAGTGATAATTATTTTCAAGACATATTTGAAATGCAGTCTGTGTATGGCATAAGCTGTTCGAGCATTTAATTGAATCTCTGAAAGTACAACCATCTTGACAATAAACGTGCTATAATCGATTATAATAGTTTAACGCCATAGTTTTAACATAATCTTGATTTTTAGAATGAAGTTCTTTATGTTGCGTACTTGGGCGGCTGGAATTTTAAAAACGACAGATTTGATGTAACGGAAGTGGCTTACCGGAAGTCTCTTCCTCCTAAGTTTTCCCCCTTGCCCCGTCGCTCTCACCGTCAGTCCTCTACAAACTTCCCCTCACCCCACCCTATCCTCTAACTGTGCCACGCTACACTCCTCCACACCTTAGCCCACCATTCCCTTTCACACTCTAAAGCAATTAATTTTTAAACCAATTTTAATTTTATTTTCCAACAATAATTTTTATTTGACTTTAAATTTTTTTTTCTTTTACAATTCTAAAAAAAAGAAAAAAAAACACTTTCCAATAGAGATTTGAACCCTCGACCTCTTGCATACGAGTCGGGCACCTTACCCACTCTGTTACAAGCGCTGCCGACTATAAGAACTCGGTTACTTGTACTTACCGTGTGGTTCGTAACTTATTTTTCATTTTCAAATGCATTCACTGATAATACATTCAACTAATGATAAATTATTTATTTAACTATTTTTTAAAACGAAGTTCTTTATGTCGCGTGCTTGGGGGGCTGAAATATCAAAAACGACAGATTTCCATAAAACGGAAGTCGCTTACTAGAAGTCTGTTGCTTCTAAAAAAATTTTTTTTTCCAAATAATACTTTTGAATAAACAAAAAATTGAATTAGCATAAATATTATTACGTAGATTTAATCGAATAAGGCGCATTATTACGCATTAAATATTAGTATTTTATGCATTTGATGCATTTGATGCATAAACTACCTACCGATTTTTTTGAAACCTGATGTTTTTTTGTCATTAAAATAATGCAAATAATTATCGTTATAAATTATCGTGACATTGTTACATAATTTGTTTGTCGAATTCGAAATAAGAGCCCTTAAAAACTATTAATGCGTTCTTCAACACTATTGTATATGTTTGTTTTAATAATTTATTTATATATTAAATAATTTAACAATGTCACATAATTATATAAATATAGCAAATTATTAAATCAATAATAAATGAATTATATAAGATCATTATGTATGTATATTTCGAGTAACATGTCATTTTAATGGTTTTTAATGGTGCTTATTTTAAATTTGATAAACAAATGATGGCAAAATGTCATTCAGTAATTATATAAAAATAAAACAAAAATTGTATTAATTGGCTACACAATTGCCAAAAAATAAGTAAGAAAAAAAAAAAAGAATCAATGAAATGAAATATAAAAATAAAATGAAATGAAACTAAAACAGACATGAATAAATACAATGGAATGAAAAAAAAATGAAACAAGAAAAAGGAATGGAAAAAAAATATTAAATAGAAAAATAAAAAACAAAATAAAATAAAGGAAATACAAAAAAATGAAAAATAGTAAAATAAAATAAAATATGAAAAAATAATAAAAGGAAATATGAAAAAAATAAAACAAAAAATAAAAAAAAAATCAAACAAAAACTAAAAAAAAAATAAAACAAGAAATGAAAATAAAAAGAAATAAAAAAATAAATAAATAAATAAAAGTAATGAAATAAAATATGAAAAAAAATAAAATAAGAAAGGAAGATATAAAAAAAAAAATGAAAAAAAAATATATAAAAAGAAACAAATCAAAAGAAACAATCCAGGGGGTATAAATAAGTCATGGGACCCACGGTAAGAACGAAATTCTTTAAACATGACATGAGTACAAAGACACACAATTTCTCAGGTAACAAGGGGGTCGCCAAACGCATAGGAAGAACGAAGCTCTATAAAAATAAGTACTATATTCATGTAGCTCACTGAAACAAAAACTCGTAAAACGAATTAAAAAAATAAGAAGATTTAGTTCAGTACTAACGATAGTTAAACTTCGTAAGTACGCCATGCATAAATACAGTACTGACGAAGTTTAACTATCGTTAGTACTGAACTAAATCTTCTTATTTTTTTAATTCGTTTTACGAGTTTTTGTTTCAGTGAGCTACATGAATATAGTACTTATTTTTATAGAGCTTCGTTCTTCCTATGCGTTTGGCGACCCCCTTGTTACCTGAGAAATTGTGTGTCTTTGTACTCATGTCATGTTTGAAGAATTTCGTTTTTACCGTGGATCCCATGACCCATTTATACCCCCTGGTTTTTTTGCATGCGTGTATCGTGTTTTGTCACTGCCAGATTAAAATGTTATTTTATCGTCTAAAAGAGCCCTATTTAGTTAAACAACACAGAGTTTTTTATTATTAAATATTGTATGTTACGCAAGCATACATTTTATAAAATTGTGTTAGTAATACGCTGTTTTTAACTTTCACTTATATCGAGGTTTTCGAGACCCACCTCGTAATTTCATAAATCTTCGTATTAACGCCAGAAAAATCACCTGTCGTAAAAGTATCTTTAATGCAAGATGATCTAATGATTTGTTGTATGTTAATTTGATTTTTCAAGTTATTTACAAAAAATTTTGAGTAGCACGCTAGGAAACCAGTACGTATATGTTTCATTGAATGAAATAAATTAAGTTTTATTTAATAAGATCTTCTTCAAACTTATTTATAATACTTAAAATACTTATAATAAATAATTTCTTGCTATTACTACTTAAACAAATAAATTAGGTATCAACGTTTTTGCTCAGAGGTCTGATGATTTATAATTTTAATATAAGACGTCTAATGACAGTTGGCTTATGATTAAAATAACGTCCAATGGTAGTACTGTCCAATTTTGTGTTTATTAAAAAACAAAACGACGTTTTGCCCGTTTGGACAATGTCTCGGCCCTCATCAGGTACAAAAATCTATGAGTAATAAAAAATTCTTTACAATACAAATTTTGATAAATACAATAAACGTAAATTAAGTCAATTGTATAATATACCTCTGACTTTTACGAAGGGGATGTAAAATCGTAATGTAGTCAGAGTTTTGAGTTTTGTTGCTTTTATACCCTGCACATGTACAAATGATACAGTATAAGCACACAATATAATCAAATAAGAATCGCAAGCAGTTCCTTGTGAGACATACGTTAACAGATCATGCTTCCCTAATACCATAAATGAAAGGGGCCCTCAAATCATGTACATCAAGTTAGCGACCTTTCTTAATTGACTTCACGAGAGACTTGTAAAATTTTTTCAATTTTTCTGTATCTTGTTGTCTATTTATATTATGATTGAATTAATGTATATATTCAACATTTCGGAGAACAGGCGCTTTTAATAATCTTGTTCTGTGTCGAAAATTCTTATTTTATCGAAATTGAAGTTGTGTGTAAATTCAATGCTATGTTGTGATAGTACAGATGTATTCTTTTTTTCTCTATGTCTCTTTTATGTTCTGCCATTCTTAATTTTAAAGCTCTTGATGTTTGACCAAAATAACAGCAGTTGCAATTTGCACATGGTATGTGGTAAACGATATTATTTTTATCGAGTGGCTCGGTTACATCTTTTCCTAGTGAAAAGATTGAATTCAGTTTATTGTTTAAACTGCATACAATATTAATGTGTAGCTTCTTACAAAAATACTTAATAGGACCGAGCAATTGGGGAATTTACGGTAATAATAAGATTAGTTTATAATTATTATTGTTTCTAATGCAAATGTCAATCATGTTCATGTTTTTTAAGGTATTTATTATTTTGTTTAAAAATTTATCCATAAATCTTTAACTATCGTTATGAAATTGAGTGTCTGCTAATTTGATTGGAAAGTTCACTAATGTGTAAGTGATACCTATTTTATGTTGTATTGGATGGTGGGAAAGAAAATTCAAGTATCGGCCTGAATGTGTGGGTTTTTGGTACCTATTAGTTAGCACTGTGTTATTTTGTTGAATAATAATTTTTAAATCTAAGTAACAAATACTCTTGTTGTTGCATGTCTCAACAGTGAATTGTAATTCCGGACAATAGCTATTAAAAATGTTTTTAGTATAGTTAATACATTTAGTATGCACACATATGAGACTATCATCCATATACTGCACATACAGTGGAACATCAAAATATAACTTCTCTAAGCATGAAATTTCAAGCAAACGCATTACGAGATCACACAGTACTGGACTGCAAGGACTGTCCATTGGAGAGCAAAAAACTTATTTATAAAATTTGTTGTTAAAATGGAAAAAAGTTGAATTCAAAATTAAAGATACACCTGTGCAAAATTCATTGAGAGAAACGTTGATTTCACCATTCAAGAATTTCCGTCTTATTGCATTTATGATTAAGGTTTTACTAGTATTAGTAAATAAACTAACAACATCTAGACTAATAAGAGTGTAACTAGGTGAAATTATAATATCTTTTAATTTATTTTTCAACTCATAATTATTTTGTACGTGTGATTTCGCCAGTGGAATATTCTCAATCAAAAAATTAGAAAGAAATTTTGAAAAAATATAAGTAGGTGAATTCAATGTCAAGACAATGATACGGATAGGAAAGGCTTTTTCCTGTATTTTTATTAGTCCGTAGCATTTAGATAAGTTTTTTTTTATGAATATCTTTATTCAACTTATTTAATTTATCAAAAATTGATTAATTAAATAAGTATCGATCCTACTTGCTTACAAAATTTTTTGTATCTCTAAATAATTGCTTTAAAGGATTATTTTCTAGCTGTAAATAATATTTATCATCGCTTTATAATTCTTCTACTTCATTAATGTAAGTTTTTTTGTCAATGACAACAGTGATATTACCTTTGTCTGCTTTAGGTTCTTCTGAAGGTTGACTACCTTAAGCAAATTACAGACAGTTAACTAAAATTTGTGCAGAGCTTCAAAAATGAATAAAACAAATTCATGCAAAGTTTCAACAATTCTGGGTGCTTATGAAACGAGAAATTAATGAAACAAATTTTGTGAATTTTACTTGCGTTTTTATGTAGCCGAAAATCTTACCTTCTTATTATTGCCACTATGGTCAGAGACGACGAGACGCACATAGGTTCTTAAAATTAGTCTGCATCATCTCGTGGCAGGGAGAGGGAAAGATTTTCTGTATGCTTTCCGTCTTCCTTTACATGTGTCGTTTTGGTTTCGGGGTGATGCTTACTCGATAAAGAATATTGTATGGTAACGATACTACTAGTAGTCCTAGTATTTGCTTATCGAAATTAGATCGTATTACAGTTCACGTTATTTTCCGGCTTGGTGTTTCTGGGTATTGTAAGTGCGAGGGCAAGATAGTGGTATAAGTGTAGCATGCTGGTGTCAAGTCTTGTTGCATAAACGCTGGCCGATGTGTGAATCAACATCCTGGCTCGAGCGTCGTTTTATTTACGAATGGTTAAAACATAGAACAGGAAAAGGATAGAAAATAATGATTAAGTTTTATCAGGCGATGTAAATAAGTCTGTCGACGCATAAAGAGGGAAGGAGATGTAGACTAATTCTTAGGTATTTGTCTTACTCGGTCTCTTTTTATACGTGTGTCACGAAGTCTTAGCTCCGGTACTTTGTTCTAGTGTGAGTGTATGACGTTCAGGTTTATGCAAAAACGTGGCTTTACGAGGAGGAAAAGAAGAGGAGAAGAGGGGAAAAAAAGATACGTCGAGCTTAGCCTCGATGTAATACCCCCCTCCTGAGACTGTTGCTAGGACTTCTAACGAAGAACTAGGAACAGTTCGCTGTGTAAAAATATATAGTCATTTTATCTCATTGCACTTGTTTTTCATAACTATTACATAATGGTTATTGCTTTATAAAAAAAAGAACTTATTACTACTTGTATATTGTAAGGATAGATGTTTAATCCTAAAGTTAATTTTAGTGGTTATATGGTTGTGATGTTTTAATAGTAGCAAGAATCTACATCTCAAGAGAAAATAGAGGAAAAAAGGAAAATAAAAGAAAAATTGGTATTTTTTACCAATTTGAACGGATTCTCTCCTATCACCTCCCTTCTAAAACTGGTACCCAAACCTAAATAAATATTAGTTAGCTTATTGATAAATAATAGATCTAAAATATATTTGTTAAAATACGTATAACTTATAATAATGCGCATATATATGCTTATAATTTTGCCGATTACATTTTCTTATATACTTAATCATTTATTAAATTTTAGAAGCCTCCTTGAACAAGAATAGTTATAAAATTTTTAAGGAGTCAAGTCCAACAGTGTATATATAACTTGGTAAGGTATGTTAATTACTGAACAGCGAAAAAATTGGTTCTCTTTTTGTTTGTTAGTAATTGGAATGTTTTGAGCAGTTGGGGCGCTTGGAATTGTGGCTTACGTAATGGTTGGAGAAGATGGGGTATTTCCTTGGTTTTTCAATGTTCCTTGCCCTGATAACATGGGAGTGTATATAATTTGTGGGTAGTATGAGATCTTTTCTTGCATTGTTGATATTTCTTGTTAAATTAATGTTGGATTCTGATGAGGAATTTGTGAAGATTAGGATTCTGCATCTTTGCGATGAAATTGAGTTTTTTTTCCAGGTCTGCAACGGATATTATTAGTTCTTTCACCGAAAAAAAGTAGAAAATTTGCTAAGCTGTTCCAAATAGCTCCGAGCATTCTTACATACCATCCGTCAGTTTGATGTAGTAGATAAATATTTTTCCGCCTTCTAACCTTAAAATAGCACCTTCGCCGCTTGATTTTGGGTTTTCAGGCGGAAAAATAGTATACGAAACTCGTTCAAAAAAGCTTCTTTACGAACCTCGTTACGGCCCTCGCCTTCGGCTCGTGCCGTAAACCTCTCGGTTCGTAAATCGAAACCTTTGCAAACTCGTACGGAATATACTATAGCATTACTTCTGCTAGCGTTTTTATAAATTGATATAGGAAATATAATGCTACGAAACCCGAAATCAGTTAATCTATCCCAGATTCTCTTCCATATCGAATTGGCTAGCTTCCTGAGAGATTCTTCGTTTAATAGTTTAAATATAGAGCTTTTTTCGTGACTGGATGATTGGCCATGCATATTACGGGCAAGATTGTTGAGGAGTAAATTTTGCTCAATCTGGAACATTATGATAACTATTAATTAAGTCTCTGGCTATATAAACGCCACTAGTTGCTTCACGTAGTGCCATGTGGCCTGTGTCATGCGTTATAAAGCTTTGGGCGGTTCTACTTCTATTGAAGCGCCTGATACTTGATATCACTTATCGTTTATCTTATATAGCTGTAGAAAAATATGGTCACATGCAATTTTTGTATCATATCTTTTTAATATGCTTGTTTTAGGTGTTAGGAACATTGTGGTTCCGTTGTTGTTCACTGGAAGTTCAGCTTAGCAATCTTCAGTTTTTGTTAATGCTACTTTTATTGGAATACACTTAATTATACGTATGGCTTTGCCAGTGATAGTGGCCATATATCTGGGTCCCTTTATAACATTGCAAGCAAATTGATCTGGAGATTCATCAGCTGTTGTCAAAGCATTTTGCAGCGCAATGCGCTCTATTCTGCAACGCTGTGTCAAGATGTCCTTATATAAAGATTTGACTTGTGATCGAAAATGTTTTTCTACGTAGATGGACGTGGAGTTAATACATGCGAATGAATCCATATTATCGAGGTTTTTTACATCATTAGAAGCAAAAGATTGGCCTCTTTTTGTTTTGATGATTAGAAGTTTTAGGTGTTCTGTTCTGATTATGTTGTACCCGCAAATATTATCTCTTTCTTTTACTGTCAAATCGAACGTTACGTCGTCGGACTTGAACGAATATATTAATTATTAATTATTATTAAACTATTATTTATATATTAATATATTATTAATTATTTCCCCTGTGGGTTTTTCCATATCTACTAGTCGGTCAGCTTTTGCTAATTTCTTCACCAGTGGTAATAGAGTCCTTCCTAGGTAGTGGCTTATCATTGTTAAGATTAAGATCTTCAGCTTCGCTTTCTTGATGGATATTATCGTCAGATGATTCCGGATCTGTGGGATTGTTTAATTTCTTCTTGACCTTTCCTTGTTCTAAGCGTTGTTAATCAGTGATCTTTTCTTTATTCTTATCACTGTTTTTCGTTTTTCTTGTTCAGTTTCGTTTTTTTTATTTTTACTTGTGAATTTTTTTATTTGGTACCATCTTGTATTTCCGGTGTGACCCTAGTCAAGCCCCCTTTGAGGTGATTTTGCTACTTCATAGCGCGTGTTTTTTCAAGTGGCTTACGTTCTGCGTCTTAGGTACCTTCGCTTTTTTTCTAAGGGTTTTTCTTTGAGATTTTTTAAAGCCTTTTGTCTTCTGGTTAACACATTTGCCTGTTCTGTTGCTATCAGATTACGTGATAATGCGTCTGCAGGCAAATTCAATCTACCTGGGCTGTAAGTTATTTCGTAATCATATTCGGATAATGTAAATCGCCATTTCTGCACTCGTGTATTAAGGTCTGCAGTTTAAAACCATATGAGTGGTAGGTGATTCGTGAGTATGGTAAACCTTCGGCAGTATATGTATGGGTGGAAAGTTTGCACAGAGTGTAAAATTACTAGTGCTTCCTTCTCATACGTGTCATATCTAAGCTTGGGTCCTCTCAATACGCGAGAACTATACGTGATGGGTAAGTCGTTTCCGATTTTTCCTTGTGACAAAATACCCCCTATACCATAGCCTGAGGCATTTGTCGTTATAATAAACGGCTGACTCATGTCAAGAAATTGTAAGAGCGGTGCTGTATACAATGCTTCGTTAAGCTCCTGAAAGGCCGTTTTTTGATCGTTTGTCCAATGAAAATTTTCATTACCCTGGACCAATTTGCTTAAGGGTTTAGCCTTTTTAGCAAAATCTTAAATGAAACGCCGATAATATCCTGCGAATCCTAGAAATTGCCTAACATTTTTTATGTTTTTAGGACGAGGGTACAACTTTACTGTTTCAATTTTCTTTGGATCAGGAGCCCTTTTTCGGTTATTATATGCCCTAAATAATTTACCTCTCTTTGCGTCAGTTTGTATTTACTAGGCTCTAGTTTCCAACTTGCTTTTTTTAATCTTTTCATCACAAGATCGAGAAGTCGCTTGTGTTCGTCAAGTATTTTTGCGTAAATGACAATGTCTTCCGTATACACTAAAGTTCCCTTGTCTATTAATCCGTCGAGAGTTTGTGACATAGCCAACTGATATTCGACAGCGGCATTTCTTAAGCCAAAAGGCATTCTGACGAATTTATAATGTCCCTTCGGGGTAGAAAACGCTGTTTTATGTACGTCGTCGAAGTGTACTAAAATTTGATGGAAGCCTGATTTGCAATCTATGACTGTGTAATATTGAGAGTTTTCTACTTCATCTAATATATATCCCTTATGTTGGGAAGTGGAAAACTCATTGGTATTGTGTTTTTATTTAATGGCCTAAAATTGAGAACTACACGCCATTTAAGCTTTCCATCAGGACTTTTCTTGGGAACGATCCAAAGAGCTTTGTTATAGCCGGATTGTGACCGTTGTATAATACCATTTTCAAATATTTTCTGTACTTGGCGCTCGACTTCATCTTTAAAGGTATGGAGAAGCCGGTATTGCTTAGTAGTTACAGGAAGGTCGTCTATTGTTGGTATGCGATGCATAGCTATAATGGTGGCCGTGAGCTCGTCTCCTTCTAAGTAAAATTGATAGAGTGTGCATAAAAGATAGTGTGTGCATGTTTGCTGTTATCTTCTTGTATAACATACACATTCACTGGTTTGATTGGTACATCGAGTTCATTCAAAGTTTCATCTATCGAGTTCATGTACGTTTCCCTTTTATCTAGGTTAGAAAATTCGTTGAGTATAGCTCCGTTACTGGAAAGATCTTTAATATCATCGTCTTCTAATTCTGAGAGCGATTCTGCTTGTGATTTGCACGTATCAATCTCATCACTCGTTGACTCGTTCGAATCACAATAGCTAAGCTCGGATTCTTTTTGGCTCTTTAATTCTACATGTGTGTCGCTTACTAAAGGGAATTTTTCTTTATTTATGACCATTGCTTTATTTGAAAAATTGAGTATAGTCTTAAATTTAGTGAGGAAATCTGAGCCGAGAATCCCTTCAAATGGTAGATTAGAGTGGTCATTAATTACCTGAAAGTCTACATAAATACCTCCTAGAATAATAGTAGTGAAGCCGAGAGTTTCCTTGTAAATTTGCCCGATTCCCATTATAATTCTAGTGTTACCTTTGTCTATTTTGCAATTTTTTGAAACTAGTCGTTTTTTTATTATGCTGGTTTACGATCCAGTGTCTACCAATAGTTGTTTTTTAAGTCTGTATATGTTAAAATACAAAAATTCTCCGCGAGTCTCATTAATATTCAAGTAACATGTAAGGGTTAGATTACACCCAAAATTTTGTTTAAAACTGATAACTCGTCCTGGGAGTTTCAAGAGTTTGTGCTCAAAGTTCAGTTCACACATCGTATGTTGTAAAAATTTTTTCCCAAAATTTCATCATGCGGTATTGCAAATGACTGTTCAACTACATAAAAATTTATATTTTTCCCAAATAATTTCAAGATAATTTTTCCAATGAAGGAAATAGTTTCATTTATTATTCCATGAAATTCTACTGCGTTGTCATGGTCTATGTCAATCTCTTTAGCATAAATTCCAACTTTGATTAGATTTTTATGAGATCCAGAATCTATCATAACGTTTACCGGACTTTCACTTAAGTGAAAATTTACGTAAGGTATGTATTTATTTTTATATATTATACCAAGGGTATTAATTTGTCGAGTAAGTGGTTCAGATCTACTGAGCGTGTCGAGTTGTTCGGCGTCCCTAAAGTTGCGCTCATAACTTGAGGGGCTGAATCGTTTCCCTGGTTTTCTTGTCTTCTATGTTCATTATATTGCTTCTTTTTACATTCTTGTATCGTGTGGCCTGTGTTTTTGCAATATGCGCACACCTTACAGGTACCAGCAGTATGACTATTTTTATTGCACAGTTGACAATGTAGCGGATTCTTGGTTTGCATTTGAAGTTGCGTGCAATTTCCAGCTACGTGGCCTGATGTGTCACATATTTGACAAACTATTTTAGCAAGATAGCAGTTGTCTCTGTAATGCCCTTGCTCATTGCAAATATTGTAAAATAATGGCGTTCTAGCTACTTTGGTGCTATTTGGCAGTATAATTTAAGACATTACATAACTGATATACTATTTGAGTATTCTGATTGTTGATTCTGACGAAATTTCTTGCCGTATGGCCTATTTTTTTGCATATTTGACAATTTAATTGTTTGAATCTACACTGTTCTTCAGTGTGATTATTTGGTTGACAAATTCTGCATATTTCGGAATATCTTGAGGGTGGTAATTTACTGACTTACACTTGTCTGCAGTATAGCCTCTCTTTTTACATAGTTGGCAGATGATTTTGAGTACACAGTCGTCTAGGATATGTCCGCTTGATTGGCATAGATTGCAATGAAGAGTATATCGTTTTTTTCTATACGAGGTTCCTGTTTTACTCCTTGATTGCGTAAAGCTCGTTGTATTTCAAGTATTTTCTCCGCTTGAATAGCTCTTGTTAGTAAGTCATTTATTTTTTCTTTGGTAATAATACTTAGCTTGGTTTCAATTTCGGGTTTAAGTCCATTTCTAAAGCACTCTACAGTACTTTGCTAAAGAGCTGCAGTCAATTCTGCAGGTGGGGCAGCTCCGTTCTTTAACCTTTTATCCTCTTAAATTCGTTTTTGTATAACTCTGATTCTGTTAGCGTAAGTTATGACAGACTTATTATGTCTTTCAAATTCATTGCCCATTTCTCCTTGTAATTGGTGTATGGTTTTTGCTGACACATAAATAGTTTTTACGTGACTTTTGAGGGCGTCGATATTTTCGAAGACTACTCCATGTATAGCTGAACGTGTTTCTCCAACTAGCTTGCTACTCAACAGCTTGGTCAGATTGGCTTCGTCTGCGGCGTACAGTGGGGTATTTTTTTTTTTTTTTTTTTAAATCAAATATCTGAAGAACGGATTAAGATAAAATGATAATTTTTGTTGGAGTATACTCGTAAGTTGATGTAGAATACGAGAAAAATATTTATAAAATTTTTTTTTTTTTTCTAACCTCCAAATTTTACAAAAAAACACGATTTTTTCAGAAAAACGTATAAAACTGTTTTAAATTTTACCAAATTTTCACTTCAGTCTGCATAAAGCTGTTTGATATGAGACCATAGGATGTAAGTGGCTATAATTTCTAAATATGACTACCTTTAAATGTTCAACATAACCTCAAAACAGCAAAAAGCTATGTATTTTGATAAAAAATCCTATATCTTTTCCACCAATAAAAGTTAAAAACGTGAATTTGGATCAACCATAACAATAACATATAAAGGGTTTAGTTTTTTTTGTGTTCCATTTTATTACACTACAAATTTTTCGACCTCTTTTAAAAGAGGTTTCACATTGCATTCATTTCTTCTTTTGTCAAAATTTATCATTGAGATAAGAAGATCGGATAGATACATGGCCCTATTAAACATGTCTTCGATACGATGACTTCTGCTGTCTTGTCTGACACGATTTGAGAAAAAATATCTAAAATAATTTTGATATTAAATCTCATTATAATTGTCATCTGCATAATATTACAGCTTGCAGTTTGGATACTTTAGTAATACATTACCTATAATATTTGTGCCATGATTCACATGCATCTTCTGAGAAGTAGACCATAGGCATTGCGAATTTTCTCGCTATTGCGCACCCATGCATAAGTAATTTGTGTACCGAAGGGCTTAGTCTTGACCATTTATACAATTTGTAGTTTAATTTATACGTTTTCAAGCAAAAGTCTTATAATTTATCAAGATCTAAAGGTTTCTTGCATTTAAAAGCAGTAATTATGGTAGCGATATTGCATACGAGGGTACTATCTATCCCTATAACTTCAGCAAAAATTCTTGGATCTTCAAAACACGTACGAGCTACATTACCTGTGTTCGTTGTTCTGTGGCCTTGGATTATTTGATCAGTTCATATATGCAAAGCTTCATATAATTTTTTTTGCACTATTTTCTTTTGCTTTTCAACAGCTTCTATTTTTAACGTTTAAAATAAATCATAGTACTTTTATTACTACATGCTTAATTGTGTTTAATTTTTAAGGTAGAAGTAGGGTTAAAAAAAATTTGAATTGATATTTCGCTAGATTTTTTTAATTACAAAAACGACTACAAACTTGCCGTATTAAGGGGTATTGTATCTTAGTCTATTGGGTTATAAGATTCTTGAGCTTCAGTTTTTTCGTTATTCAATTTTATAGCTTACAAAAATGATAACTGGTTTTTGAATTTTTGAATTTATCTTACTGATCAGGCATTAATTTCCAATTAAAGTCTTGTCAGTAGTTTTACTTAATCACCAGTGACTATGTTCATTGGTGAATCAGTAAAATTTTATTGATTCAATTTAGAGAGTATATAAGTTGCCCCACTACTACCTTAGACTATATAGCCATTCACATCAAATACCTTTAACATTATCTGTTACATCACATTGTTTAACAGGAATTCTGTAAGCAAGTTTTGTGCAATATTTAAAACATTTTATTTCACAGTGAAGTAAACCTATTCCAAATGAAAGGTTTTCCTTCTTTGGAGTTAAATTATTCTTCATGTTACTAAATTCGCGAGTTGTCATATAGCACATTGGACAACGTTGACTAGAATTATTATTAACTATAAAATTGAGGGCTTTTCCGTCAAACATTGTCTGTTTAACATTGAATTTCACATTAACCGTCTTATCATTAAACATTCTGAATTTATGTTTTGTAAGATTTTGTATCTGATCCCGAAAGCTCTTAATCTCTTGATTGATAGACGTAGAATCTTCTTTCTCAAACGATATTCTTATATGTCTACAAAAGCGAATGCTTGCAGGAGGTGGATTAATCCAATATTCTCTGCTGTCAACTGAACTTTCCAACTTTATAACTGTACAATGAGAAACAAATAACGATTGATGTGGATCATAGCTAATATTGTGTTTGTTCTCATAATGTTGCTGTGGATTAACGTGCCCGGAGGAACTATCAAAACCAATAGTTACTAATAATTCTGTTGTAAAAAAAAATTTTCAATTACCATCCAAATTATAATAATGTCTGAAAAACTCTTTAAATTTACATTTCGGAAATGGCTGGAACTTATTCCATCATGTAGCTCATAACAAATATAAACATTTCAAGTTAGTCCATGAAAATGTTTTTAAAAATTGATAATAATTAATGTACGTCTTTATAGTTTCATGACTTCAGGACCACACATTAAAATTTTTTAAAATAGTAGCACTGACTGTGGTAACCAAGAAAAAAAATAAATGGATTTGAAATAAAATCAATACATCACCGAGAGCATCCTCGCCTGTTCATAGAATACGTGGACGTTTATAAACTAACTTTAATTGAAATGTTTAAAAAATTTAATACTTAGCCTACTGTAATGTAGCCCTGACGCTAAAGGGGGGTCTTTGATCTATGTGTAAGCTTTACTTAATGTATGACTCTAACTTGATTAATATGTTATATGTTTATCAGATATATGGTAATGTATCTCTAAAGTGAAAAATTTAAGAAAAATATTAGGCAATCACAGAATGGAAAGAAATTGTATTACAATTATTTAACAAGCGATTGAATTTTTTTTAAAAGGCAGTATTTCAAATTTCGTGAATATATAACAGAAGAACTGTAGGTTTTCCAAAACAAAAAGAAATCTGTCCAGCTTCTATTACAACACTTATAAAATTCATACTAGATTTATAATTTTTAGTTATTTCGTTTAAATAATTACACGAAACAAATAATTTGGCTTGGAACCCAAATATTTCAGATCATACACACAACATTACATAAGATAAGGTTAAGTTTCCTTTTTAAGGGCCCAATGGCTACAAAGATCTCTTCAGCATCAGGACTAATTACGCAACAAAAAAATGTCCCTACACACCTAATAACAATATTTGTCTCGTAAATGTATACCCGCGTAGGGTACGACTGAACTAAACGAATATATTTTTGATGCTTATTGAAAATGAAAATGATACCTAAGTCGACAAGGTGCATTTCTTCCCAATTCAATGCTACGGCTTCGCACAAGCGCTCAGCTGTTTTACTAAGAAGATCCTGAAGACAGACTTTTACGTTAATTTTGGATATTATGTAATTCATAGGCTTACAATCCATTTTTGCGGTTAAAATCTCCTTGTAGTTAGGATATATACGACAATTGCATGCGTGACTGTCGGAATCGAGTTTACTATAAGAATCTTTGGAATAGTCTCCATCCAAATAGAAAGCTAAGGCTGATTCTTTTGTGTGACGTATTTCGGACTGATCGTCAGTTTTCATTTCACTTGGATTATCTCCCTTGTTGAGATTCTTCTTTTTTGCCAATCGAGCAGCAATTTCTATTACTTCTGCATCATTACTTGCATCATTTAAAATCTCTAAAGCACGACGATACTTTGTACTATAGGACGCTTTATCAACATCAATACTTTTTCTCCCAGAATTATGAAGACCTCTTACTACCTTTTTTGGACGGCCTTGTAGTCTTTTCTTATGTTTATTACTATTTGGCATTTTAGAATAACTTGAAAAATCTATCAAAACACAAACACGTATGAATATAAGAAATCCCAAAAGCTTACGTTATTTTTAAATGAAAATAAAACTTTTCAGTGTACGTTAGTCTGATTGCCAATTAGATGAATAAAATGAAAGTTAATTATAACAGTTAATTATAAACCCTTATAAAAGTGATACTACATAATTAAATTGATAAAAGTTTTAGTAGAGTTTTATAGTAGATTTTAAAATACATTATAAATGCAATAAACAACTATTTCAGTGAGACATACATACCTTAATTAATTGGTGAGTTTCAACATTACTCGGTTGATTAATTTACAATAACTTTTGTCCTCAGTTGCTTAAATTCTTACGAAGTTACAATCTTTCTCAACTGATGTAACTATGTATACAAGTATAATCATATGGGTTTGAAATTAAATGAAACGTTATTAGCGTGGTGTCAGTTTAGGTGTATGGTTCAAAACTTTTTCTAACTTATATTTTTATATACACGTTTTATTTAAGTACTAAATAAACGTAACATTACATAATATTAGTATTTTATAGACTTGAAAACAAAAGTTTTTTAATTAAATAATTAGTAAATTATACCTATTCATTTGCGATTAGTTATTATGTAAGATTTTAAATACTTTAAGTTCTTATTGCTCTGTCATGAAAAATAATACTTTTTATAATCGTGTTTTTTTTGTAAAATTTGGAGGTTGGGAAAAAAAAGCTTCTATAAATGTTTTTTTCGTATTCCACATCAACTTACGTGTACGCTCCAACAAAAATTATCATTCTATCTTAATCCGTTCTTCAGATATTTGATTTTGAAAAAAAAAATCGAAATACATCGCTCTTTGCTGTTTTGAGGTTATGTTGAACATTTAAAGATAGTAATATTTAGATAATATAGCCACTTACATCCTATGGTCTCATATCAAACAGCTTTATGCAGACTGAAGTGAGAATTTGGTTAAATTTAAAACACTATTATACGTTTTTCTAAAAAAAATCGTGTTTTTTTGTAAAATTTAGAGGTTAAATAAAAAAATTTCTTATAAATGCTTTTTTCGTATTCCACATCAACTTACGAGTATGCTCCAACAAAAATTATCATTCTATCTTAATCCGTTCTTCAGATATTTGATTTTGAAAAAAAAAAAAAAAATACCCCACTGTGCGATGCTTACTATTTCTTTTGCTTCGTCGCAGCCTTCAAGTAATACACTCGATGGTATATTTTTTCCGCCGAATTTGGGTACCACCTTTAAGGCGTCCCGTAATGTGACAGTTTAAGCTTCCATATTTTTTACTAAAGGATTTACAGGTCTAGATACAGGGGACTCGACTGGTGGAGGCGAGACGCTTTCTTCTTTCACTTCGATAGCAGTATTATAGAAAGTTAAAAAAAAAGTAATATTTAGCAATGTATTATAGAGGTGAGGTGCTATTTGGAACGTACAAGCTTCCGATTTGAACTCCTAAGGTAAGCGTTGCGTAGAGTCGTTCAGCTCGTGTAATTGAATGCACAGGGACTTAGCATACTCGATACGCCTCTAGGCAAATGAATGCACTAGAGTCGCGTCACTTCAGAGTCAAATTTAGTAGCCTGTCTGCACAACGAATGAAAAGGAAAACTAAAGCTGTATTTTTGTATTTTTCTCAAACTCGTTATTATTTAAAAAAAAATTACTCTAGTTTTTTTTTCTTTTGTCTTTTAACTTTTGAATACAAGGAATGCTCTTATTTACTGTATTTATTTCGAATTAATTTTTTTTTTTTTAAAGTCTTTACTTTTTATTATAATTATTTTCAAATTGCACTTAAATCACTTTAGTTTTTTTTTTTGGTGTTTTTTATTTTTTTTTTTCTCACTCGCCCTCGCACTTGCACTCACACTCAGATACCATTTGCTTGGCGTCACTGGGCGTTTTGGTTATTTATGAGCGGGTTCCAGATCGTATATCAGCGGCTGTAGGCGGTTGGTTAGAGGCGTTTGCTGCTGTGACATCGTTTCTATTTCGTGATAAGCAGCTGTGACCATCTCCGGATTGGGATGTAACATGGGCCACTGGAGGGGATAAGAAATTCAACATGGCGCGGAAGAGTCAACGCATATGCATGCGCAGCATAGGACTCGGAGGCTACTTTTCCTCCGTACATACGTTTTTGATGACAATAAGGCCCGTGCGTTCTTCTAAACTATATTTACCTCAGCAAGCAGCTCCTGGTGCACTTTTTTCATACTCTAGAGCTATGTAACTCACGAAAATCCGAATTAAAATACGCAGCTGCTGATAGAGTGCTGTACCTATATGAATACGAGCACTGCTGTAGATATATGTATACGTGGGAAAGCTATCAGCAGCTGCGTATTTTATTTCAGATTTCCGTGAGTTACATAGCTCTAGAGTATAAAAAAAAGTGCACCGGCAGCTGCTTCCTGATGTAAATATAGTTTAGAAAAACGCACGGGCCTCATTGTCATAAAAAATTTAAATACTTAGGAAAAATAGCCTCTGAGTCCTATGCTGCGCTTGCATATGCGTTTACTCTTCCATGCCATGTTGAATTTTTTATCCCCTCCAGTAGCACATATTACATCCCAATAGTCAGGATCATAAGCGTTGAGATCGTGTGACGTCTTCCTCAACGCTGGTAGTTATATCGCTTTTATATGCAATGTAATAGTTAAAAGAACGTTGCTGATGATTTTGGGCCGAGAAAGTCGTTTATTGTGACTACTTGATTCCACTGAAACACTCTTTTCCTTTGGCCAAAACGGTACTGGTAATAAAGAAAAAAATTATTGGAATAAAGAAAAAAAAGGGGGTACAAAGTGGCTCTTGAGGAAAGATCCGGGTGGCCAGATATAATTTAAACCAAAATGATGGACTGGATTCTCCAGGTCATGAATAGACTCTGACCGGATTCTCCAGGTCGTGTCTACTAGTCTGGATACTGCTTTCGATATTTTACGAAGCTGGCTTGACCATTGAATGCATCGACCTGGTTCTCCAGGTCATATGTCCATAGTCTGGCTACTGCTCTAGGTATACACCTAAGCTGACTTGATCATTGAACGAATTTTTTGAAACTGAGCTGCTCGTGAAGGACCCCAAGGGCTTATATAGCCAAAGATCTTGCCTCCTTATCATTGTCACTATGGTCAGAGACGACGAGACGCACATAGGTTCTTAAAATTAGTCTGCATCATCTCGTGGCAGGGAGAGGGAACGATTTTCTGTATGCCTTCCGTCTTCCTTTACATGTATTGTTTCGGTTTCGGGGTGATGCTTACTTGCTAAAGAATATTGTATGGTAACGATACTGGTTCCAGTATTTGCTTATCGAAATTAGGTCTTATTACAGGTCACGTTATTTTTCGGCTTGGTGTCTCTGGGTTATTGTAAGTGTTAGGGAAAGATAGTGGTAGAAGTGTAGCATGCTGTTGTCAAGTCTCGTTGCATGAACGCTGGCAGATGTATGAATCAACATTCTGGCTGGAGTGTCGGCTTATTTATGAACGGTTAAAACACAGAAGAGGAAAGGGATAGAAAATAATAATTAAGTTTTATCAGGTGATGAAAATCTATCTGTCAACGCATACAGAGGAAAGGAGATGTAGACTAGTTCTTCGGTCTTTGTCTTACTCGGTCTCTTTTTATACGTGTGTCACGAAGCCTTAGCTCTGGTACTTGGTATAAGTGTCAGTGTATGACGTCCAGGTTGATACGAAAACGCCGCTTTACGAGGAGGAAAAAAAGAGGAGGAGAGGAGAAAGACGATACATCGAGCTCAGCCTTGATGTAACACTAGATAATACGCAACGTGCGTAATGTAATACGTTTTTGTTTCTCCTTTTGCATGGGTCAGAATTTTAATATTCAAAAAGTTATTGTTTTTTTCATGAGAAGTAAGTTCAACGTTATGTATTAAAAGTTTGCGTCTTTATCAAAAAAATGGTACTAACGTCAGTTATTTTCCATTTATTGGGCACTTGCAATAGTTCAATCTTTAATTTTTTAATAGCTAATAACAATTTTTAAAATATTAATACTTTTTGTATAATCATGCTATTATTGCTTTTTTCAAAATGGAAAGAGTTTATCTAAGACCTTCTCCTAAAAAAATTATCAAATCTTCTTCTCGTAACTTTTTTTTTGGATTTAAATTTTAAGAACAAACTTTTTATACAGATTTATTCTAATGTAAATCGAAATGTTCTATAACTGGTCATTTCTTTTTTTTTTTTTTAGAGTATCGCTTAGTTGAGGAAACAAGATGACCTCATTTTTTTTATAACGACGAATTATTTTTGGATGAATAGTGAAAAAATTTGCTGATTACGAATTATGATATTTGCAGTTTAAGTTGATGAGGCATTATTTTTATTATAACAATTTGTAAAAAAAAGTACTTTCTTACTTTTTGCAGAATATCTCCTCTTAAATCCGTTTTTTCCTAAATATGCCTAGTAGGGTTTTGGTCCCTATATACTTACCTACAAAATGGCGGTTGTTAAAAGTTGCTAGATTTTTTTTTTTTTTTTATTAATGAATTGCGTTTAAAGTCAGAAAAGTTGTTTTTTTCCACAATAAATATCTCAAACACGTAATTATCTACGGACTAACAATTTTTAAAATATATTGCTATCACTAATACAAGTAAGCATACCAACTTTTGCAATAATTGGTTTTAAACTATTAATTACATTAACGATCGAAATTTTTGAAGGAGCTAACAAAGATTCTGGTACCGTCTAATTTTGATCAAACCTGGCTTATAAATTTAAAAAACTATTTAAATATGATATCCTGTTTAAATTATAAGAAATTAATTTTGACCGGTTTTATAATGATTTCTTTGACTAAATTAGCTTATGACAGACGTAACAAACTAGATAACTTTTTATCGTTTATTTTGAAGATTTGCTTTTGCCCAGTTTAAATCTTACATTTTTTTAATAATTAGCAAAAAAAAAAAATTTTACTGTAGAACCTTCTCAAGCCGAGAAAAAATAAAAAAAAAAAATTTGTGATAGCGTATTTTTTGTTGTTGATTCCTACAGTTTAGTGAGGCTTAAGTTTAATAGTTGTATTTAAAAAAAATGTTTAGTGTGAGGAAACAAACGTCAAGCTTACCGTACGGTAGCCAAGCGCGCTGACAGGCATATAAAGGTAAAGTGGGAGGGGGGGGGAGAAGCTAGTGCTCGGGCTCGGCTCTGGCGTTAAACTGAACTTTTTTGCTTTAAATTATACGAACTTGTGAAACCTTGTGTATCTTACTTTTTATACCACCTATGAAAATCTTATTGGAAATTATTTTGGGTAACTTGACAAGATATACACGAATACGAAATGTTCTTATTACAATTTAAAGAAGGCAGTTGCATAAATACCGGTTGTATAATGAACATTAATACCTAAAACTTTTATACCGTTGTTTTGGAGAAGGGCCAAAAATTCTCAATCATTTTGCAGTTTTTGTCAATAAATTACTGGTATTATATGGTTTCTTACGTCTGTTGTAAGCCAATATGGTCAAAGAAATCTTTATACAATCCGTAAAAATTAATTTTTTTATTAATTTCAACGGAATATCAAATTTGAATGGTTTTTTCTCATTTTTAAGACATGTTTCATCAAAATTAGACGGTACCAGAACCTTCGGAGCATTATGCAACTAAGCTCTTCCAAAAGTTTTGATCTTTAATGTATTAAAAAGTTTAAAACCAATCGTTTTAAAGTTTGGTATGTTTACTTATATTAGTGGTAGCAATATATTTTGAAAATTCTAGTCTGTAAATACTTATGTGTTTGAGATATTTGATGTGGAAAAAAAACTTTTCCGACTTTGAACGCAATTTATTAATAAAAAAAAATGTGTTGCGACTTTTAACAATCGCTATTTTGTTGGTAAGTATATAAGGAATAAAATATCTACAAGACGCACATTGCAAAAAATGCACTGAAAAGGAGACATTCCGCAAAAAGTAAAAAAAAGTGATGTTTTTCCAGAAATTGTTAAATTAAAAAATGTTGCCCCACTAACTTAAACTGTGAATAGCAGAATAAGTTATAAGTGAATTTTATCAATATTTATCAAAAAATAAAAATGCATCGTAACAAAAAAGTTCATTATCAAGGGGAAAAGAGCCTTATTGACTCAGCCAATAATGTTAATGTGATACCAGTCTATACCATATGAAATAAAAAGTTGACGTTTTGAATAAAAATATTTTTTCTGAACCTCCTGGGGTGATAATAAAGAAAATTTTATCTTTCTATCACATTTAATTTCGTAAATCGTAAATTGATCTTTAATTTATCATACATTTAACGAAACATTGAAATACAGAAAACAATTTTTTTAATAGTAATTTTTTCTTTTATATAAATTTTTCCGGTGTAGGTAAATTTAAACTTTCTCATGATTTATATTTTTGTTGTAAAATTTCAATCACATGTAAAAGTGTACGATTTTTGTATTTATTCGATTTCGATAGGCAAACCGAAAAAATTTAGTATTTCACTTATATCCAAAAATTGGGGGGTTTTGCGAATGGAGTGAACAGGGAGCTGAAGCCCTATTAGTATTTACATGCGCACATATAATGCTATCGATCTTTTAAGCATGACAGTAGTCTTTGAGCAGCAGTACGTCATATTGTCGGTCAGGAATCGCAGTAGTGTTGACTTAGGCAGAAATGGGTGCACAATGCTTTATCTCAGTGATCATACATACGACGTCAGCCACAAGATTATTCCAATCTTTGGAGACCATGTCAGTGACGTGGCAGTTAAAATTATGTGAGCACATGGGGCGTCAGCAAGACTTCTTAGAAGAAAAACGACAACTTGTCAGCAAGGGACCACGGTCTTGTCAGCTGCTGCAGAGGTGTTACAGGGCGTTAGTAATGCTGGTCACTACTTTCTTTCGTCATCATCCACAATTTTATTTTGTCGATTAGAGGCTGCAATTCAGAAAAGTAAGGTAAAAAAAAAAAATGGGTCGTGGGACCCACGATAGAAGTGAAACTTCAAGTATCAAATAGTTAACTCATTTTATACAGAAAATTGTATGAGAAGCAATCATATGTGTCATTGCTACGAGTTAAATAAGTAAATTTCTTTCAATATTATTAAACAAGTAAAAAAAATTTCTTATTTGAAATGGCTGAAAATCATGTTTTTATCAAACCGAATTGTACGCTTCGATTGTTTTTTCCCCTTTAGTAAACCCATGAAAATTGGTATTTTCGACTGATGTCGCTTCTCCTTCGAGATGTGGTGTTTTTTCTAATTTTTTTAGGTTATGTTGATATGAAAACTTTTTAAATATCTTCGCGCACATCTGCAATTATGTTTAAAGTATACTGCAATCTTTTCGTAATTTATAACTCTAATTTCATAAAGATAGACCGCAAATACGAATTTGAGGTTATGTAATCATAACAAATGACACCTCAATTTGTGCGTCTCAATATTTTATTTCCCCTTTAGGATACCCGTAAGAAATCGGTATTTTTGGCCTATTTTGCTTTTCCGTCGAGATATGACGAGTTTTCTTATTTTATGAGGTTATGGTGTCATGAAAACACTTTTAATTTACTCGCGCACATCTGTATTAATAATGTGTAAAGTAAACTGTAATTTATTCGCAATTTATAACTCCAATTTCATAAAGACAGAGCGAAAATACGAATTTAAGGTTAAGTAATCACAAAAAATGACATCTCTATTTGTGCGTCTCAATAATTTATTTCCCCTTTAGGATACCCGTGAGAAATCGGTATTTTTGGCCTATTGTGCTTCTCCGTCGAGATATGACGATTTTTCTTATTTCATGAGGTTATATTGTTATAACAACACTTTAAATTAATTTCTGGACATCTCTATTAATTTTCAAGGTATACTACAATTTTTTCGCAATTTATAACTCATATGTCAGAAAAGTACAACTAAAATACGAATTTGAGGTTATTTAATAAGAAATAATACCTCATTACACACACACACACACACACACCTGTATATATATATCTTCCTATATTATATAGTTAACTCAGTGGGGCATTCCACACAAACCCCCCACCGCCCCTTCCATTTGCCCCCCACCAACCCCCCACAAAATAGGGTAAAAATCCGTTACTTTTTTGCTTATTTTAACATATTGTAGTTTTTCTCAAAACTCCCCACAGCCCCCCACCGACCCCCCACACATTTTTTAATGGCCCTCCACCGCCCCCCACCGACCCCCCACAAAATATTATATGAATAGTATAGAAGTATGGTATAAGTCTTTATTCAAGCCAGGGGGTTCAACCACGTATGGCTTCATGGGATAATAACAATGTATGTTTTAATATTTAATCAAATAGTTACAGATTACTGCACCACACTATAATCAGCTAAACTTAAATACAATCAATTGTATTTCGATTTACTGGATCCCTTGGTTTCTTTGTAAGCATAAAGTTTTTGGTGGGCTGACTTTTTTTGTTAGCATTTTGTAACGTTGCATTTTGTCAGCCCTGTCAATGTGTTAAAGTCTATTACCACATTCCTACCAAATCACATGGAAATATTGTATGGTATTTTTTCTCAAAACATCCCACATTCCCCCACCTACCCCTTATGGCCCTCCCACTGACCCCGTCGAATTTTTTCATGGTCCCCACCGCCTCCCCACACCACTTTTTTGGAACCTGACCGTGATCATACCGTCCTTACCTATCTTTGGACAAAACTGTCTTATTGCCATGATTTATTTCATCGTCGAAAAGAAATTAAAAGTCATAAATTGATTCATAGGGGGTTGTTGCGCAAAACATAATTACTTATACAACTAAGTACGTTAAAAAACCAATTTATATGAAGTTAACAATATTTTAAAACCAAATAATATATACACATATTGGTGCGCATAATTATTATATCATCATCACTTATATAGTCCTTTATTACACAATTCTTCTTTTTACGTACATAAACTTAAGTTAAATTTAGAGTATCATTAATATAAACAATAAAAGTTTCGCATCACTTTATGAGCCATCTTATAAAGCCTGATGAAACCATGAAGACTTACGTCCATTTCTATTTTGTTTTTAATTAATGCTGAAATTGGTACAATAGATGAACACGATATACATTCATGATATGTATTATTAATTAATAAATTTTACCTATACATAAAAAAATAATAATTAAATCATGTTATGAATATTAGATACATTATCATAGTCAAAAATTTCTTTCCAAACTATATTTTCAATCTCTAAACTGTTTTCTCTATCGACTTGAACAAAAATTCCATTTTTATTTTTGCATCTTGATAAAGCCACGTATATTTGACCATGAGAAAATAAAGGTTTTTTAAAGTATAATCTCACATTATCAAAACCTTGACCTTGAGACTTATTTATAGTCATAGCAAATGCTACAACTAATGGGAATTGTTTTCTATATAAAATAAAAGGTAATGATAAAGTATTTCCAGTATTTAATGTAATTCTTGGAATGAAAACTTTATTACCAATTTTTTCTCCCGTTACTATTTCGCCTTCTACGTTATACTTCAGTAATTTAGTAATTCGCAATCGTGTACCGTTACATAATATGTCTGATATACTCAAATTTCGAATTAACATTACTATTGTACCTATTTTTAATTTAAGTTCATGAGGTGGCAAGCCTTCACGAATGTTGTTTAACATTTCTACGGGAAAATTTATATAAATATTATCATCTGATTTATCAACACCTTTATATGTTGCAGTATCGATGCTGTAATAAGTTTTAGTTTCCCCATGTAATTTACTTAAAATCTTATTGTTTAAAAAAAAAGTATATTCATTATGTGAAGTTAGTATCACGTTATTGTCAAAACAGTTGCTGTAATTACCAAATATTTTGGTACAGACATCATCTGTTATCCAGGATTTAGGAATGTTAAATGTTTTTATGTCCCCTTTTCCAATTCTTAACAATAATTTTGAAAATTCGTCATTACTAGAACGGATATTATTTTGTAATCTTAAAATTTTAAAGAAGTTCCATAAAAATGATGATTTAAAAGTTTCTTCTGTTATTATAGTTCTATTACGGTTTTTTATAACTGGAAGGATTTATCGAAAATCTCCTCCTAATACTATTAATTTATCACTAAAGCAAAGTTTTGTATTTCACAAGTCTCTCAACGTTCTATCAACGATTTCTAAAGCTTTTTTCGGAATCATAGAAGCCTCGTCCCATATTATTAAATCAACTTCCCTTAATTTTTTTTTTTCAGTTTCAAATTCTATAATTACTAGTTTTAATTAAATATATATATATATATATATATATATATATATATATATATATATATATACGTAAAAATTTGAGCATGTAGTAGCAAGGGGAGCGAGGCAGAGAGAAAGGCCGTCCCACGTCCCACTCTACGCGTATATGCACTGCTCTGCAGGCAAGGGGGATGCGGAGAGAGAGAGAGAGCGGCTGGAGTGGTGTGGGGCTCAGAAATTTCGTGTTGCTCGAAAAAATTCACAACGTGCCATAAGAAGTTTCACTTTGAAAAAAGTATGGAACTGGAAAAGCACAGCGTAAAACCGAAAATACTTTTTTTTCCCAAAAAAGTGTTTCATTCGAAGGACGTAAAAAGTGTGTTCCAAGTTTCAACCACAACATATAGTTACAACAGCCAGTATCATGGAGATAAATTAAATTTAACTTAACGAGTGAACTTTTACAGGTTTATTTATGATCAAAGACACCACTCAACCCTTTCATCGTTTAAACCAAACTGCTCTCTTTTGCAACAAAAGTGAACATAGCAACACTCATTATTTACATTTGAACATTTTTCTCTTATTTAAACATGCATACACTTTCAGCAACTTAAGCTAATATTTTTCGGAATACATGTCCAACTGATCTGACTAAGTCTTCAAAAAAAATTAAACATTTATATTTTGAAGCTGTTATTTTCTCATTTTCTATGTTATGTGAACTTATTTCAAGATAAATTTATTAACAATTTATGTATTCTGAATCAATTAAATGACCCAGACAAAAAACATTTTTTTTGGTTAACGCTATTATGTTCTGAAAAAACCTACATTGAAAAGTCATCTACTACATTAGGCTACTGTTTTAACATGTTTGTTGCAGCTTAGTTCGTAGCTTCAAAGTGACTTTTTAGTTTAGATAAAACTTTATTTTTTAAGTTGTTACATTATTATGCTATTTAAACTTTAAACTATAAATTTAAACAAATAGATCACCTGACATTTCAAAATTTCTAAATCTTCATGCCTCTGACACCTTTCTTTCTTGAAAGCTAGACCTAATCTTAAATTGTATTGTTGTTACCGTTGGCACTTGGAGAGAAAATACAGAAACTCCTTCTTTTTTTCAGTGTGTGTGTGTGTGTGTGTGTTTGTGACAGAATGAGAGTTTTTAAATGTATTTATGTATTAAACAGCAACATACATCTGTATTTTTTATCCAGAGTAAAATGCTGAAGATTTAGGAGATAGAGGTAGATGACTAGGAAAAGATTAACTGTAATTTAGTATTGTTGAAATTATTTCTACAGGGTTATTTTTTTATTTCTGCTTTTAAATACAGATATAGACAATTTTATTTAGAAACGTTTTTTTACAATTCAACTGAGAAATATTAAATATGCTCTGATGACCAAAAATGATACATTAAATTAGTAGGTAAATTCATATGTCATAATATTTTAGTTTTTCTATCCAAATGCTAGTTGCAATGATCGTACAAAAAACTCTAAGATTTGTATGTTTTCCAGATTTCTGATATCGTTGTTGGTCAAGAGTCGCATGTTACAGCTAAAGAAGCATTGCTAAGATGGGCTCGAAGATCAACAGCCCGCTATCCAAGCGTGCATGTTCTTGACTTTACAACATCCTGGAGAGATGGTTTGGCTTTTAGTGCTCTTCTGCATAGAAACAGACCTGACCTTCTAGACTGGCGTAGTGCTCGATCTTCGCTACCACGAGAAAGACTTGAACGAGTCTTTCACATCGCTGAGCATCAATACAATGTTACTAGACTTCTAGATCCCGAAGGTATGTAGAACTATTATTTTTCGAATAAATACTAGGACGAACAATTAAAATGGCTTGTGAACAATGTTGAATGGTACATAAATTATGGTATATATAAACATAATCAATATAATGCATTTGTAGAAACTTAAAATATATGTATATAAAACAGTATTGTGTTTTTAAGCTTTAATGCTTACTCCATTTTCAATGAACATATAATCAAGGAATCTTTACTATAAAATTAAAATATTAAATTTAATTACAAAAAAATTAGGAAAACATAAAAAACTATTTCTGCTCCAACATCTTTTATTTTGACAGGTAAAGTAGAAAATAAACTCCAAACTTTTTTTTGTTTGAACTATCTCTTTTACAAAAATGTCTTTTTCTACCAACAAAATAATAGTCAGAGTTAGATATCAGAAAAAATAAATATTGAAAAAAATTAAAAATTGAATCTAGTTCCGTAACAAAATCATTTATCAAATCAAATAAATCGTACTTGTTTTAAAAACTTTTTACCCGATGAGCAGCGAAATACATCTACAAAAGAATCTGAGCTGTCACTGTATGTAAAAATTAAAAAAAATAGTTATGCAAGATTAAAATGAATATAACATGATTTGCGAAAAAAAAAGATAAAAATCAGACAAAAGCTTAAAATTTTTCAAGGTAGTTATTATCATAGAGTGAGAACTACTATAATTATGAATAATTAAGAGGCAATAACCCAATTTTTTTATTCCCTAGCCTTTCATATATGGGTTTCAATTGAATAGTCAGACAATAAGAGCATAAACAGTTAATTGAACTTTGATTAAGTTTCAATGTATCCAAGTCTTTCTTTGCAAGAAACTATATAAAATATTATATCCAACATAAGTAACATTTAAAGTATATATAATGCATGACAAAAATTTGCTCCGATAAGAAGCGAAAACAGGCGCATACTCAGCATGACTAAGCCGAGGGTCAGTAAGAACAGGTTATTAAACAAATCGTAGCTTATTATAATACAATCAAAACACAAATTACAACTGGCTTATGCTTTCTTACTCTGGCTCACATTTTTTGTAGTTTAGACATGGAATCCTTACCTCATTGTGTAATGTTTGTATGTTAATTGGAATTTCGAAAGATGACTCTTATTGTGTACTGCAAAAAACTAAGCAGATAATTCTTTCTAGATCAGGGATTAAAGATATGATCAGTAACAGAGCTCTAAGAGTATTGTTACCAATAGGACGAGCTGTTGCATATTTAGTACCTGAGTCAAGCTGATTTTTACTCTTGCTACGTCTACTGATAATACTCATTCAGGCTGTACTGTATTTTGTAATAAGTAGGAAAAGGTAGCATTTTTTGACTTTAATGCTTTTATCTTGGCAAATGTTATGAGATCTGAACTTGAGATCTAAGAGTTGAAAAGTATTTATCAATCAGAGATGAAAGAATGGCAATTTTTTTTGTTACATGATTGCAAGAAAAATTAAATTCATTTTTGGAGGTTGAGTGCTTACTGCATAAATGTATTCGCCATAAAATTAGTAAAAAAAAAATTGTATTATCAATGTAATGTTGCACCGTGAATCGTACAAAAAGCTCTAATTTATTGAGGAGCTGTGAAACTGTATGAATACTATTCAAACGAACCACAAGAAAGCCATAATCTACGTATATTTTATGCAGCAGACACCAGTTCTTGCATTTTGGTGTAAAAGACTTTTTCAAAAACTTTCAGGCAATCTCTGTAATTATTAGAGATGTACAACCTCCCATTAAAGTACATGTATGTTCGTATTAGTTTTTGTTTAAGATAACCTAGTTTGATCAACGGTGCGAGGAAAGAGATTGGCTTCTTTATTGAGGCGAAGATACGTGATGTTGTTAATTAGGCTCTCAAAGCTTCGTTAGTCATCATACCCTTTGTCTTGGATCTAAAGACGGTTCGTCACTTTTTTTTTCAAATACAAAATAAAAGTCGTTTTTAAGAACTTCAATTAACTCATGAACATTAAAAGACTAGGTAACGGCCCCTCACCTCTTATATTCTCTCTTTCTTTCTCTTTCTTTCTCTTTCTGTGCGCGCGCGTTTGTGTGTGTGTAAATGTAATGCGATTGTGTAATTAGTCATTTATGAGTTCCACCGACGAATTTAAGTAACCTTGGTCTATTTTTGCTATTTCTTGATATTTAAATGCTACTGCTGAAGAAAAAAATTAGTTTTTGCCTTTTTTTATCAATGTTGAATGTTTATACCAAAGAATCTACTTTGATGATCAACAAATTCAACACTATCATTTTTTTAGGATTCTGATTTAGAAAACTATAAGGTATATGTGGATGTATACATATATGCCCACGCGTACAATTGATATCTCAGGACATCCTTAAACGATTTTTATCATCCTTAGCTTAAATGCTTAACTGCCTTATACCTTTCACTGTTAATAAAAAAAATTTCAATTGAATCGGTTGGTTTTTTTGTAGTTTTATTGTATTTAACAGTTAATTTTTTTTTCCAATGAATGAATGCGTTTCTTTTTTATTTAAGCACAGTTTGTGTTAAGGACTCTGAAATATTATTGGATTGTGCAGAAGAAATAATGTTATACTTAAAATATAAAAAAATACTGGTGGGTGCATGTGGATGAACAAACGCATACGTATATGTTAATAATCATATCTAAGAAATGCCTTAATTGATTATTAGAAATTAATTTTTTGTTGCATAAACTTCTTCTGCTCTTCTTTACTTGTAATGTAAGTTAACGAATCTATGAAGAATCAGTTAAAAGATAACGTGATGGAAACGTGCTTCTGAAATTTAAAATAGAATAACCTAGGAAACGTATTGATCTCTCTCTTGCGCGTGCACGTACGCATGTGTATGTGTATGTTGTCAGTTATATATCAATTTTCCTTTAGTCAATTTGAATAAACTACCGTTTCTTATTTTTTAATACTCAAAAGTTGTATGAAACATAGAGTATACAAAAATCTTACGGATCTGTATGAATATTCAGATACATCAGTATATAATTAATTGTTTTCTACTTCTATTTTATCCATTGTGGAAAGTTTTTCATTTTTTATTTAAAAAATTGATGTTGAACGCGTTTAATGTTGTTTTAGGGTATTTTACGATACAAATAGAAAGTTGAAAAAATTACTGAGTTATTTACGATGTATACGCGTACAAAAAATCAGGTATGCGAATGTGTGAGGGTATTAATAGGTGAACGTATATAGTTAGTCATATTTAAGGATTATACCAAAAGATTTTTACCTAAGTAGGATAGCTTTTCTTCATTATTTAATAAGTATTATTACTTAAATTAAAAATTTCAACCCTAATGGCTGTTTTTATTTACCTTTTTTTTTTCAATTTTGAAAATAAGTTTTTTTTTCATCCTATTTTACGTTACAAACTTCTACATACCACAAAATATTTTATAAAAAAAATTTTTCGTATAAAATCTTTAAAAGCAGTTTTTAAATAGATAATATTATAAATAAGTTGCTTCAAATTAAGGATTACTGTGGTTTTGTTAAAGAATTATGTTTAAAATAGATTAAGTCTATAATAATTATACGAAAAAAAGACAAGGAAGCTGCACAGCAACAAATTCTTTGCGCTCTTTTTTTGCCTTTGGTAATTTATTGTTAGTAAGTTTTTGACTAAAGTTGCTTGTTTTAACAATAAAATTGTTCTCAAAAAAGTCGATTAAATATTAAATGAGCGCAATGTTTGATAGTGTAATTATCGATACGAAAATTATAAAAAAAACTTGACTAGTTTGAATAAATTTTTAATGTTAAAACTAAAGTAATTGAAATACAAACAGTAAAACATAATAGTTAACTTATACATCTCAAAAATATTAAAGGGTTGTGGATGAGTTTAACGCTCCTTTGCAGGCTACGGGACCAGTGGATGTCCAATTACTCTACTTGTGGAGTTAAGTTTATGAAATAAATAGATCATTAGTAGAATTAAAATTCATTTACTTAAATAAACATTAATTAAAAAAGCTTACAATGTACAACGTCAGAACTATTCCGAGACAGTAAAGTCCGCTTGTAAACGCAGTGGGCTCAAAAAACAGGTACTTAGGCAACCTTTTTTTTCGTAGAATATAACTATTTTATTTTTATATTATTAAGTCATATTGCTAAACCATGCATCAGTAAGTCGTTTTACTTGTTATTTATGATTGTGACTTTAACGAACCACGATACACACGATTTAGCGCTTGGGGTATTATTAATATTTGATTGCAAAAGTAGGTAGAATGGGCGAAGCTTTAAAAGTATGTGTATGCACTGCTAGGTCATTGCTTTCTTCTTGAAATCCCCACTTACTTGATAAGACATTCATTCAATAAATTTCAATTTAAATTTGCTTTAAGGTCATGTAAATTGAGAAAAATTATATACAATTATTTAGAAGTAGCCTAAAAATTTTACACAAATGTTTCACGCAGCACTGAACAGATTCTGTTATGACAGTTGAAAAAGGTAATATATCTTATTTTCTAGTAATTGTAAAATAATTTTTCATATTGCTATGAATTTTTTTAACACAATGTAAACCTGTATGAACTAATTTTTAGATATATTAAAAAATCTGATGTCTCATGACTAATTAAAGGTCTGCGAAATTTATAGCTTTGCCAGTCAAGTATAAAACAATGATAGTTTTTGTATACGTTTATCTCTTAGTCTTTGTGTTTTTGCATTTGAATCTCACCTTTTAAATTGAATGTTAATTATTTTACTTATTTTTGCTTAGTAGAGGATACTCGTCTTGTACAGTTACATAACTGTCTTTCAATTTTTTTTCTACACACCTGTCCCATTGCCTTTTTCTATTTTTACGGTATGAATTTCTAAATCTATGAATTTTTTATCATTTCACTGCAGTTTGGTTGCCTTTTGTTATTTTTCTAAGTAGTACATCAACGAATCAATATTTTTGAGTCTTTGAATGTATTAAATTACGCATGGTAATTCATGTGTTCTGATTTTTCATTAGATATTGTAAATATTAATCATAACATTACATACTCTCTAAAAATCATGGGTATCAAGCATACAGAAAAAAATTGCTTTCCGAACTTTTTTTACATCACAAATCTTTTCTTGTATAAATAAGCGGCACTTTCTTGCTGATACTTTTACTATGATGATTTGGTACTTATTCGAAATAATTCAAAAGTTTTTTTCAATTTATTTTTTGTGTTATAAATTAATTAAGTCTCATGTACAACGTCGTTTGTATCACATATAATTTAATGCTTATGATACATCCTGAGTTGATATAGATGAAGCGTACTGTAAGTATGAACTAAATTCATTCGACACATTTATACGAGACATAAGTATGTATGTTCACAAGCTTATATGACAAATGGAGCTCATATGTTACACTTTCTTTTTCTCTGTATACATATGTGTGTAAGTTTAGAGGTGCATTTTTTGTTACTTATTTCACTTTTTAATTGCATTTTCAAAGTTAAGAAATCTTTGAATCTTATTTTTTCCAAATATTATTCATACTCTATTACCAATAGTCGCTTTGATTACAATCGGAGTTCCTAATAAAAATCCATATTTATTTGAATAAGTTAAACAAAGGAAAAGTTCTGATCCACGTGATCTATATATAATTGAACGCATATTTAAATAAAAGCAACGGTTTTTTAATATTTTTAAATTATTTATCATTGCCTTCTGTGTGGTTAGTGGTTGGCAGACTGTAGTTCAAGGTATTAATACCTTGTGACTTGTCAAGTAAATTTAGATTTTGTTTGCTACAGTAAAAATACTTAAAAATTCCCATACCTATCCATAAATATCAATTCTCCGATTGTCATGACCCACGATTTGTTTTGTTTTGTTTCGTTTGATTTATATATTTCGACTTTTCAAGTCTTCTTTAACTATTGGCTTATTTTTTTAGTTAAACGTATTTACAAAGCTATTAACTATTGATACTCTTAATTTTCTCTTCATTTGTGCAATTTTTTTAAATTCTGATTTTATCGTCTCTCTGATAGTCTTAAAGGTCGCTTTGTAGCTTTGTATAAATATGTTAGTAATTCTGACTAAATTTTTTCTAATTTTGCTACCTCTCAATTTTTTACTTTTTATATCTTATCAAACAAATATGTTCGTCATACTGACTCAAATGTATTTTCATTACCATTTGATACTAATATCCAATGATATAGTACATCTTTTTTTCAATATTTGTGGTATTTTTTACATATTTCCATGGATTTTGCTTATTCCTTTTTATTCATTTTTTCGTAATTTTTTTTTGTATGTACATTCCTAATTTCTTACATGTTTTCATTCACACCATTAAATTGTGTCTGTATGTTAATCTGCCTGTGTAGTAAATAACTTAAAACAAAAAAAAATGAACAACAATATTTTTCTACTTCTCATCATGTTTTGTCTCTGTTATTAATTATTATATTTTGTATTTAACATTTTCTACTTTACTCTAATGTGTTGATGTTTTTTTTTTTTTCAACGTTGAGTTTTTACTACTCACAGTTTTCGTCCGTTACTTTTACCATTTAAAATTTCTAATGGTATCCCATCCTCTTCTGCTGCCTTGTTATTTTTTATTCTCTTGAGTACACTCACCACTTTGTCTGCTGTTATTATTATATTCTGCATTTCTTTTAACTCTTCTTCTTTTAATGGCCTATTAGTCCCATGCTCGCTTTCTGTTCTCGTGTTCATTTCTTCTGAATTTAACTTGCCTTGTGCTTCTAAAAGATTTTTAAAGTGACCTAACCAATCCTCTTTTTAGATGCTTATTCCTCTTTATTCTTTTTTGACCTTAATTGACTTATTGCCTCCAGAATCCTGCCATTATTTTGGTATTTTCTTCTCTTCTTAACCTTTCGTTTCGTTCTTTTTCAAACCGTATCCTCCGGCTTGCCCTAAGCATTTCTCTCTCTGTTCTTGAAACTTCCTTATTCTCTTCTATCTTTGATTTTGCCCATTTTTTGAGTGCCAACATACTTTTTTTTTGTATTTTAACTTCTTTGTCTCATTCTATTGACCATTCTTTTCCTAATTTTTTTAATAATTCAATTTTTTTTCTTTCTCATACTTTAGTTGCCGTTTATTCATAGCTTTTGACTGTCGAGGCTCATTCAGACCGTTCAAACCATTTTCCCTGTAAAATCCCGTGAAATGATTATCCGATTTTTTACTTTTTTAATAACTCTTTCCTGTGACTATCAATAAGCTCCAGCAACCTACCTGTTTTGTTGAGTTTCTGTCTTAACTTTGTATTTTTTTGGACTAATCTTTCTACAGTTTTTACTGAATACCGTCCCCGTTTCCTGCTTCTTGCCGTTTTTCTTCAACTCCTCTACTCCTTTTTTTGGTCCATCCTTTTTTAAGAGCGTAATAATCAGCAACACTATCTGCTAAGCTGCAGCTGCTGATGCTGATGTCCTCTCGCGCTCGCAGCCTAAATCACTCGCATTGTCTCTTGTTCTTTACGTACTTATTAATGGCTGCTCATTTCCCTGTCCTCCTAAGCACCAATTTTTCTTAAGCACGCTGGATACTTCTGGCTATTTTAATCCTGCCACCCCTGCTTCTTTCTTCCTTTTTCCCCTGTGTCCTCTGCCTTAGTTTGGTACCCTTTTTTTAGATTTCCGGATATTACATAGTGAACTGGGTGGGGCGTTCTACACTGCTCTCCATAGACTCCCAATTACCTTCCACAACCCTGACTGACCCCCAACAACATTAGGTGAAATTTATTCATTTTCTCCCTTATTTTGACACATAACGATTTTCATCTCAACCATTTATTACTTTACAGAACCCAACTAACTCTAAGTATTTTTTATTGACCCTCATACTGCTCCACCACTTCTGGCACACCTGACAGAAACCCTACCGATCTTTCCAGACCATAATATGTATCTATACGTGTGCGTGTTGTATGTATGTATGTATACATGCAAATGTCTACATTTTATTTACACATAAATACATTTTAAGTAATTTTTTAATCTACTTTAATATTTAACTTTAATAAGACAAAAAAATTTATTATCGTTGTCTTAAATTAGATTTATTATATTTGATTGACGTACAAATTTCAAAATTAAGTAAGCTAAGTAAAGGTAATCTTCAAATCAATATATCTTGATTTTTGTCCGAACTCCTCGCCGCTTTCGAAGCCCCCCCCCCACACCTTATTTAGAAAACCTGATGGAGACCTTACTTATCTTTACGGACCTCGATACGTATACATAAGTGTGAGTGTCGTATATGTATGTATACATGGATGTGTATGCATTTTATTCACGTACGTATAATTTTTTATTCTTAACCCACAGATTTATACATGTATCTACCTATATTATGTAATTGTATATGTAAGGTATTTCACAAGAACTTTCTAAATTTTAACAGAGCCGTTTCTGTATGTATATGTATATAAACATCTGGTCATAACTCTGGTGCACCGGTGGCTAATTAACACTATGCTTGTGTAAAAAAAATGCCATGTCTGAGCCTACGGGCGATGATGAATGAAAAAAAAAAAAAAAAAAAAAAAAAAAAAAAAAAAATCAAGTAAATTTGTTTTAGTAGAAACTATAATTTATTGAAGAGTGTATCGAAACTTTGATAAAGTTTATGAGAAAAAATCGAATAGCTAATAAGTACAAAAATTAACATTGAATGACATTCGTTGACAAAACAACCAAACTGTAAAATGATTTTCTTAAGAAATTATAGTCATGAGTCTTACTAATATATATAGCAAAGTCGCTAAAAACGTTGTAATCGCTAACCGTGAAAACTACGGTACCGTTTTTGCTAAAAATTTACATACTAATTCTTAATGATTCCAAGATAGTTTTCGCAAAGTTTTTTTTTTGAAAAAGTTGATAGCAATAGCGATAAATAAGCTCAAAGCTTTGCTAAATTAAGCTAGTTTCACGTTTTAGTTCAGTAGGATCTGCTAGGTGGCGTCGAGGTAAAATTTAAGCCACACGGAATCAAACATAGTGAAGAGTAGTTATAAGATGCTCCATCCAATTGTCGATAATCGTAGTCGTTCGTCGGCAGTACACTAAGAACAAAGTTGTTAGTCCTGTAGCTGGAAATCTCGGCTACCGATGACACTCTTCTTTCATAGGCAAGCGAAATAAATAAGTCGACTGTTACCCCGGATCGCCAAGATACACGAGTGCCACGAAAAAATAGGCATTAGGAACGTCAACGTCTCCGGTCAAATACCAGAAGACGTGTCTAGCTAAAGCACAACCTGCTCCAACACTTTGGCCGGTTTGTGGCCGTTCAACTATCCGATCTGGCGCTATCAGAACGGCGCTATGTTCGTCCCAACGGCATACCTACAGAGAAGGTATTCTCCAAGCCCTCTTTCCCTACTCACGATGAGTAATTGGTTATCCAGGAAACGACCTGAAGACGAGATATTCTTTGGTCAGCTGCGTACCTCCCTCCTGTACGGTCTCCGTACACAGAGACTCCGAGGATAAGAGTCAAGCTACCCGCAGCTAGCTCTCCATCATAAGGAATAATTATAAGGTATAACTAGAAACTTTACCACTGGCCTTTTTTAGGGCCATTATAAGTATTTACGTTTCCTACTTAACCATCAATCTTATCGGTTTTTTTAACGGCCACCTTTTCAGGGCCAACTAAGTTTAAACTACCTTGCCAACAAATACATTTTTACTACCATTTCCGGGAAGGATTCGTTGACTAAAAGACTATGTAAAGCCGGCCACCATTAAACCAAGTCAGTCATTCACTGGCAGACATCACAAGTGGTGTTATTCTTGACTCTAAGCATTCAACTAGGAATCATCCATCTTCTCCAAGATCTGCAGCTATGAAGGAAAAATAAACTTGAACCAACGGGACAGTTCTTAACGGGCAAGAATGAGGAACCAATCTTTCCACCTTAGATCACCAAAACAACTGAGTCTGCAAAAAAGAAGGTGCTTTAGACACCAATGTCTTCAGCGTAATACTAGGAGACGTTGGGGAAGAGCTCTACAAGCTGCTCCAAAGCTTCAAACGTTGTAGTTTTGCTCCTGATTAGTGTGGTGCTACAAAAACAGGCCAGAAAAGATTACCCTGAGATATAGAGACAATCACGTTTGCTTGAAACTTCAGTGAAAAATAATTTACTGAAGAAGCTCACCGGTCCTTATTAGGATCATCGGACGTCGAACTACCTTGCCAACAAATATATGACAACCTAATAAAGTTGAAAAAATAGCCTTTAGGGCTTACAAAAGTCTTAACTATGCCAAAAGTCGCAAGAAGTTGAATTGGAAGGATAACTTCAAATGCATCTAATGAATACGATTTTAGGCGTCAAGAAAATGCCGCTGAACATTTATTAAGATTAAAGCAGCATCAAAATCGACAAATAAAGAGTTTTTTAAGTGAGAGATCAGCTTTTTACTATAACCCTCATAGTAATCTCTTGAATCTTCTAGATTTTTAAATAGATAGAATATGTATTTGTATTTTTGTTGCGATAAAAACGTAGAAATTAAGCCCTAGGACTTTGTTGCTGTTGTAATACAGTTGTGAGATTAGAGAAAAAAATTTTTTTCTACTTATATATTTTTTGTAAGTTTCAAATCTTTATGGCTTTAAAAAGTAGCCTTGTTCATAAACAGACGGGAGAAACTGCAAATCAACGCCTTTTAAGGTCAACAATTATTTCATGGCATAATGAATGCACGGTACTTTTCAGCATAATTATATTTTTTTTTACTTTTGACAGATTTTTACTTGACCAAATAAACCGTACGAACTCCGAACAAATGTGTTTTTTCAATAAGCAGATTTTTTTCCTGAGAAGTGTCAGAAATAGATGTAAAATTGTTAACTGAAAACGTTTCTTATTACATGTCAACACCCTACGGTGTTCCATTTAGTGACTCTCGGGCGAAGCTGAGACGGGGGGCTGCCAGTACATACATAAAGTCAACCATTAACAGCAGGATGTGTTTGGTGTTATAATTTTAAACTTAAGACTTTCGAAAGATTATAATTTATGTGTATACACTAAGGAATCACTAGACAACTATCTTATGGAAATATTTTTAAGTAAACTCTGTTATTTTTTTGATCAGATGGTAAGTCGATTATTTTTTGCTCTGTAAGATTTTAACTGAAATACTGGTTATGTTTGAAATCACTCTACAAAACATGAGAACTTACTATGTTTTAATTTTATGAATACAGACTATCTTACAGATTAGAATTCAAGAATTTTATTCCATTATGATATAGGAAAGGTTGACTTAACAATTTTTTATAAATTCTTGTATCGCAATTAAATTCATTTATTTTTACGATGCAAAAGATATAATAAAAAAATTTGGTAGACCAGAATTATTTCCAATAGTAACATTTCATCATAAATGGTAAAAAATTAAAGTAAGTTTCATCCAGATTTCAAAAAACACAACACCATATGATATTCCAAATATTACAGATTGATCATTTTATATTAAATTTCTGTTGATTTTAGATGATATTTCGAATTATGTGTTTGGTAAAATATTGGCATACGTCTATACTACTGAATTTCAGGAACGCTCAGTGCGGCCGATTGCCAAAAAGTTGGCTAAAATTCAAAAATTTGAGTACATCACTCCAAAATCGAATTTCAAAGGTTTTTGGGATTGCTGATTATATTTACAAATATTATGTCAAACATACAAAAATTCACCCTTCTTACCCTTTATCGACCATCCCTAGAGTTAAATCTTATATATTATTTAGTATACTTAAGTTACGTACCGTTTTCAAGATTTTTGAGGTCCCTGATTACAAATTTTATGTCAAATGTACGAAATTTGGAATGGTACATGTTATATGGCATCACCTTGAACGTTTCAAGGCTCAAGCTAGCCCACCCCACATAACTAAGGGCTTTCAACTCAAATTAATTAAATGGAAAACAATTCTGATATTATCACAAAAAACTTTATTACAATTAAGAAGTATACACAATTTATAAAATAAGAGATTTAATTATAGTATAATATGGTAATTTTGCATCAACGGAAGTACGTCGAAAAATTTTATTACATGAAGAAATTTCCGTTGCCCTTGAGATCATTGACATCAATATCTGTTTTTGACTTAAACGCTGAGCTACCACATGCACTTTCTTGCTTTGTTTCTTCTCTTCCAACAGATAGAGATGATAATAAGTTTATAGTTTCTGCGGAAAGAGATTTTGGCGGTTCAGATGGCACTTTTCGGCAACTTGAAACATAAGGATCTGAAGCTATTAAAAATCGTTTGAAAACGTCTCTTAATATTTTTTGTCTGGAATTCTTTCTTGCAAAGTTAAGTCGATGGATGGAATAAGACTTATTGCAGGCCTCCTGCGCATTTTCTGATACTTGTCTGATAGGTAAAATTGCATTTTGTATAATTTCTGGGTCATGTATTAAAAGCTTATGAACTTAAGTAGGCGTGCAATACCACTCGTAAGTTTGCACGATTTTTTTAGCTTATTGAACAGTGTACTCACAGAATTTGACTGCATTTATTACATGACCACTCGAGATGGCTTACAATATAATATAAAAAAAAGTATGACCTCTTCATTAATGCCAGTTATTCTCGCAGATTACCGGTAGTTTTCAAAAAAATGACAAGTTGTAGCATTATCGTTGAAGGTACCGCTTCCAGCTCTAGGCTTATGAACATTAAGTCCTAATCCTGTTTAAAAGGCAGCTTGTATCCCTTTTTTTGCGAACGACTCTTTTTTCTCTGCACTTCGTGCTTATCATTTTTTAATTTGTAATTTGTAAGGTAAGTGCAATAAAAATTTAAAACATTTAATCTAATGACATAAAGAAAGTACGCCAAATTTTGAGTTCTCTGTATTATCTTTTTCTTTTAGCATTTGATCTATGTTATTAAACGTCTTTGAAGTACAATTGCATGGATAACAATGCATTGCAGACATTGTGTCAGTTAATAAATTTTACGTTTTTGTATCTATCATCGATAAAGTAAGATCATACTTTATACTCACGAGTTATCCATTAACAGTAGTTTTAAATGGTGTTAAATTCTTTATCTGCTCCTCTACGTCGTTGACTGTTATTTTAGTCAACTCCAGTGACTCTTTTGCACATCGAATTGTGATCAGGTGACAGAGTCTTGGCAATGATGGCCTAGGACTTTTCCAAACTATTGTTGCTTTCTTCGTCTAAGAGTTTCTGTATACAAGCTGTAGGAAGACGAAATAAAAAAAATACTTTTGTCACTCACTTCAATCTGCGTTGTGCTTGTATTCAGTGTATCCAAAACTACCAACACATCTTCACTTAACGATTGTGGTCAAATTTTCTTGTATTTTTTTAGATGAACATTGAACAACCTTCATTTGATACAAAATAACACGATCAGTTGTGTGATCCAATAATGACTGCAATGTAACTGATGCTTCACATTCACTAAAACAAAGACCTAAAGCTGGATAGCATTGTAAATTAACTTTTTGTATATTTTTATGAGATGGTAGAATTTTTGATTTTTTTTGTAGATGTGCTTTACGCAACAGCTGATATTTGCCTCGAGATAACACCATTTCAATAAAAAGTGACGAGGCCTCGTCGTTCGTGAATGGTCCATTTGAATTTGTATACTCCGATGATTTTCTGTATTTTTAAGATTTAGTTGGACTTCCTTCCAAGATATCTCGCACTACTGTTGCAAAATCTGTTTTACCTTCAGATCATAATTTACTTGTTGTGGAGTATGAGAGTTCTTTAGTCCAAACAGTAGCTAGTAGATATTCGATTTTTCTACGCTTTGTTCGTTTTGATAATACTGAAAAATTCCCTACTGGACGACCTACTTTGCAATCCTTTTTAATATTCTTTAGTCTTACTTGACCAATCGTAATTTTTTTTTTTAATTTTTCTTCAGTCCCATTTCTTGCATCCCATCTTGTTTTTATCTTACACACCAAGTCTGTTATTTGCCGTCTCTCGTCTTCTGATGAATAATAAATCTTATTTCGGTTTTTGAACAAACATTTTTATATCCTTTAAAAAATTACTTTGATGTCATCCTTCAAAACATTCTTTATTATTTGAAATAGCTGCAACTTTGATAAATTACCAGTAGTTGATATATTGATACCTGAAGAGAAAGTTATCTTTACGGTTGTTGGATTACGTCGACGTATTCAATAAAATGCTCATCAAATATATACTCGGATCGTACGGAAAAATAAAAAAAATGTTACTACATGATTAGTAGTTTTTACATTACATTTGTATACTCTTAAAGTAATTAAACTAAGAAAACCCATTAAATTTAAAGTTTGAAATTACCCACGCCCACATTTTAGCACACACCCAAGTACATCACTAATGTACAGAAAGTTACATTCCTGCATAGGTAGATCCCTATTCACTGTGTATGCCCCTTCCTCCTCTTTCTCAATCTTATTCGTGTATTATGTGCGTGTGTTTTGAATTTATTTCTAATGATCCTATTTTTTGTAATTCTGATAATGTATTGTAACTCAGTTGTTACGTTACAAAAAAAAATCAATTACAACTCAACTGTCAGATAGTGGCAGCTGAAGTTTATTTTAATCGATATCTTATACATCTCCAAGTAACCTCCAAAATGTTTAAAGACAGCATTCAACAGCGTTTTACTGTTATTTTATTTGAAAACTCAAATTTTATTAAAGAAAAAAAAAGTAACCTTATAATTGTATGTATAAAAATTTTCTTTCACAAAATTAATATTAACAAAAATTTTTATGTATTTGACTAACTTTCAGACGTAAATTCTATTTGGTTTTTTTAGGATTCCTTTGCTGCCAGCACTTTAACACGTTTACACTTTTTTACATACATCTACAACAATACACAAAAAACTTATGGATTGAGAAATATCTCTTAGTGAAGAAATGTTCGACTCATGCCACAAATTACCAAAAGATTTTTTGACCATTTAAGGTGGATCTCTACTGACTTTAAAAAAATCCTTAGAAATAGTTGACAGAAATTTAAGAGATGTATGTTATAAAAATATACTTCGGAAGTTTATTAATTATTTTATAAGAAAATTTGTATTAATGCTCCTATTTAAAAATTGCAGTAATGAAATTATTATCATTCAAGAAACTATTAAATTATTATTTTTCGACATTTTAAAATGTTAATGTTTAAACTAGTATTATTTTTTAAAATAAAAAATAAAAATTAATTGATGTATGTTCTAAAATATTTGTTAATTTTAATAGTTGTTCTAGTCATAATTTCATGTACTCACATGGCATACTCACATCACATAAAGATTTTACCAGTTTCTTCAACAAAAGAATTCTTAAAAAGTTAATTAGAGAAACTGAAACTTGTTACAGCAAGATACCACAACGTATAAATGGCTTGATTAGATGGATAATATTTATATCAATTTTTCAATAGATGTGCTAAATAATGTTCGTGAAGGTTTACTATTTCATCAACTTAGTTGAAAAATAAGTTCAATAATAATGCTAATTAGAAATTTGATTGAATCAAATGGTTTATTTAGTGGTACTTACTGATTAGGAATTACTCAATTATTTGGTGAATTACAACATAGAAGTTGAAATAATAACGGGAAAAAAATTGTACTTAATGTTCTTATTTCAAGAATAACTTGAAGCACCTTTTCACTGCTTTTTATATTATATCTACAGCAATTCTCAGTAGTTATGGCATTTTCTATAGCTATAAATAAATCTTAAGATCGAAGTTGATAATGATGGTTTATACTTATAAAAGCCGAATATTATAATATACTTATAGAAGCGATAGGTAATAGTTTTATATGCTCGGCTTGTCAAAAAGAATCTGAAGTTTAATCTGTCAAGAGCGAATCCTCAGATAGTCAATCACAAAAAACGTCAACTGAAAGTCAAACTCTTGAAAGTCAATCTTCTTATAAATGCTTGACGCAATAAATGGAAAATGTTTTAAATATGTCACCAGTACACAAATATCAGTAAGCTCTGTGATTGTAAAAAATGAAATTGTCATTCCTTGAGGTCGTAAAATACGTTCTTAATTACGTGTTTATTTAGAGGTTGTGAAGTGACAAATATTTCAAGTAAAAATAGAACGCACTCGTATATTACTTGCTCTCTTGACATCAAGTTACACAATGTACTTTATTTACAAATAATTGTGAAAATCTTGCAGTTGTGATCAGAAGTCTTACGTCAATAGAAAGAACGAAGAAGTTGTTACAGAAGTGAGAAAAAATTTAAAAAAAAAAATTTTGATGTTGACTCTAATCCAGAAAACGATGAAAAAGCAGAGAATTTTAATAAAATTATTAAAAATATAAAAGATCTTATCAAAACAGAGACTGACTAGTAAATATATAATAATTAATGCAAGTAATTAATGTATTTAAAAGTAATTAATGTAATCTTAATAATTTCAGTTTCTTATTTTATTGTAACTTTGACTATTATATTAAGAAACTATTTAAAAAATTTATAGCAGAATATCCCGATTACAAAATTGGTTTAACATCATTCACTCTTTTAAGACCTCAACATTGCGTATTGGCTGAAAGTAGTCGCACACATACAGTGTGTGTTTGCACGTATCATCAAAATGTTAAATGAATGTTTGACACTAAGAACTTTTCATAAATTTGGCTTTTATGTTAGTTATGTAAATAAAGTCATGCTCCAATAACCAATTTTTATACTGTGTTATTATTTATTTATTTTCATAAATTTGTTTTAAGAATTAAAAATTACTTTAAAAATAAAATATTAAAATAAAATACTATTTAAAATTTCGTATACTGTTTAAAAAGTAAATAATTAATAATTTGTGCTTCAATTAAAAAAACAAAATTTACGGTTTCATTCATTTTTCATTATTTCTTATTTTGAGAAAGTAAATTATTCTCTTTGCTCAAAAATAACTAATGGATTAACAATGCAGGTGATAAGAAATTGCTATACAAATAGTTGCTCTTCAAACTGGTGTGCATTGATTCGACGGAAGAGTGTTTTTCTCGAAAATGTAAGAACTGCCCACCAATCGACGATTAAAGACAACAATTACAGCAAGTTTTCGATTGATTATTAATGACTTGATTTTAATATAAAATTTGGTTTATTGAAAACCGATGTACACTACTGGAAGAAATGTGCAATGTTAAAGACTGTATAGAGAACTTAATTGAACGTTTATAAAAATTGGTGCCTCATGACTTTGATTTGAAATCACCTGAAAAATAACTTAAAAGAAGGCGAGTTTCTTATTGTGCTTGATTTTTCCGAGGATTATGCGTTTATTTGTCAAGAAGCAGCTCCAGCCTTGCACTGGAACAACAATCAGTGCATAATATTTCCAGATATTATTTACTACAAACATAATGGCGAGCTGAAACAAATTAGTATGGTTTTCTCGTTAGATTGTCTCACACATAATACAGTTGCTGTCTACATGTTTTAAACAAAAATTATTAATTCTTTAAAGAGTACATTCACAAGGATTGATAAGATCTTTTATTTTTCTGATGGCGCTCCACAACAGTCCAAAAATAAGAATGCTTTTAAAAATCTATCATTGCATCATGAAGATCTCGGTATCCATGCAGAGTGGCACTTTTTTGCTGCCTCTCACGAAAAAGGGCCACGTGATGGATTAGGAGTAACAATCAAGTACAATACATCAATTGCTAGTTTAAGAAATCAAAGTATTTTAAACGCTCTCTCCTTATATACGTAGGTTTAAGATACGATGAAAAATGTTGAAATTTTTTGTGCAACAAGACGAGTACTTGACTTTTCCTAATTTTCTCGAAACAAGATTCCTTAATCTTAAGACTATTAAAGGTACTGTAAGTTATCACGCATTCATACCCTGCGAAAACAACAAAAATCTTATTGTTAAAACCTATGCCAACTTAAATCAAAGTAACAAAATTGTAATCTAAAGGAAAAAACTCTTATTTCTAATTATCAAAATCTAATTATAAATATTACCCATTGATGTGTAATTTTCGTCATATAATGGATTATAAAGTGTAAGAAAAAACAATCTTTTATGTAAATTTTAAATATTAATGCTGAATAGTCGTTGCTCAAAAAAAAATTAGTTACGATAAAAAATCTTTAATACCACGTTTTTCAACATTTTAAATTTTATGTTTTCACCTGAGTTCCGATGAAAATTCCTATTTCTTATAACTGTTTTTTACGTAAAATTTCCCGCTCTTTCCGATGGTGAACTCATATTTTTAGCTAACTTGATGGGATAACATTGAAAAATTGATGTTTTTTAGTAACATTAATATTTTACACAGTATTTATGCGCATGGGACAAAATGGATATCGCCATTGAAAAGAACAAGAAATTTACGTTGGTATACGGTTCAAAAACATTTTTTTAGTATTATTATAGCTGTGATAGGAAATTTGGAAAAAACGCATAATTTACGGAACAGTCCATAGCTATGGCTGTACTTGATATTTTTGGCAATAATATAATAAATGATATGATACATTTTCATTCTATAATAAAAGTTTTTGGTTAATTAGGTTTCTTGTAAATAATTTTGGAACATCTGTAATTACTTTAATTCTTATAGCAAAATTCAGTATTAATACAATAGCTAAGTTACATCCTATAAAAATTATTTATAAAAATTTTAATACATCCATTTTATAACGTTTTTAATCTTACACCATAAAAATACCAATGAAAAAGCCGAAGCTGTCAAAAAATTTTATCTTTTTAAGTGATACATATTTTAATTTTTCAACTCTTTTATACACAAAAATTTTCATCAGTTTCGTTGACCTCTGGCTCCAGCACTGTGTTACTCACACATATAAGTACAATTTTTTTTCTCGTACTATTTATTGATGACATACGTTTAAGCGAAAAATCGTTTATTTTAAGTCTACGAGCCGTAATAGGACTCTAAAGCTTAAAATGTCACGTCCTTACCTGTCGCTTTAATACTTCTCAATAGTAAAAGTGTATTTTTTTAGCTTTCGTGCATTATACTTTACAAAAGTTTTTTCCCAATATTGATAGGATAAAACTTAAGACACATGTTTCGGCGTTTGGTCTACTTAGCTTTTTTTTGTGAGATACGTCGATGAATATCGATTCCACTTTTAACTTTCGCAGCGAAAGTCTACACTATTTTAGGGGGTCTTAAGTATACTTAAATGACTGCTGATACGAAGCTTTTTTAATTAAAAAATAAAATTAGTAATTTGGTGCCACCAATCCAAACCTATAGGGCTTTTTTTTTAAATTACAAATTTCTGGCAAGAATCTGCGAAATCTGATTTTTAGCGACTGAGATCGCTCCTCTTTGAACAGCTATTACTTTCTTTATCTCTTGACTCTCGCAACTTTGCAAGACAATGTAGAAGTTCACGTGAGCAGATGAACTGGCTTTCTCCTCTGCAGAAATACAAGCAGTATGGGAGATTTAGAATGGCTGCTCTCAAGGATAGGCACATCGGTAAGAAATGGACAAAGATTTTTGAAATAGTTTTGAGTTACTTTTCATTTGCTTTTAAGAACAAGTGGCTTCTTAAACTGACGTGCAGCTACGAGTTAAACGGCTTGAGGAACTCGACCTAAGTAAGCTAAGCAAAAGGACCTTGATCAAAGGAGAGTTGAGGATGGTGCTGAATGTGAAATGCTTATCAGGAGCAGAAAAATAAGGATCTTAACTTAATCGAGTAAATCAGAAGGACCTCGACTTTGCAAATTTTGGGTCCACTACTTAATTTCAAGCACGTGATAACTTGCAATACAAGGAGTTTTAGTAATACATATGGTATCTGCTTAATGTTTGACGATATATTAATTTGGTAAACAGTAAAAAAGTGATGAAGAATTGCCAAATGCTTCTTATTTTTATGATGTTCATGCGAATGGTTAGGTGTGGAAGAGAGTCAGAACAATGCAGAAAATAATGGGTGCGTTAGGCAATTCAGAGCTTTGAATTTCTGCTTCCGATGTTGCAGGCTCACTAGTATAAATAAGAAAGGATATTTATTGTGAAATTATTGATATTAAATCTATCCAAAAAAAAATTTTTTAATCTTTGGTGATAGGTTACTTTTTTTTGTTTAGAGTTCGGGTGAAAGTACACAATAAAACACATACTGATAACAAAATATTAATTACTCTATTCATATATTGAAATCATACTTATTAAAATCATTAATAAAAGGCGAGATTATTGCAAGAGTTGCTCTTGTGTGCTCAACGTGAATTACGGAAAGATTCAGATGTCAGTTCTAGGTTAGGTTGGAGTGACGTAAGTTAGCTACACGGCTCTAGTTTCTGCTTACGGTGCTGGTGCTGCCGCGTAACGTTGTTTTGCGGTAGCGTTGGAGTACCCACAGGTACTCCCCCCGTAGAGACCTTCATAAGGCACGAGGGTAACGAAATCGGTTTGTGCAAGTTTTTCAGCACTGCTTTAGACGCAAGTGAACTCCCTGGCCTGGCCTGAGACCGTCTATTGACACAGTCTTTTCTACGCTATTTACGACCACCACAAAAAGCTTAGTATTGTGGCGCCTGATGACTTTATACGAGCCTGTAAATGGATGCTGCAGTGGCTTGTGGACGCTATCAACCCTAAGATAATGGTGCGAGCAGATATCCAGCGCTTTGTGATGGAAAGCGCTATACTCCACATAATACGAGGCTGGTACTACCCAGAGGGTCCTCATTAGGTATTTCAGCTGATTAAAGAACTCATGTAGCTCTGCCTAGACGCTGCTAGAAACAAAAAATTTACCATGGAGGCATAGAGTGGTACCAAACACTATCTCAGTGAAGAAAACTTGAAGGTCCTCCTTGATACAAGCTCACAGCCCCAGTAATGTAATTGATAGATGTTACGTCAAGGTAAGCCTGACTTGCAAATAATAGTTAGATTGAAGGTGGGATGAAACCTTTTGACGGAGCCATTACTTTGAGTACAATAGGGAGTTGTGTGTACTTGTTTGGCCCTTACTGTGCGGGCTAAAGTTGTAAGGAGAGACAATTTTATGATCAGAGGATAATCAAAGTTTGCGATCCACTCCTTCTTAAAAGCGTATGTCACTGTTCTGGCTATGGTGTCCACCAGAGGAATGGCTACCAGACATCTGCTAAACTTATCTACCATAGTTGGTCAGTAGCACAGTTTCCTTCCCGTGACAAGGTTATGACGTCCAGTTGGACATGTATAAACGTGTTGTTCGGGGAATCAAACGACTGCAGGGCTGTTTGTTTGTGTCTGCTGACCTTTGAGCGTTGGCAGCTCCACTGGTTTCTCTCTTTTTTAATACCAGTCCAGACAAACTTCGACGTCAATAGTTTGACCATGACACGAGCGGTTGAGTGAGCAGGCAAGTGTAGAGCATTGAAATCTTGACGCCGTCGAGTTGCTAGCAGAAAAGGCCTTACTGTTCTGTTCTTGATATTGCAAGCTCTGCGAGTTCTGGAGAAAGCATCTGCGACCACATTATGGTCACCTTTGATGTGTTAAAAATCTACGTTGAATCAAAACAGGTAATTCAAATGCCGCTGTCAACGAGGTTGCCGCCTTGTTGGACAACTCTTGCTCGCGTTGATAAGTGGCTTGTGATCAGTCTTGCAAGGGGGCACTTCTATTACCTAGAATTTATAATACACGCTTTACATTTACATTTATATTCTTCTATTTATTATATTTTCTTGTAATAAAAAATCCGTCTAATAGACAATTCAATAGTACACATTTTTTCTATATATACATATATTTCATTTTATAAAAAATTCCTATTTGAAAATTCAAATTTGAACGCCGCGCGCGGGGAATGTGCGTCTAGTACGTTAAGAAAACGCTAGAGCGCGTTCACCCAAAGAAGGGAAAACCTGCTACTCAAAAGGAAATAACGTTAGCATAAAAGGCACCATTGCGCAATGAAATGAGTTCCTCTTCCAGCGAGCCTGGGACGCGGTATATCCGTTGCTCACCCAGACCTGGAACTTTCCCGTGCACCGGTACAATACCGCGACGAGCACGAAGGGAGAGAAAGAGACGAAGTACGAAGGCCGATAGCTGAAAAGTAAGTGTGTACACCACCAACAAGGTAACACTTCCCCTAACCGGTACCTACTTGGACTTTCGGTGCTCGACCGCTTTAAGCGTGGAGACGACGCATCCCCAAGTAGTCGAGGCACTAGGGTTAGCGACCACGTTCTTAGGCGAAGTTCCTGGGTTGATGACTTGAGCAGTGCTCAAGACACCCAAGGGCCCTGAGAACGACCTAACCTTACGTGACTTGATCGGATAGGTAGTTACCTAACACTAACTTTCCACGGTTGTAATAAAAATTCGCATTAGTCTAACCTAACGTGTTTAAGCAGAGGTATTAAGGAGGGAAAATTCAAATTGTCATTTATGTAAAATCCTCTATTAAAAGGGCGGATAAATTTTAAGTAAATTATCGAGTATATTATATATTGTTTTTTATTATTAACGTAAATAATTGCGATCACTCAAATACAATTAATACATGTAAAAATTTAAGATAGAATTTCCTTAGAATCATATGATTGAATAAATATAAGATAATTAAAAATAAATTGATTGTACTTATTTAAGCAAACCTTCCCCTCCACATAAGAATGCGAGTTCCTTTTTATAGTTTAAGATAAAAACTAGAAAAATAGCTGATAAGATTTGAAATCGTTTAATAAACTGAGAATATTATCTGGACCCCAAAAAGGGACAGGAATAAAATAAAAAAAGATATTAGATTAGAAAAATATTGAATAAGTTGAAAAAGATATTAAATTATTAAATTAAGGAAATATTCAGGAGAACTCAATAAAGTAATAATCAATAAACAATTGCTGTATATGGTGCAGGAATTAATTGATTATTCAACAGATAAATTTTGAAACTTGATAATAAATATTTTTAAGTATTGTATATAATCGGCAATTTGAGCAATTTCGCTCTTTTACACAGGGCCACGAACCCGCCCTCCGACATATAAACACAATCATTGTTTGTATGTTGGTTCCTAATCTTAGAGTTTCCTCGGTACAGATAATATTCTTAGCCGATTGTTACCACCACAAATTAACCGGGGTTATACTCAAAGAAAGGGAAGTCGTAGTCTGGGGTTCGAAGTTGCGACCTTCCAAGAAACGGCTTAGGTGCTTGACTGTGGTGTACGCAGCATAGAGCTACTTATCGTTGGTGTAAAAGTTGATTTTAGCTGGTGTGAGCTTTCGTGAGTAGAAAGATACCAGGCGCCACTTGGAGTCGATGTGCTTTTCGAAGACTGCTCCAATTGCCGAGTCAGAGGCAGTCGTGGATAGTGTCAGTAGTACATGCAAAGATAGATGCAGGCACCTGGTAGAAAGCCTTAAAGATTAATCCGAGTGTATAGGAGTAAGAAATGCGTTTAGACCTTTAAATTTATTGAAGTAAGATTCATATAGTCTATATAAATTGAAGTAAGTATCTGTCTACACAATAACTCACAAGAACCATGAAAAAACCAGCTGCTCGCTATGATATAGTCACTTAATACAGCCAATAACCCAATAACCCAACCACAATAAAACAAGCTGTATACGCATGTACAAATGACTTAAAAAATAGAAAATCATCCATACCGAAGCTATATTCTTAGTGTTAGTAAAATAAAATAAAATGTTTACATCCCGTCCTCGAAAACTTAATATATTAAATATTTCATTGTAGAAATATCCGTAATAAACTATAACTTCAAAACATTTTAATTAAAAAGACTGTATGCCATTAGTGGTGTCAGAAAAAACAGAATAATCAAAAATTAAAAAAAAACGTACAATAACTGAAACACTTTTTGTCTTCCAGCATTTTGTTATTTATTAAGTGTGTCATTAAAAACAGACCAAAAAATACCTACATTTCAAAGAAATCTGATATTACAAGCTGCACGCCACTGATAATGCCTAAACGTACAGTGATATTATAAGGTACATATAATAGTAATGAGTTTCAATAATTTTCGTCTTTCGGAAATATTAATTTTGAGTATAATGTCTTAAAAATGACCGAGAAACGCGGAAATTTAGGAAAAATCTATTGTCATGGGCTGTACGCCACTGGTAATGCATAGACATTTATTCATATTTCTTGATACATATAAAAGTAATAAGAACCAACAATTTTCGTCTTCTGGAATTATTAATTTCGAGTGTTATATCGAAAAATGACTGGAAAATACGGAAATTTAGGGAAAATTAATTGTCACGGGCTCTACGCCACTAATAATGCATAAAAATTTATTAATAATGCTTAATGCATATTGGAGTTAACAGTTTCATTAATTTTCATTTTCTGGAATTATTACTTTTAAGTGTTACATAGGAAAAATATCCAAACACACGGAAGTTTAGGGAAATTATGTTATCACAGGCTGCACGCCACTGATAATGCATAGACATTCATTGATATTTCTGACTACATATAAAGATTACAAGTTCCATTAATTTTTGTCTTCTGAAATTATTAATTTTAAGTTTTAAATCGCAAATATGACTGAAAAGTTGAGAAATTGAGAGAAAATTTATTATCACAGTCTGCACGCCACTGATAATGTACAGACATTTATTGATATACCTTGGTACATATGATAGTTATAAGTTTCAACAATTTTCGTTTTCCGGATTCATAAATTTCAAGTTTTATATTGCAAAAATGACGGAAAAATACGGAAATTTAGGAAAAATTTATTATTACAGTCTGCACACCACTGATATTCCATAGACAACTGTTAATATTACTAACTTTGTATGAAAACTATGAGTTCCAACAATTTTCATTTTTTGAAATTATTAATTTTAAGTGTTATTTCGCAAAAAGATCGAAGTACTCGGAAATGAAGAGAAAAATTATCATCACAGTCTACACACTACTGATATTGCATAAACAATCGTTGATATTACTAAGTTTATATAAGAATAATGAGTTTTAACAGTTTACGTCTTTCCGAATTCTTAATTTCATGTGTTCTACCGCAAAAATGACCGAAAGTTACGAAAATTTAAGGATAATTTATTATCACTGTGAACAAGGTCAACTCTCCTTTGAGACAACGCGAACATATGCAGCCGATTTATAGTATTCTGGGTGATAAAAGGTAGGATGGATGAGTGAGAGCGGGTTCTTTTATAAATAAAAACAACAATTATTCGCGGAATGACACTACTTACCTAGGCATAAAACTCTCGCGGGTTGAGAGAAAGCCAAGGTAAGCGTAATATTTTTATATAATCAATCAATAAAAAGGTACAGAACAATTATAATTGTAAGAAATAAGTATCCTTAATGCTACGCCTTACACGCTTCGCTCGCAACGTGACAAGATAACGCGCTACACGATTCGCGAGGATCCTTTAGTACCTAAAGAGAGCTCTCTTACCTCAGTTGCGCCGTCCGTACAATAAATACTCCAACACCGCACCGCAGAGGATGGGTGTCGAGGAAGTGCCGCAGGGGGCTCGGGAGCGCACAGGAGATTCGAGACCTGGCTGTCCAAGCGCGTCCCGACGTCTCGAGCTGCCAAACGCTTGGACGACGGGCAACACTCTGTTGCCGCGTTGCGCTCGCCGTAGATGATCACGATTACCCGTGGACACCTTCTCTCACCGAGTAACGCCAAACACACACACGATTCACTCACACTACTATTCTATCTCAGCACCTGGGCACTCGCATACATTTGTTGGTTATCCGATTAATTCGTCGCACGCTCGTTTACAGTAAAACACGCGGGACGCCGAAAATGCCTCTCCCCCAGTTGAGACGCTAATGACCAAGGCCCGCGCGGCCTGTTGCGCCATAGAGAAAAACAGGTGGCGCGGCGAAAACTCAGCTCTCAAAAAGGTGGCGGCGCGTCAAGGGAAAGAGAAGGATAGCGCACTAATTGCTTCGGTAAAATTAAGACGCAGAGCGCGCGGGTCACAAAACGCCTGAACACACTGGCTGTGCGCCACCAATAATGCAAAGAAATTTATCAATGGTATTAAGTCTGTGTACAAGTATTATGTTTTATCAATTTTCTTCTTCTGGAGTTATTAATTTCAAGTTTTATACCGCGAAAATGACTGAAAAATACCAAAATTTAGGAAATTTAGTAGCATTTTCGATGTATTTTTCGGTCAGCTTTACGATGGTGAGGTTAGTTTTGCGAAATAAAAATTAAGTAAGGAATTGTGGACAGTGGGTGTTTGAGTACCCAAGAAAAAATTTATACTTGTAGAAAATTATTTGGCAGATAATATAATTATAAATGTAAATATACCGCCTATGAAACAATATTGTGTACAAAGGTGGTGGAATTATCGTTGAGGAATAATTATACCTACGTTAGTTGGGTGTGGTTTCAAGAAATATTTTTATATGTTATAACAGATCAATCATAAACAACGTGTAATGGTACAATACAATATAAACAATATGGTGGCTGGCCAGTTCAAGACTGTGCACTTTTATCGAGTCTTCCGATGGTTTTAAATTAACTTCCTAAGAAAAAAAGAATACCTTTTTTGAGACGTTTAATTTAAGAAATTTGCAATTTAACATGTAACTCTACGGAAAAATCACTTAAAATGCCATTTATAAGATCTGTATAAACCTCCCAATTTCTGTTTGTATTAAATTTTATCATTAGATAAACGTGTTTTATTTTTAAATAGATCTATATTTTTTTTAATAACACAAAAAAGAAGGGGTTAAGAACGTGTCAAAGCGTGTATGTAAGTACATCCATATCAGAAAAATTATTTTCACCAATGCTGCATAAATTTTTTTTGGTTTTGAAAATTTTAAAAAAATAAGAAAAGATTATTTGAACAATTATTTATTTATTTTAAAAGTAACAAATCAATAATGAGTGAACAAATGTTTATTATTACATATTATGAAAGCTGCTCTGCTATTATGTACCTAGAAAATAAATTTCATTAAATAAATTATTTATTTGTTTGATGTATAATCAAACCAAATAAATGAAGACACAGTAAAAAAAAATTAACATTAAAAATAAGCACTGAACTGTACGACAAAATAAACTAATCAAGTTAGTCGCATCGGACACGCTCATAGCAGAGTGGGTAAGGGCCTTGACCAGTCTGCCGAAGGTCAGGGATTCGATTCTCCTTTTTTTCTGTTGTTTTAGAATTGGTCATAAGAAAAAAAAATTACGATTCATAACATTCTAAGCGTGTGATAATGTTGCGTCATGTGGTGGAGACAAAACTGGAAGTCCCTCACAGGGGACGAGGTGAAGGGGGAGAATCAAGCAAAATCCACTTCCGTCATACTTTTTCTTAAGGCCCTACTTATGCCTGTACAGAACGTTTCGACGACTGACTCAAATGTTTTTAAAGTATCAACAAAACGTTTATAATAGAAACTGTTTTTTTCTTTACACATGGATTTTTTCACGTTTTTAATAATTTCCTGTTGATAAAGTGTAAGCTCAGTATAAAATTTTAAAATAAAAATTTATTTTTCTTATTATATGTTGTTTCTATTGACTACTTATTGTTTTCAAAATTGCACATAAGATTAAGTTTAAAAAGACAAAGGTATCTTTTTATGAAAAAAAACTTATGAAACCTAACTGAAAATCAAAACAATTCGAAACAGGTAAAAGTTGAATATTCATATAGAATTTAGAAAGATGCAAAGCTTTATTTATTTTAGAATTTTGCACTACCTTGTAAATAATCGCTGCTCGTCGTTGGCTGGCTGCACGGGTGCAATCGCGAAGTCGGCAAAAATCAATGCTTCTGAATATCCTGTAAAGATAAAAAAGATTTTCACTCGTCTGAATTTATTTGCAAAATTATAAATTTTCAGTCAAGAAAATGGATAAATGTTTATCGAATGCTGAAATATAATTTATTTATACGTAGTGGTTATAATTATTGTTGTGTGCGTAATAATTTATTGTATCGTGGCATTTTTATATTTACGTAATGTTAAGCATAGAGTATTCAAAATTCCGAAATAACTCAAGCTGTGCATGTTTTAAAATTTTGTATGAATATTCTATTTTTACCTGTTTCGAATTGTTTTGATTCTCACTTACGTTTCATGGATTTTTTTTATAAAAAGATACCTTTGTTTATTTAAACTTAATCTCATGTGCAATTTTGAAAATAATAAGTAGTCAATAAAAACAGTATACAATCAAAAAAATAAATTTTCATTTTAAAAATTTATACCAAGCTTATGCTTCATCGACAGAACATCATCAAAAACGTTTTAAAAAATATCCGAGGACGTTTTTTTTTTTTTTTTCTTTTTTTTTTATAAATTCGGTAAAAGGAAAAATAAGTGAATTTAAAGTGTGTGGTGCGATAATGTTGCATGGTGTGGTGTGGTGGGATAATTCTAGGTGGTGTAAGGGGACCGGAAGTACGTCCAGAGAGGTGGAATGAAGGGGGAGAATCAAGAAAAATCCACTTTCGTTACACTTTTTCTCAAGGTCACTAATCTGAAATCGTTGATTTACTCTGGAGGGCAGAACGCGCCATAGAAGTATAACTTGAGCTGAGATTAACTAGAGCAGTTGTTAGGGCCTTTCCCCCTTCCACTCCTATCCCGATTCCTTCCCAATTCTAAGTGCTAAGTGCTCTTAGTAGTGTCTCTACAAGAGAGCCGGGCATAGAGCACTATAATAACAAAATAATTAAAAAAATAATATGTATACAGATACATATGATGCACCATTAAAACAAAGCTTGGCACTCTTAGCAGCCAGCTAAAGTAGCTATGATCTGCAGAAACGGCTGTTGGCTTCTCAGTTTGGTCGGTGCGTGTGCGTAGGAGCATAGCGCATCATTTGCACGTTTGGACTGTTTGGAGGATCTGAAGGATCCAAAGTCGTACTGTATCTTAACAGTGACGTAAAAAACGTTATCTCGTTAAAGGATTAGTACACTGATTGCGAAAAAAATAATAAAAAATTTTTAAACCGGTGGGTCAATGTTAAAGTTATATTCAAAAGTTTATTTTACTAAAATCTTGTAAGTGGTAGCAGATAGCAAAAAATGAAAATACAAGCATGTAGGGCGTAAAATTTCTTATCAATTAGGTCTTTTACTTACCTTTTCACAAGCACAAAATTTTGTGAAAAAAATTATCAAAGGCATTTTCAGCATATACTGTAAGAGTAAGTAAGAAGGAGAGAACTGACACTGCGAGCAGTGCATGGCTTCGAAGCTAAGCCATACCCCCTTTATGCTTTACCACATGCAGTACAGGTAGCCAGAGTATATAAAGTGGTGTGGGGAGAGAGACAAGAGGAGAGGCAATAGCCGAGCAAGCACTGCTGGATCAGATTTTTGCTTTTTAGCTTACGGGCAGTGCTCAAGATTTTTTTTAATTCCAACGAAAACTTTTGAAGGTAATAAAAAAAGTCTTTGAGGGACAAGATTTTTTTCCATTTTGCAGGATTTTCTTTCTCTTGGGTATAGTCTAAACCGAGAAATTTTTTTTTTTTTTTTTTTTTTACTGAATTTAGTCGAATTGGTTGGTTTTTCCGCCTTATAGTAAATAAAAAAAAAAAAAAAAAAAACAATAGTTTTTAATCCGCACAATACTAAAATATGGTATTAAAATACTAACACACAATTAATCATCATACATGTATTACGGAAAGCTGAAAAAAACTCTAGAATTTTTTTCAAAAGAAGTATATTTTGCGTAAATACATGTTACGATTTAACCATCAGTTTTATGAACAACAATATAATAATCAAGATGTTCTATTAATCAATAATAAATATAATTGAAACAACAGTGTCTGTAAAACTTATCTATTCCTTACCAATAAAGATGACGATTAGTGTACCCTAACGAAATTATTGATTTATTTAGATTACTCAAAATGATACTGATTTCACTTATTGAACAATATGAAATTTAGTCCAACTATATAATTGCTCAAACACAATTTTTTATGTTAATTTTTTTCCAAAACAGCTGTGAGCGTCGTATAATTGACTACAGGTAAATATTTTTTTAAACCATTCCATGGAGAGAAAACCAACTAATTCGACTGATTTCAGTAAAAAAAAGAAAAAAAAAATTCCATACTTCAGACTATGCCCAACAGATAGTAAATCCTGCAAAACAAAAAAAACCTTGTCCCTTAAAGACTTTCTTTTACCTTTTGGACTTGGAAAAAATCTTGAACACTGCCCGTAAGCTGGAAAACGAGAATCCAATCCAGCAGTGCCTGCTGGGCTATTGCCTCTCCTCTTGTCTCTCTCCCTGCACCACTTGATATACTCTGGCTACCGTACTGCGTGTGGTAGAGCATAAAGGGGGTATGGCTTAGCTTCGAAGCCATGCACTGCTCGCAGTGTCAGCTCTCTCTTTCTCACTTACTCTTACAGTAAATGCTGAGAATGCCTTTGTTAATTTTTTTCACAAAATTTTGTGCTTGTGGAAAGGTAAGTAAAAGATCTGATTGATAAGAAATTTTTTGCCCTACACGCTTGTATTTTCATTTTTTGCTATCCGCTACCACTTACAAGATTTTAGTAAAATAAACTTTCAAATACAACTTCAACAGTGACCCACCAAATTAAAAATTTCTTAGTATTTTTGCCGCAATCAGTGTACTCATCCTCCAACGAGATAATGTTTTTACCGTCACTGTTAAGATACAGTATGATTTTGGATCCTGCAGATCCTCCAAACCGTCTAAACGTGCGAATGATGCGCTTTGCTCCTACGCACACACCGACCAAACTGGCAGGCCGACAGCCGTTTCTGTAGATCATGACTACTTTAGCTGGTTGCTAAGAGTGCTAAGATTTGTTTTAATGGTGCTCCATTTGTGTATGTATATATATATATACATGGAGCGCGCGGTGGCTCAGTCGGCTAGGTCGTGGATTGGCACACGGGAGACCGAGGTTCGATTTCCGGCCAATGCGACTTTTTCGGGCAAGTACCTCTGTAATTTTCACATGTGCTTTTTCACCACGCAATGCTCCTCGAGGAGGGCTTAGGCGACCTCCTCGCAGCAAAATTGCCTAATTTCCCCCTACCCCCTCCCAGTAATGGGAGGCCTCCTATCCCTTTCCTTGTCCCTCTCCCAAGTGCTAAGTGCCCTCAGTAGTGCCCTTATTAAGGAGCCGCACGTAAAGCACTATAATATAAAAAAAAATGTATATATATCTATATATACATATATTAAAAAAATTTTTTTCTCTTATCTCACAACTTTATTACCAGAGCAACAAAGTTTTGGAGCTTAATCTCTATATTTTTTATCGCCGCAAAAATACAAATACATTTTCTACTTCTTTAAAAATCTGAAATATTTAGGAGATTACTGTGAGGCTACAATTAAAAGCTAATCTTTAAGGTGATGGATTCTTTATTTGTCGGTTTTTACGCTGCTGTTTCAATCTCGATTAATTTTCTGTATCAGTTTCTTGACGCCTCAAATTGTATTTATTAGATACATCTAAAGTTTTCCTTCCAATTCACGTTTTCGAGAGTTTTGGTATGCTCAAGACTTTTATGACTCTAATAGGCTGTTTTCTGTTAACTTTGTTAAGTTCTAATACATTTGTTGGCAACGTAGTTTGACGTCTGATGGCCTTAAAAAAGACTGGTGAGCTTCGTAAGTATACTCTTTCTTGACTGAAGTTTTCAGCAATCGTGACTGCCTGGACACCTCAAGGTGATCTTCTCTGGTCTGTTGTTGGAGCTCCAGACAGATAGGGAGAAAAATAACAAAATCTAAAGCGTTGGAGCTAATTAAAGAGTTCTTTCCCAACGTCTTCTAGTGTAACGTCGAAGACTTTGGTGTCTAAAGTACCCATTTTTTTGCAGACTCAGTTGTTTTGGTAATCTAAGATGAGGAGATTGGTTCGTGATGCTTGCCCGATGGAGACTGTCCCGTTGGCTCAAGTTTTTTTTCCCTTTATAGCTGTTATATTTGCCCAGCACAGACCTTGAAAAAGATCGGTGATTCCTGGTTGAATGCTTAGAGTCGAGAGGGTAATATGAGGTCGCCGGTCACTCGGGTTCCCAGCCTTGCGAAGGACAACTCCGCTCGTGACGACTGCCAGCGAATGACTGACTTGATTTAATAGTGGCCGTCTTTAGTTAACGTAGTCTTAAAGTCGAAAAATCGCTTCCGGAAATGGTAGTAAAAATGTATTTGTTGGCAACGTAGCTTCAACTAAGGTGGCTTTTAAAAGAACCGATGAGATTGATAGTTAAGTAGGGAACGTACATACTTATAATGGCCCCTGCAAAGGGCCAGTGGTGAAACTTCCAGCTATTCCTTATTATTATTCTTGATGATGAAGAGCTGGCTGTGGGTAGCTTGACTCTTACCCTTGAAGTCTTTTGTGTACGGAGACCGTGAAGAAGGGAGGTACGTCACTGACCAAAGAATACTCTTTGGGTCGTTCCTCGGATAACCAATCGCTCATCGTTAGTCGGGAAAGTGAGCCTAGAGAATACCTTGTCTGTGGGTATGCTGTTGGGACGACTACTGAGAAAGAAGCCGTTGTGGCTTCCTGCGCCTCTCAGGGCTGTCTTCCTTAGCTTAAATTTGTATTATAAACTTCTCTGATGGCACCAGGCCGGATGGTGGAGCGGCCATATAACTCTAAAATAATGGAGCTGGTTGTGCTTTTGCTAGACACGTCTCGTATTATTCCACTGGAGACTTTATCGGTATGATTAATTTTTTATTGGTGGCACTCGTCAATCCTGGAGGATTAGGGTAAAAGTAGACCTAGGTCACTTGTCCATTGGAGAAGAGTGTCGTTGGTAACCGGGATACCCAGCTGCACGACTATCACCTACATTCTTGATGCAGCTCGATGTACTGCCGGTAGACGCCTGAAAAAATTTTCGAGACGCTCTGGCCTGTTAGAATCACACTTATTTAATTATGTTGCAGGTAGCTATCGATGTCACCTAGCAGATCCTACTGAACTAGAGTGATAAGCTGGCGTATTTTTACAAATTTTTGAGCTTATTTTTTGCTATTTCTGCTAAATTTTTTAAGATAAAAGCTATACTAAAACCATCTAGAAAGTGTCAAGAATCAGAATGCAAAATTTAAGCAAAATCGGTTTAATAGTTTTCGCGGTTAGCGATTACAACGGTTTTAGCGACTTTGCTTCATATAGTAGTAAGATATCTTGACAAAAATGATCTTTACATTTTTTCCTAATTTTATTACGTTCTATATTCTCTGAAATTAAAACCAAGCAACAAATTTCCGAAATTGATAAGGTAACATGATAGTACTAACTTTTGGAAATAGCTCTTTAATTTGTGAGTCATAATCAATTAATTTAATAGATAAAAATTAAAATAAAAATTAAATTTATTTGTCTTTCGAAATCTTTTTTCATGGGGTTGGTGCGTAGAGCGTGCAGGGAGGTGTAGCGCATATAATTTTAATATAGTGTAATTGATAATATACGTTTATTAAACTATTGGAGGAAAACACATAGCATGACAAGAAAATGATTATAATTATTATTTAAAACCAACTCCAAAGTGTTTTACGACAACATCCCCTTGAAAAATGAACTAAAGAATAAACTCAATAAAACTGTAGCATGATGAGGGAATGATTATAAATATTTAGAATTTATCTTCAAATTATTTTATGATACTATAACTTTGTTAAATTAAGAAAAGGTGATGTTTTTAAAGGAAAGCGAGATAGGCCAAAAATAACAATTTCTACGGGTTCACTAAAAGTAAATAAAGTTATTGATATGCACAAAACGAGAGATCTTAGTAGATGTTTAAGCAGATCCTTCATATAGCTTATTTGATGCAATATGTTTATAAAATTAATGTTTAAAATTGTGAAATCATATTTGTATTAATTGCGAGTAAATTTATGAATTAATTACTTATAACTTTAAGAATTAAAATCACAGTGAGAGGTTGGTAGAGTAAAGGAGAGCCTGGCACATTAAAAATTAATTATACCAACTCTACCTACGGAAGAAACTTAGTTTTAAACACGTATTCTGTGACACTTTCCACTGGTTATTTTGTTTTCAAGATAACATCTGATTTATCCACTGTTGAAGTTGACGTTTAAGGCAGTATATCAAAAATGTACAAGTAAGACAATTCTGACGAATTTCTATTCGGAATTAATGAATATAATATAAAACTAGATTTTTCGTTATGTTAATGGTCATGAAGGTTAATCAGGAAGATGAAAATAGTTAATATGATATTGTAAAACTCGTTATGAATTATGTATAAGAACTACTAAAAAATATTGTTTATTACATGAATAGCTCGAAAAATTGGGACTGATACAGTTAAAACGTGATCATTACTTGCACTTTTAAACCCGTATAATACGGTCTTTACACCATGATGTAAGTGTAAGAAATTATTCATCTGTTATTTTAGCATATGTAACCTAAAGGAGGTGAATTTTGTTGGGGCCTAATTAGAGTTCTGTCAGTGAGAGATCTAAGAAGAGGTCAAATATAGCGGACACTTTTCATAAATTTATAAGTTTTCAAAATCTTTGTGTTTATTTTTTGAAACTACAAATTTATACTATAAATTTTCCAATTTATCGTTTCAACTGAAATCCTTAATTGTTTTAACTGAAATCCCCACACAGATTGTGATTGTTTTTTAATCTGGAAAAATTGTCAATTTCAAATATATGAGCCGCCCTGTTCGATCAGTTATTTTCAGTTGTAGTTTTTCGGCTAGAGACTTGTTTTTAGTAATCTTAACTACTTTAAATAAGCTGTCCATTAACTATTAAAATTTCAAAGCAGAAATTAAAAAGTGCTTGAAAATTTTAGTGTTTATTGGCATCTACACTAAAAAATATGTACAATCGTATCGACAGTGCAACACTGCTGAAATGGCAGTGCTGGCCACAGCGATCTTTATACGACGCCATTCTGCGGATATCACAGGAGAGTCCAGAAGTTGTAGCAGTACGTACACAGCTAATATGTCAATTCGGTATCACCGTCAAAACATCATATTTATTAAAGGATTATTGAATGAAATAAAATTTTTTTAATCAACACTTATTTACGCTGTATCCATATATTTATTCTTGCTACATAATATATAATCCAAATGAGGGTGAACGATCCAATTACTGCGCTCTAACATTTTTGATTGTGCTGAATTTCTCATTTCTCGATGTTTTTCGATGTAAATTGAAGCAGTTTTACTTTATCCTTATTTGCAGCATCTTATGTGATTCAAAGTACGAACATTTTTCTGTTATGTTACTTTTTTTTTTTTAAATAATTGTTTTGGTGCTGATATCACTTGCTTGTATTACTGCGTACGGTTATGGAGTCAGCACTAACTTCTGCGCTCCTATTACTGTGCGGGTATTTTTCATAAATTTTTTATGCTAAAGCCCAGATACAATTGCTGTGCACTAACTACTGCGCATGACTACAAAGTTTTGTAGGCTAGATTCGCTTAGTGTCTTTTAATTAAACAATAATGATTGTCATGATGTAATGTATGATTCTGAATTAAATGTTATTAATGTCCGAAAGTGTTACAATATCTGGGCACATGAATTTTCCAGTCTATTTTTCTTATTTTCTATCACCACCCAGTACACAGTAATTTGGTCATTTATGTCTATGTACTTCTGTGTTAGCTGTAAGCAAGTGACTGTGGGAGTAAGCACTGCGTTTTTGGTGGTGGTACCGAATTGCCAGACTAGCTGTGTATGTACTGCCACAACTTCTGGTTTTTCCTGCGATAGCCATAGGATAGCGCCGTTTAAGGATCACTGTGGCCAGCACTGCCGTATAAAAGTGTTGTACTGCTGATATGGCTGTAGATATTTTTAAGTGTAAGACCCAGTCCAACCGTTCTTATACGTTACAAAATTCCATTACTTTTAAGACTTTGAAATAAAAATTCAGCATCTCTCATAATTCAATTTTTTTTTAATTTGTGGGTAAGAAAAATCGTAAAAGTAGCTTTTAAAAAAAATTCAATATTTTACTGTCACTTACAGAAAGCTCTACTGGTTCCCATATGTTATGGTTAAAAATTTTTGCTGTCCGCTCTACTTGATAAGAAAGACCCCATATATGATATACAATTATCCTATTCAATCCAACAATGACTGGGATGAGCTTGACTTGATCGCTGCACCCTGAAAGTACTATCCAGTATGATGGATCAGTTAGTTGTTTGAAGGAAACTTTGTACCAATTATTCTTATGAAAGAATCACATATTCAAAAGAAAAGGAAATTAAGCAATGTAGTTAAAGTAGAGATATGGTATGCAACCACTCAGCAATGGGTATTTGTAAAATTAGATACAATGGAATGTGTTTATCTTACTTATTACTTACTTACTCATACTCTTACGTAACAAAAGAGAAATAAGAGGTAATTGACTAGATTAATTTTATTGAAATTGACTAATGCCTATTGTATGTAGAAAATTATATCAGGTTACTGAACTCCAAGAATTCTTAAAATATGATTTATGCGCAAGCAATAAATTATGGAGTGACAGATTGGCTTCTTCTGACTATGAAATTTATTTAGTTTGAATATAAAGTTTAGAAATGGTTGACATTTTTACTGGTTGTTACTAAAAATAGTTACATACGTAAAAGGTTTTACTTTTCTGATTTGTCTTTTGTTTCAGATGTTGACACACCTGAACCTGATGAAAAGTCTTTGATAACGTATATTTCGTCGCTGTATGATGTATTTCCAGAACCACCTGCAATTCACCCCTTATATGATATTAAAGCTCAGCGTCGTCTGAAAGAGTATCGTGAACTTGCAAGTAACTTTTATCTCTGGTTACGCGAAAAGATGTGCCTTATGCAGGATTGCTACTTCCCTCCTATTCTTCTTGAAATGAAAAAACTTGAAGCTGAAAGTACTAAGTTTAAGAATGATGAAATACTCAATCGCCAACGAGATCTGCAACAGCTTTCAAATATTTATCTTGAGCTTCAAAATTATTTTGAAAGCATAGGTGAGCGGGATCTTGAATCAGAACTGGAGATTGATAGCTTAGAAAAGAGCTGGGCTCATTTTATGATGATGCAAAAGGAGCGGGACAAAACAATTAATGAAGAAATCAAACGACTTGAGCGGCTGCAGTGGCTTGCTGAAAAGGTGTATCGTGAAATAAAAACCTGTGATGGTACTCTGGAAGTACTGAAACAACGTGTCAAAGAAGAGTCTCGCCGAATTGAACAGTTACACCCATTTGATGCTAAAGAACTAGTTGATTTGCTTGAACAAGACGTCCATATGTTTGAAGTGCAAATTCAGAGTATATTTGTAGACGTACGTAGTCTAATTGATGGCAATTACACTCAGGCTACTGAACTTCAAGAACAATTTCAGGGACTAGATCAACGATGGGCGGAACTGTGCTCACAATTGCACAAAAATCTATTACAACCACTTTCAGTAGTATCATTTCCTGTAGAAGAGCGTGTGGTCACAAAGCATCGTATTAAAATTAACGAAACCCGAATAGTTGACACTAACCCTCACTTTCGCGTACTTAATGAATGCATAGACTGGTGCAAAGCTCGGTTAAAGCAGCTCACTGAAGCGAACTACGGTTCTGATCTAGCAGGCATTGAAACTGAGCTAAAAGTCCAAATAGAAGAGCATAAACAGCTTGAGAAATTTTGTATGAAAGTAGACAAGTGTACTCAACTTAAAATAAACTTTTACAGTGATGAACTCAATCTTTACTCTGATCACCTCCGTCAGTTACACAAAATTTACGAAGAGTTGTTGATTCTATCGACTAAACGTACCACTGATTTAGAAAATCTTCACAACTTCGTGCAATCTGCAACAAATGAGTTAGTTTGGCTTAATGAAAAGGAGGAAACTGAACTTTCGCGAGACTGGAGTGATAATAAGCTAGAAATCCGTAGTCTGGAGCAGTACTATGAGGTAAGTTTTAATTAATTAACAGTAAGTTTAGAAATATGGCATAGCATAAACAGATATTTTTGAAAAATAATCATCAACTTTAGCTTCAAAATAAGACTAGGTTCTTGGAAAAATTTCTATGAGTGACTAACATACTTATTTCATTTACTTTTTCTACACAGTTTATTTTAAAACAGCATTATGACAGATATTTTTTAATCCAAAAGTGCTTTTATTCAATACTTACATAAAGAGGTGTAACTTTTTAGAAGATAATCCATTACTTTCTTAGCATACTGAACTAAGAAGTTTTATTATAGTCACATACACTACATGCAATCTGCACAAAAATTATTAATTTTTATAGCAAAATAAGCAGATTTTTAGTTGAATAAGCCGTATAACAAAATTTCATCCAATACCAAGCGATTTGAAGCAAGGAATTTTATATCGTAGTACATAAAAGTAAACACGTTAGCTTTAGTGATTACTATGTTTCTAACAGAGAGAGAGCAGTGTTTTAGACATAAGGAGTTAAATTTGTGGTAAATTCACTAGGTATTTTCAACCCTTTTATGATAAAAACGGAATTGATCTGGGTTATTTGGTGGAATTTCTAATGAATTTTTTTAGTATGTTAAATGTTGCACTACAAGATTGTGGTATCACTTCAAAAGTAAACTTACTAATAATTAATACTTTTATTGTAATTTTTTCTCATTGATTTGGATTTAACATCTGTTAGTCATTATGGCAAAGCAAATTTAGAAGTATGCATGTACAGTATTATGTATGAAATCTTTTTTATAAGTCGGTGAACGAGTTTTGAAGTGTCCAAAAATGAGATATTTCAGAATATTGTAAAAAGTTAAGAAAAAGAAAAAAATATTTAAAGTAAGAATCTTTTAGCGTTAATCGCAAGATAATGTTTTTAACAAAAAATGAAAATGTTGAAAAGTTTCTTAAAATTTTTCTTTTAATTATATTTTGGTGCATAGCTTCTCTTGGTTATACTATGGTCAAAAATTTTATTTGCAAAATCGTACTCACTTTTTTCATTAACTTTTTTTTTTTAATTTTAGTAGTAAATACAATATACTGTTAGAAATAATGTACTTCTAGAAAGTAGGAGATTCTCACATGATTTCTATTGTTGCATTATTGCATTAAATTTCATAGCTTTACCGTGGTATCGTTTGAGACTTTTACTTAAAATGTTTTCTAGTAGACATTTCTGTTAGACCATACTCTTGTATTGAATCAGATATTTTCTGTCTCCCATGGCACATTAAATCAGCTTGTAGTGTAACTTTTTTGGCTCCGTAATTTTATAAACCGCCTTTCTCATAGAGCAGGCACACTCTGTTAAAAAATTAAATTATCTAATCCTTTTTCTTAGTAAATTAACCTACTCGAGTTTTCTATTATTACGTGGATTTCTCGATGCGGGAATAAATAAAAGCGCAACTTGTGGTTAACTTATATTATATAAGGACTCTTTGTATTTGAGGGAAAAATGTGCGTGTATTCTAGTCTCATGGGCCTGGTCCTTTTGCTCTCAAGTCTGTGGCTAATCTTCTTTTACTCTATTGCTTCGCTCTCCCTTTCCTATCACTTCTCTTCTCTATTCACCTACCTGTTGGGCCCGAGCCAGCGAAAGCGCATGCATGCATAGCTATATGCCATCGTACGTAACACTACATAATTATTGGTTGGAAACAAAAGTGATGGAGATAAAACATTAAATCTAAGACGGAAAACATTTAATACAAATTGTCGACACCAAAATTAATCTGAACTATTTATAAAATTGTACAAACTAACTCTATCTGAGTAATGTATTAAGATTGAAGTAACGATTTTTTACTGATAGAAAATTATGTTCATTAGAAGTAAATTTTAAAAACCTGTAAGTTTTTATTGTATCTAATCATTGAGTTGTATAATATTAGTTACAGATTGTATTATTAACCATTGACTCAAAGTGAATATACTTTGCGAACTCGTATTGAAAACTATATTATGCAATAATGATGATTCTCACACATAAATTATTGTAGTCTACGCTTTACTTAAGAGACAAAATCAGTACTTGTGCAAAAATTGTAAATCTTACGCACGGATTACATAATGCATTGTTTTTGTCAAAAATAATGAATTTACTACAAAAACCACACAATTATGAAAAAAGCTTTGATGAAGACATCTCTCATGATATCGTTATTTCTGCCGTGTACTTCATATTGTGTGATAGTGCAAGTGAAATCCCAGAGTCTCATACCATTATCGAAAGTTACACACTTTATCTACTTTTAGCGTGATCCTGAAATAAATTTCAAATTGAGGTTCGACAATTTAATAAGTCTAAAAGGTTGGTACAATTTTAAAATACACGTAAAACGAATGAAAACTATGATGTATAATTTCTCGTCACAAAAATTTTCCTTGATGTGTAAGTAAAAATCACTGATTTATTTCATATATTAGTTAGACAATGTGATCCAATATTTCGGAGTCATCCTGACTCCCTCTTCAGGGAACTGTACAATTTATAATATTTATAATATAAAAAACATTATGACAAATTACATTAAATGAAAATATAAGTTACCTATGCAGATGCGAATATGAAAATGCCAAACGCAGCATGACTGATAAAGACTAGTCAGTCATAACCACGGCAATGGAGTACTAATGATTAAATCAACTTAATATTATAAACTTTACCAGTCAAAATGTATATACAGTTAAGTTATCTACAATATAAGTCACATCCTGACTCAGCACATGTAACTGAAAGATATTAAATGTAGTAATATGGTGTTAAGGTCTTGTCACCACATAAGGGTGCACCCACGGTCAATGTATGTACAAGGAAACAAGGACCAACAGAAACGTGGCCATTAAGTGGCACACCTATCAGGCAACACTCGTTAAGAGCAACGCCACCCATGCATCCTGTCTCTAAGTTCATATAAAAAAGACTTGTAATGATCATGTAGTTTATTGGTATCTAGTTTTCTATTAACATTACGGTTAAAGTACGAAATATAAAATTCTGTCATTGCCGCGCATTGTTCTGAGTTCAGCCATACTTTCAAGTTCGATGAAGTCAAAATTTTGGACCAAGAAAACAACAAATTTAAAAGGGAATTTTCGGAGATGTTATATATTTCGTACTTCAAGTGTAATGTTAATAGAAAACTAGATACCAATAAACTACACGATCATTACAAGTCCTTTTTATATGAACTTAGAGACAGGATGCATGGGTGGCGTTGCTCTTGACGAGTGTTGCCTGATAGGTGTGCCACTTGATGGCCACGTTTCTGTTGGTCCTTGTTTCCTTGTACATACATTGACCGTGGGTGCACCCTTATGTGGTGACAAGACCTTAACACCATATTACTACATTTAATATCTTTCAGTTACATGTGCTGAGTCAGGATGTGACTTATATTGTAGATAACTAAACTGTATATACATTTTGACTGGTAAAGTTTATAATTTTAAGTTGATTTAATTATTAGTACTCCATTGCCGTGGTTATGACTGACTAGTCTTTATCAGTCATGCTGCGTTTGGCATTTTCATGTTTGCATCTGCATAGGTGACTTATATTTTCATTTAATGTAATTTGTCATAACGTTTTTTATATTATAAATATTGTAAATTGTACAGTTCCCTGAAGAGGGAGTCAGGATGACTCCGAAATATTGGATCACATTGTCCAACTAATATATGAAATAAATAGCCATGCTCCAAGATTCCAAGTTATTTCATTTAAATTTTCTTAATTATGGCAAAGAAGCAAGAAGATAGTAGTTTTATTATCAAATTAAAAATCACTGATGGCTATAAAGTCATTAAAAAAAACTTAATTGCATGAAATCAAGGTTTTTGTTCCAATTTCTCTTCAACTTAGTAACAGTCATTCAGATTTTTTTATTTTTCCAAATTTTTACTAATGTATACATAAGTGAACTCACACATACACAGGCTTTCTTAGTTTTAAATAACATATCTACTTACTGTTCATAAAGTAAGTACGTTTATTCTTATTTTTCTGTAATTAGTAAATCTGCGTTTGGTTGTTAGAGTGTTAAGATTATACAACAAACTTTCGATAACGCAGTCGTTAAATGTTGTAACACTAAGAACTTAAAATTCGAATGCCTAAATTTTAAAAACTGTAGTTATTAATCTAGCACTTAATATATATATAGCATGTAATATCAATAAAGTCACAAGAAATTGTCACTAGTTACTCTGGACTCTTTTGTTTATAACTAATTGTTACGTTATCCTGTGCATTACTTGTATATAATAAAAGTAACAAATACAAATAGTTTCATTTAGAGCAATCACTATGAAATGACCTTGTGCCGTTTTATGCCTGCAGTTTAAATTTACAAAAACTAAAAATTTTACCTTTTAAGTATTGCTAGTGATCCTACTTGACATCATAACTTATTATATTTTATCACATGAAATAAAAAGAGAATACAAATATCTTGTGGAATCAAGATGCATCTATGAAATCTCCAGAACCCTTAGAATATTTCAGTATACCTGTAAATGTAGTATATATACGTTTAATATGGTAAATACAGTTCTGTGATTGTTTTCTACTTTATTTTTATTCTAAATTTTCTTACAAATGCACATTTTTTCTTTTTAAATAGTGATATAGACAGGTTAGCTATCATGCATACTTAAAATGTGCTAGAAATCATGGTTCTCATTTCTAAGTGCACTGAATTTATTTCCTTCTGTACTTCTAACTTTATATTTAAAAATGCCAGTACTCTAATATGTACATCTACATTTAAATAAAAATTTTCTGATTGCTTGAGCATCGGGAAACAATGAGACCAGTGCAATATAATACTTTGTGACCACGACAAATGGTAATTCTTGTATTTAAAATTTTTTCTCATTAAGTACTATACTAAGAAGGAGGATACACAAAAGGTTTTGTATCTTTATCTTAAACTTACAAACAACTTCAAGAAAATCCGAAGAATCCCAGGGTCTGTAACTCACCAAACTCTATTCACATATTTGAGCATCAATATTGCGAATATGTATCCATTCATAACATACATGGATGGGTAAACGGGATAAAACTGCTGATTTATGGATACGTGTATAATACAAGTATAAAATATGTAATGTGCTGTAGAATAGACGTAGGAATACAAATTGTTTCTTCATGTAATTTACTGTGACATTCTTTAATATACAGCACTATACATGGAAATGAAGTGAAATAAAAGTTTATGTGAAACTTACAACAATACTAATGCAGCGCTTATACAAGGTGGTAATTTACAGTGGCCAGGCAGTGATTTGCTCCGCAGAAAATTTGAAAATCGCCAGTTACTAAGATTATATTATGGAACTATCTAATGGAAATTGTATGTTTTATATTCCCGTGAAACGAATCAATGTCAAGCTAGTTTCCATTCAGTAATGTTATCAACATTATTGTTGGTAGATAGTTCTGCTAGTACTTAAATCACAAAGCAGAAAAATTCACATTTTGTATTTTCTTTATGCATAATCTGATAAAAAATTTTGTTTGTTTTCTTGCAAGAAGTAACCATTGTTTGCTTTTACTTGAAATCAAGTTCAAGATTTTTGTTTGATCTGTTAACATACTATTATTCATCTTATAACCACAGTTATGGTACAGTTGATATATTTTTGAAGTTTCATTAACAACTTAAGTCCTGACTACGGAATCCCTACTAAAAGAACACTGTCGACCACTATTTAAGACGCTTGTTTTCATGATGTAGAAGAATATATAGTTAAAATCGAAAACCGATAAAGTTTTGCCCATTGCCAGTTAAAAAACAAATCAGTTAATACAAAAAAAGTTTGTTGGTATGATCCGCCTAGACGATCTTAAAAATGCTAAACATATGTTTTTACAATCATGATATTTTAATAATTTGCCAGAGACTGGTGAATCACTAAGATGTATAGTCCACAAAAATATCGAACTAGCTAAGCAGAAATACAATGAGTATATTTACTCAGTAATAACAGTCTACGCGTCTAATATAACGTGAATGGATTGAATGGTAAATATATTACCGTCGCTTGCAACGTGCATAACGCAAATCTGTGAGCAAAATCTACCGTTGATAATTTGTTTGCAGCACATATAAATAAATTATTAAATGATTTTAAAACGACTGCACTTGAAATCAAGTTACCTGGAAGAGAAGGAAAGAGAATGTTCCTCTGCAGTCATCTTAATGCTTTCGAAGATGCTTAAAAAATTTACATTACATAAAACAAATAGCGTAAAATCAAAAATAGACTGTTTACTCTTTTACAAACCGACTCGAGGACTTTTCAATTTAAAACTAGATACAAAATTGTTAATGAATTATGGGCGCAGAAACAATTGCGAATCCAATGCCGTCAAAATGAGTATTGCTTGAACTGCTTACATGTTGTAAGGCTTAAAATAGACACTCACTTAGTTTAACGAAACGGAGTAAAATATATATATATATATATATATATATATATATATATATATTTATATTATAGTGCTTTACGTCTGGCTCCTATTAAGGGTACTACACAGAGCACTTAGCACTTGGGAGAAGGAAGGTAAGAGGGATAGAAGGCCTAACATTACTGGGAGGGGGGTAGGGGGAAATTAGGCAATTTTGCTGCGAGGAGGTTGCCTAAACCCTCCTCGAGGAGCATTGCGTGGTGAAAAAGTACATGTGAAAATACACAGAGGTACTTGCCCGAAAAAGTCCCACTGGCCGGGAATTGAACCAGGGTCTCCCGCGTCCCAATCCACGACCTAGCCGACTATTTATCATAATAGTTAAACTAAATTATATATCATTTGCTCTGAATAAATGTGTAGGATCAAGAAAAGAAGAATCAAAGTGAAAATGAAAAATAAGAGTTGACTTTGAATTCTAGATGGTAGATAATTCTGTAGGAGCTGAAAGGCAAGGCAACCATACAGTTAAAAGCCAAAATCTTAACTGTCACAAAAACGCAGGCAAGGTAGCTGAAATAAGCGTGTCGTATGAATTCAAACATTCATTAAATCTGGAAAAGTTCACTAGCTTTTTATAGCTGACATCACACGTTGTTTTGTTTTGACTTCAGTTCGAGCGTTTAATTGGCCTGCTTAAGCTATGCTGTTATCTATTACTAAGGTTAATTAATAAGAACAATTATAACATCTATGATTCTAGAAATATGATTTGCTTCTACTTGAACATACCGCCCGGTTTGCTGAGTAGCAGCAAAAAAAAGAATACTAATCAAAAGAACTAGTTAAATTTTTTAAGAGCAAGCAAAGTAAATATCGTCTATCATTTTACAATATTTCTTAATGTTTTATACGAGTTATGTGTATTGCACAGAACTTGAAAGCTCAAATTACGTAGATAATTTATAATACATGTGGGGCTAACTAAAGCAAAAAGAAGCTAACAAAGTTTCAAACTGGTTTTTAAAGTTGATTATAAATTTGTATTCTTTACTTGAAATTATCAGATAACGTTTAAAATATTATTCGAAAATTATTAGTGATAAAGTGGTTTTAAAAAAAAGTTAAACGTATGTAAGTGAATAAAGTTTCTTGTTACAACTTGAGATTAGATTCAAGGAACGGTTAATGTTTTTCTGTAGCTTCTGCTTTGCATGGGAGCTCGACAAGCTTTACGACAGGCCGCACAAAACTACTAGTAGCTATTTTGATGGTAACGGCTCGCACTAGTCCATCTTTGCCGAAATGCAGGTCTATAATTTTGCATAAGGGCCATTTTTCTGGTGGAGTTAAATTATCTGTCAGTACGACGGTGTTGTTCATGCGTACACTGAGACACAGTTGATGCCATTTATTGTGCTGTTGCATGTGATGTAACATTTCTTTTCCTCAGCGCTTCCAGAAAAAATTGTAAATTCGACATAGTAAATACCTTTGGGTACGAAGACTTGTGCATTTTCGAGTCCTAGCTGTGTCAGCATGTGAGAGATACGATAAACCAAAGAGAAAGTGTCCTGGAATGAGAGCTGCAAGGTCCGTAGACTAAAGGTTCAAGGGTCATCAAGGGCAAGAATTAAAGCATGCCTCAATTTTTGCAGCCAACGTGAAGAGCTCTCTCAATGTGAGGGTAGAGTCTCTAATTACTTTTTTGAAGTGATATTTAAAGCAGTGAACCGCAGCTTCGCATAATCCTCCGAAATAAGGAGCTCTAGGAGATATAAAGTTTTATATAGTACCGTGGGTGACAAGTTGATCAGCAATAGTCTTAGCTAACTCAGAGGCCTCTAAAAATAAGCGATGACGGTCAGCTGATGCTCCCTTAAATTTTGACGCATCATCGGATTGTTTTTGACATAGTCAGCGCTGATAAGGGGCTTTAGATAACTTTATATACATCTGCTGCATAGGGACACCCAGGCGTATCTTAATAAGATATGTAGGTGGCATGAGCCGATCTCTGAGCAGCCGATCCACCTTGACATTTTGATAGCACTGAGGTCAGCTAGAGAACGGCGAAATTGCATCCACTTGATAAAGCAGCTCGCCCCGGATTGAGACATTCCAGTTATATTTTTCGATGCATAAGTCTTGCAGAACAATCTTTGCAGTAATGAAAATTGATGATAGCCAGGCTAAGGGGTTAAAAAGTTCAGCTACATCTAATAAAATAGTTCGCATTGTAACGATAGCTCAAGGTGATAACATTGACATAAAAATAAAGTTATTTTCATGAAGGCGTCATTTAAGTCCTAAAGTAGATACAACCTCATTCAACGGAATAGCTGCATCAGTGATACCGCCAGTTTTGAGCCCTTGAAATAGGCTAGGTCAATTTGCTGACTATTTTCCGAGAGACATGTTTGCTGATGCTAGCAATCAAAACAGCTTATCGTGTTGTTGCACAGCTGAGTGGAGATCGTTTGCGCCGCCGATGACGTCATTAACGTAAACCTAATGCTCAAGAAGCTTGGATGCTACTGAATACAGGGAACATCCGCCCCTCGCAAGCTGCAGCAGAACTTTTAGAGCATGAAATGGAGCTATAGCTGTACCGTAAGTTACTGTGAGCGCTTTTAAGTCCTGCACTGGTGGATTAGTTGATGGTTGCCACACTAGTTGTTAAAAATCATCATCAGCTTAGTGCACTAAAATTTGTTGGAACACTTTTATGATGCCAGTGCGAATGCAAATTTTGAAAATCTCCAAAGAGCAAGAACTATCGTTATATCTGCTTAAAGTTTTGGATCCAAGAAGAATGTATTATTCAGTGCAAGTTTGTTTGCATCCTTTTTAGGCGCTTTTAAAATGACTCTTTTTTCTTGAGTTCGTTTAGGCGTAATACCGCATCACGTAGAAAGTTGCAGCTGTCTCGAGGTACCGTAGAATTACGAGCCAATTCCATGTATCCCAAATCAATATTCTCCTGCAATAATGCCTCATATTTTTCTGCAAGTGACGGTCTCCTTTTTAGTCGTTTTTCTGATTGAAAGAGACGGACTGCTGCAGTATCGTGGGAGCTTGTAAATTTAGGCTGCTTTGAGAAATGAAGCCGAACTACGAATCTTTCGTTTTGATTGCAAAAAATTGTTTCAGCGAAATGATCCGTCGCAATGACGCAAGTAAGGTAGCTAAAGCAGAAGTATCGTGTAAATTGGAATATTTATTAAATCTGGAAAATCCCACTAACTTTTCATAGCTAAATTCACACGTTATTATCTACTATAGCAGCTTCTACCGACGAGTTCAGAGCCTCACTAAGTTCGGAGTGATGTCGTTGTCCGTGTGAATGCAAAAGACTCAGCCACAGGTTAGTCACTTTTTGACTTAAACTTGATTCTGAAATTACTGTAAAAGCTCTGCTCTTCTTAATAGTGCAAGAGAAATAAGTCCAGCTTTTGATATATGTATACAAACAATCCGTGTTTCTTGTCTTAACTTGAATAGCATCCTGGCAATATCGGTGACAACGACACTATTAAATATTCCCTAGCTTACTCAATTCTTCAGTGGTCTTAGTAGTGTAAATCAGGTTATGGGTGGATCTTTTGGGCAGTGCATTCCTAAAGCTGGCTCCCTTGATAATGAGTCGTTCTCTTGGCTAATTATTTGGGCAGTTTATCCTAAGAGTGTTTTTGCTGAATAGGAAGATCTTCAGGCAAACGTTATATTGAGATTCGAGACGGAGTAGTTTTGTGCACAGTGTCAAATCTGTTTTGGATAATTTTACTTAGATTTCGTAGTCTTCTAGCATGTCTGATACTGCGTTTATAAAAGTCTAATCTTTTTTCATAACAGTATTATCAATTGTTTTGTTAAAAATTTAAATTTTAAAGCTAGCTCAGTTATGAATTATGGTAAGCTTATCAAAGTGTTTTCACAATTACAAATAAAAAAACACTGAAGTATGAATATGCTTATAATTTGATTATCCAGATAGTAATATTAGTATGAATAATAAAACAGAAGTAAATTCTGATAGGCTTGGTTTTGTTAAAAAAAAAAAAAAAAATGGCAGTAAACTGCAATAGTTTTAAACAAATATGCAAAACAGTTCAAACCATCTAATACGCACATTGACTTTTTGTTAATAGAGATAAAAGCCGTAGATTCGCATCTGCCATCTTCTCACAAAACTTGACTCAAGTGAAACAACAACAAAATTGAAATTTCAAGGTTTGATTTGGAAATGAAAAAGATACATTTAGATTTGCTTATATTGGAATAAAAAATCCGTTGCTCTAAATAGTTAAACTTAAGTTACACCAGGAAATTATGTTGAAATTTCTCTTCAATATAGACGGCTTGCCATTGTTCCATTCAAGTTTTACTGAATTCTTGCCCGTACTACTTGAAGTTGATTCACACCCAACTGCTTTGCTGTTTATGTAGAAAAAAAATTGGAAACTTTCAAGTGTCGAATCATTTCTATGAAAACTTATTATAGACTGAATAAAATTTTGATAGGAAGGATTTATGTAGATGACAAACATCTTTCTGTTTCATTAATGGGATTTGATTTATTTGTGACCGTCCTGTGCGTTTATTTATTAAGTGTATTTAAGGTCATGGCGGGTATTGTAGTTGCAAACCTTGCATGGTGAGAGGCACAAGGCTGAATAGAAGAACGATTTTTTCAGAGCTGGACTGGCCAGTTAGAACACATGAGTCCTTTATTAATAAAATTAACTCTAAGTACCATCTAGGTGAATTGCCTTTAAAATTGGTATTTAACATTGATATAATTAAAGATTTTGTGATAAAGTTGATGCACTTGGAGTCGTTTGAAAATTGCTTGGTTGTTGGGTATTCGTAAAAAATATAAAATTTAACAGGCAAAGCATTTTATGAATTTCAGCCGCATGGGCGAACTCATGCAATGAAATTCCGTTTGAACTTCAAAGAGCTACAAGGATACTTGGAGAGCTGGAAAAACGGAAAGCTATTAAGATTAAATTTTCCCTTTAATATTGTGGTACTTTGGTGTAACAAGCCATCCTACCTGAAGATTTTTTATCGTCATTTTCTTTTAATGATAATTTTTTGTCAGATTATGAAGTGTAGAAAATTTTATAAAATATATTTAGACCATTCTCTTATATATTTACATAACTTCATCACATTTTTTGATAATTTGTATGGCTTGGAGTCAATGGTACATAACGTATATGGACTAATTCGTATCCCAGATAATGTTGCAAATTTGGACTACGCTTTCGATGACATATCAGCGAATTCTTTTGAAAGTGAGTTAGGGCAATAAAAAGTATGGTACACAGTGTAAATTATCTCTAGGAGCAAGTGTACAATCAGTTATAGAATAATGGTAATAAAAGAACAACATCTTTTTCCAATAAAACAGAAGTTCTATGTTTCACAAAAGCAAAATAAATACAGCAATACACGTATAAGATGTTGTGACTGTAAATTCACCAACAAGTTTCTAAACAGCGTTTTATTTACTGAGAATAAAAGAATCATTAAAATACAAAAATTTATTCGAAAAATAATTAGGAAATCTTCAATACTGAGATCACCGGTTTTGTTCTGAATTTTATCGGGTATGCCTTTGTCTATCTAATGCGATAATCAATTATGAACATGTCAAAGTTAATAGATGATGGTTTCAAGAATTTTACTACTATTTCTTTTAGTGAGATAAAATATAAAATGATGAAATAATCTATCTATCAATTACCTGAGGACATAAAAGACGTTTATGGCATGCTTCTTCTTCGCTTGATGTAAATAGGATTTTATAAATACATTTATTGTAAATAGAGTACCACTATATATTATTATTATGCGCTAGAAATGATAAGTAATTAATCACAGATAAATTCCTTTTTACAAGGTTAATGCATTGCTTAAAAAACATTTTAAAAGACCATAAAAATTATTAACGTTTTTACAGAATTAGTCAACGCAAAAACAATTACCCACTCAATAAATAGAATTCACTTACTTATAGGCAGTCGTGATAGGCTACCAACAGTCAGTGACAACTCTTTTCTCAGTGCTGGTGGTGTTCATTGTTGATAACAAAAGTATATTGATTATAAAAAATATACTGATAAAGTTTTACAACAATTGATGCACTTAAATAAAAATAATTAATCTCAAGGTGTGCCATGAAGTCGCAGCGCCGAGCACGCGCACACAGCGGCCTGGCTGTGGTAAATCCCTAACTTGCATATGTGCGTGCCGGTGTGTGTGCTCGGTGTGATCAGATATTGCCTCTCAGGCCATGGGTCGTGCGCGCGCGCTTGGTGAGCGGCGCTGACGTGACTTAGACATGAGAGGTGTGGCTTATTGGTTGGTGGTGGGTAAATGGTTCGTGACGGCGCCTCCACTTTTGAAGGGTGGTCAAGGACCGGGGCCGACGCCGACATCAGGTACAGGAGACCGCAAGGAAGCTAGGGGTCAAAGGCATCATCCGTTAGTACCGTCTGCTTAAGTTAGTGGCTGCGCGATCTGGCGATTTGAGTCGCGAGGTGCACTTCGTGCCCTCCTCGATCAAAGCAGGTAGTGGCTGGGGTTCGCGGATAGTGGCTTTTAGGGGGAAAAATAGTGGCTCCTTGTGAAATCGAAAAAAAGAAAGAGGAATTTACAGCTGTGCGGGGTACTTTAGGTTACGACACCGGGGTACGGTGGTCTTACCAAAGAGGCCGGAGCTGCACAGTTGTACTTGTAGCTTTGGGCCCAGGGTAGAGGTGTGAGTGCGCCAAGCTAACCGGGTACAGCGTTACAGGTGTATAAATTGATTTTTTCACTTTTACATAGTAAGTTTTTGTGGTGCACTTTAACGGCCACTGTAACGGATTTACAAGGAGATACATTTTTATTTGGGTTTAGGTAGTAATATATTATCCTTTCTTTTAAACCACTGATAATGTTTTCTCTTATACTTGAACCTTACCTACAACCTGAGGTTCGTCATAATGCTGATCAAGAATAGTAAGAACCTTACTCTAGTGTTACGAACTCTTCAACACTTTATAAGTTGCACTGGATGTAGAATTTCTTAAGGAGATTCATGAATGTTACATATCATAGTCCTAAATCCAATAATAAAATTAATTTGTACTTTTAGTTCCGTACAAGTTACTACTGTGAGATCATCTATAGAGCATCAACGCTCACAAAACCCATAGTGATAGTTAAAAAGGATGTAGCGATGTTGAATATGCCAAGTAATTTCTAGTATAATTATGTTTTTTATGTTACTCTTCAATATGATCAAAAACGAATAAAACTAGCCATGATACCACTGAGAGGACAGGTAAATGCTATTAAATGCATAAACTAACAATGTGATGAGTCCAAAACTAACAATATCATTAAGTATGTCTATCGTTCATAAAACTTAGCTAAATACCTTAAAATTCAACGATAGAGTTTTTAAATACTATGAGCTGATCCTATTTCATTTGACTCAACCGAGTATTTCGTTTCTTCAAAGGAAAAGAAAAGTAAAAAAAATTTCTCCTATCCAAGAGCATAGTTGTACGAAAATATTTTTGAACTTAATATTCTTTAAAATATAAAATTTTTCTAGAGGCTTAGTAGCACCCTTCTTGAACCATTTATTTCTTACTGATAATACAGATTTTTAAAATCCTTTTCTATAAATCTTAAACGGTACTATATACGTTCAAAATAAGAATGAATGAGTTAATTAATAATACAAAATTTATGGGTATTAATTTTTTGCTTCCTTCAGACTTAATGTAATTTTAGTCAATATCTTCTTATAGTAGATCAAATTATTTTTTGTACCATTCCTTTTAAAAATTAACCTAGAGTAAAATATCATATCTGACGAGTACTTCTGAGTTATAGTTTATAAAGATAAAATCTATCAATGCATTCATTAGGTAGTTCGTCTATTTTTTGTTAATAACTTTTTAATTTATAATATTCAGATTTTTTTTCTTTCCAGAATCTTAAAATTGATTCCTAGCATACTGATCAAGCTAGCCGCAGCAAGTAGTAATCCCTATTTATAAATTTAAAGACCAATTGTTGCTCATTAATTGCTAATTTGTTGTGCAAAACGAAATTTATTGCTATTTACAGAACTTGAATATAACAAGATTCGCTAGCGTGTTTGTAGCTCAAAGTACGTTTCATTTACTATTTTATTCCTGTTCTTTTAAGGATTAAAAATTAAACGGACATTAGACTTGCAAAATTTAGACTCAGTCTGACGCCCTATGAGTCATTTGTTCTGCACCAAGTTTACTACCAGTCACATCGTTATTTTTTATTTTAATACAGCTTTATAAAAGACGAATTAATTATAGCTTAAGATTCGCTTTAATTTTTATTCCTTGAAAGATCAGTGATAAAACAGTAAATGACGTATAGATTAATCAATGTGAAAGCAACAAATTTTCTTGCTGGCATATTTTTTCTAACCCGTTACATAGTTAAAAGACGTGATATATATTGATGGCTTTTCTTTCTTAAATCATGTGCCATTATTTATTTTGTCACTAATCTTTTGAGGACTTAAAATGGAAAAAGTCCTTTTCGGAAAATTTTCTCGCTTACAAATGTGCTCTAGCCTGTTCTAAACTCAAGATACGTAATACATACTGCTGGCTTTCTATCAAGTTTGCGAATATTTGTATTACTCAGTTCTGTGGATACCAACAAATCTTGTTTTTGTAAAACAAATAAGCAACAAATGAGTGACAAATTCTCTACAGATTTTAAAATAGGGGTTATTACTTGGTGCTGCTACCTTAATATTTTGTTGACGATAAAATATGAGGTCTATTCATGAGTTCTTGATAAACAATATATTTCTATCGTTGTTATCAAAGTACGCTGGATTACTAAAAGTTATCTAAAAAAAAATCAGTGGTTAATTGGTGCTTAAGTATCAAAGTATAAAGTTATACTTCTGTGGTAGACAATATTATATGAATGAAAATATACCTTTTACTAAGGGTGGTGCAATTAGCGTTTAAGTGAGGATATTCGGTAATTGAATGTGGTTCCAATGAATATTTTAATATTTTATAAATGAGCAGTTACAAAAATTGTTGTATGTAAATGAAAAAAGTTGAAAGTATAGCCATGGTACGACGTGCTGTTAGGCTGGCGAGTACAAGACTGAGCGCGTTTATCAAATCATCCGATTATTTTTAAACAACTTTCTACGCTTTTAAAACATCTAACGTTGTGCTTGCACGTTTTATGTATGCTCACAAACTTATTTTCAGATACGCATACAATACCAACAATATACATCCAAAAGGTGAAGAAAAATGATTCTATCGTACTGTTTTATTTTAAATAGTGAATGTTTTTACTGCTTTATTTGTTTCGCAGGGGATTACAAAATGCTTTCAACGCTGTAAATAAAAGAAAGGCACAAAGGATAGTCGCTTCGGCGTGTAATCGTCGTCTTCTTCTTCTCTCCTTCTCTAGCGTGGCGTGCGACTGTCCTCGCTGAGCCCTCGTACACGAGTGAGTGCCACCTGCCGAGCGCGGTGACGCACGAGGTGGGAGGCCGGGAGGGAGCGCAGCGACCGACGTTGCATGGCAGGGTGTGGGTCCCCGCTTGGTCGGTAAGAAAACCCGAACATCCCGCCCGCCTCGATCCAAGAGCGAAACCCTAGTCACCGCCCGCCGAAGCGGGGGGAGTCCCTCGATCGTCCGTCGCAGGGAGGCTAGAGTCCGCAGATGCCACAGGGAGACGCGCAAGCTTGACAATGGGCCGCACGTATTCGCCGGTGGCTGTCTTGATGGCAGCAGCCCGGACTAGTCCATCGGATCCAGGGTGTATGCGGGTGATACGGCCCAGAGGCCAGCGTCCGCTGGACTGTAGCAGCGTAGGGTCAAGAAGAACCACCAGGTCCCCCACCGCGAAGTTCCGACGGACAGCGCTCCATTTCGGTCTCTGTTGGAGAGTATTTAGATACTCACGGCCCCAGCGCGTCCAGAATTGGGCGCGAACGGCCTTGACGAGCTCCCAGTGCGTGAGCGGGTCCAAATTCTCTGCAGCGGGGGTAGCTTCGATGATGGAATCGACGGGAGCCCCGATGAGGAAATGTCCAGGCGTGAGCACTTCGAGGTCAGAGGGATCGCCAGACAAGGGCGTCAACGGGCGGCTATTCAACACGGCCTCAATTCCAACGAGAACCGTAGAGAACTCTTCATACGTTAGATGACGAGAGCCGAGCACACGGCGTAGATGGCTCTTGGTCGACTTGACCGCGGCCTCCCAGAGTCCTCCAAAATGTGGCGCGCCAGGAGGAATGAACTGCCAGAAAACCCCCTGGGAGGCAAGAGTCCCGGCGACTAGGTCCCAGTTAAATTCTGCGCCCTGCAACGCCTCGCGGAGCTCCAAATCAGCTCGACGGAAGCAGGTGGCGTTGTCGCTCCAAAGCTCGGATGGTCGGCCTCGACGACCGGTGAAACGGGTGAGAGCACCCAAGAAGGTGGCCGCGGAAAGGTCGCCGACAAGCTCCAGATGCACGGCTTTGGTGGTCATGCACACGAAGACAGCGATGTAACCCTTTGTGGTCCGGATCCCCCGTCCCTTCGATGTAAGCACGGAGAAGGGCCCAGCGTAATCGACTCCGGTGCGACCAAAAGCGCGAGACGGCGTGACGCGAGACGCGGGCAGCGGAGCCATCAACTGGCTTGAAGAGCGCGCCTGTAACCGGGCACAGATGACGCACCCTCTAATGTGAGCCTTGATTCTGCGTGGCCCACCGAGAATCCAGGCACGCCTGGAGACGTATGCGCTGGTAACGCGATATCCACCGTGGAGGGCGCGTGCGTGAGCCCAAGAGACCACGAGTCGAGCGAGCGGCGATGTTCCGCTGAGGATGGGAGGGTGCTTCTCTTCGTAAGACAGCGATGAGTGATCGAGCCGCCCGCCAACACGCAGAACTCCGTCGGCATCGAGGAAGGCGGCAAGAGAGGTCAAAGGGCTCCGTTTCGGAAGACGTTCACGCTTCCGCAGGAGTGCCAACTCATCCCCAAACGTCATCGATTGACTCAACCGAACGTAGGCCAGAAAAGCGTCCTGAATCTCAGACGGCGTCAACGGCGAAAGCACAGAACGGGTGGGCATGCGCTGCAAGCGGTGTCGCACCCATCGACGAACGCGCACGAGGAGGCCCAATACAGCGCGCAAGCTCGAGAAGAGCTGCAGCAGGTTCGATTCAGGCGCGCGGAAGGCGCAGCAGAGTGAGAGCGTGGGCGTGGGTGGAGGCAGTGTCTCCTGGGGCCAAGACTTGTCGTCCTGGGCCAGCCACGTGGGGCCTCTCCACCACAGGGGCTGCTGTCGGAGACCACTCATGTCGGCACTTCTGGTGGCTAGGTCGGCCGGATTCGATTGCGACGGCACGTATCGCCAGGCACTGGGTGGCAGGACCTCCTGGATCTGAGCGACGTAGTTGTCGACGAGCACGTTGTTGGCCGGCTGATCGGAGCGTATCCAGTGGAGCACAATTTGAGAGTCGCACCAAGCGTGGCAGTGCTCGATCGCGACTCCCAACTCGCTGGCTGCTGAGCGAAGAAGCTTGGCGGCGATGAGGGCCGCTCGCAATTCTAGACGTGGGATGGTCATGCGAGCGGCGGGCTCGGTCATCGGCTTGAGCGCGCGGATGGGCGCAAGCTTAGTACGAGCGAGAAGCATGTGGCAGAGAGCGGGCCCATCTGAGGACTGCAGCCGCGAATATACAACAGCGGCCATAGCACGGCGACTGGCGTCAGAAAACACGTGCAGCTGGACATTCGACGACGGAGACATACCAATCCAACGAGGCAGAGAAAACCCGGAAATGGCCTGCAGCTCGGCGGTGAAAGCGGTCCAGCGGCGAGTCATGGAGGACGGTACGTTCTCGTCCCAGTCCAAGCGCGCGCGCCACAGGTCTTGCAGTAAAAGCTTGGCGTTCAACACGATCGGGGCAAGCCAGCCGCACGGATCGAACAAGCCTGCGAGCGCGGCGAGCATGGATCTCTTTGTGGTTTGAGATTCGACAACGGGCGGCGTCAAATGGAAGAAATCCGAGGGCGGGTCCCAGCCTACGCCCAGTTCGCTGACGAGGCCTTCAACACTGAGCTGATCCCAAGTAAAACGGAGGCGGACGTCTTCGGGAAGGTCTTCAAGAAGCTCGGGCTAGCTGGCAACCCACTTTCGCAGAGGGAAACCGCCCGCTTGAAGAAGTCCGATCAGCTGGTCGCGCAGACGCTTGGCCGAGCCGATGTCATCAGCGCCGGAGAGGATGTCATCAACGTAGCGATCGTTCATCACCACTGGGACGGCCTCGGGCCAGCGGCGGCCGTCATCCCCACACAGCTGCTGTACGACCCGTAGTGACAGGTACGGGGAGCACGAGGCACCGTAGGTAACGGTGAGCAGTTGGTAGTGCGTAGGTGGCTGCTTTGGGTCGGAGCTCCACAGAATGCGCTGCAGGTCAACATCGCGTTCATCAATCAGGATCTGGCGGAACATCATGCGAACGTCAGTACAGGACGCAATCCGGTGACGACGCCAACGCAGGAGCACACTGGGAAGAGCCGTCTGGAGCCGAGGACCAGCATGGAGCACGTCGTTTAGGCTATAGCCACTGGAAGTCGGGCTCGACGCGTTGAAAACAACGCGCAGTTTGCGACCTTGGTCACCGTGCTGCCAAATGCCGTGATGTTGGATATAGTGCACTGGACGGTGCGATGCAGCGAGTTGGTCATCAGTAAGGGGGTTCATATGACCGAGGGCAATGTACTCTGCCATGAACCGGGCGTACTCAGAAGCTATCTCAGGAGTCCGCTGCAGCCGACGATGCAACGAGCGCAAACACGTGGTGGCGCCCTGCAGACTGTCACCAAGGAGGCGCACAGCGTTATGTTTCAGCGGAAGTCGCACAATGTAACGCCCGTCGTCAGCGCGATGATAATCGGCGAAGATTCGCTCGCATTCCACATCCTCAGGCGCTCGGCGGCTGACATGTGGCACCTCCTCGATCTCCCAGAATCGCTGGAGCTGCGCAGCCAGCTCTTGATCCCAGGGCGACTGAGTGTTCGTGTGCAGAGTTGTGCCTGCGATGAGGGTGTTCGAGCCCAGGCCAGGGGCCCGGCCGACGAGAGTCCAGCCAAGAGCCGTGCGCTGTCCGACGAGCTCGTCACGCTGAACTTAACCTGGTTCGATGAGGCGGTGGTAAACGTCGACTCCGAGCAGAATGTCTACACGGCGAGGTGTGCCAAACGCTGGATCGGCCAGAGGCTCAAGATCGAGCCACTGTCTCATCACGGCTGGGTGCAAGGGGGCAGACGGAGAGGTGAGCCCGAGCCGCGGTAAACAGAGCGCTGTCAGGTGGATTGGCGGTGCATGCTCTCCAGTTTCAAGGCGTAGATGCGCTCGGGTTCTCGAAAGGATGGTCAACCCTCCCCCAACCCCATGAATGCTCGCCTCGTTGACTTCTAGCGCTGCGCCGAGCTGCTGGGCCAACCGGATGGAGATGAGTGTAACCTCAGAGCACGCATCAAGGAGAGCTCGACCAGCGACACGTCGGCCGGTGGGACCGGTTAGCTGGACAAGAGCGGTCGGAAGTACGGCTAGTCAGGACGATGGAGGCCCCTGATGCTGTGAGTCGGTGGCGGACGGGCCCGCGGGGTCGACTTTTGGCTTCTTGGGCGAAGATGGACGCTGATCCGATTCAGGCTTGCGCCGATGGTTGCTCTCGTGCAGCAGACTGTGGTGGGGCTCCCTGCACTGCTGGCAGACGGACCGTGAAGGGCAGAACTTTACTGCGTGACCTGGTCTCAGGCAGTTAAAACATAACTGCCCTTGATAGACCATGCGTCGCTGGGCCTGCGCGTCAAGGCCTTGAAATTGCGCGCAGTGACCCAGGTAGTGCGACTCTCTGCACGACGGGCATGGCGGCAGCGAGCTACTGGTGGCAAGGGCTCTAAAGTTTCGTCCAGGAAACGGGGGGGGGCCGAAGAGCGCATGCTGGCCGTGTTGGCTGGTCGAGCAGGGCGAGAGGCCTCGACGGAGCTGAGCGCGCGGCACTGTCGACGAAGGAAAGTCGTCAAGGCAGCAAAAGTGGCAACATCCGCCGTGGTGTCCGTGCCAGCGCTCTCCAGTCGCTCGATCTCGTCCTCCCACGCGCGCCGGGTCGTCGGATCCATGCCAGTCATCGCGCAGGAGACAATCCAGTCGTCCCACTGAGACACAGGACGACCCAGAGCTTCCAGCTGATCTCGATGTTTTCCCAGGGTGTCGAGGAGACCCTGAAGCCCTCGAGCTTACTCTTCCTTCAGAGACTTGATGTTACGGAGCGCCGTGATATGATCATGAACGAGAAGACGGCGGTGCTCGAAACGTGCTTCGAGTAAGGCCCAAGCTGTTGGGTAATTGGCACCGATGGTCTGAACGGTGTCGAGAGCTGCCTTGGCGTCTCCGTCCACCAAGGATTTCAAATAAAACAGCCTCTCCACGTCGGTGAGCTGTTTATCGTCGTGGACGAGCGCGCGGAAGAGGTCCCGGAAACTTTCCCAATCCTCTCGCTTCCCCGAGAAGGAAGGGATGCTGATCTTGGGCAAGCGAGCTCCGTGTCTCGAGTTATGACGGTCCAGGTCGGCGCCGCCCGGGCCAGGGAGAGGCGTGAGGGTGTTTCTTGCGTTGTAGAGGCGTGATCGAGAGGCGATATAGTCCGACTCTGCCGTCGAGTACATCTGGTTAAGAGACTCCAGCTTCTCGGGTGGCGGTGACTCCAGGAGACTCACGTGATTGGCCTGGAAAGTGTTCCAGTAGCCGTCCAGCAGCTCGAGCCTTACTTCCACGAGACCCAGGCTCCAGTTCGGGGGGTCGATCTTCTCGACGTCCCGTGCGAACCGGCCGATGACGCCGGCGAGGGCGCTCTGGGAGCCGAGCAAGCTCGTCCAGTCGTCGTTCGACCTGAAAAAACGATCACTAGCTTGACGTTTGCACGAAGCATGTCTTGCCCCTGGGCCACGAGCGGCGGGGCCATGTCATCGTCAGACTCGACACAGCTGTCGACGCGCGGTGCATCGACGGCAGACAAAACAGATAGAAGGAGAGTGAAAGAGAAAGAGTGTGAGAGAGAACACGAAAGGGCGAGGATGCCAGAAGGGACGTGCGTAGACCACGCGCGTGCCAACGCGCACGCAAGCTACACAAGCTTCGAAGCCTGTCCCTCGGCGTCGACCCCCCGCGCCAGCGAAGCGCAACAGCTCCGCCGCGCGAGGCGGACGCGCGCGACACGAGGCCAACATGGCGGCCGCGGCCGATGAGGACACCGCGAGCGCTTGACCGCGGCTAACAATGGCGGCCGCGAAAGCCTCGCTTTCCGACGTTCGAATGGCGTCGAACAAAGCGTCGCATCGACAACCGTACGGCCTTATCTCTGCCGTGGCTGAGCACAGCTGCTGGACCGCGGGCTCTGTGGCGACCGCGGTAGCCACCGTGTGCACGCTGTTGATAACGCGAGTGCCTGCAAGGCAAGCGTTAATGGCGGCATGACTTCGTCGCGGCCAACACCTGTGTCGAATCGTGGGAACTGTGTCGACCACGATGACCTCCATTACACAACATTTCTTTAAACTGTACTTACATTACGCTGTGTAAGTCGAATCGCAGACTGTGACCACCCTAGCTGCGGCGTTGGCTGCTCTTCTCCTCGGGATCCGGCTCGAAGGACCAAATGAATGTTTTTACTGCTTTATTTGTTTCGCAGGGGATTACAAAATGCTTTCAACGCTGTAAATAAAAGAAAGGCACAAAGGATAGTCGCTTCGGCGTGTAATCGTCGTCTTCTTCTTCTCTCCTTCTCTAGCGTGGCGTGCGACTGTCCTCGCTGAGCCCTCGTACACGAGTGAGTGCCACCTGCCGAGCGCGGTGACGCACGAGGTGGGAGGCCGGGAGAGAGCGCAGCGACCGACGTTGCATGGCAGGGTGTGGGTCCCCGCTTGGTCGGTAAGAAAACCCGAACAAATAGGGTAGTATGAAATGCAATCAATGTAGCTTAACTTAGAAAATTACAATCTGCAAGGATGAAAAAATTTTTAGGAATACGATGAAATTTAAATGTAATAATCGATAAATAGTATTTCGTATAAATAAAACAATAATGTCAAAAGATGTCAAGTAAAAAAAAATTAATAAAACAATTTTTCATTAAAACTTAATAATAAACCAAGAATGTTAAAAGATTAAAAGTGAAAAAAAAATTAATTAAAACTATAATTAAATAATCATTTATTAATATGAAAAATATCTAGTATTTAAATCGGTTTCAAAAAATTTTTTTTCTTAATGAACCATTTATTATTAATAAGTTCGTAATGGGGTGCCTGGAGGGAAATACCTAGGGAACACGACGTATTCTCCCGTCCTACCTTATAAATTTCTGACCGGGCTTATGAGGCCCGGGTACCCTCGACAGCACTTTTCGTTATACATGCAGACCAGGCGACCTGTGATTCTTACTTTCGTTAATGTAGTCATTACTGTGCGTCTCTTGATCTACTGGTTTATTCCTCACGAGCACGGATACTCCTGATGCAAGAAGCAGCTAAATATCAAACAACTTACATAGGATGGGGGCCATGGAATTTTCGAGTTGAACGACATATACATAAACAAGAATTGGTAACTCGTAGGCTTGAATTGATAAAAACACATCTATATTGAATCAAAAGAGAATATACATTGTGTAAGCAGGTGGGTATCGGTAACGAAATGAGCAAGAGCGTGGAGGCGTGTTCGGACGCCGAGATCGTTGTGTCTCACAAGTATTTTGACGATAGTAAAGTCTGGAGCTCAAAAATCGCAGATTAGCGAAGGAACTGGCGGGCGTCTCCACCAGCCAATCCTCTTGGTTAAGATCCGAAGCGCAGGTCATGAACTATCCGGATACCTAGTTGCAGAGATAACATCCACTAGATTCACACGCTTCTCCGTTGTTCGCTGGTGCCTCTAACCTCCTCACGTTGCTACAATAACTCCACTCTCAAACTCTCTTTCTCTCTCAGCAACCGTCGCACACGGACTCCCAAGTTAGTCTAACTTTTCTCGCTTTCCTTCTCTTCTCTTTTCCAGTCTCCCCTCCCAAGCCCCGTGAACTCATAGTTGCTGCACCGTGACAAGTTATTTTAAATGTAAATATTCATTCAATGTTCATAAATTTATTTGGTTTGATCATAAGTTTTAAATTACGAACTGCACCATAAGAAAATTCCTTACATCAAGAAAGCTCGTCAAAGAGTGGACTTACAGCTTTGCTACGTAGCCTGAAGTGTGTACTATAGTCTGCAGAAGGTTGCAAGTTCGATTCTAGAGGAAATTTTTTTTTTTTGGGGGAGGGAGATGAAATTACCAGCATATGACCCAACTACTGCTAACAACTGCAAGGTTTTCTGGGTTGAATTAATTAACCTCATTTAGTTGAAAAAATATATATTTTATGATGTAAAGTGTGATTCTAGATTAAACTTTATTAATGGAAATTCAAAGTGATCAGTGATCCGTTGGGGGCGAAATGTGAGAAAATAAAAAAATACAAGTAAAGTGTATTTAAATTTTCTTGCGTTGATTTATTAATGCACAACGTTTCGCTGACAATATGCGTCAGCCTCATCAGGCTACAAAATTCAAATTAAAAACACACAATGAGTGATCTGGAAGGCTCAAACACAAAATACAATAAATTTTAATGTAAATTGTTACCGCAGATACGTGAGAATTCGTAAGTTTGGTTGACTTACTCGTCACCTGTCGTGCTATCGACTGGCAATAAATTACAACAACAAGCCAGCGCTCATATAGGGGGAGCCGCAAAGGTAGACGGTAAAGGGCGATGAATTCGATCGGGACATTTAAACTTTCGTAGTAAAGGAAGGTATGCTCTATTAAAGGAAAGCACATCCTCCTTTCTATTGATGTTGTGTTTGTCGAGTTTTATATAAAGCATTCCGGAAATAATTCTTTTTTTGTAATTGGATTCTTTGTCAAGGATTTTAAAGTTATCCCAATCGAATTCATGGTCAAATTTGATTTGGTGTGCACCAACAACGGAATCAGAGTTTTTACTTTTCATATGTTTACTAATGCGGACCTCCGCCGCTCGCTTTGTTTCACCCACATATGACGCAGGACAATTTTTACAATAAAACTTACATACTACATTTGTCTGTTTATGTTTATTCGTTGTATCTTTTTAATTTTGTGTTAATTTTCGTTGCAAACCGATACATGCCGATTTCAACAAAAGTACCTTATATTTCTGTCACAAACTTCTGAACTTTAAAATCAGCGACATCAACACACATATTAGATTTTTGCAAAACTCAATTTACCGTTTAAAAGATCACATCGCGTCATTAAAATTAGACTACAATATTCGTGAACGACATTATAAATTTGTCAACATCAAACAAAATACCATCTACAGAAGATCTAATCATACGTTACATAAAAAATTTAAAAAAATCTTACCGAAAACAAACACCACAACTAGGAACAATGATTCAATACACAATTTAACGAATATAGCCATTCCTAAAGATGTCGCCGAAATTATATCTCTTGGACCGAATTTCAATCTCCCATCAACTTTTCGTGAACGCGATTTTTTATGTATTATCAAAAACCTAGAAGTTAGTCTCTCTCACCTCGATACGAACGATAGAGTGAAGACCGAAATCCGTGATAAAATATCTCAATATTTAGTTAATGCTTGTAAACAAAAGCCAGCTATTTCTAGAAAGGACCGCCAATATGCAAAAAATTTATCAATCAACAAAAAATTTTCTAAACAAAAATTCCGATATGTTTTTCACCTCTGCTGACAAAGGCAACGTTACGGTTTGTCTCAAAAAAAGTGACTATGCGGAAAGAATGCATAATTTACTGTCTGATAAATCGACGTATAAAATTATTTCAAAAAACCCATTAAACTCTCTACAAAAGAGAACCTCTAACATTTTAAAGAATCTCAACTCTAACGGCTTCCTTTCTAGAACATACCATCCCAACGCTTTGTCGCTCACAGACACAACTCTAGCTAAATGTTATGGCTTGCCGAAAATTCACAAGGTCGATGCCCCTTTACGTCCTATCGTCTCGCTTATCAATAGCCCTGCATATTTTCTAGCAAAAGTAATTTACGATGAACTCAAGAAGTCAGTCAACGTTCCAATATCACACATTAATAATAGCTTTGAATTGAAAAACAAACTAAAAAATATAAAACCCACTACTAATTTTAGACTAATGTCGTTAGCTGTCAGCTCCCTATTTACTAATATTCCTCTAGAGTTGGTACTACGGAGCATCGATCGACGTATTGTGACCATAATGAACAAATGTTAAATTCCGGTTGATGAAATTCGACAATGTACAGAATTTTTGTTCAATAATACTTTTTTTACTTTTGACAACATTTTTTATCAACAAATTTTCGGCACGCCAATGGGTTCTCCTATTTCACCTTTGTTTGCCGACCTTGTAATGAATGACCTGGAAAATGATTGTCTCTCCATTTTAAAAAATAACTATAACATTATTCCATCTTTTTATTTTCGTTACGTAGATGATGTATTACTTTTTATTAATGTTGACCATATTGACCAAATTTTAAACATTTTTAATTCATATCATCCCAAACTACAATTTACATGTGAAACGGAGATTGACAAGAAACTCAACTTTTTAGACTTGACGATAACAAGAAATTCTAATTATTTTAATTTTGACTGGTTTGAAAAACCTACTTCTTCCGGACGAATCTTAAATTATTTTTCTGGTCATCCAGTTAGCTATAAGAGAAATATTGTTTTTAATAAAGTTGATAGGGCGATGTTACTTGCCAGTACACGTTTTCATGGTGTGAATATTGATAGGGTGAAAAACCTGTTGATAAAAAATAATTACCCTTTTAACTTTATTAATAAAAACATAAAGGTCAGATTAAAAAAACACAAATATAGTAATTATAACAGAAGCACTACAAACACCTACCCTCTCTGCGAAATTGGCATACCATACATTGACAACAATTTTGAAAAAATTTCAACCATGTTGAAACCCTACAATATTCACACTTACCCTCTTATTAACAATAAACTGCAGCATATCGTCCGCTTAGGAAAAGATACAACGAATAAACATAAACAGACAAATGTAGTATATAAGTTTTATTGTAAAAATTGTCCTGCGTCATATGTGGGTGAAACAAAGCGAGCGGCGGAGGTCCGCATTAGTAAACATATAAAAAGTAAAAACTCTGATTCCGTTGTCGGTGCACACCAAATCAAATTTAACCATGAATTTGATTGGGATAACTTTAAAATCCTTGACAAAAAATCCAATTACAAAAAAAGAATTATTTCTGAAATGCTTTATATAAAACTTGACAAACACAACATCAATAGAAAGGAGGATGTGCTTTCCTTTAATAGAGCATACCTTCCTTTACTACGAAAGTTTAAATGTCCCGATCGAGTTCATCGCCCTTTACCGTCTACCTTTGCGGCTCCCCCTATATGAGCGCTGGCTTGTTGTTGTAATTTATTGTCAGTCGATAGCACGACAGGTGACGAGTAAGTCAACCAAACTTACGAATTCTCGCGTATCTGCGGTAACAATTTACATTAAAATTTATTGTATTTTGTGTTTGAGCCTTCCAGATCACTTATTGTGTGTTTTTAATTTGAATTTTGTAGCCTGATGAGGCTGACGCATATTGTCAGCGAAACGTTGTGCATTAATAAATCAACGCAAGAAAATTTAAATACACTTTACTTGTATTTTTTTATTTTCTCACATTTCGCCCCCAACGGATCACTGATCACTTTGAATTTCCAAATTCACCGGAGGGCACTGATATATCCTAAAAAACCAAACTTTATTAATGTTTCACCGTGTTACAATGTCTCGGCATTCCAACTTTTCAGTCTGTTTTTCTTATTTTGTATTACCTACGAGTTTATGATAATTGGTATCTGTGCAATAATAGGGTCATTCATCTTTAGTTACAAAATAAGATTTAAAAACTTAAATTTACCTTCTTTACATATATGCTTCGGTGGCCTGACATGGCATGGCAGGATAGGGTAGGGTGGGGTGTGGCAAGAACGGAAAAAGTTTACTACCGTTTCATATTTTTTTAAGATCTTAGTTTTGAAATCGTTGGTTAACTCTATAGTGCAAAACGTGCCTATGAAAGTATAACTTGAAAAACGTTTTTTTGTATGAGCATGAAGAGCCATTATTTGACGTAGCATGTTAAAGCCTCTAACCAATAAAAATTCATTGTAGCTCCTTATTTTGCCAGATAGTTGTTTAATTTTTTTTTCCTTTTTATTTTTGTACGATTTAAAAATCTGCTTTACACTGCTGTACTTGATTCTTTTTCTGTGGTATGAATTAGAGTAGTTTCAGTTTTGTGGGTATCTAAATGTACAGCCTATTCATGCACATAGAAAAAATGTAGTCTAAAAAGCAAAATACTACGAGACTTTATAAGCCAAAAGCACGAAAGTTCACTGAAAGTCTCTGAACGGAATCTGTTTAGTGACTTTGTTAAGAGATTTTCAAGTATCAATGCGCGGGTCGTATGGAATTCCAAATAAGCCTTGATAGCGTGAGGCTGGGTACTCAGGGTGTATCGAAATAAATTCTGGAAAATTACATGGTGCCATTAGGCTCCTTGAGATAAATAGAAAAGCTTATTACACTTTTCTGATTGGATGTATTTTTCAAAAAATATGATGAACAAACTATTTGCGAAATTTACTAATCAACGGGAGCTTGGTAATGTAGGAGAGTGGTCTTATTTAGTAGATAAAAAAGAGAGGCAAGCAGTAGAAGTAGGCAAAAAAGGTAAAACTTATTGATGGTTGAAGAATGATGTTGATCAAATAACAGCAGAGATCGATACAGAAGATATTATAACTTTTCAGGGTAAAATAGATTCGCGGGCTTTTTAAAAGAACCAAGACTATGATTGCAGTCGATAAACTGAATGCAAGGCAATAAAACCGAAGTGTTTTTTTAACAGGTGCAAAGAAATCATCTTGTTCTTTATAATAACTAGAGAGAAAGTGTTTGATAAAAAGGTAAGAAGCCGCAAGTAGAAAGTAATTAAGTTTTTATTAATTATTACTTCACACACTTTTGATGGTGTGGTAAACAAGTGTTAAAAATTTGTATCATTAATTGATAGACTATTAATGGGTAAGTTATCAAGCGTCAGAACTAAGTATTTTAATTATTATTATTATTTTTTTGGTATCATATCATAAATTATTTACAGGTAGGCAATAAAGGTTTAAAGCTAAGTATCCTGATTTTTTTTTTCATTACTTGACAGTATATGCAGTGTTTTTACGTATCTTAATGTACCTCATATCTACTTTCCTTGTTCTTTTTCCGTCATTACCCTTGTTTCCTCCAAGTACGTGGATCTTTGCAAAGTTCTCTTCAGAAGACTCAGTCATCCATCCTACTGAATACTATTTACAGGGCGCAGCGGTTGTCGTAAGCACAGTCCAGCTTTTGTAAAGTTTACTGGACAAATGTTGTCTTAAAGACCGTCTGAGGTCGCTGAACTGATTTTTTTTTTAAATCAATTGTGACTTTACCCGATGAGCTGGCCAGGTGTTGACTTTCTTTTAAAAAAAAAGCCCATGGAAGTCCAGATATCATCCAAAAAAATCCACCATTTGTTTTTAAAAATTGGATAAATCGTGTTTCGGTATCCTGGGTACTGATCCCATCAAAAAAGCCTGAGAAAAAATCTTGGTAATTTTCGATGATATTCGTACCCATAATATCTCGAGTTTTTCTGGCTAGAAGGCTAGCACGCTAACTACTAAACTATCGAAGCTCTCATTTTTTGTATTTTTATTTAATAAACTTATGACTAGAGGTAATTCCACTATTTTTTAACAGATATTCCTAATGCAATAAATTAATAGGTGAATAAAATTTGACACTATGCAAATCAACGAAAGAATTTATTTCTTGATGAGTTATTTAAAAAGTTGCGAGCGAGTATCAGAAGTAAGAGACTTATTTTTTCTTCATCGATATTTTATAAAACATTTATGAAAATAAATCAAGTAATGTTGATAAATATCTCATTTTTTTCATGTTATCTGATTACTGATGAAAATGAGAGTGAAAGCTCAATAAGATTATTAGTTTTATTATGCTTCCTCTAGTCATACAAAAATGAATCCCTGGATAATATTAGCAACGCATACCCATTTTTTAAAGAAATTATTAATTAATGAGTTTTCAAACAAGTATCAGAGCTCTGCTAGTTAAATAACTCAAACATCTTGTCTTTTTTAATCATAGATAAGGTTGCAAGCAAGTCACGTCATTTAGCAAGCTTATAACTTCAAATATTTTTTCTTAATTGATAAAAACAGTACTGTCAATAAGAAAATAGTAATGACTTATTTCGTTCCTATTCTTGTATTTTTTAATCAAATATTTATGAGGCTAACAAAGAAATCTAGGGCATAGTAAGCTAACCGATTTTATTATTATCTTCTGAGCATTAGGCAATAAAATGGTTGTTAAATAGTGACACAGGAAAATTGTCTTATTTTGCAATGATTTTAAAATTGAAAATTATTAAGGTTGCAAATGACACTTAACGGTTTGCTGACAAATGATTTCATTTTTTGTAAGTAATAATTAAAAAGGCTGCAAAATATCAGCGCTTAAAAACTTTGTTCTCTCTATTTGATTTTTTCATTAATCGTTTACGATTGCAATCGAGTCCCAGAGCTTGGTAAGCTGATCAATTTTATTATTTTTTTTAAGAATAAACAAATAGTTGTTAAACATCATCACTACAAAACGTTCTCAGTTCTCTGAAATTTCACTTCTATTATTTAGAAAGTGGTGAGCTAGCCCATATGTTCTGCTTATTTACTTTTTTTTTTTTTTTTAAATGATGTCTGAGAAAGCTACAAAATAGCAGTGCTGAAAAACTTTGTTGCTTTTCTGTGATTTTCTAATGTGGACAGAAGGTTGGAATCAAGCCTTTGAGTTTTGTTAATATAACGACTATATTTGTCATTTAGTAATAATTAGTAAGGCCAGAAAATTTCAGTGATATTAAAACTTTTGAGCTTTTTTTTTTTTTCTTTAGATTTTCCAGTTAATGATAAATAAGGTTATGCACAAGCCTCTGTGCTTAGCTGATTAAATTATCTTATTTCTTACAAAATTATTTTGAAGAAGTTCATGAAACATTGGTACACGAAACCTTTATTATTTCTCATTGAACTTAAGTTAATAAGAGTGTAATGAATAAGTTAATGATCAAAACTTCGAGCTTTGCTAATGAAATGATCTTACTGTTCTTTAAGTTATAATTAAGGAAGCTGAAAAACATTGGCATAAAACTTTGTCATTTTTTTTAATTTTACCATTATTAAACAATAAGGGTACGACCAAAACTTTGAACTTTCTTAATTAAATGATTTTTTGTTGGCTGTAAAAAATAAGTTTTGAAAATGGTAGTTTTTGTCAGATCACCACGGAGTGTTAGCGCTTATGTGGTGAATCCTACTTTTCCTACCGAGGGCACATCAACCTCTCAAAAGTGCCAGAGGTAGAAAATGGTACATTACGTCACTAGGATACAACGTTCAAACGTGAGCACCCGAAAGAAGTGGTTGTTGTATGTTTTTTGCCGAGTCGCTTATAATGTTTTTCTTACCCAGGGTGCAAAGTGCAATTTTAAGCCCGTGGGCGTATTTCGTGTTCAGTAAATTACTTTGTGCCCATGATAAGAAAAGCTTCGCTTTTTTTCTGAATGAATAATGATTTAGGTTCCGGAAAAGCCTCTGCGCTTGGCTGATTAAATGATTTCATTCTTCTTTGAGTAATATCTGGAAAAACCGCAAATGAACAGTGCTAATAAACTTCGTTTTCCTTTGATTTTCAAATTTATAAAAGAGGTCGTGAGCGAGCATGTGAGCTTCGCTAATTACATGATTTTATTTTTCATGAAGTAATAATTAGAAAGGCCGCAAATTATCGACGCTGAAATACTGTGCTGTTATTTTTTTATGTACAAATTGATGGTCAGTTAGTTTGCTGGCAAGTCTCGGCACTCAGCTAATTAAACGATTTTATTTATGATAAAGTGATAATTACGACAGCCGCAAAATCATCAACAAAAGATTTATCAATATTTTTAAATTTCATCACCGTTATTAATAAGGTTGCGATGAAATCTCTGATCTATACTTGTTAAATGAGTTTTCTACTTGTTAAAGTGTCGCTTATAACCATAACGATTTTCAATTTGAAAATCATCTCAAAATAAGAAATTTTTTCTGTGTCACTGTCTAACAGTCATTTAATTATTTAATGCTCAGAAGAGAATAATAAAACTGGTAAGCTTACTATGCCCTAGAGCTCTTTGTTAGTCTTTCAAACATAGGATTGAAAAATTCAAGAATAGAAATAAAGTAACTCATTGCTGTTTTTTATTAACAGTCCTGTTTGATCAATAAAGATGTTCATATTATTTAAAAAGGATAACCCTAAGGCTTGCTTGCAAATATTTTAAGAAATGATTTCTGATAAAACTATCAAAAATATACATTGCTGACGATGTCTATATTATCTTAACTATCCATGTTATCCGATTAGTCAAGCACCCTTAAGAATTTTTTAGCCATCTTTTTAAATTCCAGTAGCATTGACTTTTTTTACTAGAAATTTTATTATTATTAAAAAAATCGTTTGGTTGTAATAAAATACAGTTTCACTTGGTTTTGCACGGATCATACATATCATCAAAGATTTATAGTCAGCAAGAAATTACAATATTTGTTGGTATTTTGATATAATGCTAAAAAAAATTTACTGCTATACAGCTTACTATTCTTTTAATAATACTTGATAATGAACATTTATGTATAAGTACATACTTGATCCATACACTTGCACACGCACGCATGTTCATGTACATAATTGTATACTTATATACTTATATACATAAACACAGACGCACAAACGAACGTTAATGTAATTCTTATTTGGAGCATTTGGTAGACTGGTTCTTATTCTAATCGATATGTATTATTTGATTGAATATTTTACTTAACAAGTGTATCATATATTCATTAAAAAAAAATTCTTGTAACTCTTTAGTTACAGGGAACTCTACTCAAACCTTCTAGAAATAGCTTTTTAGACAATTATTGTTGAAATAAATTTTTCTTGAATATTTTTAGAGCTGTTGTCGGTTGTCTCTCATTTTGGTACCCTAAATAAAAAAAAAACACATCAATTCACTCAGTAGAAGATGAGAAAGTACATTTTTTCCTTCATTTTGGATATTATACAAGTGAGACTAAATTTCTACGGACTCTTTGTCTAGAGCTGATCATCACAACTGTATACAAATGCAATTTAGCTCACTAGGTCTTAAAATCTGGGTCTTATAGCCTTGTTATTGTGTACCAATGAGTTATTCCATTGTACTATCAAGGCTTTTTTTAGAAATAGAAAAGGTGTTGAAAAAAATTGTAATTCAAGTCTCAGACAATATAAAAAAAAAATATGACAACGTGAGGCACAATTTGTAACGCTGGTATGGATTTAATTTTATTTCGTTAAAATATTTAGTCATCAAGTCTCTACTAAAATTGCTCTCCATAAAACCACTGCACACTTCCTAATAAATGTTAAGCACATAATTTTAAACCAACTACAAAGAAAATCGTGGTTGTTCCTTGTCACAACCAAAATTTAAGGGTCTAAGGTCTATACCGCTTAGGCTAGCTAGAGGGTTTGAGAGTTTTCTTCAACAAAACCATTTTTTGATTTTAACCATACTTTCAGTAAAATATCTGATTAACACTCAAAATTTAAGAGAACTTAACTTGAACATAAGACAATAAAATTAAATAATGCAAGTATAAAGTATTCCATGAATCATTTCTGGTACAAACTCTTAAAAAACAATGGATATTGCCATTTTTATTAAACAACATAGTTTATTATTATTGTTATTATCATTAAAATTATTATTATTTTTATTATTATACTAGCGGCCCCCCGTCTCGGCTTCGCCCGAGACTTACTAAATGGAACACCGAAGGGTGTTGACGTGTAATTTAAAACGTTTTCAGTTATAAATTCTACATCTATTACTGACACTTCTCAGAAAAAAAATCTCCTAATTATTTTTTTTTAAATTTATTTATTAGTTTTCAGCCATTATTTAGGCCTAGAAAACGGACTCTCATACATATCTGTGTAATAATTACAATTACAATATTATTTTTACGAAATCATATTCAGATTACAAAAACTACATTGTTACACTTAATCCTATTTTCCATACTTTTACATTACATCTCTTTTAGTATTAATAACACTTAACTCTATAAGCTTTGGTAACTTTTACATCTCATATTGACATGCACACGCATAACCTTATGTTCTTACGCTCATAGTTAGACTTATTCCTGAACCTACCCCTTATACTTATATGACATATCATACACTTTTGCTCGCCGCCTTTCGATGTTTACATACTTGATTTTATTTATCTTTCTCCCCCCCTCCTCCCTCTTTACCCCTCTTTTCTGAATCGAACACTTTAGTTATTGCTTTTAAAATCTTAAACGCCGCATTGTTTATATTTTCATTTAATAGCCAGTAAATTTTTTCTTGCAAATTCATATCTTTAGGTACCTCTTCTACATTTAAGTTTTCGCATTTTTCCAACATATGTTCCCAATTTCCCTCCCCTTTCTTACATAATACACAAGCTTTCTCCTCTTCTTTTAACCAATACTTATTCCCTGTTTCTAGATTGCCACACCGTGCCCTTGTAATTACACTAATACATGTTTGTTTTTGGTACATCTTTAAATATAATGGTAATCCCACCAGCTCAACTTTTTTATAGAACTTATTGTACTTGGAAGCATATATTTTACTGTCAATCATCTGCATTTCGATATCCTTTTGTCTTTGAAATACTATCCTATTGACATTCTCCCCTTTATCTCTTAATCTTTCTATCCCCACCCCGCTTAGTCCCAAGCTATTCAAGAACTGTTCCCTTTCCATACTCGTTTTTAATTTTGTATCCTTTTTCAACCCCTCTACCAGGCACGATTTTGTAAGTCTGTCTTCACTCTGATTGAAAATCTTTTCTTCATAATTTAAAGCTCTCATGCTCCACTGCAAACCCAATGAATTCCTGTCCAGTTCCCTCATTATTATGTACCTTGGAGTGCAGAAGTCTAGTTTAAGAACCCACCTAAAATAATCCATCTGTACCTTTTCTAATTCTTTTGCCCCTTTCCATCCAAATATTTCTGCCCCGTAACTCATAGTACTCTTTACTAAATATTCATAAAGCATTGCCCTTCTCCCAAAATCCTCCTTGCATTTTCTTTCCCCCAAACTCCATGTTCTCTTTGCAGCCACCATCCCTTTTCTTTTTAATTCATTTATATGATCTTTATAATTTCCTACTCTATTAAAGTTAAACCCCAGGTACTTAAACTTTTTAACTTCTTCCAGTTCCCCTTTGTCCCATTTCCACACTTCTTTCTTGCCATTATTAGCTTTATTAAATACTAATATTTTTGATTTTTCCTCGCTTACGATCAGCTTCCTTTTCTTTGCGAACCTTTTCAATGTACCCATCATGTCAATCATAGCCTCTCTGTTAGTTGCAAGTAATACCTTATCATCTGCGTACGCTAATGACCATATTCTATTCCTCCCAATCGTTACACCCCCCACGTTCCTATCCCTGAAATCATCTTCCAAATCCACAATGTATATACAAAATAAAATAGGACTCAGTAAACACCCCAGTCTTAAACCTTTTGTCACCCAGAATTCGTCCGTTAGTTCTTCCCCTACTCTGATCCTGACCTTCGTTTCTTCATACAGGTTTTTTATTCGGCTGACTATATACTTGCTAATCCCTTTTTTTTCCATGATTTCCCACAGTTTATCCCTATCTACAGTGTCAAAGGCTGCTTTGTAATCAACGAACAGGGCGTACACTTTTCCTTTACCCTCTTAGGCTTTCTGTATCACATAATTTAAAATAAATGTATTGTCAATAGTCGACCTACCTTTTCTAAATCCAGCCTGTTTATCCGGTAAAATCCCTTTTTCATTTATTTCCCTCTCCAATCTTCCCCTCAACACCTCAGTATACACCTTGTATGCAGTCGGCAGAAGCGAAATTCCTCTGTAGTTTTCCGGTTTGTCTTTGTCTCCTTTCTTAAACAGGGGTACAATAATCGCCGTCTTCCAATCTTCCGGTATTTCGTCCCCCTCCCATACCTTAAATAAAACTGCACACAAAGCGTCCCTCACCTCTTTACTCGCATGTACCCAGGCTTCATTTGGGACCTTGTCTATTCCTGCCGCCTTCTTTTTTTCAGCTTTCCTATTGCTTTATTAATTTCCATTTCATTGATACCCACTACTTCGTTCTCATTGTCCATTAAAATATCATTAACCCCCAATACCCTTTTTTCTTCACCCTCTAACAGTACTCTAAAGTGACTTTTCCACCCTTCCAAGCTTATATTATTTTCTACGGCCTCTCTTTTATTCCTGAATTTATTTAAGAACTTCCATACTTCACTTACATTTTTAATGCTTCTCAGCTCCAATTCTTCCCGTTCTCTATCTTTTCTTTTCCAATGCATAGATTTCTCCATTCTTTTCTTATATTTAAGTAACTGTCCTTATTGTTTTCCCCCCTCCTCCATGCAATCAAGGCTTTTTTGACCTCTCTTTTCTTTTTTCCACACTCTCTGTCCCACCAACGTTTCTCCCCTAATCTCTTATTTTTTATCCTCATTTCTTTTTTAATCATAGCTCCACACACTTTGTCTTTTATTAACTCCTAAATATCTTTAGCCTTTAAATCTATCCCAGCAGTGTTTTCAAATTTTTCTGTATTCTTTTTATATTCCAATATACTTTTATCATTCCACAAATAAATGTTTTTCTTTACTTCCTCTCGTTTGTGAACCTTCTTTGTCTCTATAACATTACCCACCAAATTTAACCTGAGTGGCAAGTGATCAGAATCTATTCTACTCTCTATCCAAAACTTTTCTATTTCATCAGTCCAGAAACACCCTACCAACACGTAGTCAATGACGGAGTTGCCCCTTGCTCCTATATAAGTGTATTCTCCCTCTTCGTCACCCTTCCATTTCCCATTTAACAGATACCATCCCTTGTTGTTTATTAAATCTATTAACTTATGCCCTTCTCTGCTAATTACTTTATCTTTGCTTTCTCTACCTATGTCGTCACCATCATCCTCCCCCCCTGCCCCCGCATCTAAGTCGCCTATTCTAATATTAAAATCCCTTCCAATTATTAAATTTTCATCTAAAAAATCCGTGCTTCCTAGTGCCTCAATAAGCTCAGCCAAATTACCCGTATTGTAAACTGAAAGAATATTAATATTTTTCCTCCCATTTATTATTGTAGACTTCACCAGCCCCTCTTTTACAATCTCCACAATTTTGCTTTCTGCACTTAAACACCTATTCCTAACTCCAATTAAGAAACCCCCTTTAGCCCTCCCTTTTTTCTTTTCTCTGATAGCATGAACTGCTTCCCATGTAAACTCTGCAGAGAGCCTATGTTTTGCAATTTCCCAGTCCTTCTTTTCCAACCAAGTTTCGGACAGACACACAAAATCGGCCCCCTCTATAAAGTTCCAGAAGTCTTTATCTTTATTATGAAAACCGGCAATATTCCAGAACAATACCGAATTTAAATCAACACAGCCTCTATCCCCTACACTAATCTTACATCCGCTTCCCCGCCTCTGCCCTACTCTAAAAAATTCTTATTTTTATTTTTATTTAGATTTAAAATCGTTTTGTCGCTAGAAAGCTTTATTATTCTTATTGAGATCCCGTGCCTCTCTATTGCTAACCTCCAATCCGCTACTTCCAACTATCTCAATGTTCGCCGCGTTTACAGAATGATTTTTCTCTCCTGGTCTGCTGTGCGCTTTCGCTTTATCACCTACTTCCCCCTGTGTAACACCAATATTATTGATATTTTCAGCATTTGTGGCTTCTGACTTTATAACATCCTCCCACCTGTTCCATACCCCCCCAACAAGTACCCTACCCTGCCCCACTTTTACTTCCCAGCCTTTTTCTTTTTTATCTTTTGCCCATTTTACAATCATTTCCTGTTTCTTTCTGTCGTCGTATGACATATCATTTTCTATGTATATACTAGTTCCCTTTAAGCTGGACTTATTTTTCATAACAATCATTTTCTCTTCCACACTGTCAAGCTTAACAACAATAACTGAACCACTCATACGTACACTCACAACTTTTTGTACACGTCCATTCGTTACTTTTGACAAAAAATTTTCTACCCCGCTTTTCACATCATGCCCCAACCCCGCTGCCCCTTTAACAATAATATTATTTCTTCTATCTGCCCGTTCCCTTTCGTATACAAGTTTTTTCATTTTAAATACCTCTCTATCAGACAAGCTGACTCCACTTATACCCGTTGTTATGCTCCACGTTGAACCACCTTTCATGCTCGAACCGTTCGACGTGCCATCTTCGCTGTTTGCCACTTCGATGTTCTCCCAATGTTCTATCCTCTTCTCACAGTCCTCCAGCCGCTTGTTTACCTGTATCTCCAGCTCTTTTATATCAATTATTGCTCTCTCTATCTTTATCCTCTCTTGTCGTACTTTGTCCAGCTCCTCTCTGCATGCATCTCTTACTTTCTTGCTCTCCAATCTCACGGCGCGGCACAAACATGCCTCCTCTCTCCAATCAAACTCGAAATCCACGTTCTTTACTCTTCTATCCGTTGTGACTTGGTTATCGAGAGTAGACTGCTTTAACACGCTTTTCCCCGCCATTTTCTCTGTACCAGACTGTCTTATCGTTACCTTTGCCTCCTTTTTTTCAGAGTTCTTCACTTCTGTTAGCCCTCTGTTTCTCGTATTGCGGGTCTCAAGAGCACTCTCCCCCTGTTTGCCGCTCATTTTTCACAGTACAATGTGTAGACTTACACCAGCGCCGCGTGCACCTTTCTAACCTCCAAGTACCTATATTACTTTGAGCGACACTTTTTGCAGATCCTTGAACCCTTCTCGCCTCCTTTCTACAAATTACACTTCGCCGGTCTCCCTTTTATAGTCTCCAACTCAGTAAGTTATCTTTTAGTTTCAGCAACCACAAAAACCCTGGCCCTTAGCACGGACACTGTAGACGTGACGTCCGTACGCTAAGGCGGTCCACACGTGAGCCCAAAAATCTCCTAATTGAAAACATATTTGTTTGGAATCCATACAGTTTATTTGGTTAAATAATAAGCTTTAAAAATTAAAAAAATATATAATTATGCTGAACAGTACCATGCGTTTCTCATACCATAAAATAATCGTTGGCCATAAGGGGCCGTTGATTTGCAGTTTCTCCCGTATAATTTACGAAAAGGGCTATTTTTCGAAGCTGTTGAGATTGAAAACTCCCAAAAAATGTATATTAAAAAAAATTTTTTTTTCCTCATCTCACAAATTACCAGAGCAACAAAGTCCTAGATCTAAATCTCTACATTTTTTTATCGCCACAAAAATAGAATCAAATTTTCTGCTTATTTAAAAATCTGAATTATTTAAGAGGTTACTGTGAGGTTACAATAAAAAACTGATCTCTCACGTAATGGATTCTTCATTTGTCAATTTAGACGCTGCTGCTACAATATCGATAAATTTTCTGCGTCAGTTTCTTGACGCCTGAAATTGAATTCATTAGATAAATTTGAAGTTTTTCTCCAATTCACCTTCTTAAGACTTTTGGCATGCTTCAGACTTTTGTGACCCCTAAAGGCTCTTTTCTGTCAACTTTTTTAAGTCCTTAAATATTTGTTGGCAAGGTAGTTTGACGTCCGATGGCCCTTAAAAAGACTGACGAGCTTCTTAAGTAAACTATTCCTTGACTAAAGTTTACAGCAATTGTGACTGCCTGGATGATCACCCCCTCAGGGTGATCTTCTCTGGCCTGCTGTCGGAGCCCCAGACTGATCAAGAGAAAAATTACAAAGTCCATAGTCTTGGAGCTAGTTGTAGAGCTTTTCCCCAACGTCTCCTGGTATAACGTCGAAGACTTTGGTGTCTAAAGCACCTTTTTTTGCAGAATCAGTTGTTGTTGACGACTGGCCAGTAAACGACTGACTTGGTTTAATAGTGGCCGTCTTCAGTTAACATAGTCTTTTAGTCGATGAATCGCTTGCGGAAATAGTAGTAAAAATATATTTGTCCGCAAGGTAGTTTAAACTTAGTTGGCCCTCAAAAGAACTGATGAGATTGATGGTTAAGTAGGGAACGTAAATACTTATAACGGCCCTGAAAAGGGCCAGTGGTGAAACTTCCAGCTTTTCCAGTAATTAATTTTTTCAACCAACACTATTGACAAATGGTTGTTTTCCAAACCACCAAAGCTCACCTGATGACAAATGAATTATATTAAAAAGTAAATAAAATGTTAAGCTCATATTGCTAATACTTTCTTGCCTAATAAATTATTTATATTAATTATTACCGATAATCAGTAGGGTTCTATACACAATTCAGGCTTGCTAACTTGGTAGTTAACTTTTCGTTATCAAACAATAAAGACAAATAGTTAGGCTCTCACCACTGATGCTGGCTGTCATAAAAAAAAATTATTTTTATTAAATAAGTTAATTAAATGCTTCGTTTATGCTGTTGACTTTCTCGTCTACTACATTATCTCGTATTAGTTAATACGGATAAACAGGTAAATTTCATATATTGCGGAGGCTTACTCGCCCAGTAATTGATTTTTGTGTTAATGTTATGTACACTCGAACCAAATTGGTTAATAAACAGTAAATGAATATTTACTTAAAAAATAAGTAAGGAACCATACCATAACAAAAAGTAATCGAGTCTTACTATCGGAACCATTCATTGGAGAGTAACATGCAAAATCCTCATTCATCGCATATTTTCTTAAGGTCATCAATCTGATATTGTTGATTCACTCTTCCGCGTATCGTGCTTATAGAAGTATAATTTTAATAACTGATCTACATATCAATACGCTCTTCATGTTGTGACTTGGCTAATCATTTTTATGCTACTTTTATACTCCGATTTTAATTCTATTGAATATTTTTTTCTTGTATCATCACAAAATTTTTGTTGATTAACTAAAGTAGATAAGCTTCAGAGATTTGAAAACATAGCGATTTCAGACAGTCCCCCTCCCTACGAGATAATCTCCTCTCTGCTGATAAGCAGCCTCCTGTCTGTAAGTGAGTAGGAGATGCAATTTCAATTTTCTCCGAGTGCCTGAGCTGCAGCTAGCATACCCAAGCTCACGATCAGCTACAACTATACTTCAACAGCTCTAACTGTACTTGAGAAGTCGAATAGTTAAGTATAACTTTATTTCTTCGAAAGCATGTATTTAGAAAAATTTTGGAAATAAAAATATTTCTTCATCTTGTTTTTTATTTATCATTTACCATGTTAAGCAAAAATACACATGTCAACACTTTGCGCTGTACACGTATTTTATAAATATTTCAAAAGTAAATTAAAGATCAAAAAGAGGGGATTGACGGGAAAAATTAATTTTGAAACTTACATTTTTACACAGACAATTTCATTTAACTCAAACTACTACAAAATATTTCGTCTTTACAAAAGTACACAATTCTAGATGATATCAATCAATATGTTTTATTATTTAACTATTAACAATTTTTCTACCTTATCATCATTATTGTCGTCGTCGTCATAATCATCATTATCATCATCAATGACACATTTTTTATGCGTTTTTAAGCAGAATTTTTTAATTTGTTTGTCATTATAAATTTCACCCATAGATTTTTAATCCCCATAGTGATGAGGACAAGAAGTAACTCATGTTGGAGGCTCAAACTATGGATAGTTTAATATACAAAGACTCTAAATCTGAATTTTTTTAACCATTTTTGTTTTATTTTCTCATTTACAAAAATCCTGCCCGTATGACTAAGGTTTTCTTTTAAAATTTTTCTGGATATTGCCTTAATCCCAGGCTAGTTCGCGATAGCAGAATTTAACGCATTTCACATTGACTACATATTCCGTATTGTATAATATAGCGTTTTGCACTTTTATCTCTTTGTCATATTATTGAGTTTTTATTTAAAAAAAAATTTTTTGTGACTTTATTATTTAACAATTGAAAATTTATTATTTGAATACTTTTCTGTAAAATTTTTGCTGTAGTTTTAATTTTTCATTATTATATTAGTTAAAAATTTTTACAGAAAATGTCTACATAAAAAGTATACAACAACATTATTACCACTTGTTGTATAAGCCACCAAGTTATTTCAAAATTCACTCTTATCTTACTAATATATAAAGAAAAGTCGTTGTAATCGCTAACCGCGAAAACTACTGAACCAATTTTGCGAAAATTTTGCATAACGATTCTTGATAATTCTGAGATAGTTTTCGCATAATTTTTTTCTTGAAAAAGTTAATAACAATATTGATAAATAAGCTCAAAGTTTTGCTAAAATGAGTTAGCTTTGTGTTTTAGTTCACTAGGTTCCGCGAGGTAGTGTCGAGGTAAAATTAAAGCCACCCACAATCAAAGATAGTGAAGAGTGGTTATAAGATGCCCCATCGAATTGTTAATTGTCGAAGCCGTTCATTTGTAGTATGCCAAGCATAGAGGCGTTAGTCGCGCAGCTAGGCATCCCAGCTACCAATGATACTCTTTTTTTATGGGCAAGCAAAATAAATTGGTTTCTACCCCGGCCAAGATAACCGAGTGCCACGAAAAAATAGGCGTTTGGAACGTCAACGTCTCCGGCGGAACGTCAACGTCTCCGGCGGAACGCCAGGAGACGGGTCTACCTAGAGCAAAACCTGCTCCAACGCTTCAGAGCTCTGTGGCCGTTTAACCATCCGGCCTGATACCGTCAGAGAATCTTCTACTTTTAATGCAAGCCAAAAAAGACATCTCTTAAGAGTACGGGCAGCCACAACGGCTTTCTTCTTAGTGATCATCTCGAGGGCATACATACAGAAAAGGTATTCTACAGGCCCACTTTCCCGACTCACGATGAGCGGTTGGTTATCCGGGGAACGACGCGAAGACGAGATATTCTTTGGTCAGCGGCCTACCTTTCTCCCTCATGGTCTCCGTACACAGAGACTTCGAGGGTAAGAGTCAAGGTACCTGAGCTCTTCATAATTAAGAATGATACTAAGGAATAGCTGGAAATGTCACCACAAAAGGCCATTATAAGTATTTACATTCCCAACTCAACCATCAATCTCATCGGTTCTTTTAAAGGCAACCTGAATTTAAACAACCTTGCCAACAAATACACTTTTAATACCATTTCTGAAAACGATTCGTCAACTAAAACACTATGTAAAGCCGACAACTATCATACCAAGTCAGTCATTCACTGGCAGGCGTCACGAGCGAAGTTGTTCGTCATAAGGCTGGAAAACCAGGAATCACCGATTCTCTCCGAAGTCTGCGCTTGGAGAACCTAACAGCTATGAAGGAAAAATAAACTTGAGCCAACGGGACAGTCTTCAATGGGCAAGCGTCTTGAGCCAATCTGTCCGCCTTAGATCACCAAAACAACTGAGTCTGCAAAAAAGGTGCTTTAGACACAAACGTCTTCGGCGTAATACCTAGAGACGTTGAAAAAGAGCTCTACAACTGGCTCCAAAGCTTCAAACGTTGTAGTTTTGCTCCCGATCAGTGTGGTACTACAATAACAGGCCATAGAAGATCATCCTGAAGTATAGAGTAAATTACGTCGACTGGAAACTTCAGTCAAGAAAGAGTTTACTTAAGAAGCTTACTAGTCCTTTTCAGGGTCATCAGACGTCGAAATACCTTGCCAACGAATATATTACAACCTAATAAAGTAAAAAAAAGCCTTTAGGGCTCACAAAAGTCTTAACTATGTCAAAAGTCGCAAGAGGTCGAATCGGAAGGAAAACTTCAAGTGTATCTAATGATTACAATTTTAGGCGTCAAGAAAATGACGCTAAACATATATCAAGATCAAAGCAGCATCAAAATCGATAATACAAGAATTTATTAAGTGAGAGATCAGCTTTTTACTATAACCCTTATAGTAATCTCTTGAATCTTTGCGATTTTTAAATAGGTAAAACATGTATTTGTGTTTTTTTGGAGATGAAAAATGTAGAGATGAAGCTCCAGAACTTTGATACTGTGGTGATTAAGTTGCGAGATAAGAGAAAAAAAATTTTTGAAGTTACACTCCTAATGGCGCATTATTTGCGGGGGTAAATCAACGATTTCAGATGTTGACCTTGAGAAAAAGTGTGACGGAAGTGGATTTTGCATGATTTTTACCCTTTACCTCGGCCCCCGTGACGTACTTCCGGTTTTCTCTACACCGTATTACATCACCACGCCACATATTTTGAATTTCACGAATTTTTTTTTTTTCATTCAACCAATTCTCATTAAAAAAAAAAAAAAACAGTTTCCAAAAAGATTGGAACTCCCAACCTCTTACTTTTTGGCCATGGCCCTCACCTACTTTGCTTTTACTCTGCAATTACTTCATGTTACCTTACAGTTTGTAACTTATTTTTCATGGAAATTTTCGTTTTATGTACGTTTATTTGGTTTACTTATAAATTAAATAAATAAACAATTCACTTGATAAAATAATTTTTGTTTTTAATGTTTTTAAAAAAACTAGGCAATTACTAAATATTAGCAGAGCACCTTTTCAATCTATTAATAAATTATCATTCCTACGTATTCAGTTTGTTACTTTTACAATAAATAATTTTATATACAATTCTTTCATATTTTTTCAAAATTAAAGAAAATAAAATAAAATTATTTGTACTGTACAGATACAATAATTAATTTTTATTGTATTTTCCTCTTTTAAAATTTTTTCATTCGTGATTGAAGTGGTTTTTCGACCTAAGGACATTCTTCACATAGTTTGTGGGGGAAAGTTCATAGAAATGACAGGAACGCTAATGTGTACAGTAAAGCTAGAAATTTTTTTCTTATGTGGATCCCCTCTTCCTAAATTCATTTAAAATTTAACTAGTGGGTCTATTTGAAAATTTGATGGATTTTTTTAAAAGTATTTTTTGTACCCAAAAAATGAGGAGATTCCTACAAATCATACAAATGACATTTGATGTAAATTTTCATATGGTTACATGTTAAATACCTATTTTTTGAAATGTTTCACGTATGAAATAATGCTACAGTCAAACGAGCGGCAATGTTTGTGGGTTTTTTCTATGCCATTTCAATATACGTTTGACGTTTAAGTAATATCTGTCAAAAATACCTATGTGTGATGAACATACTGAAGGGACATTTACTGGCATGTAATACTACCCTATAGAAGAAAACTATACTACAGGATGATTTTTCTTAATTTTCTACATCTAATTATATTTCAAGTATTAAATATGGACGAGAAATAAGTGTGGGATCGTACGTGATAGATGTAAGCGTGACGTTACAGATGTAATCAGCGTAGGCAGTAGAATGTTGTTCTAAAATCACTGGAAGATTCGATGAAAGTGCACAGTCTTGGACTGGCCAGCCTATATATCATTTTATTGTATTGTGCCGTAACGTATTGTTTATAATCGTTGACTCATTAAATACTAATTTAAATTACATCCATTTAACGTAGGTATACTGATTCCCACGATAATTGCACCACCTTCGTACACAATATTGTTTCATAGGAGGTATTTTTATACCCAAAATTATGTTGTTTGGCATGTAATTTTATAGAAGTATCACTTCATACTTGGGGACAAAAGCCCCCACTGTACATTGGTTTTAGTCCTATATTTTTTTGTGAGTTTGAAATCTTTACAGCTGTAAAAAATAGCCCTGTTCATATATTATACGGGAAAAACTGTAAATCAACAGCCTTTCATGGACAAGGATCATTGTATGGCATAAGGAATTAATGGTACTTTTCAGCATGATTATACTTTTTTTACTTTTTACACCTTTTTACTTGATCAAGTTAACTGTATGGATTCCGAACAAATATGTTTTGAATAAGAAAATTTTTGTTCTGAGAAATGTCAGAAATAGATGTAAAACGTTTAACCGAAAATATTTTACATGACATGTCAACATGCTACGGTGTTTTATTTAGTGAGTCTTAGGTGAAGCCGAGATTGGGGGCCGATAATTATCAACATTTACAATATCTGTTTTACAAAACTGCGGGCCGTTAGCATATAAATTGTTTCTCCTAAAAATCTGTAAGGTCTTAGCTTTTCCATTAAATTCATTTTTGTCAGAGTTGAATCATGTAGTTTGAATCTTTTAAACGTTTTTTCTAAACCTTGTAAACAGCTGTTGAATAAAGAAAGCTAATACAATAATGAATTTGAAAAGCTATATTTATTTAAATACGCTATATATATTAAATTTATAAAGCCTTCGAGCTATATATAGGAAGTTTGGCTCTCATATGCAGCAGCGTGGTATCGACACGGCCATCTTGGCTTCTTATTTTTATTCTGAGAAAGTTGCTACCATCTTTTCGTTTTTATCTGAGGAGAAAAACTTTACTTTTTCAATCTCTTGCTCTCCTGGTAGAGCAACAAACCTTTTTTCTTTACATTTGTTTTTGGGCATGCAGCAAATACAGTTTTTCTCCCTTTGTAGTAACTATTGTGTCTTTGCACATTCATACGCACGCCAAGCCTTTATTGTCTACGCATAAGTAGTAAGGTAGGACTAATTTTTAGACACCTTCGTGTGTTTTCTCTTTATTATTGTAATAGCTGCGTTGTGCTATTGCACTCACACACACTTCAGAGCCAATTTGCTTGACACCATTACGTATCTCCATGGATTTATATGTCTGTTAATAAGTGTGGTAGTTACTGCCATGCAGTTCTACCATTAGCAAAGCTGAGGAGTTAGCATTTGAAGTGAAAGATGAGTGAATTACGAAGCAGTTTTGAAGCATCAACGTGCTCATGCGAAAGACAAATTTATGTAAAATAGCCAAGGCTGTTGCTGGTGCTATTGTTGCTACTTGTCGTTGCTGCTGCTGCTGCTACCGTTTCTGTTCAATACCATCTTCTCTACGTTCTGATGATGCTGTTGCGGTGCCGCTGCCCTGTGGCTACGTCGTCATTAATTTAGTGTATCTATGCACACTTTCGAGCAATGATAGTTGTAATAATTTTGATTTTTTTTTTTGTCAACACGAAATCCACCTATTTAATTCCTGAACATTCAATTGATCAGATGGAGCTCACACTACTTAGGTGCTACCAATTGATTTCAATTGCTTTGCTGGATTCCTAGAAGAGTTGGACTGCCGGCTATTTAAGTTCCCTACAGTCTTGCCATAACTGGTTTGGAAAAGAAGGATTAATGTAAATAAATGATCTGGTATCTATTAAGCGAGATAACTATTCTCCTAGTCATTGGCTTTTAGGTTGTAAAGTAGAGATCTGTAAAAGCTTATACAATCTTGCTAGAGACGCACTGCTAAGGTATTCTCACCAGACCTATAGTTAAATTAGTTCTTTTGATTTATAAAGAAGAAATCACAAAATCCAAAGCAAGTGGTCAGAATCTATTAAGTTCTATTTCTTTGTATAAACTAGTATCATACTCTAAGGTTACTTACAGTTACTACGGTAAAAAATAAAGTTTTCTGTGTCGATTGATGATTCCTATGTACACATACAGCATAATTACTTTTGGCGCGTATCGCTAACTTGGACGCACCACCCGGGAGCTGCATATAATATCTCATATGTATATGTAAGAGATGTGCGTGCGTGTGTGCGCGTCTGTATGTGTGTGTTGTGATGTATTTGTGCAGGATTGTCTCGTTACTGTCTGTGTATAAGCCGAATATAGTTAACGCATATGCACATATTCTAAACTTTCGTTGCATACTGCATCGCTGAGTATAGTAGTGACCTTAAGCTCGTATGCTTCCGCTTTTGATACAAGCTGGTCAAGCATTTGCTGTTTCTTTGTACGAATTGCGTATTAATGAAGCTGCTCATCTTATTGATGAAGATGTACTTCTGAAGTAGCTGTAAAATAAAGAAAGCTGATCCAATGTAAAAGTTAGAAAGCTGTGTAATATCATTATTTTCGGAACTCATGAGAATGCTGTGTATCAAGACTCGCTCCAGATCTTGATATTATCTTCTTACTACCCTGGCGAGTTTCCACGAACTCTACTTGTTGCAATATTAACCGCAGTAAGACGCAATTATCTTTGCCGGAAATTTAACGTGTGTGGTTTAGATTAAGTTTAGCAGTCAGACCTTGTGAAAATGTATCGTCACAGTCTTGAAAAAAATAGGGTAATGGTATATGATCAATGAAATAGGTGTTCTCTAAGCATGCATGGGCTGTACCTGTGAACGACAAAACTAGGAACGAAGTAACTGCAGCAATTCAGTCCATATCGATAAAAAAGGATGAGTGCCAGTTAACATTTTAACTGATTGTGGCAGAAAATTTTATAATACAAACTTTTAATATCTCATGTAAAAATATAAAACATACTTACATCTACTCAACTAACATGTACTTGAAAGCGACTATGTACGATCGACTTAATCGTACTTATTAATATTTGATGTGAAAAATACGAAGCTTGCAAGGCAGTTATAAAAACTTAAATATGTTACAAATGTTCATAAAATCTTATAGAACCGCACGATTGATTTGAAACTAAAAGAAGACGTGTCCAAAAATGCTATTCGAGAATCAAATAACTTCAATAATAGATATAAATATTGCAGTAATTAAGTCTTCATTCAAAATTGATGATAAAGTACGCATGAGCAAGACCAAACAAGCATTACCAAAAGGATATATGCCATACTTATCTTGCACCTATTTATATTGTATATTAATATCCCTTCTTCCGTCTCCTATTTATATTGTGTATTAATGTCCTTCTTTTACACCGTATACAAAAAATTCTGCGTATGAAACGACCATCTATTGCGTGCTTTAATCTTACGACAGTTCGTTTTTGCAGTAGCACCAGTATCACTATCTTTTTGACATCTTCGCAGGTACTTTCGGACTTCATTGGTGATGAAATTCGCATATTCATTATTATATCTAGAATCCCACAAAGCAACTGCTTTTAGACAAAAGTGAAAAGTTAATAAAGTTTTAGGTTATTTTTTCCTAATTTTTAAACAGAAAGTAACTATGGCATCACTTAATTTGTGACAAATAATTGATTATCAATCACTTAATTCATATTAAATTAAAAATATCCAAATTTGAAGCAGTGTAGGAGTTTTACCAATAACTAACAAACAAGTTCAAAATTTAATCAAATGTTAACCTTTAAATATGTTTCATATATCTTCATGCACTTTGCTCAACCAATTTCTAATCTTGCAAAGAAATGATAATAATAAGAAATTAGACACGTTTTATGTACAAAAAGTCAATAATAATCAATTCAGAGAACATGATTTTTAACGAAATCGAAATATGACACCAGAGTACCATTAGTTGTATAATTAATTTTTACATACTTCATTGTCTTCTACTAATAATCATATATAATAAATATTCAAGTTTAAATAAATGAGTTACGTTACTTCTGTCACATTTTTTTTTACTTTCATTACTATACCTGATTTTCATGTTTATATAAAACGCATTACATAACTTTTGGGGCATGTATTTTTAGTTTTTGGTAAATGCTTAGAACAAATCTCCTTTATTTAACTGAAACATTTAATATGTTTTTTTTACATTTTATTTAAAGATATGATTTTGCAATTTTAATCATGATAGTGAAAGTTAACTTAATTTAAAATTCACTACCATTTTTTTCTTGTGCAACTAGCATAGCAGAATTAGAAGTATCTCGTAAACAAGATATGCGATTTTAATACCAACAAAATGAGCCGCGTTAGGTTCAAATCGGTTCAGCCGTTTTTTTGCATATCGCAAAAAACTGCTGTTATAAGCCATTGTTTTGGATTTGGCTTCGCTGCTGAACTGAAATTTCACGCTTCAAATCGGACGTACTCGTAAAACCTTATGTATTTTTTTCATACCACCTATAAAAATCCTTTTGGAATGGATTTGAGGTAGCTTGACGAGATGTATAGACACGAATATACAATTTTTTTAATAATGATTTAAATAAGGCAGTTTCGTGAGTATCTGAAAAATCTGTTATATGCAAATAAAAAAATTTATTGTATATTTGTGTATGTCTTGTGAAATTACTCCAAATCCATTCCAGTAGAATTTTCATAGGTGGTACGAAAGGTAAGGCACATAAGGTTTTACAAGTACGTCCAATTTAAAGCGTTAAAGTTCAGTTTAGTAACAAAGGCAAACCTGAGCACTAGTCTCTCCCCCAACTCTGCTACTGTATGCCTATTAGCGCGCTTGGCTACTCCACGATAAACTTGACGTTTATTTCCTTATACTAAAAATAGCAATAAGGAACAAAAAAATTTATTTTTAAAATATAACTATTAAGCTTAAACCTCACCAAATTTTTGGAATTAACAACGTAAAATACGCTGTCATGATTTTTTTTAAAAAAACAAAAAAATTTCTGGGCTCCAGAAGATCCTAGAGTGAAAAAATTTTTTTTTTCCAAACTTGTTAAAAATATCAGCTTTAAAATTGTGCAAAAGTGAATCTTCAATTTTTAGAAAAAGTTATATGGTTTCTTAGGTCTGTCGTTAACTAATGTGGTCAAAGAAATCGTTATAAAATCAGTAAAAATTAGTTTTTTTCCTAAATTCTAACGGGATAACAAATTTTAACGTATTTTTTAATTTTTAAGCCAGATTTAATCAAAAAAAGACGCTACCAGAAACTTTGGTGCATTATGCAACTAAGCTCTTTCAAAAACTTTGATCGTTAATTTATCAAAAAGTTTAAAACTAATTGTTTTGAAATTTAGTATACTTGGATGAGCGATAGCAATATATTTTTAAAATTTCAAGTAGATACTTATGTGTTTATGATATAACATGTGAAAAAAAAGAACTTTTCAGACTTTGAATGCAATTTATTAATAGAACAAGAAAACGTAGCGATTCATAATTACTGCTATTTTGGAGGTAAATATATGGAAAATAAAAAATTTACAAGGCGTATGTGGCAATAAACGCATTGGAGAGGAGATATTCTGCAAAAAGTGAAAGTCATTTTTTCCAGAAATTGTTGAATTAAAAAATGTTGCCCTACCAACTTAATTTGTGGATAGCAAAATTCGGAATCAGTGAATTTTTTTTCTATTTATCCAAAAGTAAAAATGCGTCGTAACGAAAAAGTTTACCATTGAGGAGAGAAAATCCTCGTTGACTAAACAATAAGTTTTGTTTTACATGATAATACAAAACGTACTAAGATTTTTTATGAGATTATCACTAAATTTGCATACTGTACATGCTATGGCATCAGCACAATTTTGCTACAAGCGTTAAGTTTATACGTAGGGCTAATAAATAAAATATACACAGTCTGCTAATTTAGTGATAATCTCATGAAAAATCTTAGTATGTATTGTATTTCCATGGAAAACAAAAATTTGAAAGTATTACATTTTCATCTATGTTTCATTGAATAGATTATCATCAAGAATTAGATATTAGAATTGTTTCGTAATAAGGCTCGTTTGTGATTATACGTCAATCGTAGCCTTGAAATTGAATTTAGTGCCACGTAGTAGCAGTACAGAGATAACTAGGTGATTGAAATGAAATCTTACCACACACCACTTGAAAGCCACAAAAAGAATTAATGACAGGCTTTACAGAAGAGAAAAAAGTTTTATTAAGTTTATGAGTTTAAAATAACAACTTCAAGACAGTTTTATTGGTTGTCGATAGTCAATTGGTTGTTAGCTGCCAATAAACAGTTGTATTCAAAGAAACACATAAATATATCTGCGTTTGCTAGTTCATTTTTCTGTAAACAGTGACATTTGTAGTAATTAACGGCTGCCACTGACCTTCTTTAGGAACTGCAGCAACGAATGTTGGTAAAAAATTTACGTAAAGAGTAAAGATTTATTCGTTATTTTCTTTTAACATAACGTTTGATTGTTATGTGATCCTTAAGTACCTTATAACACTTTTCTTACTCTTGCAAAAGCCTGTAATTTTACCTTCTTCTCATGTCTAAGTAGATGATGATGTTATTTAATTTCACTTACCTAGTTAACGCACTACTACACTTGGCAGCTACGTAACTCTGGACTAACTTAACAATGTGAATTCGGTATGTTGCTTATTATTTGTGCTGAGTCGTAATTAAATTCTTCCTACCGTGTTTGAATAAGTTGAATGTTTACAATTGTATTTGCATAACAAGAATTGTATCTAGTTATGTGACTCTAATGCTTGTCGGTAAGTTAGAAATTAATACGACCAATAGTATACAAGCAAATGTTAATACATCTTAATCATTGTATCAAGAGGTGCATATGCATAGATGGCGGCACTTTCAGTACAAGCACTCTATATCCTTCTTGAGAGAAATGGCTATGTAGCTGATGTTAAAAAGCCAATAAAAACCATCAAATTAAAAAAAAAATTCTATATCCTCCATACATGGCCTTTTTTTCAATATCCAATATACTTGAGACTCATAATACTAAACCACATAGTTTCTTTTTCAAGAAAATTTTCTTAAGAAATAAAAAAGAATGATAAAAATATCCTCCCCGGATGCGGATCGAACACACAACCTCCTGTTTACTCGAGAGTTGCTCTAGCACTTGATGTACCGAGGAGCTGTACATTCACTCGCACCGTCAGCTGAGATAAGTTTCTCATTCTTAATTCTTAGAGCTGTCTTTCACCCAAGCTCGATAAAGTAGTTATGTGACTCTAATGCTTGTTGGTAAATTAGAAATTGATACGACCAATAGTATACAAGCGAATGTTGATACATCTTCATCATTGTATCAAGAGGTACATATGCATAGATCGCGGCAGTAAACTGTCTAGTAAACAGGTATGAGTCTTAAGTATATTGGACATTAAAAAGGGCACGTATGGAGCATATAGAGTACTTGTATTGGAAGTGCCGCCATCTGTGCATATGCACCTCTTAATACAATAATTTAGATGTATCAACATTTGCTCGTATACTATTAGTCGTATTAATTTTTAATTTACCGACAAGCATTAGAGTCACATAACAACTATATCGAGCTTAAGTGAAAGACAGCTCTAAAATTTAAGAATGAGAAACTGATCTAATCTTACGGTGCGAGTGAATGTACAGTTCCTCGGTAGCTCAAGTGGTAGAACAACTGTCTAGTAAACAGGAGGTTGTGTGTCCGATCCGCACCCAGGGAGGATATTTTTCTCTTTCTTGTTTATTTCTTAAGAAATTTTCTTAAAAAAGAAACTATGTGGTTTAGTATTATGAGTCTTAAGTATATTGGATATTAAAAAGGGCACGTATGGAGCATATAGAGTACTTGTATTGGAAGTGCCGCCATCTGTGCATATGCACCTCTTAATACAATAATTTAGATGTATCAACATTTGCTCGTATACTATTAGTCGTATTAATTTTTAATTTACCGACAAGCATTAGAGTCACATAACAACTATATCGAGCTTAAGTGAAAGACAGCTCTAAAATTTAAGAATGAGAAACTGATCTAATCTTACGGTGCGAGTGAATGTACACAGTTCCTCGGTAGCTCAAGTGGTAGAACAACTGTCTAGTAAACAGGAGGTTGTGTATTCGATCCGCACCTGGGGAAGATATTTTTCTCATTCTTATTTATTTCTTAAGAAATTAAAAAAAAAAGAAACTATGTGGCTTAGTATTATGAGTCTTAAGTATATTGGATGTTGAAAAGAGCACGTATGGAGGGTTATAGAGTGCTTGTATTGAAAGTGCCGCCATCTATGCATATGCACCTCTTCATACAATGATTTAGATGTATCAACTTTCGCTTGTATACTATTGGTCGTATTAATTTCTAAGAATTGTATCTACTATATTTTATATAAAAATTTCAACCAGCAATCGAACTTGTCTGATCACGCAACATTTTGACTAGGTCTAAAATAGGAAACTAAATATAGACTAAGAATAAACAAAGGAGTTTTGCTCAAACAGAAGGTTGTAAAGATGATTATTAGATGCTTCTTTTATAAAATCTATCCTTGAGAGCAAGTAGAGTAGATGCTAAAATATGGAGAAAATCTACAATTAAGATTATTTTTCTTTCTAACTACAGTCAAACAAAAAATTAAATTGCTGCAGGCTGTTTTCTTGTATTTATAAATATTCTGTATTGGTAATTTAAATAATATGATTCTTGTGTACTTGACAGTATTTATATAATTGTTAGTTGTTACTGTATATTGTATATTTTTTAATTATAGATTGATTTACCTTGCTTACATACATAATTTTGTTCATTGCAAAATTCCAACTCATATTTGTCTTTTTAACAGTCTCTCATGAGTGATCTGGAAAAACGAGAAATTCAGTTCTCAGCTGTGCAAGATCATGGAGAATATCTTGTTTTGCAACAACATCCGGGATCCAAAACAATTGAAGCTTACATGTCTGCTATGCAAAGCCAGTGGGGCTGGCTTTTACAGTTAACACTATGTTTGGAAGTTCATTGGAAGAACGCATCTCATAGTCAACAATTTTTCAGGGAACTACAAAATTCTGATCAATGGATTTCTGAAAAAAATGAGAAATTAAACACTACTTATTCTAAATCTGAATTTACTTTAGATGACGGCGAAAATTTACTAAAAGGCATGCAAGAAGTACGAGAAGAGTTAAACAATTACGGGAATCACATCAATAAGCTTGTTGAGCTAGCTAAAAACGTTGTTCCGATGAAACAGCGTAAACAGCCAGTCATTAGACCAATGCAAGTAACTTGCATTTGTTCCTACAAACAAGTCAACGTAAGTAATAACAGTTATACTCTTATTGCAATTATCATGCTAATTCTAAACTGTTTTTTATTTTTTATTTTTTACTAAAGCGTATGAAATCAGATTGCAATGTCTACTTATGATACGACAGTGACGATTTGGTACATTTTTGTACTTTTTTTCTTAATAATACATTATTTTATATACAGAAGGAAATTTCAATTTTTTTTTATATCTCAAAATTAGATGCTAAATAAATTTGAAATTCATAACAGCTAAATATCAATAAGAGGACTCCAAGAACAGTGAAAATGATACGAAGAATTAATAAACTCCAAGGGCTTACTGTTCAGTCTTTTATTCAGTTGACAACGTTTTGACTGCACTTAAGGCAGTCCTTTTCAAGTCTCTGAGTTGAAATAATCATAAAGAAAATAAATATTACAACAGCTACCATAAACTACAAGTGTAAACAATTAAATAGAATAAATGAACTTACAAATTATGTAGAGCAACGTCCACTTTATATTAAATAATATCTATATCTGCTCTAATATAACCAACTGGCTTTTAAGCTGTCTGAATATAATATAAAGTAGGACTAGGTACATGTAAGTAACGACACACATGAATATCGAAAGATTGTATACATGTATAAAACGGCGCAAATTCAAACACACGATAAAACTCTATTCGTATTTTTAATTATTTTAAACAATGTTTGATATAATATTTAAGTACTGTACTTAAATTATTTGTGTCAGTAATCTTATTTACAGTATTTAACTTAGTGATATATACCATTTCTGATATTAAACGTCTGTAATAACAAATTTCTTGGTCGAGTACTTGTACTGAATCGAAGTCGAAAGTGTGGCCATAATCTCTCATATGTGTATACACTACAGACGAATCTTTCTCGTTTATACAATCGCGTTCATGTTCTTTCGTTCGAGTATCAAAAATTTGATACTTATTTTGAAATAAAATAAGTTGGTGAATTAATCGCAGATACAATTAGTCTAATCGGCTTATTTTCTTTATGTATTTTAATTAATCTATAACATCTGGCTAGATTGCATTTATCCTTAGTAGTAGGAAAAACCTTTCTTCTATTCCCAAGCAAATCACATGAATTTAATCTGTTATGTATTCCAATCTGCGGGCGAGACCATAATGTGATAATGTGAATTTCTTACCTAAAGATTTTGTAGTGTTACCATACATAAAAAACTGCGATAAAATTTTTAGAAAAGGTTTTAATAAGTTCAATATAAAAGTAATTTTCAGATCTGTTTGTAAATTTAACTTTTTAAATAATTTAGGAAAAGATAGCGTTGACACCACCGACAAAGTGTGTTCTGTTTATGGGTTCAAGTGTAAAAATTATGATAAACATAATGTGGGACAAACTAGTAGAACTGTTTATACTCGAACGAAAGAACATGAACGCGATTGTATAAACGAGAAAGATTCGTCTGTAGTGTACACACATATGAGAGATTATGGACACACTTTCGACTTCGATTCAGTACAAGTACTCGACCAAGAAATTTGTTATTACAGACGTTTAATATCAGAAATGGTATATATCACTAAGTTAAATACTGTAAATAAAATTACTGACACAAATAATTTAAGTACAGTACTTAAATATTATATCAAACTTTGTTTAAAATAATTAAAAATACGAATACAGTTTTATCGTGTGTTTGAATTTGCGCCGTTTTATACATGTATACAATCTTTCGATATTCATGTGTGTTGTTACTTACATGTACCTAGTCCTACTTCAGATTATATTCAGACAGCTTAAAAGCCAGTCAGTTATATTAGAGCAGATATAGATATTATTTAATATTAAGTGGACGTTGCTCTACAAAATTTGTAAGTTTATTTATTCTATTTAATTGTTTACACTTGTAGTTTATGGTAGCTGTTGTAATATTTATTTTCATTATAATTATTATAACTCAGAGACTTGAAAAGGACTGCCTTAAGTGCAGTTGAAACGTTGTCAACTGAATAAAAGACTGAATAGTAAGCCCTTGGAGTTTATTAATTTTTTTTATAAGAGCTGTTTTATATTGAGTTGTACAAGATAGGTTTAAAAAATATTGTTACTCCTAATGTTTGTTGTGTGGTTCCTTAAACACTTTGAAATATGTGTATTTAGTTGTTTTTTTTAATTAAATTAGTAATAAATAACTTTCAAACATTTTAACGTTAATGTCTTTTCCCATTTTTCAAAAAGAACAAAATTGTTTGTTAAAAGAAGACACAGAATTCAGACAAGAGAGTTCAGGTAGACAGAAGACCTACATAGTTAAATACACTATACGCTACCCAGCTTGAAACGATTTACTTGTACGGTTGAACACCGCGTTTAACTACACAAGTCTTGTTAAAACCAGCTTGTTAGGGTGGGTGGCTTTGACCAGCAAGGGCAGGAGGTATAGGGAAGTAGAGTTCTCTTTGGGTGTGTCGAGGTGAGTACCCAAATTAAACAGAGGTGGTGGTATCGTACTGAGAGTTGTGTAAGGAGTATTGCAGCTGTTCTTCCCAAAGTTTGAATCGTCGTTAAAGTCAGTTGGTGACTGGGCAATGATTCTCAGAGGATTAGATGAATTGACTGCCAGGATGGTTTTTTTTTTTCTTTAAAAATATATATTTTAAAATATTTTGCTGCCATCATCTCCTGACCTAGTGGTTGTCATCCCAGTAATCGATCTTTAGATGAGGTTTTTCCGCATCTTGTAGGGGGGAGAGAAAGTATCTAGACGATGCTTCTCATAAGCAGCTTAGTAGGCCCCTCTGGAGGCTCTGAGCTATTGGGTTGGATTACTTATAGCGGCATGACAATGGGAGTTCTCGAAGAAATCCTCAAAAAACTGAGTGGCTACATCTCTGGTCGGCTTTTGGGCAGGACTTCTAGTGAAGTAACCATAGCATAACCTTGGGCCAGGCAGTCATCTAATATCTTTCCTAGGGTGAATCAAGTCTTGATAAAGCAGGTTCATGAGCACTTAGCCTCTAGAAATAGGTGTGTGATTATAGGAAAAAAATAAAAACTCTGTGAGTATGTGGTTTTTCAATGTACAGTGATCCGTATTAAATGTATATTGCTCAACCACTGCTATGTATTAGATTTTCGTCGAGCGAGCGAGAATCAGAAAATTAATAGATCTGCGTGATCCGGGTGTTAACACCGCCCTTTATTTTGGTTGCCCTAAGGAGTTTCCAGAAAAATAGTATGGTTATGGTCCTGGATTTATTAACAATTAGTCTCCAGAGACTGTACCAATCATTCCCTACTTAAGGTATTCATTGAGACGAGAAAAGCATGTCCAGAGAAGTCTATTTTGAACTACTGATAGCTACGTCGTTTGCGTACTTGTAGGTATTGATGCCATCTCTCTGAGGGATGGACCAGATTAAAGAGTGTAGGCGAGAGTTAAGATCCTTACTCTGATGAAATAGCCGTTTGAAATAGCTTTACTGATCTTATTTCGAAGAAATCTACCTGAAAAAAAAGACTTTACCGTGTCAATTAAGAAGTGAAAGAACTTGAGTTTAATAAGTTTGCATTAGAGACCTTCATAATTTTGTTAGATGTCTATAAAATCCATCGCTGTTTTTCGCTTTAAGTAAAGCTTTCGGTACAGTATTTAGCGGCTCTTAGCAGCTGGTGGGCTACTTAGTGTCTTGACTTGAAGCCATTTTTAACACCGGGAAGGATATGATTTTCCTCTACGTATTTGTTTAGTTGGGCAAGAATTACAATTTCAATATTTTGCTAATTGACAAGAGATGACTAATGGGTCTATAGCTCAAATGGGAACTAAGGGGTTTTCCAGCTTGAGAGGCAAATGACAGCAGTTTCCTTCCATGTTTAAGGGAAATAACGATTACGCATGGTTGTATTTTCTAAGTTGCAGATAGCAAGTATGAGTTTCCGAGGGTGGTTTTTGAGGACACCGTTATTGATTCCATCTTTGCCTTAGGCATTGTGGTTGTTCTAGAAGTGTATGATTTGGTGGGTTACAAAGGGCTGTAGCTTTCAAAAGGCTCCTGTGCGACTCATTGATTTTTTACAGCGTAAACTTTCTCCTGGTTCAAGGCTTGGATTCGGTGAGCACTGATTTTGCAGAGAGGCAGCAGACATCTCTGATTGTTTTGAATGCAAAGAAGAGGTTTGATTTTCTGTTTGAGTGAAGAAAGGGTTAGTCGTTTAATCCATAGCTTTTGGACGACCTTCCAAGCAATTTTTGGGTTGGCTTTGCTTTTCCCTAATTAGAAGTTAGATTTCGTGTAAAAGTCGAATCTTGTGTTTTGGTACTATTGTCGTTGTAGTAGCATTGCGGGTACAGGTGACAATATCTTTTGTTAGTTCGTCTATCGCTTCATCCAAGTTTTGGTTTTAATAAAGCAATTCTTGAAAGGAGAGGATTATAGGTTATATTCTAGGAGGAGCTAGTCTATGGATTGAGTCAGTCTCGTACTTGGTTGTGATTACAGGGGAGGTGGCTTGAAGGGCAGTGATCTTTGAAGGCAGTAATTTAACTAATTAGAAAGATGCCTAGGATATCGAGATCTTTTTCTGGGTTGATAGAGGAGTCTGTTAATTAAGGAGGGTTTTAAACGTTAATTTAGAGTTTATACAGTATGTTTAAGAGAGATTCTCCTGTAGTGTTTCTGTATATGCAACCCCAGGAGCACTTTTTGGCGTTCAAGTTGCCAGCCACTATTGTCAAGATGCTAAAGTTGAAAAGTGGAGCCAAACACTACAATTTATTGTCTATGTTGGGTAGAGAATACAGAGTGACTATTCTTATGGATGAAGAGGAAGAAGTGTGCTCCGTTATGGTGACTGCTTTTCAGTTAGCTGTGTTGTTAATGAGAGCCTTATTGTCGGTGACGTTGATGAATGGTGTAATCAAGGATCTACAGTGATTTGTAAGGTTGCAGATGGATTTTTGTGTTACTTTCAACGTCGATTTGTTAATTGTCAACAATTAGGGATAGTTTGGCAGTCTTTTATTGTACACTATTAATATTCCAGCTCAGTTTCAGTAAATTGACATCATGAGATGTTCTTATTATGGGTGTTATAGAAACATAGCAAAGGTGATTTATCCTAAGAATGTGGTCACAGCAATCTGAATTGTGGCCTGAAGAGTCCCTGTGACAAGTGCATTATTAGGAAGTGTATTAAAAAGGGGTAGTAAAGCATTTTTGGTATTGGTAGATACATTTTTTGGGAAGCAAAAGTAGTTGCAGAAGAGAGTGTGATATTACTTTTTAAAAAGATTTTCGAAGTATAACAAAAAGATGTAAAATTTCTTATATATTGAGTATAAATCAATAAAATTTACTATATAAAAATGGATAATTTATACATCGCCATCAATCCGTACTCACCGTGTATGCATTATCTCTCATTTCTGCGGTGTTTGATATGGGGCGAAAATCAGAAATTGTTAACAAACTGGATAATTTGAATATATATATATGTATTAAATAATTACTGCATTACAAAAAATTCGCTATAACGAGAGCAGAGTTGCACATAGGGTTAAACGCTTTACGTAATGTCCTTTTGTCCATATATTTATCTGTCTTTCATCAACACTAATTTTAAACAAAACTTATCTGCCAGGAGTGGTGTAGGTGATTCTTGGTCTCTTTCACGTCCATAAGTTAATCTCTTTGGGTCCCCGCTGGTTTCGATGGTGAGTGTACACCCGACGTCCACTGGTACTCAAACGGTTCAGACCTCAGTCGAGCGTCCCCAACCGGGCACTTTCATTCAGGCCTCTCGTCCTCCGGGTAGTCTCACCGTCGACGGGCCTATTTGAATTCGTACCGTTAGTCCGTACCGTATACTTATTTATTTTTACATTTGGTCTACCTTGGCGATCGACCGTCGTTCGATTTTCACCTTGCGCGGCCCGAAAGGGAAAAGAGAGCGAGGGCCTTCCCCTGCTCCCTTTCATACCTTCGGCTGAGCGCTACTATTTAATACGGTGACACTCGAAACTTCGCTATCAATTTATTCCAACTGCCCACTATCCTTTATTGCGGGATAGTCGGGGATAGCGTGATTAACACATCTTACGTTACAAAGATGTGGATTAAGTTTTAGGAGGGGTGATAGTCTTTTTGAAAGTTTCTGTGCAACCCTGATAATGGTGCACTGTGTCTTGTTGCAGATAGTACGTTTTGGAGAGAATTTCTGGTCATCTTCTATAAAGCAAGCTAGAGTGGCGTGATTCTGGCTGCAAAACGTGCAGCAGAAAGGAGCACGACAGTAGTTTGCCGTGTGAAAGTATGTGCAACAGTGATGGCATTGTTGTATCTCACTACATTTTCGTTTAGTCTTAACCTCCATGCTTAGACCGCCAATAGAGCAGAGATTAAAGATATTTTGATAGTCTTTGGAGGATGAATCGAAGTGGGCCATGACAAGGGGCCAGATTATCTCATCCTTATGTATAAAGTGCATACGTCGGGCTGAAGGGGTCTTTGCCTTTACTTCGGCCAGTACTTCTTCCTCGGTATAACTTTTGTGTATACCCAGGATGACATCTACCAGCTCTCGATCTTGTTTCAGCTGGTAAGTAATATACTTGTGATTTCTGGCGTCTCTCGTGGTATCAGGTGGGAGCTGTCTATTGTCTTTGGGGAGATCCACACCCCGTTAAAGGTACAGCCTGGTGAAGAGGAATATTATTGTTCTTAAGAGCCTTGATTATTTTTGGCGATGGTACAGTTTTCAGAAAAGTGATTAGAGAAGGTCGTTTCTTCTTTGCAACAGTTTTCTCTTTGGGTTCTGACTCTGAAAAATTGTCAAAGATACTAAAGAGGTCTTGAAAAAGCGATTATGTGTTCACTAAACTGTATTTAGATGGGTAAATCAGTGTTTGGAGGTGATTTTAAGGAGATCCCGTTATTTAGGTTTCCTAGCGGGGATGCAGCTGTTAATTTTTACCGTGACTGAGCTAAAAGATTTCGGGATAGGGGTTTTTTGCAGGTCACTAAATTGGGATTACGCAAGGTCAAGCGCATCCTCCTACTGTACAATGTAGCTTTAAACCTAGATATTAGGTATGCTACTTGTATTTGAATCGAGTTGATAGCTTCCTGCAGGTCCATTGCTTTCAGCAGTGTTTCTGAGTCCCTTTTCTGGCTGTTTGCTGAGGATGATCTACGACAATGTCATACGAATTGTGTTGGTGACGTTGTTCACAGTGAATTTGGCAGGCTTCTTTTAACATAGAATTTTTTTCTTGGTTGATGTATCTTAAAAAAAAATATTAATCTTCATTTTACAAGACTCGCAACCAACTCATTACTAAGATTTTAAAGCTCTTAAGTTATTATTGTATTTAATTTTAAAATTGCTTCAAATGCATAACAAAATTCTAAGTAGTCCATATTTTACGAGCTTTTTACTTTTTTGGCTCTGAAGAAATTTATGTTATTAAATGTTCTTTTTATCGACAACCTTCAAAATATATACTGAAGTACAAAAAATTGTTTTCTTCTTTATGATGCGACCAATTTTCCAAATTAAAAATACCGCAAGTCCAATCATACACTCTTCTTCCTCCAATAGAACGTAATAGGTGTTTTTTATATTTTAATTTTTCAATACTGTAGCTATGTAGTTATGAAAATTATTTTTATCCATTAAAATATGTGTGAAATTAATTTTAATATCACAATCATCATTATTATAGTTTTTTCTTATTTAAGAAACAAGAGCATTTCAAAATTAGTGTAAAAAAATTATAAGATTCAAAAACTGAAAATATTATCACCACTGAATTTTTTCATATCTTTTTATAAACTTATACTTATTTTTCTAATTCTACAACCACAGCTTGAATCTGTAGTAACCCAAGATTTCTCCTATTGGTAAAAAAAATCCTAGTTGTAATATCTCCTATAAAGATATTTGATGATGTTGAAAATATTTATCGATTAACAACATTTTTAAGTAAATAACTAACCATCGCATTAGAAAAAGAAATCATTCAGTATAATATATCTTGAAATATTCATATTTCATGAGGTTTGTAGTAGTGCATACTTCCATAATTGATCGACCCTGCAATTGAAGATTCACATTTATGTTATATATACCGGCCACGGTAGCCCAGTGGTTTAGGCTGCGGTTCTTGTAGCTTGGAGGGCTTGGTAACACATGCTGACGAGTTCAAGACCCGGCCCTTACTCACTTGGCTTGCATCTCTGAGAAAATCTACTTGCTCATGTGCGTATTTCCAACCGCGGACCGATGAATCAGAATCCATGTAAAATACAAGTCCCTGTTGCTATGTAAGTGAGTGATATCACAATGAAATCTGAGGTGGTTTTTCACTATGCCACTGACAATAGTATATATTATGCATAGTAATACAGCACTGCAGAGCCTGTTGGGCACAGCTCTCAGAAATGGCTGTAAAATTTAAAAAAAAAAAGGAAAAAATTTTTGTGGTTATAAAATAATACATGCACTGTATGTCAAGCAAAATTTAAAAGAATACACATTCACGACGGCATATAAAATTACATTGCCAAACAGGTACAGAAAATCATTAAATTTGTCCTGAATGTGGTAAAATTTTAAAAAATAGTTGCAGTAAAAAGACATTTCACGAAAATATTAATAATTATAGGATAAATATGTAATTACGTAACGACTTCTCATCAATGTTTTAATAAATTGTTATTGCTAAAATATAAACAGATTTTTTTATTTAACTGAGTTAATTTTGAGATTCATAAAAAAACCATCAAAAACAGTAGAGATAACTTTTGAAGAAAAATGCACAAGCTTTATAATTACAACATTTTTTTTATTTGAAAACCTGATAAACTCCACGTAAAAATAGAGTTATGGGGGTTGACAAGCAAAAGGCTTCGGGTAGTGGAGCCCTGCTAGTATGCATACATATGTAAATGCATAATACTCGACTGGCTCTGTAAGTTAACTCACGATAATGAGCGTGCTTCATAGGGTGATACTTCCATAGTTAGTATTACTGCATAACTAAGTGTGATTTGAATTTATACATGTAATAGTAACAAATTATACAAATACGTGAAAAAGTAAATTTTTTTTACGCAGTTCATCACTAATATTACCAACAAAAAAAATGAGCTCATCAAGAACTTCATACTTACGTATTACCTAAAATAAAACTAATATTATTTAATTTATGATCCTTCTCTTAGCTATGTCATGTTAAAGCAATAGCTAATAGTTGTTTTGTATGTATAAAGCCCATCTGTTTGTTTTCTGAGTGGTATCGGAAAATAAATATTTTTATATGAATATTCGACAGCGTATGAGATTGGTTGGTGGTAATGGGGTATCTTGATAAAAAATAATGTAAGTCAAAATGATAGGAAAAAATCTGGAATTCCTCTTATTTACCTTATGTTGCTTGTGTACTCTTACTGCATATTCATTCTTATACGTATTATGAATCTTGAATTTGTGAAATCGGAAATAATGCTGCTGAATACGGCAACTTTGTGAATTCTTTTATTAGTTAAAATTTTCTTTACAAATGTGTGTGACTGTACTACAAAACTATATTGAAAATAGATTTTTTTTGTTTTAGGTTTTGAACTCATTTAAGGTGTAAACAGATTTAAAGATAGATAAACGTACGTTTTTGTCTAAAAACCTTTAATATATTTTATAAAATAAATGGACGAACAAATATTTAGCTAAAAATTTAGAAATTTTTTAAAATCATTACGTGGAAAAGAGATTGGTAGAAAGATGCATCGTGGAATAATAAACACTAATTACGTTAAAGACCTTCATTGAAGATATTTCTTTCATAAAGTAAAGACGCGCGTGGATTTTCTTTCAAAGCTCATAGTGTCGTTTCTTCCCTTCTCTTGGCCTTAAGGCTCCTGGTTACGAGATGCAAGAAGGGAGAATCTAGAGTCTCACCTCTACTTGCGTACGTTAGATGTCTGAAGCTGCGACATCATCGCTCTCGACGATTCCATTTAAATTTTTTACCTTATTAAAATCACATGATCAGGTTTGGCCAGTCAAATTTTAAGTAAACAGGCTTTGTTAAACTTCGTAAAATCTCTGAAAGCAGCAAGGAATGTCGACGAGAAGTAGTTGACAATAATCTCTAGGTGCACGGCCTTGGTACTACGGGATACGAAGACAGCCAAATAGCCTTTCATGGCCCTCTTTTCTCGTTCGGGGGAGGCCTTGTACCATATAGGATCTGCGTAATCTATGCCAGTGTAAGTAAATGGGCTTGACGGCTGAAATGGCTGTGGGGGTTAAAGGCCCATCTATTGAGACATTGTGTTGTCCTTATGTCTGGAATATATGACGTGCTGGCGCACGACGTGTCGTTCGGTGTTGCACCCACGAAGCAGCCAAAATTGCCTGTTAAGGGTGCTGTACGTAAGAAAAGGGCCTCTATGAAAAGTAAATAAGTGCGTGTCCTCGATCAAGAGTAGGGTCGTCTGATGTTTGGCAGGCAAGATCATTTGGTGTTTCTCTGACTCGGTCAGGGCTGAATTGTGTAGTAGACACCTAACCCGAATTATGCGGTCGGTATCCATGAACGGATTTAATCTTCAGAGACGACTGAACAAACTGACACTACGATTGTGGAGCAGTGCCTCGTAATCCTGTGGGAACTCAAATTGTTGTATTACGTGCCATAGATAGGTGCGTCCTGCCGAAATTTTAGACGCCGTTAGCCACGAAGCAGGCTTTCGGCTCGGAGAGGCTGCTAAATTTTTAAAGCGATTTATGTATGCTAGGATACGAATGATCTTAGTAAAAGAGGAGAAGGTAGAAAGTCATTCTTGCCAATAGGGCGCATTTTTAGAGATCGTGAGAAAAGTGCTCCTTACACAAAGTTCTAAGTTAGTGTTAGGCTCCTGCAAAGAGAAAGTTGACCAGTCGACTGTTTTGGTCTCGTAAGTCAGTGAGGCCCGTGCCACCAAAGAGCGTGATCTCGCAATTGAGTGACTGTGGTACTACACGACGCGCAATTGGCTGTGTTCTTTACGGAGGGAACGTATTGTCAGGTGGCTGATGGCAAAAGCGTGTGAATCTCGCTCACATGGTTGGTGGTGAAGGTTTTTCCAACGCGGTGGGTGTCCACGTAGCCACGCAAGCATGACTTGTAAATCCGTCCAGTAATGACACTCAGCTGCATTAATAACGATCTCAGTAACGACAAAATGTAGCAGCCAAGCAAGCAAATGCGCTCGAAACGAGGGAAATTTAACATCTTGACTGGAGAAATCCTTGACTTAGTGATAAGAAGGTGTGAGTGGCTACCTTTCTCGTAGTACACTACAAGATATACTACAGCACCGTATGTCTTCTTGGAAGTGTCCGAGAAACCGTAGTGCAGAGGCTGTGCCTTATGTCACTGTGGTGAGGCACTAGTATCCAATAGGCACTCCTGGGTGCTTGTGACACACTATCCGCTGCCAGTTCATCTCAGCAGGGTTGACGATGGCTTGTCTAAACATTCTGATGATGTCGCAGACAAATACAATTTTCGAGAGCCGCCAACGAAGAAGCACGACTTGCAGATCGGCAAGCAGGTTCGGCCCTGTCAACATGAAGCTGTTCAGAGTCTGGCCCATGGCATCCTTATAGGAGGGGTTGAACACCACATGGATTTTGGTGCAGGAACCATTACGTCATACCGGGTGATGCGGAATGTAAACACTTGGCTCAGCTGATTACAAATCCGGGGGGGGGGCAGGAACCATACATTCCATATTCTCATACTGCTTAATTAAGCAGGAGTATGCCTGTCACAAGGCCTAATTTTTTGCAAGACGCTTTTTTAAAGCGAGAGTCTTTCCAATTTTCTAGAACCGCTAGATGGCTATGGAAAGTTCTTGATTGATTGTCAGCGTAAAAGTTTTCGTTTAGGTTACTTTATGATGTGACGATCGGGTTCCACTGATAAGTACCCAGCTGAAAGTTGTGTTAAAGGCCGATGGAGTATCTGGAGGGACAGCGATGAAGCCAGGCTGTAGAGCAGTAGCTAATACCTCAGAGTCTAGAAGACTGTTAATTCGCTCGAGTGACGGCAGTGTGGGTTGGCTTAGTTCAAGTTCTGGAGATGAAGCCAGGCATCCAGTTTGACTGACGTGGATGGGAGCAATGAAGTCATCTTCTTCAAAGATAACGACTTACACTGCAGTTAAAAAGTTGGATAAAATTTTGACTTGTTGGTGAGATTGACCTACCCTTTAAAAACTGATATCGTTTCACCAACACCATTGATAGCAATGCGAGTAGGTATAATAGCTGCCTGAAGCGCTTTCACGACGTAAGCCGCGAGGTAGAACTCTTGTGAGCATGAGTCAAGAAGGGCCCTAGTTTGGTAGGTGAAATCAGTGCGGAATACAAACGTAACTATAACGGGCTCACCGGTCAATGAGTTGACTAGATGATGGAGCGTAATCACGGGCACGATGCTGTTGTCGTTTATTACAAGGGCTTGAAACTCATCGCTACAGCTTTTCCATTCTTTCGGATCATCGTGACAGACAAAAAGCTTAACTTTTTCTAGCTGAGGGTAAGCGCTATAATCGGTGCGTGGACCCCCGCCGCTTGGTGGTAGGTCTATTGTGATAGGAGACGCGAGGCCGTCTGATAATTGTTGAAGGTGACTTACACTTGTGGAGTAGGTTGCCAAGGCTTTATCGTACAGGTTTTCTTTGTAGTAAGTTTGCTCCTGTAACTTCTCTTGATAGGATCACAGTGTCATATTATTATGTTCGAATTCCTGCTAATAGCCGTGAAATATCTGAGAACGATGTTGATAGTCACGGACAGAGAAAGGATCTGTGGCCTTTAATTTCTCTGTATTAGTGATGGATTTTTGGATATAAGAAAATGAGGCTTTCTACTTTGCTAACAGAGGGTCCGTGATCTCTTGGGCAGCCATTGTGAGTGGAAGCAATAGTCTTGAGAGTTTTATAATAGTAAGTTTGGTAGCACTGCTCAAGCTTTACGCTTGCAAGCGTTGGATTTCTGAACGACCGCAATGGGACGCACAGATTACTGTAAGCGTATACTGATTGCCGAGTATCTGCTGCTCTCTGATGGCGTAAAGAGAGAATACAGTGCTAAGAGAGAATGCACAAGTGTATGTATAGCGACGCGCGACTCGCGTAACAGCTTAGTGGGTGGAGGGAGCGCATGGAAAAATCACGGAGCGGTCTGCCATCCTTTTGCTTGTCCAATTCGCTTGTTAATGGAAGAAAAAAAAAGTTGAGTTGAGTATTTATTGACGACAAGAGACTCAAGGTCCTACAACGTTGTGGCAATCACAGTATACAAATCTTACTCAGCTTAAACTAAATGAAACAAAATAAAAATAAAGAAGAAAGATAACAAAAAAGGTGACAAATACGTCTCACTCTCGTCCATGCCCATCCATGCGTTAACATTAACCCTAAAAAGTACTTTTTGAGCCACCCTTGAAAACTGGATAAATCGTAGCCTAAGCGTAACTCAGGTGACAGCTCATTCCAAATACGTGAAATGGCAACGTGAAACGCACTCTGACAGCATGAAGTGAATGCGCGTGCTGTTTTTATGTCCAACTCTGAGCGATGATGCGTACCATATTCGTCCTGGGATCTACACACTAGGCGATTTGACAGGTACAAAGGTTGACCACGCCTAAGCACCGAAATAAGCAGGTAAATACCCAGGTAAATTTTGCGTTCACGGAAAGGGAAGATCGCTAGAGACCTATATACAGGTGTAACGTGATCCGAACGGGCACTGGTAACAAACCGCAGGCACGCATTTTTACACTGAGCTCGTTTTGTGCTCAACACACCGGACATATCTAACGCAATTCCGAAAAAGGAAAAGAGAGAGAGAGAATGCTGCTGCTTTGGAGCCTCTGCTTGGAGCCGTGCGCGCGATTTTACTCATCGTCGTATCTTGCTGTGTGATAAGACAGAGGGGGTGGGCAGCATGAAAAAGTTTTGCCTGCTATCCTTTTCGGCCCTGCTTCTTGAAATATGGCCGATGATCGGCCCCTACTGATAGATAATGGTCGCGAGATAGGATTGCGCTATCTCGTACACTTGACGCTTGTATGGTGATGAGCTGCGAATGTAATCGAATTTTTCACTTGCAACACATGCACGCTGTACTGAGCTCAATCAATACCGGGGATGACCACTTTCCCTGACATCTCATGGTCCTCCAACAACATCCTGGTTGATGCCAATTTACTCGGTATTCGGCTCGAAGGACCAAATAAATAAACCAAAGACTCAAGTCAATGTGTCAAGTGCACGCTAGGCTGAGCATTGGGAGATAATAGGAGTTGTTAAACGGACTCGAATTATTTGCACACAATCACATTACAGGTTTCATGTTCGACAAACTTTATTATAGAATTGCCCTATGTTAACTCAAAACATGAACACAGGAATGGCAAGGGCTATCATTATGAACTCTTCACTGCACGATGAGCATGGCAAGGAAAGAGGAGTGGGAGTCCTTATTAAGCGTTAACAGCACGTGCTTAGCGCCTTTGATCAAGTGCTGGGAAATTAAAAATTGGGCTAATGGCCTTGATAGTATTACCTATCCCAGTTATTCATCCAACGATCCCTTTCAAATTCCTTTTTCAAATTTACACGACCCTTTAAATTGGTTCTGCCTGTATTCTATACACAGAGCTCCTACAGTGTCGCCCTGGGGTGCAAAGCCAGCCGTGAGACTCGAGGAAAAATCTTATTCAGATTTATCTTTTGAAAAGTTGACTTAACCAGAAGTCGAACCCTCGCCTAACAAAAGCTGTATCTCAAATTAACTTTTCACAAACTGAGCTACAACGACTTTAAAATAGTAAATACGATTATTACGAGGAAGGTTATACGGCTCTCTTTTTAACAATGTAATCATTTTGTAAAAATAAAAATATAGTTACATTTGCAACGAATAGTAAAAGTACGTGTTACTTCAAAAGTGTAGTTTAAATATTACCTTAGAATAATCTATAAAATAGATACTACTTAATTTTTGTTTGGATGTTAATAATTGTGTGTGTACTCTGATTTCAGATAAGTATTGAAAAGAATGAACAATGCACTCTTTATGACAACTCTGGACGAGTTAAATGGAGAGTTAAAAACTCACAAGGAATCGAATCACCTGTGCCGGGTGTTTGTTTTATACTTCATCCACCAGATAAAGAAGCGACAGATGCGGCCGAAAAATTAAGGCGACAGTACGAAAGGGGCGTTAATCTTTGGCAGAAAAAACAACTACGCTTACGTCAAAATATGATTTTTGCAACTATTAAGGTAACTATTTAGTTTTTTTACATTTTTTCCTTAATACTACTTAGTTTCTTATGTAGAAAAATCCTAAATTAAGCTTGTAATTGGTTCTAAATGTACGTATGTATATTTTACTTGTATGCGTAATCTGACTTGCTTTTGGCTTAATCTCTTGCTCACACTAGTTTTTCACAATTACAAATAAATATGTTACTTACCTTTGTTAGTGGAATTATTATTTTCTATTTATGCTACACAACTTTGATTACTTCATCATAAAAAAATTTGTAGATTATGGACTGTGTTAAAACAAAAGAAATGATAAATGACTCGCGTGGGCTCAATTGTATCATGGTCTCATTCTACAGCAGTTTCTTGCATGGTTAATGATGTTATAAATTACTTAAGGTCAGAAAATTTAACACAATCGTAAATATTATTTATAAGAGATTTTCATTGTAGCATAAAAATGGAGATCGTTTACATATAAATTTAAATTTTGACTCGAAGAAAATTAATGAAAATTTCTAGAACATTTTGTATTGATATTGTCCATACAAAAGAATAGAACCTTAAAAAAAATTACTGTTTGTTAAAATATATACCATTTAATACACGGGTAATCAAATCACAAGGAACCAAATATTTTTAGTATTATATATAAGCATAAAAATTTAGTTCTTTACTATTGATTGTTCATAATTAAGGCTTGGAAAAAATATTTTTCTACATCACTTTAACAATGGTGTAAAAAATACATAAGGTGGGCTCTTCAGCCCCCAAACTGATCAGCCAATTAGGAGGCTTGGATCAAGCAACCTTCCATATTGGATTTTCCACCAATGAGCGTAGAGAGCGCGTTATTTAACTACTTACACTTTATTGCTGAAAATAAATACAACTCGACTCGAGAAGTAGTATTAAATTAAAAGCTTCGTACGTACGATAACGTAAATTAGATTGCCAGAGATAAACGAAAAAGCTGACTTCTAATGTTAAAATTCTCAGGAAAAGAAACAAAAAGTGTAAAATTTGTTTATTGAAATATTTAATAACTTTCATGCATTGTATATTTTACAAATAATCAGATCATATAGAATTATATTTATACGTAAAACAGTGCACCTAACAAATTTGAAATATAATATTTATCGAGTAAATTTTTTACCTTGTACTCTTGTTTATGTGTAGTTGAACAACGCGCTCTCTATGCTCATTGGTGTAAAATTCAATATGGAAGGTCGCTGTTCCTAACCACTTTACTCTGCTGCACTACACTTCAAATATCACTAAGCCATACCACCTCGAGTTGCACTATCAAAGCACATACATCTTGATATCTCAATAAAGTAAATTTTGATTTTGATTTTATTTCTCTATTCTTCATTTAATTCCTGAAACAAAAAATACTTCCTATAAAAATTGAACCAGCAATCTATTGAACGTGAGCCAAATACTCGACTTATTCTGCTACAAACGATCCCGATTCTTGCATACCTAAAAAGTGTTTTGTTAACTTTGATGTTAATTTAAATTAGAATCAAAGGTTCGTATTTTTTAATTTAGTTGTCAAAAGCCAATTGTGTCATTTTTAGAATATAATTCAAATAATCCTAATGACAAGGTTAAGAGCTATTTTTTCAAAAAAAAATTTATTTTTTTATGGTAGACTAAGTGGTCTCTGTCAAATCAAAGTCCGTTTTGGGGGGAATTTGGATATGCTTAATAGGCTAGGCTCTTAAGCTTTCTTAAGTACAAAAAGTAAAATATTAAGTAGTATATCTAAATGTGTGTATGAATATGTTAAAGAAACTAAGTTGATTAAGTTCCTACAACTTCAAGCAGAACAATACAGAAAATAATATCGAAATGTGTGTACGAAAAAGTTTTATGAACATTTGGTCGTGTGGTTGCACATGGGTATTTGGGGCGTTTCATGTCAAATGTTCTAAGCCACCAAAACAGTTAGTGTCCAGCTCGTAATTGTGGCATTATAATGGACTACAAACATTCATGAACACACAAGATCAATGTATTTTTTACTCAGCCTTCTAGCGGTATTCGCAGTTTTTTTAAAAATATCAATTTAAAATACAAGAAACATAAAATGCACTTTTTTTTAAAGAAAGGCATTTTAAACTTTTTTCAATGCTCTCAATCAAAAGAGCAGGATTTTTTACGTTAGCATACCAATCTTTACAATACTATTTTTTGATTTTCTTGAAATATAAAACGATAAACCGTACGGTGGTGCACAGTGGTCATTTAAAAAATTTTTTTTATTCAAAATCAAATATCTCCAGAATGGAAGTAGCCAGACTAATAACTATTTTTGGAGCTTGTAAGTAAGTGATCGTGAAATATATAAAAACTATTTAAAAGAGTGTCTGATAATTTTCTAACCTTCAAAATTTGGTCAAATGCGTTTTTTTCAAACATGAAGGAAAACTAAATTCAAACATGCAAAATACATGCTGTGGGGCTTTTGAAGTTTAGATTATGGTATAATGACTTATCCTTTACTGGTATTTATGCATTTAATAACTCATATTTGCCGAACATAACCTTAAAAAACGTACAAATGAAAATAATTCTAAACATTATATTCTTCTGTCTCAAAATGGTATACCTCTGAGATCTACCTATATATACAGACAAATGAATTGATAGTTAGAAAAATTGAATTAATTAAAAAAAGATTAAATAATTTTCAAGGTAAAAGTACGACCGTATATTGCTACTGTATGATCTGTTGTGTAGACAATACTTTTTTAACAAATTTATTAATCCATATAAGGTAGTTTCTCAAATGATCCATTTTATAATAAAAAAAATAAAGTTTTTGTAAGTTTTATTCGTACTGCGCCAGTTAATTTCGTAACTGTTGCAGTTATCAAATTTACAAACGTAAATCTGATTGTCTTTCTACTTACGAATCTAAAAAAAAATAGGAGAATGTAGCGATAAAAACCAACGAACCAGGGTTGCTGTTTTGAAACAAAAAAAATAAAAAACTTTAGGAATCAGTTTTGAAACAAGAAAGAATTCTTATACTTACACTTGCCCCGGACTTCTGGTCATGAAAGGATTTGATGAGAGAGTTTTCTTGCACTGAATGAAAAACTCGTACAGCAAAAGAGTTCGTGTCTAAACAAGGTATACTTGCATTTTTCATAAACAAAAAAAGGTAAAGTAATCCTAAAATAAACTCAAATTGCAGTAAAAACTTTGTTTTAAAATGATTAGGTAAGCTGAGTAATGCCTGGCATAAGGGAATACGTGTCTGTAAAGTCAGATGACAGCACCAGAAAAAACCTTAAAAAAGGATTGTTTCTTGGCAATTTAATTGAAATGTATTAGCTTTTTAGAGATAAAAATCTTTCTATAAGAATCGGCATGAAAAAATTTACAATTGTGAGACCGTCGCATTGTGTCTTAACTGGAAGTAGTAGCACAAATAAACTCTGCGTTTATGTAAACTATGAAAATGTAAAATTGATGCTTGCCGCTATCGATTTCGACGATTTGACAAACAATATGGAACTACATTTTTAAAATTATCTCGATTATTTAAAGTCAATAGTATGTGTAGACAGTGGAGTGTGAAAGGGTGAACACGAGACATAAAAAACAATAAAAAGTTGATTTATAGCTTTTAAGATTATTTTATTAAAACAAATCATTGTCGTTATACATACCTTACTCGCTCAACGCTCTGGGCCAACTGACTCGCTGCGGCTAACTCTCCACTGTCGCAGTTCGCCCCTCGCTCTGTCTCTCTTTCTCTATGCACCCCTTCTCTCACCGTTTCGCACACATACGTGCACAAGCACAACGCACTTCGAGCAGCCTCATGACCTGTCGACTTTCGATGGTCGGAAATACGAGTGGATCGTTGGTTTGCCAAGCAAGTTATTTATCTCGCAAACTGGGAGAATTCAAAAAAACTCCATCGAGATTATTTTAGAGTTAAAATTATTGAAAAGTTACTCGCGTGGTTCAATCTCTTACAGTATGTAATGTGCCAAACAATCGATGTTTTTCAAATGGTTGTTTGAAAAATTGTCCAAATATATCAAATTCACGCCAACATTCACTTGACTGTCTCGATACAAATAACATCTTGAATATCACTTAAGCTGTACGGTTTCCTAGTGATCGCTGTACCCTTGCTTCAAACAGCATTAGCACACGCGAAATTGAAGACTTGCTAGGTAAAGAATTAATTAAATTCAAAACACGTTTTTTTTGCTAAACGAAAATTTATTGTTTTAAATGGGTTAAAAAAAAATTTTTGACAGAAGAGAATTTAGAGTAAGTTTAATTTGGTGGAGAATTATCTGTTTGTTGTACTTAACTCTATTAAATCGTTGCATTGGAACAATAATATGGTTAACCGATGGCTTTTACCTGCGTGCTCTATTTTCAAACCAACGGTAAACTTAAACATCAAAGTATTTCAATAATTTGACACAACCTCAGCTTTGATACAGTTTCGATCTACGAGTATCAAAAAATTATCATCAAGTTTTTAAAATCGAAATTAAAAATCAAAGAAACATATTATTCATCGGATGGTATGGCTCAACACTTTAAAAATAAGAGTAGTTCTTAGTTCTTAAAAGTATTTTACTATAAAGAGTCGTACAATGTAACAGCTTTAGAATAAGAATCTAGAATAGGAATGGCTCAAGCAATCTTGGGAACACTCAACTACCATGCAATTCTTCTATTTAATGAGTATAAAATGCAATTAAAAAAATCTCTTTAAATTTAGAATACCAAAGATTTTCCCTAAGATAAAAGTTAGTCAAAAAAATAAGGATCAAATAATATCAAAGGTTGTAAGCTCGGAAAAACTTACGGTCAACAGTACAAATGAGCTTCAAAAGCGAAGAAATGTCAACAATGAAACGTAATTGTTTTGCTGTATGCCAAAATAAATATGTAAACGTATGAATACATGAAGATTTGTTTTAATTCAATATATGTATTGTGAAAATCATTCGCAAGTAACCGTAATGACGTGCGCTGTGTCAGGTTAAGCTGTGCCATCGCAGCGTCTACTTCATTACTTTACATTTCAGGAAAAACAAAAAATAGTATTCTGAAAATTGCTACACTGACTTAAAAAATCGTTTTTCATTATATGCATTAAAAAAAGTATTAAAAATGTCCTTCTTTGATAAAATATGCATGTTGTGGTGTTTTCTTATGTTGAATAATTATTTTTTTTTTAAACTGAGAACAGTATCGGACAGTTGAAAAGAACGATTCTATGTCTTAACAAATTTTTTGAAGTCTATTATAATGGTGAGTTAGAAACCGAAAGTTTTGGCGGTCGAGTGCTGCGCTATGACATTTGACATGAAACGCCCTATTTATTCTTTTATACGTATATTCGTATGCATGCACAGTGATTCATCGTACATTTTTACTTTAATTACAGGTGGTTAAAGACTGGAGTCTTCATCAATTTCTCGATATGGGAAAAGAACAGCGTACTGCGATTCGGAAGGCTTTAAGTGAAGATGCAAGTAAGTTGCTTACTGAGGGTGATACATCGGATCCTCAGCTGCGTCGTTTGCGCCGTGAAATGGTTGAAGTCAACCGACTTTTTGATGATTTTGAAAAGCGTGCCTGTGCTGAAGAAGAGTCTCGACGTGCTGGCTGCATTTTTACTGAACACGCATCTTTGCTTCAGCAATCACTCGACGATGCTGAAAAACATTTAAATGATTTCATAGCAGCTCCCTTACCAAGTGACCTTAATGGCCTAAGTAGTCTTTTACTAAAGCATTCAGAGTATGAGAAGAATCTACACAAACTCTCCCCAGAACTTGATCGCATGCAGAAAATTTTTCGAGGAATTAGTCTTAAGACACCAAAAATGAAGAATAGACTTGATACTATCATGGAAAAGTGGAATACTATCTGGGCCTTGAGTAATATGTATATTAAACGACTAAAATTTTTAGAAGTTGTTCTTGTTGGCATCGAAGAAAATTTATCAGCTATATCTGAGTTAGAAGTAAAGCTAGCTTCTTTTACCGAAATTCCTTCAGAATTTACGAAACTACAGAAAATTTTAGATGAATTAATCGCATTACATAATACTATTGCACAACAGCAGGTCCTCATTGACCAGTTGAATGATAATACTCGTATTGTTAAACGCTTTGTAGAAAAGTCGAGACAGAATTATGTACCTAGTTGCGATATAGAAAAATTAGACTCAGAAATCGATAAAATCAATACAAGATGGTCAAATATAAGTAGGCAATCAACAGAAAAACTTCGTTGTGCTGAAATTTCCTATGGACTGGCGCAACAGCACGAGACACCTTCCAAAAATGAAACAGATTTAGTTTATCGAAATGACGACACGCTTGAAAAATTTCCTGCACTTAGCACCACAAAGGTCTGTTTAATTGACAATTTTTCATTAAAATGGCTATATAACCTTGGCATTACTGCTTTTCATTTTCAGAATTTCCTTATTAACGAAGTTGATCGCGATCCAGCAGTAGAGGCTCTGAATGATAGCAGTACACGTTTTCTACGTGAAGGCAAGGTAACTACTGTACATTTGATTTTTATATTTTCTCATGCTGTTAATGCCCTTACATATACTGACGTATCTACACATAATAAACATATACTTTTATGCAGTGGAACATTTGCATGTTTTTTTTTTTTCATTCTTATTTACTACACGTTTATATTCTAGCTTTCACAGTTCAAGCTACTTTAATAGTTAGTTAAGCAAGCCCTCTTTTTGTCTGGAGATGCTAGATGATGCCAAAAACCACTTATCTAGGTTTTTAAACAAATAATGTATCTGACTGCATGATGTCTGTACCTCGGGGGGCTTCCTTGCTGAAAGAAGTAAATATCTGCCCAGCTAATCACTAAGTTCGTATCAGTTTTAAAAGGGAAGGTATGGTAAGCTTGTATTATTGCTGCATAATGCAAACTTTAGTTTGTTGGATGGTCAAATTGATTCATCTGAGGGGATTTCGCACTAGAGGTCTGTACTAAAGACTTGATTATTTAGGAAAGAAGAGAGAAATTTTGAGAAAAGAAAATAAGGCAGTAAAGGTAGAGATTCAGGATACTTAAGGACATTTTTTAAGGTAGACGTAGAATATAATACAGTAAAAGACAATTTATTAAACACAGTCCCTTATTTCAATCTCTCACTCATCATCTGATCATCTCTCACTCGACAACTAAATCATGGTTGATAACAGCTCTTATGTGTATTGTAGACTAGTAAAACTAGCAGTAATTTAAAAAAAAATAAATTTTTTATGCTACTTATAAAGAACATGATGCAAAACAGCTTAACAAGAGTGGTTTGTCTTACGATGGCCAGATGGCGAGTGCTCGTGTTTTTTAATATTACTTAATGTCAAGTAATCAGCACCTTCAATCAATTTAACGATTTTGCGTTCATGAGTAAAAGCTTACAGGCTGCTTAATCCTATGCAATCTATTGGCATTACAATAGGTTCAATAGTAGCCTATGAAAACAAACTTTTCCTAATTTAATGTCTTTTGTAATGCGATTCAAAGTGTCATCATAAGTTTTTAACAACCATTTGGCTTTAAAACTTACTAACATCAAACATAAATATAAGGTTTAAAATACTACATGTTAAACCGTGTCTTTTATTTTTGGAAAAGCGTCCAAAAGGCCTTTCTAAACTAAGAAGAGAAGGCTGTGCTTGGATTCTCAGTCTTTAAGTTCTTATTTCTTAGTTTGATTGTTTCAAAAAAAACGTTTTTACGAGGCTTAAATTCATGACCTCTTGCACCTCAGCTAAAAACGACATACACTTAGCCACGAGCTGTGTCTGCGAAGAAAATGCCTTATACCTCTATTATATTGTGGTGGTTCAAACATATTTTTACTTAAAATATTTATTCCAATTTGTTGATGCATTCACTTCTAAACATTTTATTTGTTATGAACATTAATAAATTATTTATATAATTAAATAATTTTTTTTTTAACTGTAAAGAAACATTTTTAAGTAGCAGCTGTTTTATGTCTTAATAAATATTTATTTAATTCCTATTGAATTTTTGAATTTTTACTTTAAAAACAAATGAAGTAATAACTAGATTTACAATTTTCTTAGTTTTTGAGATTTTGTCGAATAGTTTTATACATGTATTTTTTCCTTAATAGCTTATTTTTACTGAGTTCTATGAATACAGTCATTGATTTTTAGTATACCTCATTCTTTTACTATTTTGTCATTTATGTCTAAGATAATTTTTTGTATTAAAAATGTTGATTCCAATTAGCGAAGAAAAGTCCAGAGAGGTAAGGGAAGTGTAAATATGCAGTAACGCTGGAAAAATTTCTTATCGATATACCTATAGCCATGTTTTTACTTATACTAGACTCTTTTATTGATATTTTATTGAGAAACTTATTTAAAGATCCATTTAAGTGTTGAATATGTTTATATGATACATATCTATCATACAAAAAAATTAGAAGATTCAGTAAGGATTTTTTTTTAATTAAACACATTAAGAATTTTACAAATAAACGATGTGCAATTTTTTTGTGTAATATTTTTATAGCATATTAAAAAAACGATCCGTGTTTTCATAATATTGGTCGAAAAAACTGATGCGGATTAGTGTTCTGAAGCGACATTTACTAGCATATTATACCACCTTTTTATACCACAAAACAAAACGGTGCTACAGGATGTTATGATTCTTAGTTCACGCATAATGAGTTCTCATGATTATTATATGGAGAGGAATCACAGGAACGGACACGAGTTGCTTAATTTTTTTTCTCAGTTCTGTCAGTTCTATCAGTGTGATGGGCTACTATGTATAGGCCCTTGGCAGGCACATTACTCTGCTGCGCAGCATAAAAATTACGGTATGATACAGACATAGATCTTACATATATTTGGGGCATTCCACGTCAACTAGAATAAAAAAAATTTTTTTTTCAAAACTTTGCATAATAAAACTTTAAAAACCCAGGACAGATTACACTCTTGTTACTTACAATTATACAATTGGAATGTCTATAAAATCGCCGAGCTTGCAGATCTTATGGGCAATCCTAAATAATAATAATAAAAATAATAATAGGAGCGGCGTTGGCTCAGCGGTAAGCGTGCTTGTTACTGATATAACGCTGTTCTAGGGGTCGTAGGTTCGATTCCCGGTGAATGCAGATTTTAATCGGGAAAAGTTCCTATGTAAGCCCGGCTGTTATGGGGCAGTTTTTTTCGTGAAATTTTCCTTCAGAGTAATTCCAAAATTTTTTTCTTGCCCCACAGGTCTTCGGGCCTGGGTGAAAGCGAAATAGTTGTAGGGCTATAGGTAGGGATTAGCAGATCCGATGTATCAGGCAGGGATCGTCAACTTGACTGGTGAGAAGTGGTCTTTGCAACATGGGGCTTTTCCAGAGATGCAAATTAGCCTGGATCCGATGCTTCAGTAGAGAGCGCTGGCTTAACTGGTGAGAAGTGGGCATTCTGAAATATGGAGTCCTTTTCGGGGAAAGGCTACACAGTGGTGAGTGGACCCGATGCACCATTGGTGTAAAGTGTCAGCTTAACTGGCAAGGTGTTTCACTGGAGATATTCGCAGTGTGTCCATGGATTAGGTACAACATTAGTACAAGGGTTGGGAATGGGTGCGGCTATACACCTCCATACATAAGTGGTGGGTGGGTGGCCCCGGTGACGAGGCCAGTAGGCTGTCATGCCAACCCGGAAAAAAAAATAGAACTAATGATAAAAATAAAAATAATAATAATAATAATAATAATAATAACAATAATAGTAATCATTGTTATAATGATAATAGAGGTAATAATGAAGATAATGATAATAATAACCACAGTAATAACAACAACAGCATTAACAAACGTTTCTCAATTTTTTTATAGTTCAGCATTTTTTTTAATAAACAATTATCCATTTAATTGTTTTAAAAAATTTCTTTAAGTTCTCACATTTTTTATAGTTGGTTCATTAATACAATATTTAATTGATGTATTATTACATATTAATGACGTCTTATTTTTTCGAAATTCTTTTATTCGTAAAAAATGATGTTTAAACTAAATTTACTAGTGTTATTTATCAGAAGGCAATCGTGTCATTTGTGTAACGAGGTAAATCTGGCCTCCAGGCTTGTGCTGCTCTCGCTGACGCAACGCGTATGACGTCACACCGGCAAAGGCTTACCGTCCCGGAATTGTTTTTTTTTGTTTTGGCTCCCAGAAAAAGGAGAAGAGGACAACGTAATGCGAAGCACAGCAGCAACCGTGAGGAACAAGTACAAGTGAGGGCACGCTATACTGTTCAGGCCTTGGCGGTGGCTCTCGGGTATGAGAGAGAGAGAGAGAGAGAGAGAGAGAGAGAGAGAGAGAGAGAGAGAGAGAGAGAGAGAAAGGGGTCTGAGAGGTATGCGCTGCGGTTGCAGCGGGACGGGTTGATGCAGTCTTGAGTAAGGAGTTATCGTGAGCGGAGAGTGCTAGCGAAGTTCTTTTGTGTTCTTGAGCGAGAGAGAGAAAGTGTGGGACTAAGTCGTTTTGGGGAAGAGAAGGAGATCGGGTGCGTTGCCATTCTTCTTTTCTTTCGGTGTGCGTATCAGAAGTCACGAGAAAAAAAGGAGAGAGAACTCAGTACGAGGAAGAGACATTGGGATAGAGACGTCGCTGCTGTACCTGCACCCCAGGACACCGGCCTTCACGGAAGAGAGAGAGAGAGAGAGAGAGAGAGAGAGAGAGAGAGAACGTGAGGATCCGGAAAAGAGGAAAGGAGAGAGAGAGCCAAGGGACTAGCCACAGCTCAAAAACCACCGCGCAGTTCAAGCAACTGCGAGGCTTCGATTCGCCACCGGCACGAGTTCGAGGAGCCAAGAGGTAGCGTATCTCCCTCCTCCCCGTTTTCGTGCGTCGTGCTAGGGTTCGCGAGCACTGGTAGGATGCTTGAACACGGTACAGGAGTAGTGGATAGAGTGAAAAAGAGCGAGAGAGAGAGAGGATGAGAGTGTGTGAAAGAGCGAGAGAGAGAGAAAGAGAGTACGAGACCATCGCAGGTGCATGCTTGGGAGTGCCGCTGTAGGGGTTCGCGCGTTTCCGTCCAGAGTACGTGAGCTAAGAGATCGCAGTCGAGAGGAAGAGAGAGATTGAGAGAGGACCGAGACCAGGGACAGAAAGGGGAAAGGGTAAGGTTACCAGGAGACAGAGAGAGAGAGTGCGAAGAAAACCTAACAGGACGAGTAGGAAAGAGCAGTGGAGAAAAATAGAAAGTAAGATTGTGTGGACAGCAGGGCAGAGAAGGGACAGGACTGAGAGACGGTGTAAGGGTGCGGATGAGGGTGTGCGCGAGTGCTTGTGTGTGAAATTTGCCAGGATCGCATTAGGGCAGCGACTTCTCCCGGTCTCAGGACCCCTAACAGGCGCTGGCAGTTCGCGCAGTGAGGCGGAACTGCTGTATCGCCGTCAAGGAGTTAATTTGTAAAATCGTGCTAAGAGTTTTATTAAACAATTTCCTTAAGACTTAATATGATTGTGTCCCCCGTTTGTTTTATTATTTTCCTCCTTAGAAGAGAGAAATCCCGTGCAAATCCTCCTTTTTTATTACAGGTGCAGAAATCCAGAGGACGAGGGACAACAAGGAGACGGACGAGAAGTGTAACGTCCGCGGCTTCGGTACTACCCTCCTTTTTTTTCCCTCTTTACAGGTACAGGAGTGGAGCATGACATTTGTAAAATGTAATTTAAAAAAATCTAATGACGAGGTTGTAAGATGTGCAGAGTTGACGCAAACTGTTTTTATATGCACACATTTTTTTTTTTTTTTTTTTTAGTTTACAATAATTTACTATAAATTTATTATCATTATGTTTGTAAGTGTGTATTTATTAAGCGTTTACTCTTATACTGGCAAGCCTGGTAGCACGTCGTGCTATGGCTTTTCTTTGTACTTTTCTCACCTACGTCATGTATTCTTTATAAGTCTTTATTTATAAAGCATGAAAATATTTATTGAAACGACATTTAATCAACGTACATAACTATAATTATTCTATTAAAAATTATCTTACATTCATACACAATATCGTATCATAGAAGGTATATTTGTATTTATTTATTGTCCGCTGTGGAATGTCAAAGAAGAATAACTTAATACTAGCGTACCCAAGGACATACCGTTTACTGGTTTTTTAAAATGCGAATGTCTTAAGCTTCTAAATTATTTTTGTCCTACACTGTAATGATCAATAGTGTGTCTTCTTGAGGGCTTTAACTTTTATGATTGTCTACTTTTGCGTTTTATCTAGAAACGGTTTATGCAAATTAAAAAAAAATTTTTATAAAAAGATAATTATGCTTGCTTCATTTGTTCGTAAATTTAGAGTTATGGGCTGAAAAGTTATAGACCCAAGATACGTGACATTTATTTTCAATTTTACGATTTTTTCATGGATATTACATAAGTTTTGAGTTTGATTTTCAAGGAAAAATGTCTTTTGTAGATTTTTTATGAGATGCATTATTTTTTAACAATAATTTAACCGTAGCTTATTTTGTGATATTCAAACCTTGTGTAATTTTTTACACTCAAGTGACTTACTTAATTCAAAAATACCTTAAAACACTTTTTATTCATAAATAATTAAGTATATAATACTATTTTCACTTTTATGATTAAAATTACGAAGGTTTTTATAGTGAATTGAAAATAGTTAAAGGAAATTTTTAACATTTCGATTTTTTAAATAAAAATGACCCGTTTGTACTTGTAATGAATATATTTGATTTTTTTATTTTTTTCATTTTTTTTTTTTTTTCAAATCGTTTGCTAACTTTCTGAAGTTCATATGGTGTTCCTCGTTATCAAATGCGAAAAAGTGAAAAAAGTGTGTTGCGCTTCTTCAACACAAGTCAGAAGAATTTGAGGTCTTGTCCTCAGGATAATTTTGATCACAGGAGATAATCTTAGTATAATGTAGGGCTGGACTGGATAGGGCAACTATGTTATTTTCCTGTACTAGTTATAAGGCTAAGAAGCGGCATCTTAGCCTAACGCGAATGTTAAGCTTTAAAAGGCGTATTTATATTTTTGTGCCCTAAATGTTAATTATGTGCTTTTATGTAAACATGTTAATGAAAAGATGAAAGTCGCTTGAAAATTAAAAACAGTTAAAAGCAAACTAGTGATCTGAAGGTCTTGTAGCGGTGTTGCGATTCAGTCAGTTGTGCTCTAAGCTCTCACAAGAAGGGTATGGCTCGCAATTTTATTGTCAATCTCTTGTTATTTTAATAAATTCTCTTTTTAACTTAATTTTAATACATTTAAGCTTTTTTTCTTTTCTTTATTTGTAATAGTATTCTTCGAAAGATTTTAAGAAAATACTGATTATAGTTATTTCTCTTTATCGTGCGCCGCTTTTAGATGAAGAAGAATTATGTTTACAAATCGTGTCATAACTTAATCATATTATTAATAAATTACAGAAGTGGATTTCGATTTTTAACACCGCCTAAAATGTCATCATGTTTTTTGATAAAATTATGGATTTTTTAGAATCGCAATCTGTTTAAGTTTTTTAGTGTAACTATAGAGCGAAAATCACTGGGAATGTAATAAACGGTTTGAAGAAACAACAGTTTGCATAAATATGTTTGATATAATCAAAAAAATAAAGGATTTCTAAAAACAATATTATGGATTAAAAAGTAATGTAGAATCAAAAAGAAAAAAAATAGTTTCCTATAGTGCTTGGAAAAATAGATATGTTTTAAAAAATTTTGCAGTTAAATAAAAACTTTTTGCGTACATAATCGAATAAAATAGTAATTAAGATTTCTAGATAACAGCATCAACTTCTGTCTTTTGGCAACTAATGCTTAAAATGTAGAGTTTTAAATTCTCTGCTCAATTTAAAATTTTTTTTTTTTTTTTCTCTTAGACCTTTTCCAGAAAACAATTAAAGAGTCATAACATGCAGAATCTACGTGGTTTTAGGTGATAATTGCTTACAACATTAAAGACTTATGCAGAAAGTCTGACTTGTTATATTTCAAAAAAAGTTTTAACCAATACAAACATGTTCCTCCCTTCAGAAGGCTGATACAAAGTTGCCGTATAAAGCAAGGGCAACAAGGTAGATGTTCCAGTACTCACTCACTTAAGCAGATAAAATCTCTCAATAGTCGTTCACTTTTTTTCTTTTGTAGGCCTTCCTTATATTTTCGATTGGGCTTACACGTTAATTTGTATTGAAAAAGTAATTAGTTAGCGTCTGAATAAATACCTGATTTATCTACGTTTTAAAAATATATTTTGGGAAATTATCGACTATTGGGACAGGATTAAGTACTGGGACATCGACCTTATTGAAAATTTTTACGAATTGAATATTTTTGATACGTGCTCTAAGACTGCCATTTTACAAAGCATATTATTTAATGACTTGCACCGGTTACAATTATTCTATATTTTTCTCCAAATTTTCTTTACTTTTATGTAAAAACTGACATAAATATTACTATGTAATTCTTATCTTCAAACTAACACATAACTTACTTAAATGCCCTGATCTTTCTATACTTTTCTCAATCAGAAATCCTCAATAGCTTTTGAGAAATCTGCGTTACTTGTCAGAAAATACTTGTCGTAAAAACTGTCTGTACTACTCTTCCATTTTCTGCGTAAGACGATCATATAATAGTACTTTTTAATGTCTACTGAAATCTGTTACCATACTACTTTTTAAATTTAACCTAAAAATACTTTTTCTAGACAACTAATATTATGAATTCCCAGTAGTTTTTCACTAGTTGGTCCTCTAATTATTTAAACTTTAATTAATTTATAGCTCAAAATAATTTATTTTGTTAGCGTTTTATATTTGTCTTATTTTTATTATTGTATCACTTAATATTGTTATATTTTTATGCGTCATTTAAAAATTCTTTTTTGTTACTTCAATTTGCATTACTTTTTATTAATTTACCTCATCGCCCTTCACTAACCTTGTACATAATTAAGTATTCATTTTAAATACCTATTTTTATCTATTTTTGCATACTACTAAAAAGGTAAATAATGGAATTTCATACATATAATCGACTAATGGTTATTGAATTAATATAAGCAAGAGTTAGGTCAGAAATCAGTATATGTTTATTTGATTTAAATTAATATATAAGTAGACATTTCTGAGTGTGCTCAGCTCTGTTTTGATTGATACAAGTGATCTTCATTATTGCAAACTGATCTTTATTATTACATCTTCCTATAATCAGGACTTCCTTAAATTGCACAAATATTTTTGTGATGTTAATACAGTTTTTATCAAGTAAAAAAGCAGCAAAAGATAAATAATAGTGTGAGTTAGTGCGCAAAGCGAGAAGTGTGTGGGGTCCTACTAGAATATACACCTTTCTATAATGTAAAGTGCTTTTGATGGTCATGCCCACACCTATCCCTGCCATGTTTTTTTACCCTCCTCACAACCCCTCCACAAAATTAGGAAAATTTCTTTCGTTCTCTCCCTTTTTTAAAAGACTTAATTCCTTTTTGAACCTTGCAGTTCTCCCCTTGCCAACTTTCAAGAGTATCCCCTTTGCTGTCCCCGCACCCTTGTCACGACAAATTTGTGATAGCTGAAAATTTTTTCTACTTCTCTGCCTCCTTCGCCTTATATTCAGTATTTTATATTTTTCATTAAAATGACTTAAGTATATAATGTGCACTCCATATGTTTTCAAAGTGTAACTTGTAACATTAAAAACTTATGCAGACAGTCAGCATATAGTAATATGAAATGAACTAAAATAAAACCAACAGTCAAAAAAGTTAAAGTTATTCAAATTAATAGTTAATAATAGTCAATAATTTAATTATCAAAGTTGCTTATTACTCAAACCTAATAAAGGAAAGAAAGGTACATAAACACAATTTTTTATGCAACTTTCTCTATTTTCCTCCTTATAAACAAATAGTTGAACTGTCTACCGATCTCAAAGCCCAGAAAGAAGCGTGAAACTATCTCTACTACCTTTAGTTCTAAATTGAAGGCAAAATAAAATAACAGTTATAATCATTTAGCCATAATGCTAGTAAAGTGTGGTCAAGGGGTCGTACCTAATTGCCGTGGACAATTCTAGGGGGGGGGGCGGTTGGGTTAGATCATATAGATGCTTACGCTGGGGGAGGAGGCCAGGTAATAAGTTTATGTGTAACGAAACAGTCTATTTTATTCTGAAATATTAGATTTTAAATTATATTTACCTATGACATACAAAAATTTTATATTTTATTTAAACCCACCTCTTTTGAGATCCCACTATGATTTTTGTTAAATAAGGCATTTTTCTACAACATTGCTACTTATGCTTATATTTATATTTATACTTATTATGACTGACGTTGCTTCGTTTGCTGTTACGCTGCCTTTTCAAAAATTGTTATTGTGAAACAATAAAAATTTGACATATTTTCATATTTAACATTATTTAATTAATAGATATACAAATAGAAATTTTTTGTCGAAAATGTAGAATAAAAAGTAAATTAACGTTACTCTAGGAAAAGGGGGAAGGGGTTATTAAGCTTAAAGCAGAGTGTACCATATACACGCGCTTGATTGCACTCTTATGTGCAGGTTACCACGGCAGCCTACTAACCTAGTCGCGGGGGCCACCCACTCACCATCTATGTGTAGGGGTGTATTGCCACACCCGTTTCCAAACCTTTTTCCTCGTATCCTACCTAAATCTATGGGCACAGTGTAAGTATCTCCGGTGGAACACCTTGCCAGTTAAGCTGACTCCCTCTGCACCAATGGTGCATCGGGTCTACTCGTCACTGTGTAGCCTTTCCCCGAAGAAGACTCCATTATTCCAGGACGTCCACTCCTCGCGGGTTAAGCTGGCGTTCTCTACCAAAGCATCGGATCCAGGCTAATTAGCATCCCCAGAGAAGCCCCATGTTTCAGGGACCACTCTTCGTCGGTAAGGCTTACGATTCCTAACCGACGCCTGGCATCGGATCCGCTAATCTCTACCTACGGCCATAACACTGTTTCGCATTTACCCACGCCTGAAAACCTGTGGGGTAAGGAAAAAACCCTGGAATTACTCTGAAGGAAAATTCCATGGAAAAACCTGCCTTAAAATATCCGGGGTTACATAGGAATTTTTCCCGATGAAAACATGAAAAAATCTGCATTTACCGGGAATCGAACCCACGACCCCTAGAACTGCGTTGTATTAGTAGCAAGCACGCTTACCACTAAGTCAACGCCGTTCTTCATTATCGTTTTTATTTATTTATGTATGTATTTAATTATTTCTAAATATAGTATAAAAATGAATAAAAAAAGAAAAACAAAAAAAAAGCACACAAAGTAAATTATACAACGAAGATAATGATTAATCAGTGAAAATGGTCAATGAAAACAATAATCCAGTTAATGCTGATATGTCAGTAGCTAAAGCCCTGATGGAGTCCCCTGACGCCGATTTCTAGTTTTTATATGCAATCAAATCCATTCCTAATTTTAATAAGAAAATTAATCCACTTAAAGACTATATTTAACATTTTAGGAAAGGAGAGAGTTGGGTTAGAGACAATCAAAAATATCTGTATAAAAAGGCAGTGTTACAAAATTGGTGAGGTGCCGCATGTATAAGCGTAAGGGGCCGAGACTTTTAAAATCTTGAGGCTTTTATGATACATTAAAAAAAAAAAAAAAGACATGTGACAGAAGAAACCGTTGCTTACTATCAAAATCAGCTAAAGAAAGTGCGTCAATGATAAGGCCAATCGGTTGGCGAATTTTATGATTATGTTAGTCTACTGCTGAGCGGCGATCAAAGATTTTGATAGAATATAAGGACAATATATACAACGTGCATATGATGACCCTAGTAAGAGCATAGCGTTAGACATGTTCAGAAAGACACTAGCTCCTACAATAAGCCAGCAGCTAGATGTGAAAGAACCTGCTTTGCTAGCCAACGGTTTCGATTATGCTTTGAGAGTGGAGAGCCGAATGAGAGTAGGTATAATCCCGGACACATGGTATCAAGGACTACCTCACAGTAACTTAAAAAATAATTTAATTAACTCATGTTAACAGCAGAATAGAAACCCGCATCAGCCACTTTTATCGCATCAAATAGGACAAATTTATAAACACCAAATCAAAAATCAGAATCACAATGCTAGTAGGCAGTAAGATAATTATCAGAATTATAATAGACAATATCAACAATATATGTATATTTAATGTAAGTTATAGTATACTAATGGATGGAATTATCGCGTAAATAATCAAAATCAGGGTAAATATTAGAATCTTCAGAATTAGTCGAGAAACTATAATTATTGTAAGACTAATCTTGGAAAACATGATAACGAGAATTTAAACGGTTATTATACTCAAAAAATTGCTAGTTGTGATCATGGAAATAATCAAGTATATCGGGGCAGAGGTCAAAATTATGATAGATACTCAAAAATAATAATTATAATAATTACAATAGAATCGAAAACATCTACATCGGTACGTGCCAGGGACTTAGCGTAGGCGACGAGCCTACAAGCATAAAGTTGTCAGTTCCAGAAGGTAAAAATCGCTTTATCACACTCACGGTCGATGATGGTGCCACCACAAACCTGATTAAATTAAACCAGTTGCACTCATATTGACGCGTAGAAACTAGTGAAATTATTAATTTTACCGGAATTATACCCCACCCAGTTTTAATTATAATAGGAATAACGTATATAACTGTACTAGAAAAACCTCCAATTTTTTATGCAATCCTTAACGATTTTCCCATCAAAGATGGCGGTATATTAGATCGAAACTTTTGTAAAGAACGACGAGCCACACTATCACATTATCGTTATACTATAGTATTAGATGATGACTTTATGAACCCCATTCCATTGTAAAAAACTTTTGAAGAAAAAGAACAATTGCAAAGGGTTGAAAAGCAGCATAAAGCAATAAAGCGTAAACTACAAGCGTAGGGAAATGGAATTTGAGCTACTACCCTTCGTACGAACAAAGAAACGGAGTGTCCTAGGGATAAAATTAACCAATAAAAATTTCATGACGGGTACATCATGGGCCAGCTTGAAAAGTCAAATAACCCAAAATATGAAAAATTTGGAGACTTAAAAGCTGATATGCACTTTCGCGATAAATATGACGGATTGATTTTATCAGAAAAGCGTGATAATTTTATAATTTCCACTGATGATAGAAGTAATTAAAGTGCTATATACAGTGAAAATAATGAATTGGACGACCAAGGTTTTCTCCAACCTCATGCCATTAAACAAAGTAAAAATACCCCTAGTGTCGAACAACATTGCCTTAATGGGGAAAAAACTCTGATAAATCAGATAAATATACAATTAAGGCTTGAACACGTCGAATCGTAAGAATTAATTTTATTAATACCAATTTAACTGAAGGCTACTCACCATTAGTTGACCTAGGACGTGATGACGTGAATTTGAGAGAAGGAATAGTAAGACATAAGAACGGTCAGTGTAAAATTATGGTGATTACTACTAAAGAGATTGATGTTATGATTGGAATAGATCCAAAAAATCCTACCCTTGAAATACATTGCACCGGAATCAGATCTTGATACTAGTAACGAATATGTGAGACCAGTTATCAAAAATAAACAAGATAGAATAAGAGACCTAAAGGGACTTGTGCGTACCAGTTACTTAATCCCAGGAGAATGAGAGCGAATTTATCGATTATATTCTAAATTTTCAGAAATATTTTTGTCACCAGGAGACCATTTACCCTGTACTGATCTTGTTGCACATGGAATGTCGACAGAAAATTAAATCTCCATTAATACTAAACAATATTGTTACCAACCGCTACATAGAAAAGTTTTAGAAGAGCACGTAGCCAGAAAACTTTAAGATAGAATAATTGAGCATTCGTCATCACCGTATAATTCACCTCTTTGGATTGTTCCAAAAAAATCTAATGGCCATGAAAATCGAAGATAAAGGGTAGTTACTGATTCCCGAGAACTTAATATAAACACTATTGGGGTTCACTTTACGAGTAAAGTGTAATTATGACGAGGAGGAAGGCTGTAGAAGTGAGATGGCTGTATATTCTAACGTGAGTTCACAACAGGGGATAAATAGACGACTCACACATTTGAAGCTCCTTATGTATCTTTCTTACTTTCCTAAAAGCTAAATAATAGGAGAAACTGTGTGAGTCGTCCCTTTCATCGAGAACGACTCGGGGCGTCTTTAGAGTGAACTATAATCGAGGTTCTACGGAGCCTTCTGTTGTCTCTCGGACGTCAAGGGCACCGGTAGTGGAACAATTATAAGGAAAATAAGGCCGAGTCAAAGAAAATCCTTTCTTTCGACAACATCTTGACCAGAGCATCTCGCTTCGTTTGTCTTCCTCCTCTGACTGGTAAGCGTGGATTCGACTTCGTGTCTCTACCAGTCGATTGATTAACTTTTGGCCTTCTGCCTACGTTTCTTTTGTAGAGTCAAATTTTAATTCATCGCAGAAAGCTTATAATTTGAGTTATTGATTACTGCGAAATTTGCTTTCCTTCGAAATCGGCAACCTTTTGTTCTTGCTACGCGGTTTTTTTCCTCGTTGATAGTTTGATTGTTTTACGTTTTGCTCACTTCTATCATTCCTTTTGTTTAAATTAGCCAGAAACTGACATTGTGTTAATTTGAATCAATTACTTGTAAATAGAACATCTTTAATTAAACCTTTTAATTTGATATTTAAGAACTCAAACGATTTACTGTTATTCATTTAAAACAACCTTTACCCAAGCTCAGTAAGTAATATGATTTTTTTCGTTTGTTTTTAATCTTCGAATCGACCTGGAAATTTTTATTAAGAAACATCCATTTTTTTTCTAATGGGCCTTTTTCGCATCGAGACTTGCTCCTACTCTCGTTAACTTACGCTATAGTTTTCGAGTTGAGCATTTCGTTGCGCAATTTATTTGTTTTTTTAACATTTTGGTAGCAGAGCTGGAAAATTTAGGGCGATTCTGGAGGTAAACATTAGGCCATTCTTCTCGGCCATATTCGGCTAAGGTCAAGGGCATTGACGTATATGTTACGTCTGGTCGTTCTGTTCAGCAACAACAGCAAGGAGAAAGGAAAGACGAGGCAAGTGACGTCACGGCTTTTGTTCGCTTCGCGGCTTCGTCTTTGTCGCCCCACTCATCATATATCGACAGCTTGCGTCTCTTCTTCGGCGCTTTTCTTCGAGCGCGGTCGACTGAGCGGGGGGAGAGGATCGCGCAGCTAACTCAAGGTACGGTACACTTGCTGATTGTTTTATCTCTCGCTCTCTCTTTCTTTCTCTTCCGCTTCCAACATTATATACGTGGTCCTTTGGATCCGAGGCAAACGCGCGTAAGTTTAGAACTATCCTCATGTTAGCGCTGCTTCTTTTCGTCGCCCCGTTCGTCCTTCTATTCTCGATGGCGTGCGCCTATTCTTCGGCCTTTGATCGTGGTTGAGCGAGCGGGGGGGAAGTTGGTGGCTACAATTAATTATTCAAGTGATAGTGATACATATTTCATAGTTTTGTTCTTAAATTTTAAAATCGCTTGTTTCCTTTTCATTTTTTCGTTTGTTACTTTATTTTATAGTTAACGTCATTTGTTGTGTTAACGTGGTTTGTTAAAAGAAACACAACACGGATAAGCTACTAAATGCTGAACTAAAGCTTTATAATAATATTAGGAATTTCTATGAAAACTCAACGGATAAAGTCGGTGAACAAAGGCAAAGCCTTCTTCATTTTCAAACACGCCTAGGATTGTTAGAACTTTATTGGAGTAAATATCTCGATCATCACGATTTCTTCCTAGAGTTTGAAGTAGAACTAAAAGGGCACGATTACTTGTCAAAAGATTACTATACGGATGCGGAGGATGCTTATATTTATGCAAAGGTTAGGATATTAGAAAATATTAATAACCTCACACCTCCTGCCCCTCCTGCACCGAGACCTAATCCCGTACAGAGTTCCGCCAGTGCGTCTGTTTCGTTACCAGCGCTCACGTTATTGACTTTTACGGGTAAACACGATGAGTGGGAGTCGTTCAAACAAAGGTTTTTTTCGATGGTAAAAAATAAGATTTCGCTATCAAACGTTGAAAAATTGCAACACCTTTTGAATGCCGTGCAAAGGCAAGCTGCTTTACGGCTTAAAGGTTTAGAAATAACCGAAGCAAATTTCGACGTTGCTTGGGAGAAATTAACGCGTCGGTACGATAATTCGCGTATCCAACTTTTTAATAATATAGAAAAATTAATTCAATTACCATCAGTTTGGCTTCGTAATGTTCAGGACCTTAATGATTTGGTAGACCGAACGGAAGAAACAGTAAGAGCGTTAAGGGATTTAGAGTGTCCTATAAATCAAGTTGACTTTTGGCTAGTCCACTGTATCGTGAGAAAACTAGACCCCGTTTCTCGTGAAAGCTGGGAGCTTACTCGAGAAAATCGTGACGTTTTTGCTACGTACGATGAGTTAAGCACGTTTTTGGAGCGAAGAATTCAATCGTTTGAACAATCACGAATTTCAACCGATCATTCAGATATCCGATCGACCAACTCTTCGCGTTCGAATTCAAATTTTGCAAAGAACACTGCTGTTCATTTTTCGCAATTGGTCTTGACTGCATCTCTTGTCTCGTGCTTTCTGTGTAGTGGCAATCATTGGCTGCATAAATGTTACAAGTTCAAGAAAATGCCCCAATTGCAGCGATTACAGTTCTGCAAAAAAGAAAAACTTTGTCATAATTGCCTGCAGAATTCACACTTTGTAGATAAGTGTCCTGACGTTAAACGTTGTTTCACGTGTCAAAATAAGCATCATACATTGCTGCACTATGACCGTTTGGGAACCAAGACTTCAAAGTGAAATCAGTCTCTCGCACCAAGCAAAGGTGTCAATACAAATTCTGTTGACCAAACTGATACTTCCCAAAGTGCCACGACAGCGCTATCAACATCAACTGATCCTATATCGTCGCATTTTGTTTCAACAAAGCGTATAATTCTTTTGGCTACTGCACGTATCATTCTACATGATTCGAATGGAAATTCTATTATAGTCCGGGCTTTAATCGACCCCGCATCGGAGAGTTCTTTCGTTTCATCTCGAGCCGCTAGTCAACTTTCGTTAAATTATAAAAGAGTAGCACTTTCGATTGTAGGAATGGGTGGTGTAGTAACGTCTAAGGCGAGGGCTAAAGTAATTATCGTGGCCTCATCAAACCATGATAATAAATGGAGTTTAAACTTTTCAGCTCTAGTTGTAGACGATCTCACTAGATATCTTCCAAATAGGGAATTCGAAGTTAGAGATTGGCCTCATTTGAAAGGACTACAATTCGCTGACCCACGATTCCATCAGCCTGATAAAATCGATTGTGTATTAGGCGCCGATGTATATGCGTCGATAATGAGAGACGGTATAAAGCGCGGGTCATTAGGAACTCCTGTAGCTCAGGAGTCTGCTTTCGGTCGGTTACCCACGGGTGCAGTTAGCGCAGATAAAACTCGCAAAGAAGATCAGTCAATACAAGTTCTTCACACCTATACTGAGCCTTCCATTTCAAACATTCTAACTAAATTTTGGGAGGTAGAAGAAATTCCTCGTATGACGCTATTAACACCCGATGAACAGTTCTGCGAAGAGCATTTTTGCAAAACGCATTCTCGTGACGAAAACGGAAGATTTATAGTTCGGTTGCCCTTTTCTAAACTACCTGCATTCTTCGGCTCACGAGACATTGCGTATGCTTGTCTTATACGATGAGAACGACGTTTACTGAAAAACGATACCTTTATGTCAGCATACAATAATTTTATGCTTGATTATTTAGATTTAAAGCATATGGATCTCGTCCCCTCGGATCATTGCAGCGTGCCAGTTACTATCTGCCCCATCACGCTGTGCTCAAGGCGGGTGATGTAGAAAAAATTCGTGTAGTCTTCAACGCGTCACAGAAAGACTCAAACGGACTCTCGTTAAATGATGCACTTCTTGCTGGGCCCAAACTTCAAACCGATATTTCGATAATTTTAACACTGTGGCGTTATTACAGATACGCTTTTACAACAGATGAAAAGAAAATGTTCAGGCAGATCGGGGTGCATCCATGTGACACGGATTGGCAACGCATTCTTTGGCGTCCTGATACTACGAAGCCAATTCAAGATTACAGAGCCACTACAGTAACTTACGGAACGGCGTGCGCTCGCTTCCTGGCGCTTAGGGTGATGAAACAATTGGGCGAAGAAGGAAAGGAGACCTACCCCGCTGCTGCCAATATCATTCGCAAAGAGCTTTATGTTGACGACTTTTTCACTGGAGCGGATGACGTTACTGAGTCCATAGTTCGACGAGATCAACTTATAGCTTTTCTTGGTTCAGCCGGCATGCAGCTGGGCAAATGGGCTACATATGAGCCAAGAATTTTGGAAAGAATTTCATCAAAGACACCAGCAGAGGTTGATATCAAATACGATGAGGTTGTATCGACTCTTGGATTGAAATGGAATCAAAAAACTGATTCTTTTTCGTTTCAATCAACGGTAAAGGCCAATTCGGCCTTTGTTACTAAACGATCTATTTTGTCCGATATTGCACGCTTGTTTGACCCTTTAGGTTGGCTTGCTCCAATCATAATTACAGCTAAAGTGATTTTACAAGAACTTTGGTTACTCAAGCTCGATTGGGATACCCCGGTGACGGATCAGCTTCCTAATCGTTGGCTATGTTTCCGCGGGGAACTGAGCAACATTTCAATGATTTCAGTCCCACGATGGTTGGGGGTAAAACCCGACGCAAGTTGGCACCTTCACGGCTTCGCAGATGCCTCAAAGCAAGCTTATGCAGCTGTCATCTTCGCTGTCACCCCAGGTGGAGAGTCAATGCTATTGCTGTCAAAGACTAAAGTATCACCGATCAGGGTAGAAACGTTGCCGCGTCTAGAGCTTTGCGGCGCAGTTCTACTAGCACGACTTACCAAGCATTTTTTAACCGAATCGAGTCGTCAACCATAAAGCATACACTTTTGGACTGATTCACAGGTTGTCCTTGAGTGGTTAAAAAATCATCCTTCTCGCTGGCCGACGTTCATCGCAAACCGTACCAGTGAGATATTGTCATCTTTTCCAGAGACTACTTGTAGGCATGTCAGGTCAGTGCAAAACCCAGCAGATTGCGCAACTCGAGGACTAACTCCTGCAGAATTGAGGACTCATTCTCTGTGGTGGCACGGACCGTCATGGCTCGCCCTAAACGAATCTGCTTGGCCGCATAGCAAGCAGTCGGAGCTGGAAGTGCAAGCTTTTTTCTGTGAAGAAGAGAAGCTTGCGGTCACTGCTCGTTCTACCACGAGCTTTGTTTGTTTGTCTGTTGGGTCAAAAACTTCAAATTTTTTGAAAATACTTCGTAGCTTGGCATACATAGCTCGCTGGCGATTGAATATTAAGCGACAACCAACTGACAAGCAGCGAGGTCAATTAACAGTTGTTGAGTTGAACTTAGCACGTCTATTTTGTTTTAGAGCCAAACAACAAAGTCACTTTACAGAAGAAAAACTGATCTTGCTTGCTGGCAGCTTACTTCATAAGCGCAGCTGTCTACAAAGGCTCAATCCTTTTATTTGCGAACAAGGGCTTTTAAGAGTTGGAGGGAGGCTTCATCACGTTCTGTTGTCCGAGGGTGAAAAGCACCCAATAATCCTGCCAGGAAGCTGCAAATTGGTCAAATGGTTGATACAGGAAACTCACATGTTCACGCTGCATGGAGGATCTCAGCTTATGATTTCCGTCCTCAATACTTCGTTTTGGATAACGCAAGGACTCCGCGCTGCTACCTCCGCATATCAACATTGTGTAAGATGTACTCGTTATGCAGCAAAAGGCACTAAACAGATCATGGGCCAACTGCCTGCAGCAAGAGTGACACCTACACGACCTTTCGCCGCTACTGATCTCGATTATGTAGGGCCAGTCCCTGTACTTTTTTCAAAGGGTCGCGGCGCAAAATCAACGAAGGGCTACATAGCTATTTTTATCTGCATGATAACTAGGGCTATACACATCGAAATCGTGTCGGACTTATCATCAGAGGCTTTTTTGGCAGCTCTCGCTCGTTTTTGCGCTTGGCGAGGCACATGTTCAGTCATTTTTTCGGACAATGCGACTACATTCAAGGGCGCCTTATCTGAACTCGACATGTTATTCCAGCAATCTTTAAATTTTACTGTTGTAGTCAACGATCAACTCAGCACTAAAGGGATCAAGTGGTCTTTTATTCCACCTCGAGCCCCACATTTTGGAGGTCTCTGGGAGGCTGCTGTCCGAAGTTTTAAGCATCATTTTAGAAGAGTCGTTGGAGATGCGACCATAACCTTCGAGGAGCTGTCTACGTTGGCAGCCAAGATTGAGGCTTGCCTCAATTCGCGGCCACTGTGCCCTTTGGCTAGTGATCCCCTTGCTCCAACGGCACTGACACCGGCTCATTTTTTGACGGGCTCGCCACTACTGTCTTACCCGGAGCCTTACTCGAACGACAATGCAGTACCGAAATATGTCAGTCGCTGGAGGTTGCTGAATCAGATGCGCAACTCCTTTTGGACACGCTGGAAGAAAGAGGTTTCACACCAATTTCAGTTATTTAATAAATGGCAAACACCACAATTGAATCTTCAGGTTGGTGACATCGTGCTGCTCAAAGACGAACTCAGCCCACCAAGCAAATGACCACTTGGTCTTATAATCGACATTCATCCTGGGGACGATGGTCTTGTTCGCGTCGCCACAATTAAGACTGCGTCAGCAATCTTCAAGCGTCCAGTGGTCAAGCTTATCAAACTTCCAACGGAAGCCAATTTTGAAGATTGTCTATCAAGGGATAAAGAAATTGAGCTGCCAAGTAAAACTTGATCGTTGTATTAGCTACAGCAACAGCCTGTATTTATTTTTTTAGCATCGCGTTTAGCTTTCGTTAGTAGATTAGCTATATTCGATATTTGTTTTCCTTTAAAAAATGTTTCTTTTCTTTTGATACATTTGATAGGTAAATTAATTCTTATTTTTTTAAACTACAGGTTTCTTTTTGTTACATCAGCATTATTCACCTAGTGTTCAAAACTGAATATTGTTTCTTTATTATTTTATTTTATACTTTTTTTTCTCACTCTCAAAATTCGTAACATTAGTTAACTCATTCAAGCAGATAAAAAGTTGTAAAAGTAATTTTTTTGTTTGTTTTTGTTTTTCCACTATGTATTGCTGGCTTATTCCTTCGAAGCCAAACCTAGGATTAGCTACAATCGTACACTAGGCTGTTCTATATCGCAATTTAGAAATTTATTAACAAACTGTATTTTTTTGGAATTGGTTGACGCTATATTGCGTCAAAGTGGGCGGTATGTTCACTTTACGAGTAAAGTGTAATTATGACGAGGAGGAAGGCTGTAGAAGTGAGATGGCTGTATATTCTAACGCGAGTTCACAACAGGGGATAAATAGACGACTCACACATTTGAAGCTCCTTATGTCTCTTTCTTACTTTCCTAAAAGCTAACTTATAGGAGAAACTGTGTGACTCGTCCCTTCCATCGAGAACGACTCGCGGCATATTTAGAGTGAACTTTAATAGAGGTTAATTTAATAATAAAACTACTGTTTTGCTCCTTTGCCATAATTAAGGAAATTTAAATGAAAAAACTTGGAATCTTGGAGCATGGCTATTTATTTTATATATTAGTTGGACAGTGTGATCCAATATTTCGGAGTTATCCTGACTCCCTCTTCAGGGAACTATGCAGATGCGAACATGAAAATGCCAAACGCAGCATGACTGATAAAGACTAGTCAGTCATAACTACGGCAATAGAGTACTAATAATTAAATAATCTTAATATTATAAACTTTATCAGTCAAAATGTATATACAGTTAAGTTATCTACAATATAAGTCACATCCTGACTCAGCACATGTAACTGAAAGATATTAAATGTAGTAATATGATTTAAATTCCTATAATATTTTCATTTGAATTTCCTATAATAGAGGTTCCACGGAGCCTTCTGTTGTCTCTCGGACGTCAAGGGCACCGGTAGTGGAACAATTATAAGGAAAATAAGGCCGAGTCAAAGAAAATCCTTTCTTTCGACAACATCTTGACCAGAGCATCTCGCTTCGTTTGTCTTCCTCCTCTGACTGGTAAGCGTGGATTCGACTTCGTGTCTCTACCAGTCGATTGATTAACTTTTGGCCTTCTGCCTACGTTTCTTTTGTAGAGTCAAATTTTAATTCATCGCAGAAAGCTTATAATTTGAGTTATTGATTACTGCGAAATTTGCTTTCCTTCGAAATCGGCAACCTTTTGTTCTTGCTACGCGGTTTTTTTCCTCGTTGATAGTTTGATTGTTTTACGTTTTGCTCACTTCTCTCATTCCTTTTGTTTAAATTAGCCAGAAACTGACATTGTGTTAATTTGAATCAATTACTTGTAAATAGAACATCTTTAATTAAACCTTTTAATTTGATATTTAAGAACTCAAACGATTTACTGTTATTCATTTAAAACAACCTTTACCCAAGCTCAGTAAGTAATCTGATTTTTTCTTGTTTGTTTTTAATCTTCGAATCGACCTGGAAATTTTTATTAAGAAACATCCATTTTTTTTCTAATGGGCCTTTTTCGCATCGAGACTTGCTCCTACTCTCGTTAACTCACGCTATAGTTTTCGAGTAGAGCATTTCGTTGCGCAATTTGTTTGTTTTTTTGACAATTGGTGATGCATGTCTATTGTCCAACATCGTAGATACTTTGAACCAGTTGGGAGGGTTCGTATACTTTTCAGTTTTTAATTTAGCAAGTGGGTCTTAACGAATTGCTATGGCTAAACATGATTAGTATAAGAAAGAATTAATAACACCCCATAGACATTACCAATACATATATAAGTTTATTTTGTTGATCTTCTGGGGCAAATGAAAACACTTAGTTTAAGCGACGTTTCATCGACTGGTGTGCCGACCTCTTCAGGCTTTATTAACAATAATAAATCATTACAATGACTATTATAGACAACAGATACATATAATGTAGAACTGACAAATAAATTACCTCAATTGAAACTGTGAAAGACAATTTATGTAACATATTAAGCAAATGGCTCACACGCAAGTCAAACTGGCAAAGGCCCAAACACCGCAATGTACCCCGCTTTTATAACAAACACACACACACCCAAACACACACAAGTCTCCCAGTTCGATGACCTGAGCCCTTAGTTCACATATCACATTTTTAGAACACAATTCTAAGAACGTACATAGTCTTTAAAAACGTACAGAATTAAAGAAAGTTCGATAAGTGTGACGTAAATTATCAACATCTTCTTTCTTATTTATATTATAAATGTTGGAGGTAATGTGTAACATTTCATAAATCAAACGTTTACCATAATTCGGCTCTTTGTCTAATATTTTTATATTGTCCCACTCATAATTATGGTTATTAGAAATTTGATGTAAAGTAACTACCGATTCCGGTTTGTAATTGTTTTGGTGTTCTCGTTTTCTCTCTTTTAAAGCTCTCTTCGTTTCACCTGTATATTTTGCTGAACAGTCACTGCATGAGATTTTATATACGACATTAGTACTATTTAAAGTATCAGTATTATCTTTTTCCAACTGTACAATATGATACAATTTTTTGTTTATTCCCGAAATTATTCGTATATTGAATTTTTTTTAAAAACGTTGTATCTTATTAAAATTATTTGGAAAAAATGGTAAGCTTATAATGGTTGTATTAAAAGGTAATTGCTCTGGAATTTTCTCTGTAACATCATTATTTATCTTACAAAGTCTTTTTTTAATATGTTTATTAATAAAGTGCTTAGGATAGCTATTCTCAAGCAGCATCTGTCTTACAATTTTCACGTTTTCATTATGGAATGAACTGTCAGAGAGTCTTATGGCCCTGTCTATTAAATTATAAATTATATTCTTCTTTTGTTGCCCAGTATGATTAGATTCAAAATGTATGAGTCTATTTGTAGATGATTCTTTTTGGTACCAATTTGTGATAATTTTGTTGCATCGCTTTATTAAAGCCACATCTAAGAAATTAATTTGGTTCTCTTTTTCAATCTCATATGTAAATTTTAAGTTTTTGTTATAACTATTAAAGATTTTAGTAACAAGGTCAATATGCTTTTTTTTTATACAAGTGATTGAATCATCAACGTATGAAAAATAGAAGAGCGGCACAACACTATGTTTATTTTTTTAAATATCCCAACATTCATTTACACAGTCTTCAAGAACTAAGTCCGCAAAACAAGGAGAAATTGGTGACCCCATCGGGGTACCAAATATCTGTCGATAAAACTTTTTATTAAAGGTAAAATATGTATTTTCAAATAGAAACTTCGTTAAATATATAATATCAATAAACGGGATTCTCGACGCACGACACATATAATCTATACGTCTCTCAAGGCTTTTCAAAACTAAATCACACGGTACATTAGTGAACAATGAAGTAACGTCTAGGGACACCAACACATAATCGTCTGGTATCTTGAAAGATGTCATTTTGTGTATAAGATCTTGACTATTGTTGATATGGAATTTTGATTTTGGCATACATACTTTCAAGTCGTTATATAATATCTTTGAAAGTAAGTAAGTTGGACTATTAGTTAATGAAATAATTGGTCTAAGAGGAATATCTTTTTTATGTATTTTCGGGAGTCCATATGCCTTGGCTAACTGTGTATCCGTTTGTGTAATTTGTGTATTATGAAACTTATATTTTAAAAATTCATTGTCATTAAGATATTGCAATTGTTCTTGTACCTTTTTTTGTAAAACTTTTGTTGGGTTATTCTTTATTTCTTCGTATGTTCAGTGTCAGCCAAAAGCATCGTCATCTTGTTGATGTAATCGTGTCTATTCATGCATACCAGGGTATTGCCCTTGTCGGATTTTAGAAAAATTAAATGTTGATTCTTTTTTAAAAATTGTGTTGTTTGATTCATTTTTTCTTTATAGACTATATATTTATGATTTTGATGTGTTTTATTTTTCATGCTAAAGTTTACTATTAAACAAACAGTTTGTCTTACAGTTTCTTTTGAGCTTTCATTTATTTTTGTGTTTTTTAAACCAAATTCAAAATTTTTAAATATATCAATAGCGTCTCCCTTTTTTAAAATTGATGTTGTTTTATTGAAACCTGGTCCAAGTGATACTATTTGGGCAACATCTTCAGGTATGATAGTTTGTATTAAACTAATAAATTTATTTTGCCTGTTTTTAAATATTGGCTTTTGGGTTTGTATTTTTGAGTACAAACGCGCTAACTTATTTTTGAGTGTAAATTTGACATGATTTTTTATTTTAAAACATTTTTTGTCGACACTTATCCATTAGTCACTTGACCCGTCTCCGATTGAAGGTCTATTTGAATACTTGAGTTTTTCTCGCCCTCCATATTATACGTATAAGTTTATTTCGTTGATCTTCTGGGGCAAATGAAAAGGCTGGCTCGGGTCATCGCACTGCGAAACTTGTGTGTGTTTGGGTGTGTGTGTGTTTGTTATAAAAGCGGGGTACATTGCGGTGTTGGGGCCTTTACCAGTTTGACTTGCGTGTGAGCCATTTGCTCGATACGTTAAATGAATTGTCTTTCACGGTTTAAATTAAAATAATTTATTTGTCAGTTTTATATTATATGTATCTGTTGTCTATAATAGTCATTGTTATAATTTATTATTGTTAATAAAGCCTGAAGAGGGTGGAACACCAGTCGATGAAACGTCGCTTAAACTAAGTGTTTTCATTTGTCCCAGAAGATCAATGAAATAAACTTATATATATATAATATGGAGGGCGAGAAAAACTCAAGCATTACCAATACAGACGAATGCCCAAAGGCTTGAAAAATGCACCCGCTACATTCTAACGACAAATGAATCTTATTAAAGGGTCTATTAAATGTTAAAATGTTAGTGTACTTAGAAGATATTATTATTTACGCTAGTAGACCACGTAGATCACGACCGTAAAGTTAGGTTACTTTTTGACTGGTTCAGTGCAGTATAAGTATATCTTATTTGCATAAGTATATTTTAAAACAAGTTGCTAATATATTGACTTCAAGACAAGATTTTACTCTCGCCAGATATCTAACGCATTTATTAATTTACCTAACAAGACGTAAGGCTACCTAAGATCTGATGGACATGTTGGATAACTTAAAATGACGTCAAGCACATTGAAACTTATTTCTCTAAATATACCCACAAAAAACCATCGTACCCCTACTTAGCAGAAGCAGCAAACTATAATTCATATTTACAATCAAATAAAGTTCCATTTAATCAGTGTGATGAGACAGTATAATACAGTTATATATGCTTACCCATGGAACCGTTAAAAGAACTGGAACAGAAGTATTTAAATACTGTGAAATTATATTTACACCCAAAACGGAAAGTCAATAGATTTACTTACCAGCTGATAATGAATGGTTCCAGACACCTTATGAAGAACGATTAAACATTATCTGTCGAAATAAAATGGATTGACAGGAGCAAGTAAAAGGTGTAGGTCTCTTACAAATAAATATTGGGTGTACGGGAAAAACATACAAACAAACCTTGACTAGTGAAAATAAGATCATTACTCTAATTATACTAACTATACTAATTATACTAATTATACTAACAATAACTATCAGCAAAGCGGGAAGTTGTTTCGAGAAGACAATAAAACGTAGTATCTTGGAAAAATTCATAAAATTCACCAAAATAGGGGACAATAACCATAATTCATCGTAATAACTCCTACTATTATTTCCTTCTGCATATTCCAAAATGAATGTAATAATTTTTTAGAATAATTACAACTTACTATAGTGTATTAAAATATGATTCTTATAAGTAATAATTAAAAGTAAGAAAGGAAAAAACTATAATTATTGTAAGACATTTATTTTTATAGTACATATATGTATATTGAAGATTATTGCCAATAAATCGTTACTCATAAGGTCAGAATAATCTTAAGAATGAAAAGGTAAAAAGAGGGAATTTTTTAATTTTTTTTCTTTTGATTTCTTAAGTATCTAAATCACTATGGTTCACTTCTTACCCTAATTCAGATTGCATTAATATTTATTGGCTCTCTCTCTCTCTTTCTCTCCCTGTATTTCTCTACTTATGACATGTTACTTAGTTTTTAAAATGTTTTTTGCATTCCATTTAAGTTTCAATTATGTTTTTTCGTTTCTTTGTAATTCTTTTTTTTTTTTTTTTTTTCTATCAGTACAAATATACATTTCATGTTATGATAGAACATTTTTTTTCTTGTATTTAAATGTAATACATCCATTTTGATGCCGCTACTCATGAAATCTTGTCAACCTTATTAACTATGTTTTTATCGAGAAAAATCAACATTGACAATAAAATTTTGTGGGATGAAAAAAACATGCATCAACTCGAATCATGTAGTAATGTAGTAATAATGTAATATTAAAATCTGAAATTTGCCAAAACAAAGTAAAAAAATAAAAAAAATAAAGATTTTTTCGTGAGTGATAATGAATTACCGTATTTTTAATAAAAACAATTCAAAGTAACTTACAGCTATTCCACACAGCGTTTATAATTCTTTTAATAAACAGTATTTTTGAAACGTTCCACACAAAGACTTTAAAGATGACATACTACTTCGAGATGAAAACTCTATCAGTTGTAGAAATAATACAATCATAAAACATTATAAAAATTTCACAAACAACTGTTTTGGTTTTCGAGGCTTTAGTTGTAATTCTTCATAGTTACACGAAGATTTCAAAATTACTTTATCTTTTCATACTAAAACTTTATAAACCTTAGATAGTCCAAACTATGAATTAGCAAATAATAAAGAATTAATTGATTCAGAAGTCTTGTCAAAGTTATATTTTATTCCAAAAAGTACATTGATCAATGTTATTTTAAATCATTTTAACCAATTTAATAAATTAATTAGCGTTATTAGGAATATTTTACAGTCAAACAGATCTTCTCTCTTTGATCAGTACAGAGTTTTCCAGTATTTTTAAAGAATCAAAATTCAATATATTGGGAGGCCACTTGCGCACATTTTACTTTGGCCGTTTCAGAAATACTTTTTATGAAAAGAATTATAAATGCTGTATGGAATAGCTATAAGTTACTTTGAATTGTTTTTATTAAAAATACGGTAATTCATTATCAAAAATGCTGTACAAAATGAAAGTTAAGTTCGAACTAATAATATGATTGATATTTTAATTTTTGCCTCCAAATCTAAAGCTTCTAAAAATATAGCGTTTTCAAAACATAAGCACACTTTAATGTGTTACAAAAAAGTAATTGCTGATAAACCACTAAAAAACAGATTTGAGGCATCATTCATATTTTTTCGATGAACAGTTATGCTCATTCCTATAAAAAATTAAAAAGCGAGATTTACAGCATATAATTTCTAATTAACCAGATATTCTGAAATAAAAGTAAATTCATGAAACTTTGACTATAATAATATAAACATTTTTCGTAAAAACATCGCATTTTATCTGATCATGATTATCATTAAATATTGTCAGCAGAAATTAAAAAGTCAAAATTTTTTTTTAACTATTACCATCGGAAAAGTTGCATAATTTATTTATTTATTTTGTTTTTAGCATTATAAGATCATACATTTAAAAATTAATTTTAAAGAATGTTCCTCTGCTACTTACGTTGTTGAATATGTCAAGAAAACAAACAGGGGCATTTATAATTTGCAATGAATAATTACAAAAAAAAACAAATGAACATCTAGAGTTTGATGATATTCAAATAACTTATAAAATGAGTGTTGATACGTTGAACAGAGTTCAAATGATAAGTCAAGAAGCAGCTTATTTTCTACTATGAAATCCTATGCTAAAATATTTTGTTGCTGTTGCTTATATCATCACAGTATGGCCTAGAGAGTACCAAAAATTAAAAAAATTTCTCAAATAAATTAACGAACTCCACGCTAATTCACTGACTTTTAAAAATAAGATTGTTTTCATGAATTTGAAAAACGACCTGATTAGTAAAATGACGTAACACTTGCAAAATTTGTTTAAATATTATTCAGTATATTGTACATTCATACGAATGTATATATGAGTATATGTATGAGAGAAGGACTAGGGGTGCCATCGCTGGCAAATTACAATTGTATGATACATGCGGACGCTTGGAACTCGAAGGCGGGTGCAACAGAGATCTCGTCTGTCCGTCAAAGCATGCGGTCATGCATGCAAGTAGACGTTTGTCGTTGGCTGTAGTGTGTATCTTTATTATAACTATGTTTTCTCTTCAATACATTTTATTAACTACTACAAGGTGCATTCACTCATTTCCCGATCTACGGAATAAGTTCCTCATTATATTGACATGGTAGCAGCTTGGTGGTTACATGTGATAGAAGTGTAAATCCAACACTGAAAATCGAGATAAAATTCTTGTGAAAGTGTATTGTTGTCGTTCACGTGTCCCGTTAAAGTTTTGAAATTGAAGAGATCATATGCAAATGATCATAGATAAAATAAAATACTGAGAAGTTAAGGAAAAAATTTAGTAAGTAATATTAAAAATACACTGGTGTTAAAGTAGTATACTTATATACGAAGAAAAAAAAGAATTTAAAAATCTGGAAGAATCAAGAGAGGAAACGAACAATTCCAAAATGGCAGAAATTCCGATACTTGTGTTTAATGGCCAAGTTTATTAACACTGGAAGAAAAGAATCGCGATGTCTTTAGAGTAAAAGAAATGTGAAACGGTGATAGAAAAAGGAAAAGTATTAACGCACAAAGAAGACTAATGGGCCGATAACGACTTTAAGTTTATGAATTATATTTACAGTGCTATTTCAAATAAGGGACGTTCTTTTACAAACCGAACACCTTTCTGATTAACACATTTTGGATTTAACTGAAACTTTTTTTACGGGTTCTACATTAAAAAAAAACAATATGTGTAGAAGGATTTTTTATTATTTTCGATATTTTGAAAAATAAACAAGATCGAAAATTCGTGACTTTGATGATTTCTTGATAATAGCCTATTTTTTAAAAATCCATAACTCCGGTTCTATTTAAGCTAAAAAATTCATTTTTTTTATTTTGAAGGTAAAAAAACAATCTAAAAAAAAAAAGTACTTACAAAACAAATTGTCAAAAAATTCAAATTGTTATTAACAATTTAAATGATTAAATTAGTTTTTAACAGTGGCGCCACCCATGAATCAACTTTCTACTATTTTTATCGAATTCATCGTCAAATTTTCTATCGAAAACGCTTTTAAAAATGATGGAGAAGTTATTTTTACTGTGAGAAAAAAATTAATTAATTTAGCGCGGTACGTCACATCGACACATGGGTCACATTTTACGGCTCATATTCTTGTTTTCCACCGTTTATCTCTTAAATACAAACAATTGTTTTATTTTTTTGATTAAAAAAGATCTCATTAGCCAAGAAGATGGAAAAAATATAAAAAATACATAAATAAAAATAAATTAAAGCATTGTTAAAAATGAAATTTTTTTATTAAGATTTTAATAATGCATTGGTTAATAAAAAAAATATTTGGAATATAATAATAAGTAAAATATTTAAAAGTAAGACAGTGTTCACAAAAGTAAGATAAATACAATGATATTTTAAGGTTTCTTTTATTGTTCAAGTTTTTTTAAAACGTTTGGACAATTGTTTTTCTTTCAATTTGTATTCATTAACTGTCGAATAACAACACGTTATACTCGGCAATGCTTCTGTTGCCCAGTCGAATTACTCTTTTGGTGTTTGGATAGGGTTATTAACCCTTTGCAGGCCAACTCTAGCTGCAAGTCTTTTTGAAGTACCCCCAAGTCCATCACATGGCCCTTTTCCATGTGAAGTCGGGAAAAAGTGCCACTCAGCTGATAATTTAAAATCTTTTTCGTGGTGTGAAAGGTTCATAAAATTTTTCTTATTTTTGTATTGTCCACTGGTACCGTCCGAAAAATATGTTATTTTGTTAACCCCCATTAAAATCAATTTTATAAATTGTACTAATTGTTTTTGAAAAATATGGACTGCAATTGTGTCATGTCGTAAACAATCAGACATACTTACTAAACTTTTTAGCTGCAATTCGTTTTCATCATCTTTGTAATAAATAGAAAATGGATGTATCGTCACTTGATCGTTATTCCAGTAAAAATCTTGTACAGAATTTTGGATTATAAAAGAATAATTCTCAGAAAAATCACAAATGACAATACATTTATTTTTCAGTAATTTAATTTTTTTTATTTAAAAAATCTCTGTTTATTTACTAAAAATGAATGTGTTAATAATTTGGACAAACCATTACTTAAGTTTTGTAAAAATTTATCAACAGATGATATTAGTGTTTGTAAAGTTGTTCTTTCGGTTATAATCCACTGTCTGTTTGTAATGTTTTCAATTATTTTGTCTTGAAAAGTTTGATTGAGTTAATTATTAATATTAGTTATGCCAGGACATTTATCACATTCTCCTAAAAAGCAATTAGTAGATTTACTAGGACGAATCATGCAATCTAAACAATCATAGTAATTTTTTATAGGTTGCGGCGAATCAGTAGTGATTGATTTTAAATTTGCTTCGTCAATTAATAATTTAACATTTTCATGTATTGCACACACACAGACAGAATGAGTACCAGAAGCTACAGCTAGCACCCAATGTTTGGGACGCAAACTAGTAAACTTTGAAAAACTACATTAAATTGTTGGATGTTTAATTTTGAAATGATCATATATTTCTTTTAAGTTATTTAAGATTAGTCTTTTCTGCATATGAATTTGCGTTTCACCTACTTTAACAGAAACGTAATTTTTTTGGCCTGGCATCAGTTGAGTATTATCATCAGACTGATAAAACGTGACCATAGTACTAACAACATCTGCTTCTAAAGATGGATGATATTTAGGGTTTGGATCACTTAAAATACCTTTGTCTTTAGCAATTGTTTTTGCAACAGATATCATGTAACGAGTTGCTGTTAAATAATTAATCAATATTTTGTTGTAAGACCAATGTCTAAAAATGGTTAAAATCTTTATTTTGTGAACTCGGTCTTGTGATGTATTAAAACTTTCTTGTAAAGTAATTAAAATTGCAATGTCATCATCCTCGTCATCAAGATCATCTGGAGCATCGTCTGTCACGTTAAACACTTTTTTCTTGACTACTTCTGTAATTTTTTAAATTTTTTCTTCGGAGTACCTTTTTTGCGTCAATTTTTTTGAAGTGAAAACTTCTTATGGCGCGTTGGGCACTTTTGTGGGTTAGCATTTTCAGCCGTTCTCGCGACAGACGAGATTTTACACAGATATACTCCGCGTGTATTCTTGTACTATATGTATACTGTACGCGCTCTTTGCATGGGCATTCGTTCGTGCCCTCGCGACAGACGAGATTGAGAGTTTTTTATATTTATTTTATAAATGAATATTAAACGGAAAATTCGTTAATTTAAACATTTCATTTGACTTGTGTTGCTGCTATGGTATTGTGTTAAAAAAATTGATAAATTTTGTATTTACTATTTACTAATATTAACTCATTTAAATAAAACCACTTCCTTCGAATATAGTTTCTATATTATTATACTTCATGTCCATTAAAAAAGTGCCCACATTGCTTCGATAAACTTGATTTTTTATGTACAATTTCTCATGTCACAAGCGCACATGAAAATGCTCACCCAAAAAAGTGCCCAACGCGCCATAAGTTCAAGTTTTCACTTCTGTCTGCACTCCCGGAGTGCTAGTTGTTTTTTAATCGGTGAGGATCCTAAGGCAGTTAATTCTTTATTTAAGTATTAAATACGATAGTTAAGTAACCCTGTATTTTCTCCAGTCGCCCCAGAGGTAGATCCACTTCCACTTTTATTGTCAGATTCTTCACTGCTTAATGCTTCCTTGTTTTTCTGCTATAAATAATATAAAAACTTATTATTTATATTATTTCAAATAGCAGAAGTACAATAATTTCCATTAAGTTCAAATACAATACAATTAACTTTAGTAATTAAAAATTTAACACTTAATTTGAAACACAATAATTTTCCAAGAAATTGATTTGATTGACTTGAAGAAGTGAACGGCCTAAAATAATTAAGGGCATACTACAGTGTTTGAAGCTGTACGTAAAAGTTAGAATCCTGTAACAATTTTAATATTATAATACAGTTACATTTAACATTAATACACTGACACATACCATTTCGACTTGATAATTTCCAATATCGTCATTTTTTCCTTCTTTGATACTTTTGATACGCAGACGACACGAGTCGCAAATCCTTTGTTGCAGTATCTCAGCAGTAATTAACAAATTTAAGGTTCGAAGCTGGCTTTCGCATACTTTTTGCAAATTTAACACACTTTGTTTTGGATGACTAATTTTTTTTTTAATGGATTAAAACGTACATCAGTACGAACGTTTATAGATGATGATTTTTTTAACACTATTTTAGGCATTGTTGTATGTTTTTATCTACAATTTTCCTTTAACTTCTTGCTTTACTCAAATAACGAAAGGCCACTTTTACTAATGGAAAAAGAAGAAGATGGTGCAAACTATTGAAAGCAGTAAAATTCGAAATGTTAGAAAGAAGCTATTAAGAAGCACGTAAAACACTGAATGCGTTAGCGACAAATGGTCACTGCACAGCTAATTCACATAATAATAGTCTACTGCTTCTCCCATCTACTGTCCCTACTTCTTAAAGTTGAATCTCTGTCAGTGCTGCCTAAGCTACCAACAGTATTTACCAATCGCGTGGGAAATTCAAAATCTTTAAGGAATATAAGATAATATTTTTATTGCTTAAATTAACATTTAACATTAAAATTTTGTACTGTTGGATTCAAAATATTTTATCGTCATGCATTTATTTATTTTTATTTATGTATTTTTCTATTTTTTTCCATCTTCTTGGCTAATAAAATATATTTGTTAATCAAAAAAATAAAACAATTTTTTGTATTTAAGAGATTAGTGGTGTAAAACAAGAATATGAGCCGTAAAATGTGACCCATGTGTCGATGTGACGTACCGCGCTAAATTAATTTAATTTTTTTCTCACAGTAAAAATAACTTCTCCATTATTTTTAAAAGCGTTTTTGATAGAAAATTTGACGCAGAATACGATAAAAATAGTAAAAAGTTGATTCATGGGTGGCGCAACTGTTAAAAACAAATTTAATCATTTAAATTGTTAATAACGATTTAAATTTTTTGTCAATTTGTTTTGTAAGTACTTTTTTTTTAAAGCTTGTCTTTTTACCCTCAAAACAAAAAAAAATGAATTTTTTAGCTTAAATAGAACCGGAGTTATGGATTTTTAAAAAATAGGCTATTATCGATAAATCATCAAATTCACGAATTTTTGATTTTGTTTATTTTGCAAAATATCGAAAATAAAAAAAATTCCTTTTACACATATTTTTTTTTTTTTCGATATAGAACCCGTAAAAACAGTTTCAGTTAAATCTAAAGTGTGTCGGTCAATTTTTGTCCAGATCTGTTCGGTTTGTAAAAGAACGTCCCAAAATCAGCGTTGCTTATAAGCAACAGGAATTTGTCGGTGATTTTGACACGGAATTTAAGATTATGAAAAAGTTTGATGATATGTATGTAAAACAATCAACAGCTTTGCAGATAATATGCTGGAATGAGCTGGAGAAAGTCAGGTTAAAGGATTTTCAAGAAACATCAATTTTTATTAGTAAATTTGAAAAATCAGTAAACGAGTTGAAATTAGTTGGTGCCACAGTGAATGGAAAAGAAAAGTTAAGTTATTTATTGAGAATATTACCAGAATCGTACGATTATTGTCGTATACTGATGATTCAATAGACACGTTAAAACTGGGGGATCAAACAGCTAGTTATATAATCGGTAAAGTAAAAATATTGAAAATTAAGAATAAAAGTTAAACTCCTTGTGCAAGCGTAAAATCGAATGCTTCCGTGTCAAAATAAAATGGTCACGAGAAACAAGAAAGAGCCTGTTACGGCTGTGGTGAAATTGGACATTTTAAGAAAGATTGCCCGAATAAAAATAATGCTGGCTATGAAAGCCGAGCACAGAGGGGCGGATGTCAACAATGTCGCGGCAAAGATCATCGAGAGGCAGAGGCTCGAGTGGACAACGAGGTAGAGGCTACGCGTCGCAACAAGAAACGTGGCAGCAAGGCATCGGGTCGTTCGGCGCCTTTTCTGCGAAGGTCATCGAGTCCACTGCAATGCATAGTGAAACGCAAGGTAAACGTATTGACTGGCTTTTAGATAGTGGTTGTACTGATCATGTGATAAATCTAGATACCGTTTTCGTAAATATTATTGAATTAAAAAATCGAATAAACGTCAATATAGGAGACGGTAGAAATTTAAAAGCGACTAAAGTAGGAAAAATTTTGAGTTATTTTGTGTACGATAAATTAGTAAGAGTTGAAATGTCTACTGTTGATAGAAATATAAGAAAATTTATTAAACTTATCAAAAGTTACGGATGAAAATAAAGTTGTTGCTGTAAATAATATGGCGAAATTTTATTCCAGTGAGGGTGCGATCTTAGCTATCGCGTATAAAACGGATAAATTGTACAGAATGCAAAATGAAATTTGAAATGATCATAAGATTATCGTTATTACTATGAGTACCGAGAGTAATGATAAAATTAATTTAAAGGAAAAATGGCATCGTATTTTGGGATATGTAAATTTTGAATATTTGAATGTTTTATATAAAAATTCATTAGTAGAAGATCTGCCAAAAGAAATTGAGAGCGATTACACGAAGTATGATATTTGTATTGAAAATAGAATGCACAATTTACTATTTGTTAATAATCGAGCAAAGGCCAAGGAAATTTTAGAAATAGTACATACTAATCCAAATGGGCCTTAAAATACTACTGGATCAAATGGGGAAAATTTTTTAAGTTCTATTGACAACTATAGTAAAAAAGCCAGAGTATACCCAATTAAATCAAAATATCAAGTCTATGATTGTTTTGTGTCGTACATGAACGAAGATAAAAATATTACAGAAAAAAATATTAAGGTGTGATAACGAAAAGGAATAAACGAATGAAAGAATTTTTTATTTAGTAAAAGAAAAAGGAATAAGTCTAGGTGCATGTCCACCGTATATACACAAATTGAATCGCACTGCCGAAAGATATAATAGAAGCATTATGGAAGTTGCTAGATGTTTGTTATCTGAAGCTATAATAGATCGAAGGTTTTGGCCGGAAGTGGTTCGCGCGGCAGCATATTTATAGAACAGGACACTTGCAAATACTGCTAATTTAAAAACTCCTTTTGAGTTGTTCTTTAGTATGAAACCTTATGTTAAATATTTAAAAATGTATAGAAGCAGATCATTTGTACGTGTGCCTAAACAGAGACGAAGATCTCAATGGTACAGGAAAGTACATTTGAGAATTTTTGCAGGTTATGAAAACGTAGGATATAAAATTTTGATCAATAATAAGGTTATGGTAGCAAGACATATAGGTGTTATTGAAAAAGATGAATATTGTATTGGATTTAAGAATAATGATTATGACGAATCAAAAAATAACAACGAAATTGTAGATGACAAATGCGAGTCAACCGACGAATTTGAAGATTCTTAGTATGAAAATGACAATGATATTACCGAGAGAGAAAATGAATGTCAAAATAAAAAAGACAACAATGTTTACAGCAGACGGAAAAGAAATGTTAACTGTCCAGAAAGATATGATGATAATTATGTTTATAATACCATTTACGTTCATTATTGTAGTGCAGAAAATCTTAAAGCTTTGATGAAGCGATGGATGGAAAGTTTTAAATCTGATGATTGGAGAAATGCGATGACAAGCGAAATCGATTGTTTAAATTAAAAAAAGACTTGGATATTGGTAGATAAGCCAAAAGATAAGAAAGACTTAAGTGTAAAATGAGTTTATTCAATAAAGGATGAAAACAAGTTTAAAGCTAGATTAATAGTAAAAGGGTTTCAACAGAAGGAAATTATTGAAGATATTTATTTTTCTGAAGCTTAAATGTAAACTTTAAAGATTCTGCTATCGTATTTTTGCCAAAAAGGCTTGGTTGTTGATCAGATGGATGTTGAAACTGTGTTTTTAAATGGGAAAGTTGAATTAGAGGTATATGTCAAACAATTGCAAGGTTTTGACAATAATTCTAATAAAGTATGTAAGTTGCAAAAAGCATTACTAACGTACGGCCTAAGAGAAAGATCTAAAGCTTGGTTTTAATGTTCTGATGAAGTTATAAAAAATTTAAGATTTAAAAATTGTTAAGTAGGCAATTGTTTGTATTCTTTAAGCAATGGAAAATATGAAGCACACATTATTTTATTTGTTCCTGAACTATCAATTTTTTGTTAAAATTAAAAGACTAATGATATAATTGATGAAAAATTGTCAAAAAGATTTTGCATGAAGGACTTAGGAAAAGTGAAGAATTATTTTGGAATTAATATTAACTATAATGTAAAGAAAAATGTAATGTTTTTGAGTCAGACAAGTTATATTGAATCTTTAGCAAAAAAGTACAAACTAGAAAATGCTTAATTATATGATACATCAATGGAAAATTATTTAAAACTAGAACAAGCACAAGAAGTTAGAAATAATTTGAGGTATATAAATCTGATTGGTGAACTTTTGTATATTAGTTTATCAGGCACAAGACTTTATATAAGTTATAGCGTTAATTATTCATGTTGATTTTCAAATTGCCATAATGAAACACATTTTAAGTATGCAAAGCGGATTTTGAAATACGTATTCCTAACAAGAGATTTAAACCTAATGAACAAGAAAAATGGTACTGCTGATATAGTAGATTGTTTTCTTGATTTAGGCTGGACACGTGACAGACTTGATAAAAAATCCATATCGTGCTGTGTTATAAGATTTTTAAGTCGCGTGGCTTATTGAAAAACGTAAAAACAAAATAGTCTAACAAAGTCTTCAACTTCAGCTGAGTATGTTGCTTTGTCAAAGGCTGTAAGTAAATTAAAGTTAATAAGAGATTTGGTAGACATTCTAAGTTAAATGAACCAATAAAAATTTATCAAGACAATTCTAGAGCTTGAAGCATTGCAAAATTTAGAAATTTTACAAAAAATTCAAAACATTTTCGAAATAAACGAAAAAAACTAAAAGTTATTAGATGTAGAAATTACGACATGGTTATTGATTTCAATGATTGCAAAACACAAATGGTCACTCTGCATATACCATTTAGAAATGACCACAGACACTTAGTTGAATTAACAATAATAATAAAGATGTCATCCTAAATAGCCTGAAAGAATTTAAATTGAATTGAGATATTGCTAAAACAAGAGAGATTTGTCGCTAGATGTGTTGAGAAAATGAGGATCTCTATAAAGATGACATAGTGGACATAGTTGGAAACATTTTGGCTCTTTATCCATTTTATAAATTGTGTTACAATCCTTATGCAGACTTATATTAGGGTATACATATTGAGACTAAATCAATTAGGTGTATTTACGAAAAAAAAAAAAATATTACGGAACTTGATAAACTTCTGTAAATTGATGAGATGTGGTCATAAAAAACAGACAAACTTATTGACACACGTTCCGAATTATAATTTTATGGTGAATAATTCATCTTTGAAAATATTTTTTTACAGGACCAGCTCACTGTAAAAAAACCTTTGTTATTAGAATGATCAAGGAAATATACAATCAATTCGGTGACACAGATGGCTACTGTAACACATACATCACATGTGCATCAACAGGAAAGGTTGATGTTGCCGTTGATGGTGCAGCTGTTCATACAGAATTAAAAATTTCTTTGCTAAAACTTCTTTTGCTAACAAAGGAAGTTGCACAACATTACAGAACATTATTTAAATACGTTAAAGTAGCTATTATCAACAAAATCAGCAGTCAAACTATTGCATCCAATTGACAATAGATTAAAGAAATTAAATGTTACTTTGATACTAATTTTGGTGGATTGAACACTATTTTGATCGGTTCATTGCGTCAAATACTTCCAGTTTAAGTTACCGCTATATACAGTTTGACGAAGCAACGTACGGTTGATTCAGTTCTATGGCATCGATTAAAATATTATGAATTCACTTAAGTAATGAGATAAGCAGTCAAATAATTTCCTTCATGTTTACTAAAATTTTCAGGGGTGACATTCTCAGTAATGATGACATTTCATTGATTGAAACAAGATTTAAAAAAAAAAAAGACGCTGACAGGCTTTGGCCCTAGGGAACGTTTATCTCGTGATAATATTCTATTTCTCATTTTAATAATCATGCTTTGCAAACATGTGAAAATTATATAACATCACAGCCCATGACATACTCACTGAATGTTACAACAATGTTCAAGATACTTTTCTGAGATATAAACTTTATAAAATGTCTACAATTGATTCTGGAAAAACACAATGTAAAATAGTTTCGCATAAGATAAACTTTACATTCTTACGTGCAATATTGACGTATCTAATGATTGAGCTAATAAAGCAAGCTAAATTTTAGTTTAGTTTCGAAAAGAATAAATTTTAAAAAAGATTGTGGTTACTAGATTGTGGTTACAATTTCTATATCAAAAAACGGGATGGAAAGTAAGAAAAAAAACATTTGCTTATGCTATTACTAACAATATTCCAGAAAATGGTGTTTCTATAGAAACGAAATCACCTTTAGTTTCAATGAATAATAATAACGGTATTGTCGTAAAAAGAAGTTATTTCCCACTAATTTGCGGATGTACAATAACAATTTATAATTTGCAGGCTGCTACGTTTAAACATATGTGTTATAAATATCGTGAATCTAATACCATACAGTTACTATTTGTTGCATATTCGTGAGTAACAGATATACCAGGACTTATGGTCAATAAAAAAGATGACAAATTTTTTACTATGGTTGAAGGCGTGATCTATCTGTGAATCTTTACAAAAAGAATTTGAATGATTGTCACTTAAGAAATGAAAAAATGTTACTCAAGCTAATTTAAATTTCATTGGTTGTGAAAAAAGCTTATCATTTTTTTAAATAAATTGTCAAAGGCTTAAAAAACATGCTGTAGACATCGAAGATATGGTCAGTGATAAGAACAATTTTTTGCTTTTACGAGAGACATGGACTGACATTAACGAAACTCTTGATATTTAAAATTTAAATTAAATAGTACAATTAAAAGGACTAAACGACAAACCAAGGTATTGATATTTATTAAAATAAAGCAGATATTTTTAATATTTGTAACCCAAATATAAATATTTAAATGAGAAGTGCAAGGGAGTTTGACGTAAGAACGACAACTGTAGAGTATATCTACTGAGCACACTGTATTTCAGGAGATGCAAAAAAAATCGTCATTATTGTGATATGTATACGCGCGAACGCGCGCGCGCGTGTGTGTGTGTGTGCGTGCGTGCGTGCGCGTGAGCATGTGCGCGTGTGTACAGAATATAATAAAATTTTTGCAACAGACGGTAACCTTATATAAAAATTAAATTTAAAGAATCGGGGGAACATTTATACACTTTTGCATTCATATTAGGTGGCGATTTCAACATTTATTTCTTCTTGGATGATAAACAACCATGATCAGATCTGGCACAGCAATCAATATATTTTTTTTCTTAAACTTCTAGATACATTACAATCATGAGTTTATGTTTCTTAATACAGTTACCATAACCCAATCGTATTTAAAAAAAAAATATAACCCCAATTAATCTTCTACTAAGGTCGTAAGATATACAGCGTTACAGTGAATGGTTTTTATGCGTCTTTTTTTTTATTTTTAATTATTGTCCATGCATGCATTATAATTATGTTTGCAATATGTTTTAACAAAATCGTGTTAATATTTTTTTTTAATAATTGATCAGATTAATGTAGAATATTTTCTCAAATTATTAAGTACTAACTAAGTTTTGGTATAAATTTTTAACACAGCTCTTCAAAAATTACTGTTATTAATGTTAGCGTCACTCCCGTAAATTAAAAAGAACCACATTAAAGTTTACATTAAAGTTCTATACTGTCATAGTCGTAGACATAATATCTTATAAATCTAATAAGTCTCTATAGAATACTCTTGCAAATGGATATAAATGTATTTAGGTACTCTCATTTAAAGGTTTCTCATAATGCGAAGATGGAGTCGACGCTCCGGGCGAAGACTATTCCCAGATTGGTCCTGAACGAAAACTATGCCCTTTTGACGTCCCGGTTGAATATAATGCCTTTTTTTCTAGTTCAGACGGAAACTATGCCCTTTTTTGGTCCCTGACAAAGACTATGCCTTTTTTTTGAGTCTTAACAAAAACTATACCCTTTTTCGAAGTTCAGACGAAAACTATGCCTTTTTTTTAGTCCGGGCGAGGACTATGCCCTTTTTTTCTAGTCTGAACGAAAACTATACCATTTTTTCGAATCTGGACTAAAACTATGCCGGCGAAACCTGAGTTAAAAAACATTCAAAGATTATTTACTGACCCCTTTTGTGTTGTAATTTCCCTTTAAAAAAAAACCCTCCAGATTTGCTGATTCATGCTTTTGCGAACAAAATATAATAATAGAAAAACGAAAAGTGCAAGAATATGCAAAGATTCTCATTGAATCGTATGATGAAATTATTTTAGATAAAAGACTCATGCATACATAGTTAAACGTAACAGCTTTAACGATAGAGTCATTGGCTTAAATAAAATTTCAGCCATGCCATCAGTCACGTATATAAATTATCAATAGAAGTACTAATGTATATAGTAAGATCGTAAATAGTTGATTCTTTTTGTAAAAAGCAAGAAGTGTACCGATGTTGAAAAAATAATTTTGAAAGCAACAAAAATTCGAACTGTTTTACATTCTTTTTCTGAACTTTTATACATATTAACCTTGGAACTGTATTGTTGAAAAAAACCTACAATGTATAGAATAAACATTTTTATTCAAACGATCAATTGTAAAAAAAAAGATTGTCATACTGAATTATTGCGATGCTTAATTTTTGTAAGACTAGATTATAAAATGCTGTAATGTATAACGTACCAGTGTAGTGTAAAATAATGTAAGGAGTGAGACTTATAACAATTATTGTTGAGTATTCTAATGAGAAATATGCACAAGTAAATAATAACACTTGTATGCTACTGCTAAGAGAAGAGGTGCTTGTAATGGACTTGGTGCTGTGTTGAAAAACGAAGCAACAAGAGCCAGCTTGAAAGCAAAATGGAATAAAACATTAGTAGACGCAGTATCTCTTTTCACTTACTGTTAAAAAAAATTTAAAACAACAAAAATGATATTTCACAGCAAACAGTAACATGCAAAAACTGTTAAATCTTTGACTAAAACATGTTCTGATGCACTTCGTATTCCAAGTATACAAAGTTTTCATGTTCCGGCTCCGATTAATACACCTATTATCAAAAGATATTTTAATTGTACAATGGATAATTATATTTTGCTATACTTCACGTTGTCTTAGCAGAATTTTTAAGATTAAAATAACTGTTACGAACTGCACAATTAATTTCTAATGCTTATGATAGTTTAAGTATTGACATTTAATAGTTTAGCCGTTAGTAATATTAACTTTTTTGTATTACCTTAATCAACTTTATTCACCTGCTTTATTTTTTGAATGTTAAGGTCTATTTTCGAATTTCTTTCTATAATTTTGAAATAAATATAACAGCCTCTATAGGTAAAACTATTATTAATCACTCATAATAATTAATCTAAAACATGACGACATTATTCAAATTATATGGACTTGTTTATTAAAGAACCTATTTATTTATCTAAGTGACAGGCGTTACTTGAAATTTGCTATAAATTTTACTATAATTATGATGTTCTCTTTAATTTCAAGAATTGGCAATTATTTTTGGCTCTTTACGTAAGACCTAACAACGTAAATTGTGTTCTGTAAAGCACATTATGGCAATAACTGATTATTTTCCTAAGTAATGGCTGCTTTTTTTAAGTCACCATATTTAACTTAAAAAAAATCTATTATTGCCTCTGGAGGAACGAGTATTATTGACACTAAATAACTCTGTAACTAGAATAGAAAATTCTTTAATAAAATTTTATGAAGCATTTTATTGTATAACCTAGTGGTTTTGCGAACTAGTAGGCGTGATTTTGAAATTGCCGTATTGGATTTTATTTGTAGCTAGATAAATTCTAAGGACTTGTATTCAGACTTACATTTTGAGTTCCCTACCGTTTCTCTAAGACATTTTTAGTTTTGAGCAGAGCGCTGTCCAAGTTGAAATCGAACGTTTCATATTTGTATGTTTGTTTGTTTCTCTGGGTGTGTATGTGTGCCCTTGTAGGACGCTGCCCTCCTTTGTTCTTCGCATGCCAATCCCTACTACTCTTACTTAAAATAACAGCCTTTCAATGTATTATATAAAATAGTAACGTAACTTCATTGCATAACAAGATAATAATATTTCATGTATTCGCAGATCTTGTAAAAGATGACTTAGAAAGTAATTGTCTCTCCATTGTTAAAAAAGAACAAAATGTTTTTCTAACCTTTTATTTTCGTGACGTGGACAACCTAGTACTCTTTAGTACAAGAAAATCATATTGGCACAGTTTTTAATGTTTTTAATTCGTACCCCCCTTAATTACAGGTTACTCATAAAATTATAATTGACAGTAAAATCAACTTTTTATATTTGACGATAGTTAGAAACCCTAAGCACTTTATCTACAACTAATTTAGAATAATTACTTTATGTGGCCGAATTTTGAAGGACTCTTCAGATCATCCAATTAGTGTCAAAAGAAATATTGTTTTCAATTTAATTGATTGAGTGATGTTATTATCAAGTTCAAAGTTTCACAGTGCAAATGTCGTTAGAGTCAGAAATATTTTAATAAACAACAACTATCCATTAAGTTTTATCAATTAACATATATCAAACAAAAATTCAAGAGTTAAAATTATATAAGTCATAAGAAAACGTTACAAAACAACTACCCTCTTTGCAAAATTGGGATACCGTACATCGTAAAACAGTTTGAAAAATATTAACAATCTTAAGACCTTACATTATTTGCACTTATCCTCTTATCAATAACAAACAAAATTGCGTCATCTCTTTGAGTAATGAGTGAACTGATAAACTTAAAATAGCAAATGTTGTCGATGAGTTTTCTTGCAAAAATTGTTCTAAGCACGCCACAGAAGCTTACACAAACGAGCACAAAAATACTAATCCTGTTCTGTCGTTAATGCACACCTAAAGTATACATACTTATGAGTTTGATTGGAATAATACAGAAAGCCTTGACAAAGAATTGCATATAATAAACGAATTATTTCAGGAATTATTCATACTAAATTTTATTAAAATAATATTAATAAGACGGAATATGTATTTTGACTAAACAAAGTATGCATCCTTTTACTACATCAGTTTGGAAGTATACTTATCACCCTTGCCTACTTTTGCTTTGCCGTGAATGTAAGCGTGATGATTGGCATTGTGTACTTTTAGTCAACCGAGACAAGTGAGCGAAAATACTTACGAAATGTTTATATAACTAATAAACTGTAATTCTCTCACTTACATGAGGTAAGAAGACATATTTGCATTCCATATTGTGATAAGAAATAATAAAATTCTAATACGTAGGATGTCGTGTGGGAGCACAGCCGATCCAACATGGATTGCCTGGTCCAAATTAAAAAGGGATTAGGGCAGAATGAACAAAAAAAAGGGGGGGGGGGCTCACGTAACAAGAAATCAATCAAAAAAAATAGATAAAATAAAAACAGAAATAAAATTGAAAAAAAAACGGGGGGGGGAATAAATATAAATAAAGGGAAATAAAATAAAAAAAATAATAACAAAAAAATAAGTTGAGAGTTTAAATATTGATAATAGGGGTTATGATGCGTTGATTACCTGAAATTGAACAGAGGTCAATAAATAAATAAAGAAAACCAATTTAATGGGAAAAAGCCAGCGGCATAAAAAACCCAGATTTATTAAGAAACGAAGACAAATACAAATCGATGAAATTGTTAACTAATGAGATGTGAAAATGCGGAATTTTAGATACGGACTGGTCTTGTGTGCGTAAATGCGGATGTGTGTGATTGTACGGAAGGACCTACTGGTAACGACTTCCGGTGTGTGAATATGCGAGGAATTAATGAAGGTAGGAACAGGATTCCCTTGCGAACCGGCGGGCCCTGCTCGGTCGCACGAGTCAGCGCAAGGCTGGTGAAAGCGGACCGACGTCCGGAAATGCGGAATTGCCCCTTGCGACAATTCAGACGCAGCTGGCGCTGCGATCGATGGATCGGGCGAGGAGTTAACTATTCCGTTTCGAGAGGCGTACAGGTCTAATGATGCGAACAAACTCATGCGAGAGGAGAGAGCGATAGCACGTTGGTTGGGTTGGCGAGGATGTAGAATATGCCCTGGTAATGGTAGCAAAAATGGCGGACTACAGAAAAGTAGAGAGAGAGAGAGAGGGAATGTACAGCCACTGGGAAAGGATTGAATGAAAATGTGGAGCGTGTACGAGCAAGAAAGAATGAGAAAATGGATGAAATGAAACTAAGTATGTAGAATGTAAAGAAATGGGGAGATAGCAACAAGTAGAAAATAGCTTGAGAACGAAGGTGAAGATAATATAAAATTGAGAGAGATATAGATATATATTGAATAGGAAAGGGTTAGAGAGAGAATGTCAGACGTATAGGAGCAATAGATCAGCAGAGAAAAAGAGAGAGAGAGGTAGAGGAAGACGTGGAAGGGGTTTGAGTATGCGGAGATATGTAGAATGTTAGGAGAGAATGTGGGAAAGATACAGAGGGAGGTTAAATGATTAAACGTATAAGAGCGAGTATAATGAAAGGATGAGGTGACTTAGCGTTGGCGTGATCCTCTGGTGGTAAGCGTCTGGTACAGCCGTCGACTCCTGGTGTACGATGACCTGGAAGCGAGAAGGCAGCAAAATGCAGGCGTTGGTAGCAATGGAGATGCGTGCGGTTAGGCGTGCAAAAAGCAATAGAGCGAGAGAGCGCCGACAAGCATACGCGTAAGTCTCGACGCCCCACCCACTGCCGCTCGTACATTGGCCAGCCGTGAGCCAACCAGCGATGAGCTTAAGCGGGCGCAGAGAAGACATGAGAGAAAAGGTGTATTTGAGTTGAACGGTATACAAACGCTCCGTTTGATTTCCGTCTCTCGACGGAACATAGGAGAATTGTTTTAAATTTATAATATCATCATTGTATCATACAAGTTTAGCGTTGTTATTTTTTACAAGAAAAAAAATCTTCAACACAAGTGTTCTTATGGTATGGTACTTATATTTCATATTCTTATATCTGTAATCCTTTATATTTGTAATCTGCAACCTGCCTTCTTTTTTTTTTTCGTTATCACCCTCCTTTACCCCAAGTATGCGAGACTCTCGTGTGAGCTTTTTGCAAAACTCCCTTCAGTTGTCTTGGTCATCCGTCCTACTGGGTACTATTAACAGCCCATAGCAATTGTCTCAAACACATCCCAGCTTATGAAGTTTAATGGAATAATATTTTTTAAGAAACGATCTAACCTGTTGTACTCACCTTTTTGAAACCGGTAGTAACTTTACCCAATGAGCTAAACAGGTTTTGGTTTTTCTTCAAAAAGAAAGCCCCTGGAGGTTCAGACATTAGGAAAATAATTTACTATTCCTTTCTTATAGTTGGGTGAGTGGTTTTTTGGCACCATGGGTATGAAGAAGTCTCAATAATTTTCAACGAGATTTGAGCCAACGACCCCTCGAGTTTCTCCAGCTAGAAAAGTAGGACGCTAACCACTTAGCCATCGAAGCTCTTCAAATCATTTATAATTTCTCGTATTAAATACAATCTATCAATATAATAACATGATTAAACGAACTTACCTGTAAGTTAAGTTCTATCACAATTGTACGAAGCTCCTCTTTCCAAATGATCATACACAGCACTCTTATCTACTGTCGATATAACCACTATAATTTAAAGTTTAAAGTTTGAAAAACGGCTCGGTGTCATACAAATCGCTGCTCCCTCTGTCACGATGCCTGCTTGTTTGTCTCACGGCTTGTTCTTGATGCTTCATTTTTCAAAGTGTGAAGAATAAAAAATTACGTAACATTAATTTGAGGGGTTCAGGAGTCAAGTCCTGATTTAAAGGATGTTTTTGCGGAGAGACTGATCATTTGGGAAGAGGAGCTTCGATTTATTATGATAGAACTGATCGAACACTTACAGATAAGTTCGTTTAATCATCTAATTGTACTGCGCACCTCTTTCCAAATGATCATACGTAGTTGTTTAAAGTGAATGTTTCGAAGTTTTTTGTGATCAGTGTAAGAATATTATGTATGATAGGGCGTAACTACTATAAAACTATTTTTATTATAAATTATTCTTACACTGAATTATAATTCTATAATTGCTTTTGCGAATGCATCCTTTTCTAATCTTAAATTTAATTTATAAAATTTTACAAAGGTGTTAGAGCTTTTGGTCCAACCCGCTGTTTTTCGCTAAGTGTCAATATCGATACCGTTTCTTTTTTTTTTTTTTTTTTTATATCGGGTTACCGCGACAGCCTATTGGCCCAGTCGCCGGGGCCACTTACTCACCACCTATGTGTGGGGGTGTATTGCCACACCCATTAAATCATCTCTTTTTAATTGATACCATACAAATCATACCATGGGCACAGTGGAAGTATCTCCGGTGTAACACACCTTGTCAGTTAAGCTGACACTCTCTGCACCGGGGGGAAGTGCATCGGGTCAACTCGCCACTGTGTAGCCTGGGTCCGAAGCATCGGATCCAGGCTAATTAGCATCCCCGGAGAAGCCCCATGTTTCAGGGGCCACTCCTCGCCGGTAAGGCCGGCGATCCCTGCCTGGCATCGGGCCGGCTCATCCCTACCTATTAGGCCCTAACACTGTTTCGCATTCACCCAGGCCCGAAGACCTGTGGAGCAAGGAAAAAACCCTGGAATTCCTCTGAAGGAAAATTCCACGGAAAAACCCGCCCCGAAACAGCCGGGGTTACATAGGAACTTTTTCCGGTGAAAACAGTTTTTTGAAAAAATCTGCACTCACTGGGAATCGAACCCACGACCCCTAGAACAGCGTTGTATCAGTAGCAAGCACGCTTACCACTGAGCCAACGCCGCTCTGATACCGTTTCTTTTAGCGACAAAAGCTGATGCATGTCGTGTTGAATGGCCCGTAAAAATATTTGTATCTATTCCGTAGAGATGCAAAGCATCTTTTAGCCAACGGGATAATGATTGCGCGGAAACGGCTTTGATCGCTTTTTTGCACGTTATAAAAAGTGTTTTAATGTCTCCTTTTGACGATTCTGTGACATTTAAGTAAGCTAACAGTCCTGTAGCTGCACAGACTTTTTTTTCTTTTTTAAAAAATGGGAGCGTTAAAAAAGGTTGACTTCTATTCCTTTCCGACATTTTTATTTTATCTGGTATTTTTATTATGATGTTACCTTTTTTTATTTCTATGTTCTCGATTTCTATTAGAGCAAAGGTTTGCATGCGATGCCCCGTGGTTAGGGCTAGCAGCATTATCATTTATTGCGCTAGCTCCTGAATATTCAGTTTTCCATTTATCTCTTTAGACCTATAAAAATCCAAAACAATTTTGGGGTTCCATGTAATATCATGTTTAGGCTTTGCCAGTTAGATATTAGATACCCTCTTAAAAAATCTCTTGATGCAATCGTCTTGGCCAAGTTGTGGACCAATTAATAAGCTTACCGCTGATCTTCAAACTCCTATCGAGCTTGATGCTACTCCTTCTTTAAAAATTTTTGTTAAAACTTCTAGAATTTTTGGGACCATCATTTCTTGAAAAAACTGCCGTACTGTTATAAGGATGATTCCGACAAGGAGGATAGAAAAATTTCCAATGACTCTTAAGGTACTTCTTTCAACTCGAATGCTGTGCGGAAAAGATTGCGGCCGCCAGGGTAGTCCTTTTTCATATTGGAGCTGCTTGAGCGCTGTAAAGGATTAGATTGTTGTTAATTTCAATTCTTAATAATTGTGAGTCCATCATCGAATAGAATAACGGGTATCATGGCTGTGCCAGCCAATCTGGTACTACAATGCCTCGAGCATGATAGTTTTTTATTTTCCTTAATGTTTTTAAAATAATTGAACAGGAAAACAACGCATAGAAGAAACAATTCTGCTTTTCAAGAGACGTATTTTTTACATTTTGTGTTCGCATGACTCGCAAGTAAGTCAATTTCCGATTCGCCAAAGGCACGACTTATCGTTTCAAATGCCTTTCTGCTTAATTCGATTTCGGTGATGTCTTTTAATCTGCGCGATTCCCTGTTCGCATCTTTATTGTCTTTTGATTTGATGTACGTGGCAAAAATCCAAATTTTTCTTTTTTCGCACCATTTCCAAATATCTCTGGCAATCTTGTTTAGTTTTACGTATTGGGTTCCCCCTATTCGGCTTACGTACAAAATAGTAGTAGTGTGAATCAACGTGTGAGAGAATCTCGTAATTTTTCTATCGCTGGCGAACGTTTTCAAACCGAAGAATACCGCCATTAATTCTAATCGGTTAATTGATAAACTTATTACTGCTTTCCTCTAGTGTTCATGAGCTTTGTTTCCCTCGCAGTAAGCTTCCCAGCCTGAGGTTGATGCGTCGGTGTAAATTTCAAGGTCGTATTTTGTTTTTTTATTGGGTTTGTCGAACTGTTGTTAATTTTTCCCCACCATTGTAACTCTTTTCTAATTAGATTGTTTACGGTAATTTTTGCGTCATAATTCCCATTATTTCCTTTAAATGCCAAAAATTTTTCTCTCTCACAATTTTTTGCGTACAGAAAACAGTAGTTTGTTTCTGGGCAGCATGAAACTAGAAACCCTAAAATTTTTGTGAAATCTCTGATTTTTAATTTCTTATTTTTTTTAGCGCGGTGACTTCTTTGATTTTATTTATTTTTCTGTCCGGTAAGCTTATTGTCATTTTCTTTGAATTGTGTATAAAACCTAAGTATTTGCAAACTTGTGATGGGGCTAAAGAACTCTTTTTGTAATTTATAATAAAACCCAGGTTTTCGAGAAAATTTTTTGCGATTTGGACATTTTTTGCACAGTTTTCGTACGTAGAGTTAATAAGTAGTAAGTCATCTAAGTAAGGTCTATTGTAAGGTCTATTTAAGGTCTATTGTAGTCATATAGTTGTTGTGTTCTAGCAATTTTTTGACGATTTTGTGGTCGTCTATCTTCAAGTGCTCAGCGGTTATAAATTTATTTAGTTTTTTTAAATTTAATATTAATCTGTAAGTCTTATCAGGCTTCTGCCTTGAAAAAATTGTTGATATAAATTAATTGACAGATCTATTGCAGTTTTTTACTGGGCCTTTCATAATCAGTTCTTAAATCAAGGCAGAAATTTCTCTTTTTTCATCTGTTGACCAATTTTGTTCTTGTGGCTCAAATTTTTGCTTTGGTGTTTTGTCGAATGGGATTTAAAAACCCGTAATTCAATCAAAGATTAAAGGGTCGCTGCTTATCTTAGACCATTTGTTTTTAAAAAACCTCAATCTGCCAGGAATTTTACTTACGAGGCTTAAGGCCTTGTTTGGTGTGAGGTGCGACGATTTCGATCCTTCCGAGTCCGTGGATTCTGCTGGCTCTCCGATTTCTTGTACTTGTTGTATTTCTGCCCGCCTGACGTCTTCTGGTCCCTCCATACGGGATGGGCCGTATGAGTTTTTTGAGCCTTTCTGTGATTGATTTTTTGTTGGCTGGCGAAGATCCTTTGCCGTTATCTCGAGGGCCTTCGCTGCCTTAATGGTCTCGTCCAGATTTTCTCCGAAAAGCTGTTTGTTGCATTTTGTGTCGGACAAAGTATTTTTCAATGATGAGTTCAAGTTAGCCAGGATAAGACTGCGTCGGATTATGGATTCGTCTCTCTGAACGTCAGCTATGATTTTAATAGCGTCGCTGAGACACGCAACTGCGGGGAGGTCAACCAGATCTCTTCCATCCTTCGCGAGGTGAGCCAATGCTTTGGCTACGGCTCCAAGACCCGCTGAAATTTTTCGCTGTTTTTGTACGATGCGTGAATCTCTTTAAATATCCGCTTGTTGTAGTACAGCCTCGATCTCGGCGTTTATTACGGGAGGCTTATTGAAAACGCAATTTTTTGGCAACGGGTATTTTTTAATAAGGTTTGTCTTCTCCTCGCCTGATCGCCCTTGTTTTATTATGTCTTCCCAGCGCACAGCTAGCTTAGGGTGCAAGGGATGGGCCAAGACTTCTCCTTCTACCGTACGCTTGCCAATTGCGTTTGAAACGTCTTCGCTTAAAGCTGCTTCCTTGCTTTTGTTGCCTCTTTCGCTCGACCTGTCCGATTTTCTATTCTCGTTTCGAGAGCTTTTGTTTGTATCTGCAATGAGGCAACGATTCAAGTTAGAGCTTGAACGTAACACTAACAAGCATGTTTAAGGAGGTAGGCTAATTGCGCTTTAGGGTCAGAACCCCGAAGCACATGGTTAATTTTGAGTGATAACTCGCACATGAATTAGCTCCCTTGTGCTCAACCTCCTTCGATAGGATAGTTACCTGCAAGTTTGTAGGTTAGTGCTCTCGTACTTGGTGCAAACGTTTTTCGTTTGCGAGTCATGATTATTATTTCATTCATGAACACACAGATCCGAATCTCGTGTCGAAAAAAAAGGCGATATGCGCGACGGGTTTTACTTATAGCTTGAGGTCTCAGACGTGCTAGTGTTTAAGGATGTGCTGTCTCGGCGCCTCCTCCGACGATTTCATTATCACCTGGTTTTTTCCTTCCTCAATTTCTTTCGATGTCTCCTGTGGTCGTCCTCCGTTGACTTTGAAGACTCTGACGACTTCCTGCGTCTCCTTTTCCTATTTCAGCTCATTTTATTTAAGAGCGAAAACCACGTGTGGCTTTGTTGACACTAAATAAATAAATAAAGCATCGAAAACAAGCCGTGAGACAAACCGGCAGGTGCCGTGACAGAGGGAGCAGCGATCTGCATGACACCAAGCCATTTTTCGAATTTTAAACTTTGAAGTTATAGCGGTTAAATCGACAGTAAATGAGAGTACTACGTATGATCATTTGGGAAGAGGTGCGCATTACAATTTACTTATTTGTGTACATACTTTTTAAACTTTTATCGTGTTTTTACCTTTTGTCTAAATAATTTTGTTTTTAATCATCGATATTTGTACATGCTCGAAAACATCTAGTTATTCTTTTTACTGTTTTATCTCATAGCAATACCTTAAGTTTTAGTAAGTTATATTAGTTTCTACCGCTCACCCGTATAACTTTTCTTACCTTTGATCATCCCTCCACTGCTGTTTAACATTTAAAAAGAAGTTTTTTATTGAAAATAATGACTTGAATGGTATTGCTATCAAGTATTTTATTAAAATAAATAACTTTTGGCGTTTTGGGCCGTACAGTTATAACGATATTAAGACCCTCATCAGGTAAAAATTTTAATCGTCACTAAGATGACTATGTGTAGCAAGCAACATGGTAAGGCGGCGAATATTCTCACTTTTCTCACACAGGTTTGTCACTGAACTAAGTCTCACATTCTTTCGAAATGCATGCTGTAGGTATTACCACGCACCAGTATACTGCCTTCCACTGCTCGGAGCCTGGCATAGGATCTGCTAATTTCTACGTATAGCTTTAACACTATTTTGCATTTGCCCAGGCCCACAGATCTGTAGGGCAAGAAAAAGAATCCTGGAATCACTCTGAAGAGAAATTTTACGGAAAAACCCGTCTCAAAAATCCGGGTTTTTATAAAAACTTTTTCCGTAAAATGCAGTTTTTAAAAAAATCTCCATTCACTAGGAATTAAACTCACGACCCCCAGAACAATGTATGAGCACTTAGTACGCTGACCGCTGAGCCAACTTGGTGAAGTAGAAAGATGCAACAACCTTGGCATCATAAAATGTGGTTGGTGCACGAAAATATTATGTTTTAAGTACTTTTTTAAAAAGAACTACTTCCGTCAAAACTTCAATGAATAAGATACTGTAGCTTAGTTTAAAGACCGCGAATAAAATAAATTATGTATTCAAAAAAATTTATAAAATGTTTATTTTTTAGGGAATGAAACTAGAAAAACGTAACTCTAATGTAACAGTGAAAATACTGTATTCTTCTATTTTAATAAACATTAGTATTAAAAAAACAACCGTCAGTTTTTGATCATCAACTTTGACAAAACACTTTTAGTGGTTACTTATGACCCTTTACATGTCGCAAAAGCTTCCAAGATAAAAGCATTTATATGAAATTTCATTCTGTTTTAAAGTGAAATACACCTGAAGAAAAAAAGTTAATTTTTTATCATTAACACAGCGTCTGTTACTTTATGGGATAGGGCACGGTATTTAGGGAGAGGAGGGGGGTTATTACTCCTAATATAGTGAAACACATCAACTAAAATATTGGGTAGTGTGAATATGAATGTTTTAATTCTTTTTTTTTCCTTAATACGATTTTAATGTTGAGAAAGCATAAACAATTCAGTTTTTGCAGGAAATAAAATGAGGGAAGCAATAAAATATTTTACACTCGTTTTGTTAATAAATAATTATTGAAAACCAAGATATGATAAAAAAAACGATTTTTAGAGGTAGTAGTGGTAGGTTTCATCTGTTGAAGTAGATGTCAGTTAAAAAAAAAATGTACGTATTTTTTTTATTTTTTCGAGGGTTACAATACATCTTAAAACCATTGAAATGGGTAAAGTTGAGTTATGGAGGTTTCCTTGTTAGTGTAATTGGTAGTATTATCTTTAGCATGTACCCATATCTTAAAATCACTTATAATACTTGAGTACTCCCAATTTAGTCTTTTTTGTGATGCATACTACAGCTCAATCCACGCAAGTTATGGGATAGCTCGGCAGTTTGTGTCTAATTCTGGAGAGTTAAATCTTACTCGCCTTTACCTGCATGATACCCATTGAGCACGTGCTCGCATAATCAAAGCCATACGTTTTTTAAGCTTTTCTCTTACTTCAGTTTATTTTACGTCACTTGTTAAGATTTTTTATTTTTTATAGATTAAATATGTAATACTAGCTGCCCCCCACCTCGGCTTCGCCTGAGACTCACTGAATGGAACACCGTAGTGTGTCGATACATAATGTAAAGCGTTTTTAGTTAAAAATTTTACATTTATTCTTGATACTTTTCATTAAAAATTTTTTTTTTTTTTTTTAATCTATGTAGTTTATTTGGTCAAACAATAAGATGTAAAAAGTAAAAAAAAAACATAATGATGCTATTTTACATTATTACGCCATTATATAATTGTTGGTCGTAAAAGATTATTGATTTTCACTTTCTTACGTTATAGTAAATGAAAAGGGCTACTTGTTAAAACTTTAAAGATTAAAAACTGACAAAATGTATGTATTTAACAATTATTTCTTCCACTCTCATAACTTCATTACCAGAGCAACAAAGTCCTGGAGCTTAATCTCCCTAATTTTCATTGCCACAATGAATATAAATACATATTATTATACCTATCTTATTATATCCTATATTATATCTATCTTGTATTAAAAATCTGGAGGGTTAAAGTGATGACTTTCAGCGTCATAATGTAAAGCTGATCTCTTGCTTTATAGATTCTTTATTTGTCAGTTTTAACGCTGCTATTTCAATCTTGATAAATGTTCTGCGTCAGTTTCTTGACGCCTAAAATCGTATACATCTAAAGCATCTGAAGTTTTCCTTCTAATTTACGCTCTTGCAAATATACGTATAGCTAAAACTTTTGTAAGCCCTGAAGGCTGTTTTTTATCAACTTAGTTAAGTTCTAATATATTTGTTGGTAAGGTAGTTTAATGATATGCAGCCCCGAAAAGGACCTGTGAGCTAAACTCTTTCTTAACTAAAGTTTCCAGCAAACGTGACTGCCTAGATACATCAGGGTGATTTGCTCTGTATATTATACTGATAGACAGAAAAATTATAATGCTCTAAAGCATTGGAGGAAGTTGTAGTGGTCTTTTCAAACGTCTCCTGGTGTTACGCCTCAGAAATTAGTGTCCAAAGCACCTTTTTTTTGGAAATCGTTAGCGTATTTTTGTTATGACTGTGGCAATATTATTATTTATGGCTGCTTTTTAATTGATAACAAAAGTAATATGTGAGGTGCATGTTGAATGAAAAAATTAGGTGTACTAGAGTTTTTTTATGTTTTGTATGTGCATGTAGAGTTTTGCTATCAATAAACTTTCCACAAAATTTGCTAGTAAATAAAAGTAATTATAATTGTGAATGGCTGATGGTTACTAAGTATTAATTGAAATTTCATTTGATGATGGAAACATTCTTATTAGTGGTTGAGTTTTTTAAATCGTTAATTTTTGTACTTCTTAGTGATGATTGGAATATTAAATATTATTTACAACAATGATCAATGGCAACTTAACTTTTGATCACTTTTTATTAAAGTATTGAGCATTGGTACCATTTTTCAATTTTTAATTATCACGGTGGTCATAAACGATTAAAATTTTAATTCTTATGCCGGGAAAAAATTACGGAAGAAGCGCATAGTAACGACTAAAATACTTTCCCTTTCTTAACCCTACGTAATAGGTGGGTAGATAAATCTTATAAAAAATGGTCCGTAAACAATGTTATGCAACTACGTCGAAAATAGTCGAAACCGCTTCGTATTACTTACTTTTGTTTTAAGCATTGTATTGCAAAAATAGCTAAAGCTACTTTATTTGTCATTTAAAAGTTTATCAATGAGTGCTAATTAAACTATCGAAAACCTATTTCTTGCAAAGTTATGGAACAAAACGTGCAAAAAACTCTTACGTTTTTTAGTAAAAAACTTTTCAAAATTTTAAACTCAATACCTTTTATTTTTTTTTACCTATGCCCAACGATAAAAATGATGTCATAAAACGATTATTTATTCAAAAACTTATTTTGTTGCCTTGAACTTAACAGTATAACTTGGAAAATAAATTTATTTGAATCAAAATAGAAGTCAAATTTTAAAATTGTTTTTTATTAAGGTTACTAAGACGTTTTACTTGAAAAAGAGGAAAAAGAGATTTATTTTAATTTTAATCCTGATATTTTCATGAAATTCAATTTTGCAACATAAGTAAATTGATGCAATTCTGATACCGTGTTTTTTATGTATTGTAAACAATTTCAATTGATATAGTATATTCTTACACAAATTAAAAAAAAAGGCTATTATGTGTTTTGACTAATCGTTAGTAACAATTTAATGTTTTTTTTACAATTGTTTTAATTTTAACTATTCTAATTCAAATAAAATTTGTTTTACTTTTATCAGGTATGTCTTCTTGATTGATGTAAGTTCATCATTATTTATTTTATTAGCAGTAATAAAAAAATTGATGTCTAAACATTTATCATTCTATATAAAACACAATTTCAAATAACAAAAAATATTGTATAGTATTTAATTTTTTGCTGTTGGAATGTGTCGTCATCGTTTTCGCTTATTTCATTTATGCCTGCACATAAAACAACATTACATTCATCCATAGCCACGTCACCATTAACGATTTTAACTGTTCTCGTATTCCACTCTTTACGTTGCTCTCATTACGTTCTCAGCCTCACCTTCACTGATAGACATCGTCGTTTTCTTAGTCGCGACCAATGTATAGGAGTGTCATATAATTTTTCACAGCAAAAAATGTCACTCAAGAATTGTTTATTTAAAAAAAAAAACAAAGTTTAAAGCTTGGAAAAGGGTAATCTGAGTTGTTTACATGGTGTATGTCTAAACGCATGTATTAAAGCTATTAAGTTTTTCGACTACTTGAAGTAATTAAGACAAGTTTAACTAAAAGGTAACAATTTTGATTACAGTTTCTTAGCAAAAACTTTTTTCACTCTTATTTGACACGTTTTTGATTAGATAGTACGCTAAAAATTGTTGCGACCTGACAGAAAGAAAAGCGTTTCACACCATTTAACTTTTGTTCATTCCATTTTAAGATGAAATATTTTATAAAACGTTATAGATACCTTAAAATACACTTTTTGTATTGACATATTTTATCCGTAGCATTGTTGTAGTACAGTTTATATCAAAAAACGTTTCAAAAAGTCTGAAAAAGGATTTTGCAGAATGTAAATTAGTTATTTTCAATTTAAAGTTAGCATATTTATATTGAAACTTAGTCAGATAGAATAACGAAATGATATTGAAATTCAATCGTATTATGTAATGAACACTTTTTGCTCTTACACCTTGTAGATTGGTCGCACTTCGCATACAGGACGCATTGTTTTGCATGATTTTAGCTACTTGTTTGAACTTGAAAAATGTTTTCCTTCACAATATTCACATACAATTATGATTCAAAACTTAATTCTATTTTCTTTGCAACTATATTTTTCTCCGTACCCTTTTTTGTAGATACAAACAATTTCTTTAGAAATTGTAACAAGCGTGACTGGCTGCAGCATGGTTAGAAAAAAGGCCCTGTTAAAAATGATATACCATAAGAGAGGAGATTCTAAATAAAGGTTCTTCACCAGTACGAAGTACATAGTGATTAATAGCAACTCTCAAATTTTTACATGCATCAAAGCCTTAATTCGTGCAACCTACAGTTTGCAAAATTATATAGCACGTCAAGTATTCAAATTTTTTTTTTTTATTATTGTTAATGTATGTAAATAATTGCACAGCTCCACAAAAAAAAGGTTTTCAGAGTCCAGACAACATCTTTTACATGGTTTTTATATATGTCTTTTGGGTCACTGAATCTGAACCAAAAGTTCGTTTTACGCCGTCTCGTTATATTTTTTTTATAACTTTAAAATAACCCTCAAAAATCACACTTTTCATCAAATCCTCAAAATAATATTCCTGAAATGATTGTTCTGTTGAGGTTTTAAAAGAAATCTTACGAAATGCGGTCAAATGAATTGGAGATTCGGATTAAGTGACCCAAAAAACATATAGCAGGCGTTGTTTGGATTCTAAAAGTATTTTATTAATATTTTTCAGAGGATTTTATAGAAGACATGGTTTTCGACCATCATTTTGAGGTTATGAAAAATCTTATGTGATAAGGTCAAACAGAATTTAGATTCGAATTTAGCGATTTAAAAAACATTTAGCAAATTTTGTCTGGTTTCTGGAAGAATTTTTTGTGAAGCTGTGTTATTAACTGATAAAAATTAGTAAGAAATACCCTGTAGAAGTAGAACAAGTGTTTTTTTAAATCAAAACAGCATTTGAAATTGAAACAATTGTAAGAAACGAATGAACGCTTAATTGTTAGTAAGTATCAATAGAAGTACGTAATCATATTTTTTTACGTTTTGTGTAAAAATATACTCTTTCAGTGAGATAGGTTAAAATACAGTTTGATTTAAGACGTCAGAGTTATATTTATTTGTTTATGTTGAAAAATTAAATTAAAAAAAGAATCGTAAGAATTGGAAAATTTTTTTTTCTTCTACATAGTTCTTAGCATTCTTAATAAAATCCATTTTAACAATTCGATCAAACTACACTGCAAGTTTTAGGACAGCTATATGAATTTTTAAATTAATAATCGTTTTGTGACGTTATTTTTTATGTTACACAAAACTGTTGTGTGTAGCTAATGATTAGGTATTAAATTATAAAATTTATTGATTGTTTATTCAAAAATGTAAGAGTTTAACTAGTTTCAAAATTGAATTTTGATGGATATTTTCGCATTTTTTCACTGTAGTCTCACGAAAATAGGTTTGAGATAATAGATGTAGTACCAATTGATGGATAGTTAATTAAAAATTAAATTATGTTTAGCTACTTTCGTTCCTTTAATTCCTTATTATATGCTTCGTCTACTTGGCTATCATTATTTTAGAACTTAATTGCTATGAGTGCTTATAAGTCTATAGCTTACAAGCGTAGCGCTATGCATGGAGCAAATCAATGAAGGTACTCGCTTTTTTCCATCATGACTTATCGTTTTTGGAAGATAGGGGAGATTGTACTCTCGAGGTATAGGAATGAGGTAAAGAAAGTAAAGAAGTATCTACTACTTCTCACTCTATTGGACTATAATACGGTATTTTTTTCCTTAAAAATGCATAGACACGATAAAAAAAGCTACTGCCTACACATGTTTTTTCCGTTGCTAGTGCTTGTGCCTGTGGCTATAGAATTACATGAGTTCAGAGCATATATATCATGAGCTCATCACATACAGTTGTACAAGGGGGGCATCTCCATTGCTTTTATGTGATATTTCCATAATTCTTCTCTTGACGTAATAAATATCGTGGTAAAAAATTATTGCAATATTCGGTTGCTTATTATTTTCATTATAATTTACGATAAAAATCTGATTCGGAATTTAATGTAGAAGTACTTATCGATTGCAGTGTTCCATTGTTAATGACTGTATTGGTAATTAACAATTAATATTTAAATCATTAATCAAACAATAATACGTTTAGGTATTGGTTGATTGTTTTTTAAACCTACTTGTGAATACTTATTACTTATTTTTAAATAATAATATTTCCGTACATTGCTTCTTCTCACTTTTTTTTCCTCCTATCCGCACAATTTATCTATAAAAACTTACACTGACCTCTTTATTTTTATAACCTACATTAGTATTTGAGTTATTTGTACTTCTAATTCATTAGATAAAATTCTATTTTTTTGTATTGACTATTTTCTCTGCAGACTAAAAATTGCTGCAATACACAATATTTTACTTTTCTTCTGACATATATGATATCATTTAGTATCCTTTAAGTGAAATTTGTTTTTTTTTGGCACTATGCTTCTTCTGTTCTAAGTACTTAACTTTTTTGCCCTAAATTTTGAAAAGTTTTCACTTCAGACGTCTAGTCTTACGCTTGTGACTCACTACTACCAACTGTACCCTTTAGATAAGAGTTAAAGAATTTACCCTTATACTCATACCTTTATATCCAGCTTTGATTGTTTCTAAACGTTGATTTATACATTTCCTTTTTTTGTTATGCTTTACTACTGCGCGTTTAATGTCTGTTTGCTTTATCTCTTGGCTTACCTATCCTTCTGCCGTAAGTACGTAATAGTTTTCTCTGTGAAATCTAAATAAAAATCAGTACATTTTAACATTACTACTGAGTAAATTTTTTCCTCACCTTTAGCTTTTTTGTGAGAGAACCTCTCTACATTCTCTTATAGATCCTTCTACTTTTAAAGTCCACAAACTCTTCGTTAACCTCGAGAGTTACCTCTGTTACCATTACTCTTGCATAACGGTATCTTACCTGTGCTTTAAATATTTCTCTTTACCACTTATATGTTTATACTTCATATAAAATTTTATGTTGCCTCATTTTTTCTCACATCTTTCACGTTACTTAAGTTTTATTACTCACATTTTCTAACCTTACAGCTTTTTATAATTAGTTTTTCTTGTACTCCGTTTATTCTCACACTACATTGCTTCTAAGGAGTACGACAACACAGTACTACTTTCTTGAGCTTTTGCTACAGTTATAATAACATTTTGGCTTATTTCTTAATTTTACTTCCTAAACTCTATCTTTACTGTCCAATTTTCATAAATTTACAGTGCATCTTTTTTTCTGTTCTGTTCGTGATGTATTTTATTTTCAAGCTTTTTTTATCTGGAACATTGGGATGCAAAGTGTTCTATGTATTCAAGATCTATGTAATGCATTGAAATTTGAAATAAAGTTAATACTTACTTATCGTTGCATGCCATCTTTATTTTATACTGCACAATATATTTTTTTGATAATCATTATTCTCAAAATGACAGTCAGAAAATCGAAACAGCTTATATTTTAATACTATTTTGTTTATTGAATTAAATAAGTAATCTCCCGTGTTTATTGTACAGTAAGATTACATGAGCTCATTCTTGATATCTGTACCAGGTGTAAGATGAATTTTGATTCAATATAGAATTTTTTTTATTAATTATGTTTGAATTTGTACATTTTCTAGCAAGCTGCAGAAGAAAAACTAAGGCTTTGCAAGGAATCACTCGCCCAGCTATTGGAATGGATTTCTGAAAGAGAGAATACATTAGCTCATCAAGCTATTGTTAATGAAGATATTGACGAGCTTAGTAATCAGATCCGCAGTCTAGAGGTATATTTTATTTATTTATTATTGTTGTGATAATGATGATGCCTGTTTTAAATTTTATGATTCTATTTATTATTATAGTTATAATTTTATTTAATCAGCATCACTATGCATCAGTTATGTTAGTATTATTAATATTATAATGATTAGCGAGTTTCTAATTATTTTCATCCTGCTTATTGTTATTATTTTTATTATTGATTTCATAATATTATTCTTTTTAAGATAGATAAGGGCAAGGACAGATGATGTATTAATAAATTACTCTAGGAACTACACAGATAAAGCTAAACGCTAAAAGCAGTTAAGCAATTTTTTAAGGTGGTTCGACAACGGGTTTGCTTACAGTACTAGTAATTCATGCGTACATTTATATATATATATATATATATATATATATATATATATATATATCGAGACCTTGCGCTCTTATTATGCGCCGAGTCAAGAAATGTAACGTATGCTATGCTGTATAACTACATAGGTGAAAACTTTCTTGTCTCCTAAGCTGATCAGGTGGCACATCAATAAAGAGTCAACATTTGTATTAAATATCTTAGTAAAATCCGCGATAACCCCTAACTTCTTAAGTACGAAGACAAAGCTTACAATCTTAGCTATAAATCTGTCATTTTTATTTTACTGTCGTTAGCGTTTTTACAGTTATATTTATGTGGTTGTTGCAAAAATCCATTACGATTCTAATGTCAACTGCCCTTTATGTATAATTTTTGCAGAGTTCTTACGCTAAGTTCTTTATACCAAGTAGGCTTGAAATTTTGAGTGTAGGTACATTAGGACTTGAATAAAAACCTTATAAAATTTTATCCAGTTCGTAAGTTATTTATGTTTACTGACGAACTACCTGAATAAATTTATAACAATCTTTTCTGGCTCGCCTAATTTGAAAAAAATAAAATGTAATACATTCTGGTTTCAGTACGCAAAACAAATTAAGGTACACATTCGAGGTCTTACAGTTCAACATGAAATAAAAATTACATACATTTTTATTGAAAATAGTGGGTTTGTAGGAAAAAAAATGTTAACATAAATTCGAACATTCAAAATACTACTGTGCAAAAAGATTAGGGACTGATATAATACTTATAATGATATCAGTACTAGTACTGACATGTACACAACTTTCGTTATTGTAATTAGTTTATTATTGTTTTATATACCGAACCAATTATCTAAGTATTTTTTCTACGATTATGATTGTTTGTGTGTTGAGTGAAATAAATGTCACCTTTTTTAATCATTCTTGTATAATTGTTAAAAAAGTCATAACTAAATCCTTTAACTTTTTGTCAAGAGTGCAAAAAATTAAAAAACTGAGAAGTACAATAAATTCAAATTCCTTTGCTATTTTGATTTTGGATGGTTTTCTGTTATATACTGTTATTATAATTTTGTCAATCATGAACTAACAGATTTATTTAGAGCTTCTTTTTCCTCTTAATCTAATGTGCAGGATCTTTTTCACTTCTAAAATATTTCAAGAATTTGCAAATCTTTTAATTTTAATTATATATACTACACAAAATAAAACACAAATATTAATTTTTAGCAAGACTAGGTAAACAACTTGAAAAGTAAGTCATTTACAGACAAGAACATTGATTATAATTACAATTTAAAAAACCTACACGTATATGTGATACTCCAAAATTCAATGTGTTTGTTAGAAATATTTTAAACTATTGCAAGAAAGTATTTGTCCACAAACTGCAACAATTATTTACATTTTATTCGTTGAATACTGATTGTAAAGATATATAAGTAAATACTAGGAAGACATCTAAGAGTATAAATATCTCGTTCTTAGAAACTTCGAGCTGCTTTATATAGTTTGAAAAGTTAGTGTTATTATTTATGTGTAAAATCAAAGTTTCAAAACATGTTTTTAAACAATGTACTTCTATTCGAGGTAAAAAGTGAGCTGCAGAGCAAGTAGAGAAAATAATAGACGAGACACAGAGACAGAATCTGTTGATTTTTAGGAAGTTCGTAGCATCTAGGAGGTTGATTGTTATAAGATTGACGATTTATGATTTGATTAAGTTTTGTAACAATTTTACATACTTGTGACTGCAAATTGATTGAAGGATTTTAACATTGACACGTATAGAAGTATCTCTTAGTAATTTATTAATTTAACTAATATGTACAGTACTATTTAAAAATTTAATCACGTTTTCTTCATGAGACTGCTTGGTGATGAAATTATTGTTTATATTAAGAAAGAACTTTGCAGTTCTTGAATCTTTATTGTTTTATTTATTTTATTACATCTAGCTGGGTATGAAACATAAAATTTTGATAAGTATATTGTTTACTGTTTCAAGTGATAAACCATATCTAGCTCAGTGCTAGGATAAGACTTGAAAAGCTTTGGAAGAAACTAAAAAAATAAACGTAAAAATGACGAGGTTATAACATAACACATAAGTTCACATGATAACATTTTTTATTTCGATGGTGTAAATATTTCAGATATAGGAAATAATTATTGGAAAAAAAACTTTTTTAAATGTTACGCATTTCTTGTACTAAAATTACTATCAGTTGTAAAAATATACTTTGCAATGCATAGTTTTATTTTCGATGGTAAATTACATTCCTTTAGATTCTTATACTTACACTTTACGGCGTATATTGTTTTAATAAGTTGCGTATATTGTTTTTCTTACCAAGAACGAAAAGTGAAACACTTCACCTGTGAGCACTTTGCGTCTGATAAAAGTATTTTAGGCCCATAAAGCCGAAATAGTAATTTTTGTACCTCGTGTTGCATGTTGCTAAGACAAGCACCAGGCTCGAGGAAAATGTGAAGTAGGGTCCGAAATACTCCTTGTGATTGCTCCTGTTGGATGCGCACCATCTGTGAATTCTATTTTTTTCAACTAAAGTCGCAATAAACGTCCAAAAAACGCCCTTAGTAAGAAAATGTGTTTTTTCCAACTAATATTATTTGCATACGTATTACTATCAAGGATATTACATACGTATTACTATCAAGGATATTACATACTAAAGAAATAAATTGATTTAGAGCCCAATAGCAACTTACAAAGTTTAATAGCAATAAGAACATTAAGTTAAATAGCGCGTTATTTTGTGAAACAATACATAGATATACTCGTGTTTTAATATCTACTGTCAGAGCTTAAGAGTTTTCCGTTATTGGCTGCTCATCGTTGTTAAGATCGCAGTTGTTAATTTATACAAGGTGTGCTTAAAAAGTTCAGTGACTTTGTATTTTTAAGAAAAAATATTCATTTATCCATCAATACTTATGTTGTTCTCTTCAAAGTAATCTCCCTCGGATACAATGCACTTATACCAATGCTCATTCCAATCCTCAAAACACTTTTTAAAAGCACTTTTCGGTATAGCATTGAGCTTTTCCCGTAAAGCAGCCTTTAACTCCTAAGTTTTTTAAAATCTTCGTTTTTTTATAGGTCACTTCAGGTTTAAGAATAAGAAAAAGTTGCACAGAGCCAAATCTGGCGAGTATTGTGGCTGAGGCATGAATGTGGTGCTATTCTTAGCCAAAAAATTTTTCAGAAGCAAAGATGAGTAAGGGAATCATCGCAATTCAAAAGCCATGAATTTTTTTCCACAATTTCGGACGTTTTCCTTATATTGCTTGTCACTGTCAACAGTTTAAGTGTTTTGAAACTGTCAATTTCATTTTTTACACAAAATTTGATGCAAATTCTTTGATACAATTTTTTCGGTGGCAAAGCATTGCCGAGCATGCAAAACACTGTAAACCGTTATGCCTCTTACAAACAAACTAAACACACTGTAGTGCTGAAACTGTAAACATATGTTTGTGACGAGTGTACCAATATGAAAAATAAAAAAAATAGATAATTAAATGCACGTTTTCCGCGTTATTTACGGTAGAATCTCCAAGTACCGTACTAGTCAAATTACTGCGCGAGTTCGAGTTTGACTTCGGCAGCAGTGTCGATAATGCAAACGACGTGTGTACCCGCATCAGTGCGTAAACACGTACGTCTGCTAATGTGACAGGGTAGTTATTTTTTAGTAGTAATTTTACTGTTCGTTATTTTTGTCAGTAAAGTATTTTTGAAATAATGAATGAACATCAAAAAGATTCTGCAAACAAACTATCCAGGCACTCGTTACGTCAAATTCTCATCGATGCCTATAATAAGGATATACAATGTGGAATCAAAATTTTACTATCAACGAGCATTAATCGTAAAGTATGAGCAACGTCTTCCCTTGATGTTGTTAATATTATAAATAATACAATAAAAAATGTAATTACTAGTTTGTAACATTTACTCATTCATTATAATTTAACAAACATTAATGTGATTTAAAGCTGTGTTCATGATATTGTACAAAAAAAATTTTCTTAAATAAAATTTAATTATAGTATTAATTTATTACTGATATTCATTATTTATTATTAATTTTGTACTAATATTCATTCATATTTACTATTTATTAACCAATATTTTATGTTTCGCTCACAAAAAACAAACAAAAAATTGACACCACAAACATTTTCGTTACTACTCGCATTTAAAAAACTGCGCGCTAACATATACCAATATGGCGGCTTCCCCGACTTCCTCTCGTTATTACAAAACCAGTATTTACGTTTATTTTTGTTAAATATCTCGAGAAATTGGCCGTCAACCCATATTGTGCTCAACGCGATCCGAAAGAAGAGGATTTTCTCTACAAGTTCCTGATACTCACTTTACTCAGATTTTTGTTTTTTATTCGTAATATGTGATTATGTCACTTTTTTCTCGTTTTTTTGTATGCGCCTGTATAAAACATTCGAACTTTGAGCTTTAATATCTCGAGATTTTGTCCGTCATCGGGCATAACTGAAGGTACCATTGGATTCAGCGGGTCTTCATCTTTTTAATTACATAAGTCTTGTACCCCAGATTTAGGCGGAGGTCCTACCTTAAAAAGTCACCTTACTTTTTAAATACACCTCGTACATCACTATGTAAGAATCCAGGTATTTATAACGATGCAATATTGCCACGCAGTCCTGTTAAAATTTTATGTTATTGTGTTACAAGACTTAGTGCTATAAAATTTGGTTTGTTATACAAATTATCTTATAATAATCTTAAGTAATTTTACCGTGAATATTTTCTGTTTAAGTTATTCTTGACTTATAAGCCTAGCTTTTGTATTATATTTATAATTTCAAATACAATACATAAAGCTTTTCTGTTTCCGAAATACTATTTATTTTATAGGAAAATATGTATGATCTTTTGTTTGCGTTGAAGATAATCGCCTAAGGATCATTGGGAAAGTAAAAAAAATTATGATTATATTTATGAGGTTAACCAATATCTTTATATGGTGCCTCATCTATACTTATGTACGATGTTATATTTTTATTACATTTTTTTTATTTGATCCAGGAATTCTTCATTGAAAATAAAAACAAGTTATGACCTCTCTTTCTTTAAGTATAACTCTGATTAGTTGGTGGTAGTTAAAAAAATGGCTAAGAATTTTATCTGTCCCAGGGAAACTCCAAGATGAGGAACCAACACACAATGAATGTCAGTGATGATATGTTGGAGGGCAGGTACGTTGCCCAGTGTAAAAGAGCGGAATCAGTCGGGTTGCCAATTTTATGAATAAAATTATCTCAAAATAGCTTTTATCAAAATTTAAATGACCTTATCGAATAATCTATAAATCCCTGCAATATCTACAGTGGTTATGTTCGATTATTGTTTTATTAATTTGTTTCTTCTTTGAAAAGTAAATTAGACTAATTCTTTTTTTTATTCCAAGAAAATTTATTCACATCTCTTTGGGCAAATATAAAACCTAACTTTTTTTTATGTACGTCAACTTCGTAGCAAATTGTAAACTAAAGCTAGATAAGATTAGATGCAAATTTTTAAATGAATCGGAATGTAAAAAATAAATGACAACCTAATAAAATATCTTATTAACTTAACTTTAAGTTTTTAAACAGATTTCAAAGTTTTAGGACTCGCAATCACCTGTGAAGGGGTAGGCTCAAATAAATAAGTACACTTAATTTTTCAATTTGTTAAATTTATTTCATTTTATTGTATCAAGGAAATTGTTTTTTAATCGTTGTATTTATTTCTTCAATTGGTGCGGATTCTTTACAAAACTTTGACTAAAAAACAAGTTGATTTTTCATCTTAAATAAAATTTAACAGATGTGCTTAGGCATAAACTACATTTTTAATTTTAATTTTGATCTTCTCACACTGATTCTCAATAGTTTTTGTGTATTTGATAATTTTAATTTCAAAATTTTCCCGCAATGGGACTTTTCTGCGAACACTTAGTTAATTAACACATATACGCAGCGTTAGTACTGGGCTCTAGATCTATACTGAAGTGTCACGTAGGGTTAGATTATCCGCGGGGCCCTCAAGTATCTTGAGCACAGCTCAAGCAATTGACCCAGGTACTTCGCCTGAACAACGTTGTCGCTATCCCTAGTACCTCGACTACTGGGGGTACGTCGTCACCACGCTCTAAGCAATGGAGCACTGAAAGTCCAAGTAGACACCAGTTTGTATTAGTAATACCAGTGCGCATGTGCAATAAAAGTTGCAACAGTACAACATACGTGAATGCGAATAATGCTTCATTCTATATACTAGTAATTGAAAAGTAATTTTAATAAACTGAAAATAAAACGATGTAGTTATAAAATAATAACTACTTAAATATAATTAACTCTGTGAGGAGCATTTACTTACTATTCTACAGCATTTACAACAAACAATACATACACTGTTTCCTTTTATTCAGCTGATTAAAAAAATTTCGTATGATTCTTTTGTTGGTGGTAACTCGTGGTTTATTGTTCACATTTTCCCCTAATAGGAATGTCAAACCGTCTAATCTTCTAGTTTCAATTGCTTTGAGGAGTATTGTTTGATCAATACCAGCCTTAAAAATTTGTTTTCATAGCTGGTTTTATATTCGTTAAATCTCTCATTGAGTTTTTATTCTCTTTGATTTTTCATAGTCTAGCTTTTGTATTTAATGTAAATTCAATTCTTTTTGTATTTTTCACACTTTCAGGTGTGTTAACACAAATCTTATGAGTAAGCTTTTGTAAGACTAAAACATCATTTAACGCATTGTGTGCATTTATAATATCACTTTTATCCAAAAAGTCATTGGCTAAATTGACAGATTCCAATCCAGTACAAGTGTAGGTATATAACAGCAGAATAGACAAGATGCGGTGTTGTCAGTTTCATAGTGGCAGGGTCGTCAACTTTACACATGGTACCTCGGGAAAACTAATACATTTTCTATTATTAATTTCCCCAATAAATTTTCAGCTTATTATTGCTATTCCGTCAATACATATGTATAATCAATATAAAAGGTATATTGTGAATTAAATTGTAATAAAGGATGCTCCCTTACAAAGTTTAATAAAAAGTTAGTGCCAAGCTAGTTACAAAAAGTTAAGTTTAATTATCTGAGAATCCTGGTTGTACGGTATTTATTTTAAAGTTCATAGTGATTTTGTAAAATGTGCTTTTTTAGTTATCTTCAATTTACAACAATGATCAAGAAAAATTCTTATTAGTTGAACAACTATTCGTATTTAAATTTGATTTGTGAAAAGATTATTAAGGAAGTTGTAATGAAATAGTCTCTGCTATCAAAACAATCATTTCTATTTTTGATAACTGGGAGAGTAAAAAGAAAATTTCTTTCTAATTTTATTTAAGATATTAATTTATTTTTAAATAAATTATTTATGTCGAACGAATAATAGTACGTTTTTCCTACTGTTTCCAAACTTTTTTTTGATTATTGAAGCTCCTCTTATTTTTGGGCTGCGACTCTTAGAATGCTTTTTTAATATAATTAAAGTCTAAGATAAATTTAAAAATTCAATAATTAGTTTTTGTTTTAGAAATTACTGCATTGAAACTATTTAGGACCACGGAAAAATAGTTCTTCATGAGAAGAAAAAAAAAATTTATATTTTTCATGAAAACTATTTTTCTACTTTCTTAGGAGCATCTTTGAACTAGAATTTTTTTTTTTTATACATACATTCATATTAGTTAAAGAGAATTTTTGAGTTATCTCTATGTAGAACATATTGAGTAAATCATTAGTTTATAGAATACAACTCTTTTGGGGTTATCATTTTGTTCTGTGTTACTTTTGTTTGTATTCAAACATTTTATAATCCAGAACATTTTCCCTGGATTCAAATTTTTTGAACATTACCAAAAGGTTTTATTGTTTGTTGATAAAAAGAATTTTTCTTTAAATAATTTTTCTACTTGTTTTCAATTCTACTATCATTTCCATCTTCTGTTATGAAATACCATGCAAGAAATTCTTAATAACAACTTATTTGTATCCCAATCAAAAGATAATCGTTATCTTTTAACAGTTTATTATCTTCCAAGTTCATTTACTGATGTTATACTAAAGGAGACTTAGTTGTAAATACTATTATGTCAACCATATCTTTTGCTCTCTCATAAAGAAATCTTTATTATTGGCATCACGTATTGAGATTCCATAACATAAATGTGTTTTATAAAGTTAGGAATTAAAATAATGTACTGAGATTAAGGTGTCTGTCTATGTTTTTGCTAGTCCTTGTGATTGTTTTTATCAGTATGGTGTGTGTGTGCGTGTTTGTGTGTGTGTGTTATCAGTCATATCTCAGGATCTTCTTGACTTATTTAAATAAAACTTAGCTCATGCTTTTTTTTTCTTTTTAGATACCTATTACCGCTCCAAAAATTTTTATTGTTTTTTTTTTCTTATTCATAATTAAAATATACTTTCGTAAACGTGTTCAGTGCTGCAGAGTTAACTAGCCATTCTATATCCGTGACCTTAAAAAAATATGTAATAAAAGTTAATTTTTCATACTACTTTCCCTTCGCCCTGCCGTGCCCTGTTTAACTCCACCCCGCCGAGCCACACTTAGAAGATCACTAGGCCACACTATTACCTTACATCTTAGCACCAAAGCACATACCTAAAAAAAGTTTTTACTGTTATTAAATTCGATTTTTTTAGTATTCACCCCACTCTTATATATATATATATATATGTATATAAAAGAGCGCGTGGTGGCTCAGTCAGCTAGGTCGTGGATTGGCACGCGGGAGAACGTGGTTCGATTCCCGGCCATAGTGTGACTTTTTCAGGCAAGTACCTCTGTGATTTTTCACATGTGCTTTTTCACCACGCAATGCTCCTCGTGGAGGGTTTAGGCGACCTTCTCGCAGCATAATTGCCTAATTTTCCCCTACCCCCCTCCCAATAATGGGAGGCCTCCCCATCCCTCTTCACTTTCTTCTCCCAAGTGCTAAGTGCACTTAGTAGTGCCCCTATAGGAGCCGGACGTAAAGCACTATAATATAAAAAAAAAATGTATGCACATTAAAAAAAAAAAAAACTTCCTACAAGACTTGAACCAGCGACCATCTGCGCATAAGCCTAGTACCCACTCTGCCAAGATCGCTCTTGTTATCAAAAATCCTCTTACTTTTTTTTATACTGAGTTTTCTACGACTTACTTTTAATTTTAATACTCAGTCACTTTTGTTAATTAAACTGGTTTAATTGTAAATTATATTTGTTAATCAATTATTCATTTGGTAATGGTAGTTTTTGTACCAAGCTGCGCATGTCTCCAGTATGGTGTGAGATAACAGGTGGTCCCGTGTAGGCATAATTTTTGTGAAATATTTGTGCTGTTTTATCCAAGATCCAGCAGATGGTAAATGAGAGTCTCATACTATATAAAGTTATAGTATACTACAAGTGTTGGTGAACACCCCTTAAATAACCTTGCTGTATAATGTTTACAGACTTTTGACATTTTTTGATGCACTTAAAAATATTGAGCCACTTTTACAGTCTTTTACACGAAATTTTTCGCTACTTTCAAGCAATTTACATTGAAATCAATCAATACAAGTTTTAATATAATTTTACAATTGTATTTATTACTATTTTTCTCTTTTTTGAAGTATTTACTGGCTACAGGTGCTCGTCTGCTCAGTGTTCATTTTCTATGCAACACCTGGTGCGAAAAAGCGGAAATGACACAAAATGCTTACAATAATTTACTATGAGTAGTATGAACAATGAAACCACCTGTTATATCTTACACGTGGTCTTCAAAGCAAGCACTCTCTGTGCTCCAGGAGCAAAACCTATTTTTTCTATCGAGGGCACACTTGATTCTCAAAAATGCCCGAGGTAAGAAAAATGATTTTCTTTTAACTTTACAATCATTGTTCTTAGTAACAGCTATTTTATGTATTTACGGATGTCAATTTGTGGATAAATAATTGTTTATTTAATTTTTCGTTTAATTTTTTAAAAAGTTTTGTCTTTTTCTATTATTGGTTATCTTATACAAGATTTCGTATATGAATGATTAAGTTTTCATTGCGTTTTAATAATTCAAAATTTTTTCATTCGTAAAAAAGTGATTTTCAAGCTACATTTACTGTTGTGTCAGTACTGTCTTATTGATAACAAAGTAGCACGACAGGATGGTAATTGTTTGGATTAGAATTAAAGGTTTATATTTTTTACTTTAGTTATCACAAGCCAATTGTGCCATTTTTATAGTATGATCTTAATAAATCTAATAAAGAGGTTGAACGCCTTGCAGAGTTAAAGTAAACTGTTTTCATGTATTCTTATTTTTTGATTCACAATCATTAACGATATGTAATTTTTTTTTGGGCAAGTACCTTTGTAAACTTTCACGTGTGTTTTTTCACCATGCAATGCTCCTTGAGGAAGGCTTAGGCGACTTCCTCGCAGCATAACTGCCTAATTTACCCCTACTTCCCTCCTAGTGATGAGAGGCATCCTGTCCCTCTTCCCTCTCTTCTTCAAAGTGCTAAGTGCCTAGAGTAGTGCCTCAAATTGGATTCGGACGTAAAGCACTATTATATAATTTAAAAAAACGTATATGTAGTTACATTATCATTATGTTTGTAACATCTTATTTTGATAAAATGTTAATCATCAATTTATAAAATTTAACGTGGAATTCACATTTTTTCATGAAAATGGTTTTTTAAATATTTTCTCAGCTTCCTTTTAGATAACTATTGTGGGTGTTCTATACGTGACTGATTGTAAGCTTGAGTGTCAGCGTACGTAACAAATGCAAGTTCGATATTAGAAGTTATGTCAGTGTAGGCAGTTGTTTTGACATAATTAGAAGGTTCGATGGAAGCGGTTACTCTCGTATAGTCAGCCTGGTAGTACGTTGTGCAAAGGCTATACTATGTACTTTTTTTTATCTAGATAATTTTTTTTTATAATTAGTAATTTATTAAATACAAAACAGTTACTGAAACCATACTTAATAAAGTATATATACTCTTTCCAACGATAACTGCACCACCCCCGTACACAATATCGTTTTCTACATGACAGAATCATACTTACATTATCTTCCATAAAATGTTGTCAGCCGAGAGTAATAAAGATACCTTTCAATGCACACTGGTCAAAAGGCCATTCCACATAGTATAGCAAAAAGCTTACTTTTTAAACTGTTTGGCAAGAAGTTTTCTTTTCAAATTCTTTAAAAAAAGTTACTTTACATATTTACAGGCAAGAAGGTTACTTTTTAAAAATAACTTTTGACACATTGAGTTGGTTACATTAATTATACTTTTAAATTTCGAACAGTCAACTTTTTGGAGTCAATTAATTATAATAAACGAAAGTTTTTTGTAAGTTAGGTTTATTTTTGTAATGGATTTTTAAATATGTAACTAGGTAAATTTTCATACACTCCAAGCACGGGCTTTTCGTTTGTACTGTAGAAGAAGTAGAAGAGTATGTTTTGAAGTTTCTAGGATTTTTCTAATTCAAAACTCGTAAACATTGTAAATGATCAAAAGTTGTTTATATCACGAGTTTCAAAGCTTTTTATCTTATTTTTGCTAACGTTATTTTCATGAAATGAAATGTATAAGAGTAATCGAAGAGCAAGTTATAAGACAACCACACGTCTTGAGCATCATTAAATATTTATTGTCACCGATAGTTTTGCTACCGGACTTGTTAACATTTGAGCTTTGCAACTGAATTTTTTTTTTTCGTGTAACCACAAACTTTTTTTTTATTGCTCGTGCATACTACTGTAGTATTAGGATCTTTTTTTTTATAAAAAGATATCCTCATGAAGTGTTAGTTCTCAATTCATTATGTATAGTATCAGTTCATTTTTATTTATTTTATATGTATAAGAAGCAGTTTTTTTAAAGCAGATATGTATTTACTTACGGGTGTTTTGTTAATCATAATATTTTGATATCAGTAGTCGAAGAGTCGAAGAAAACGATAACTATTTAGAACAATTAGAGTCGGCTAATAATATAAGTTTTTCTTACGGTTGTTATTCAAGTGAGTAAAACTATAAATATGTTTTGGAATTTTTTTAACAATTAACTAAGACTTGGTTTGTTTCAGCCACAGTAGCGCTCAATTTAAGGTGTTGTGTAATAACTTACAAAACTAGTTTCCAAACTTATGTATGAAATATTTCATTTAGATTTCAAAACTACTTTCTAATTGTTCTATAATTTCCAATTCAGTCATCGGAAGTACTCTAAAAAATAATGTATACACGCTACACGTACGGACGTGCGCGCCCGTGCTCGCGCGCGCGTGTGTGTGTGTGTGTTTACATATTAATACAATGTTTTATACAATCTTTATTTACAGAACCTTGGCAACTTGTAAATCATACAAGGCAGTAGAAGTACCTCACCAACATAATGACAGAAAAAGCATCAAGCTCAATCGATGCTGCTAGTACAGACTACACTCGTAAAAGTATCATTTTTTTCTAATACTTCCATCAAGAATGCGCATGCGTCTAAAAAAATATTTTGCACGTTGGAACTAAATGTTTTACAAATGATTTGAGCTCGTAATCATCCGTATGAAATAGTAAGAATTTGGAATCTTACATTTCCTCACCATAGGTATAAACTTCAAATGGTTTACCACAATTGCAACCAAACAGGATCGCTTAAAAGAAATTTTTTTTAAATATTTAACAGCGTGAAAAGCATCATAAATAGTGGACTTAGATTCCAGTAATAATTTCTAACAGTTAACATGAACATTCATTTCACTTTAAGTGCGTAGAATTGCCTCATTGTAAGAAAAGTTGTCGCCGAAAGTATTTGATTAATCATGATGGATGCAGCGTGTGTATATAAAGCAAATTAAAAAAATGTTAGTGCTCAGCGCCATAAACGAGCAGTAAAAAAAAAACTATTCATATTTTCATAAGCCTGAAAAAAATTTGTGTGACGTGTGTACAACTTTAGAGTACTTATCTGGAAATCAGAAAATTGCATCTTAAGAGGCATGCGATTTTTATAAAAAAAAAAAAAAAAACATCGCTTGACAGTTTCTAAATAAAGACCAACATCTATCCAGAAATGACCAACTGATCTGCGTAGCATCATTCGATTTATAGAGAATTTTATGTGTACCTGACTCTGAAGTACCCGTTATGTATAACAGAAGAAAAGTCTATGTATGCAACTTTACTGTAATTGACTTGGTCATTAAGCAAGTATACTTTTACGTTAGGAATAAAACTGTAGTTCAACAAAGTGTCAATAACATCGGCAGTTTCATGTGGTATTTTATTAATATCAAAGTTAAGTTGGAGATCCAAAATGTTTATTTCTACAGTGACAAGTGTAGAAGTCAGAACAAAAATATTTATATTCTCACTGTTTATTGTAAAATGGCTGTTTATTTCAAAGTTATTATTCGACATAAGTAAAAAGTTACAAAAAAAACTTTATTTCATTACGTATTAAAGTTAAGAAGTACAAAAAGTTCTGAACTTATATTTAATTAATATTTATTTCTAGGTATCTTTCCCGTTAAGGGAATCAAACTCTTCAAGACTCAAACTTTTTGTATACGAGTATAAGTAATACAGAAAATAATATATAGTAACCAATTTTAAGTGAACCAACTTCGAAGGGATATACCTTTACACTCTATGTTGAGATTGATCTTCTACTGGATTTTTTAAGCTACTTTTTTTATACAAGTTATTATCTTTATTTAAATTAAAATTAAAAAATTAAATTTTTGACATTTTTCCACGAGTATTTTCGCTAAAGTCACCTGTACGCAATATGAAAGACTGAATCAATATTCATCAGATTAAAGAGTAACCGTTATAATTTGATAAGGCGTATTAAAGTGATGATCGTTTGAAAAAGTTATTCTCTCGCTACATTTTGTTTCAGTCAAGTGAAATGTTATTTCAACTCTAAGCGCAGGGACTATTGATATAAATTGGCAGATACTCCAGGTTAGTTAGCTAGTTACTTTCCATGATCTATACCTGCTCTTTATTTTTCAAACAACAGATTTTGATTTTGCCGCATCCACACCTTTTGAATAATAAACAGGGTGGTAATGATACGCATAAAGAGGTCTTTGCTTATGTGAAACAGGTAATCATAGCAAATAACAGGTTATACCAGCAAGATAAACAATGTTCCATAACAGAGTCGAATAATTAGGATGAACCACCTAAAACGTTTATTTTACAAGCACTATAAATACATTATCAAGTTACAGTTTAACTATTGCAAGTACTTGTTGGGCAAACGGTGGACACCTAAACAACTCGAAAACAGCTTTTTTACAGGACTTGCGTCGGACTTAAGTGAAGAAGCAACTTTTAATGATCGCTCATGCTAGGCTAAGTCGAAAGTTTAGTACTTGGGCGGCACTTGAGCAGTAATGAGATTCCATTTTACGGGATTATGTAGGAACTTCAGTGGTAGTTCTGCAGAAACGGTATTGTTTCAAAGTGGTACTAGGAAATTAATGCAGCGTTAATTAGGCAACGTATAAATGTTGCCGAACTTTGAAGAAACTTTGATGTAATTTTAGCGGTAATCGACGGTTCATCTGAACAATTGAGGATTAGTAAAGTGGTATTTCTAGGGACGTTTGCGCTACTTGGGAAATTCGTTAGTATTATTTACACGGAACCTGTGCAGTATTTTAGTTCTATTTTAGCCGTACTTCTATAGCACCAGGACATCAGTTGTACGGTACGTGTGACACTTCAGCGGTAATTAGTGGTTCCTTACAGCACTTGAAAAGTACTGATGCAGCCCATGTACGGCTATTGAGCAGTACTTGGGCAGTACTTGGAATGCACTTTGACTGTACTTCAGCAGCACTGAAGCATTGCTTATACAACATATTTTCAGGCTTGTTTCGAGACTTGTTATGATACTTGTTTAGAGACTTGTCTTGAGACTTATTCTTGGATCCGTTTTAAGACCTAGTTTGAGACTTGTTAATAGGCCGGTTTGTAGACTTGTTGTGAGATCTGTTTGTTTATTCATTAATTGTTGGATTTGTTTCAGCAGTCGTCTTGTTCTTATTTATTACACTGATTAAGCAGCGAAGCAACGTCGGTTACAATGTACTTGTGCTACTACTATGCTTAAATGCTAGTATCAGCTTTGTTGTTCTGAAGTCAGGCAATGTCAGGAACTTCTACAGGGGGTTGCCAATTCATATTGAGTTAACCGTGAAATATACGTACTTAAGGCATTTGCTACCGAATAGACTATAGTCAATGCTTCCATAGTATGTAAATAGTGCAACTATACTTTTACTATGGTAATATACCAGCAGCAACTATACTTTTTTGCAGGTGCTGTTTTGCTGGTTTTTTAGTGCAGTTAGAATGTACTCAGCCAATATCCGTTTTGTAATATAGCGTGCTTTTGCGAGTACATGACGTTTCAATAGCAGTGTCATCTTTGTGATTATTATTTCTCGATTTGATATGATTTATAGTTTTTATTGATTTTACTTATAATGATTTTCAAATAAGTATCTCTCACGATTATAGTTTAGGCGTGAAAATATTGGTTTTTGTTTAATTTATGTAGATTTAATAGTAGAATGCTTTCTAGTTCGGGATAGGCTTTATTTACGAACCAAGAAGCTTACGGCACAAGTTAAAGGGCGTACTGGTCGTACTTTGCGGCGTTGTGACGTAATGTACTATTTTAGCATGAGAATTCAAAATGAAGCGCTAAACATGCAATTTTAAGGTTATATGGCAGAAAGTGTTTGTTCATTATACTTGCTTACTTCCATGTTTTTTTATAATTTTTTTTACGTCTACTAACATATTTGTCATTTTAAGTGTGAAATGTATTAACAGCAGTATATATCGTTAAGTAGTGTTATTGATATGGGGGTGGGGGGGGGGATTGATGAGGGAGACGAGACGGATGCAGCCGTCTTGCCAACGTCGTCTTTGACTAGGCTATGGAGCTAGGAAACCTTAGTCGACACGTGTCGCAATCAAAACAGGCCCTCTTATCTTTTTTTTGACACCACCAGCTAGCTGTGTTTGGGCACCTCGTGTGCTGCGGACTCTTAATATGGGGACACACGTTTTTCAAACATACGCTGAAACTACCTTATCTGTACAGGGAGAAAAATTGGGAGAGAGCGGATGCACATAAAAACACTTACCCACAATGAAATTTTGTTCGGACTCGGATGAAAAAAGTATATTATTCAATCTAGAGTATTAGAGAAAAGTGTGAAAGTGTGATATATGAAATCACGAATACGAAACAGTTCTGGACTTCATCGAAGATTTGAGGGTCGTCGCGATTTAGCTCGTTTGCAATAACGCACTACTAATAAAGTTAACCTCACCTCCCGAGATTAGACCGTTGACACAAACAGATCATGCGAACTACGTCGAGTTTTTCGAGGCCGCAGTCACTGTAAATTATTAAGCGCAGACTTACTTTTACGCGCTTGATACTTCTTCAAGTCGTCATGACTTGTATAACCTTTCTAGACAAGGGAGGAAACGAGAGGCGTTCCTATCGGCTATTTGTCTCTTTACTACCTTTGGTTACCAAGATCATCGACATAAGCCAGCACTGAGCACCTGTCTAGTACTTTGGACGAAAGGTTCCTCCCAAAGTAGAGACACGTGAGTCCCTTGGTTTTCTGCCTGCTTGTACCGATTTCAACAGAGGTATGTTAACGTGGCCCAAGTTAGGCTATCCGAACAGCCTTTTGCTCAGTGCAGTCACTCGACTTCTCCTCTTTCTCATGTCTATGTCTTTTCTCTCCTCTTAGCGAGCGTATAACGGTCACATAGTTACAACACATCGAATTCTGATACATGCTTAGATGATAATTAGTAGTGTTATTTCCAGAATCATAATGTGTGTGCTATAAGTAATGCTTTGTATAAACAAATAATCTGTAAGATGTGTGCGTAGGTGTATTTTAATGTTTGACGATCATAAATAATATTTTAATATTGATTTGTTTAACTGATTATTTTCTGACATCCTAAGTAGGTTCTAAAAAAAATTGAAGGCATGGATTGATATTTTAAATCAATTTACTTGACTTTTATGAACGGTATAACAGTGATTAAGTGTCAATATATCACGCAAGTCCATTTTTGTACAACCTTTTTTTGATACATTGAGTGCACCTATCACGAATCGAATTATTCAAGGGGATACACATGTGAAACGTTTTAGTTTTAGTCATCGCCTCATGATGCTTTTTAACATTGTAAAATAGCGCTTAGATTTCGCATTTTTCTTTTTAACACGTATAATGGCCAAGGTTTTAGTTAGAACTTTGCTACTTTATCAACTTTCATATGGGTTCTTCGATACTAGTAGTCGCATTTGACCTTGGCTATGGTCCTATTAATATGATTTTGATTTTGAACATTTAATTTAAGTATACCATAATTCATACAAATTACTTTAGCCATCAGAATGATAGATATCGACGTGTAGCTTGAAGGTTAAAAGTTCTATGGCGTTTCTCATACGTGTACAGTATCGATGACTTATTTATAAAAAAAGTAAATTAAAATTATAAAAAGAATAACAATATTTAACGTAGTATATCCAACTTTACTAGTTAAACACTCTTATATTGGCACGAGTTGTATGGGCCATCCTTCTTCCGGCATGAGCCACACATTGCGAGGAGCAGCTTGAGGTAGAAGTACTTGGATTTCGTTTTTGAAAAAATGATTGTACACTTTTTCAGTTAAATTACCATTGAAAAAGTGAGGGCCAATAATTCTTCAAGAACAGCGGCCTACACGTTTACTTTAAAGTGATGAAGATGTGTCTTATCCATCCAGCAAGGATTTCCATTAGACCAATAGCGTACGTTCTGTCAATTAATCGTACCTTTATTGGTAAACGTTACCTTGTCTGTAAATAGAATCCATACTGTATCAGCTATTGTTTTTAGAAGAATTAATCTAGTGAATCTAAGACGGTCTGGAAAATCATTGGTGGTCAGTCTTTGGTGATGCTGCACGTGATAAGGATGTTTCTCAAGATCCTTCGTAAGAACATGTCTAAGTAACTCACAGGCAGATATACCCTTTTTTACCTCTATTTCTATATCTCGCTGCTGTTGTCACAGTCTATAATTTAGATGATTGTGATCCATTCGTATGAGTATGAAATGCTATGAATGTGTGTGTGTGTGTAAGAAAGACACCAGCGATGGATTGTAGAGTGATGGGTCAAACAAGCGCTGTCTGCGATACTGATTACACGTACATTATAGTTACGCCTCGAGCATGTCTCCGATTTCCTCGCTTGCTTATGTATTCTACCTTTTCGCCACTATGCAGTTCTGTATTTATTGAAATATAACAATTGGCGACGAGGATTTTAAACTGTGAACGCGCGTGAAAAGCTAATGTTGGATGAAGATATGACGGAGGTAGAACAGGTACCTAGAGAATGGTTATGAATTTGTTTAGAAAGTGTGGTTGTTAATTTTTGTGGTAAAGACTTTACGGACAGACTACGACGTAAGTTTTAAAAATATTTTAAATCTTTTGAGAAAAAAAAGTGCAAAGTGTTGAGACAGTTACTAGTAAAGATTTACCTAACAAAATGGCAACAATAGTGTTACGTCGGCGCAATGTATTATTTGAGCCTAAGCTTTCGCTCAATAGCTCTTGATTCACACTGGGCGCGTAGGTGGGACGCGGAGTTAAAAGAGTAATTCAGCTTAAAGACGCGTTACTCAAAAAGGGGTACAATTGCTTTCACGCGACTAAGACTGACTGCTGTGCAATATTCCAATATTGCGGCTTTCTTTTGTCAAGAGCGGTGTATACCTCGTTCACGATCTAAAAACAGTTAACACCGTCACGAGTAAGAATATCGTATGTAATTTGACCTTGACACACTAATATCCCGGTAGGCATTTGCCTTAACTCGATCGTTCGTTGTTATTCTGATAGTATTATTACCACGGAGGGCAATGGATTGTCCGTGGCTAATTTGCTATTACCGGTGACCGAAGGGTGCCAATACTGTGGCGAGTAATGGCGTTCGCGAAAAACACTTTATACTGGAGATTAATTTGCTATTACCGGTGACCGAAGGGTGCCAATACTGTGGCGAGTAGTGGCGTTCGCGAAAAACACTTTATACTTCCCGGTGATCCGCGGGTATTCATATGGCATTCGCGCAAACAAAAAACTTTATACTTCCCGGTGATCCACGGGTGCCAATACTATAGCGAGTAATGGCGTTTGCGTAAACAAAAACACTTTATACTTCCCGGTGATCCACGTGTATTAATATGGCGTTCGCGCAAACGAAAACACTTTACACTTCCCGGTGATTCACGGGTACCAATACTAGGGCGAGTAATGGTATTCGCGCAAAAGGAAACACTTGTTTAAAAGAAATAATATGATATGTGGTCACTTACTTTTATTTAAACGTAAAAGTTGCTATACAGACGTTGAACCAGCGTGGATGTAAGTTGCTCTCGAAGAAGATCAAGTGGCAGTAGAGACGGACTCTGGTAACCAGTTGATCGTTCGAGGGTGGTAGCGAAATTTAACTGTGTCCTCGCTTCGCAGAAGACTGGGTTGTAGCAGAGTCGGGCTCTCACTACTCAGTCTACTTCGAAGGGTATCGTCGAATTTCGCGTGCCGAACTGAATTGCTTTACCTCGCTTCGCAGTAGACTGGGTTGTAGCAGAGGCAGACTCTTACTCCACTGTCCACTTTGAAGGGCTATCTTCGAGCCGAGTTGAGTCGAGTCAAACTCTGAACTACGAACTGCAAACTGATTTTCCTCTAGGCCTACGGGCCTTTTTATTGTGAGAAGCGGACCTTGGTCACGCGCTGGCTCAAAAAACGCAGGAAAACTTGCTGGGGGAAAATTTTGAAGAAAAGACAATAGCCGAAAATCTAATTGGCTAGAACTGCTCTAGTTTATCCACTCAGAAATTGGCACATCCCACATCCGGCTTGTTCTCCTCTGTGCGTCAAGAGAAGGGAAGGTGATTCACTTACTCATGCCCTATCTTTCTCTTTTACATCAAAAGTTGACAGAATTTCAATATATTTTAATCTTAACATTACGACCAGGTATTGTTAATATTTACTAATGCTACACATTGGTTGTTCGTTCAGCTAAGTTCATTGCAAAAAGAGCGGTAAAAATCGCTTAACAATTCGGTTGATGCTAGGGTGAACAAACGATCGGTGAGTTGTTAGTTAATACTACTACTTGAGCGCCAAAACGGTGGCTGCGGCCGTACTAACTTATAATTAGCGGTGGTATTTATAATAATAGTAATAACAATAATAATAATAATTACAATAATGATAAAAATAATAATAATAATAATAATAATAATAATAATCATAATAATGATAATAAGAATAGCAGTTGTTAGAATACTAGTGCTTTGCTTGTTGTGAGTTAACATAATTTGTTTTACCGGTAGTTTGAATGTTTATAATGTTACGAAAATAATGCGGAATTTTGGTATAATTTTGGTAAACATGTTTTTCTGCTGCTAGTAGTTGGAGAGGGAGTTGTCTCGTGGTACCCTGGGGAATCAGGACTCTGTTACCCCTATTGGAGGCAGGCATACGGACTCTCTCTCCGAGTCAAGAAAAAGGAAAGGGTTATTTTCCGTTTTTCCTTTACATTCGGGAAAAAGTGTTAGCAATCAACTAGATTACAAATTAGACTATTGCAGTATGTTTATGAAATTATTAATTCGATGAAAAAATGGTTACTCTGTAAATTATGAGTTGGCTAACTTGAATGGTAAAAATCGGATAGTTCTTTGAAGGTTACTAAAGTTGTGTACCAATATTGTTATAGTTAATATGTAATGCAGTTGTTTGCTAGTGGTGTAGTACGTACTGGTTGTTTGTGATGATTCTGGCTTGTAATAATATTTTCGCTTATTTCTATGCATTAATTCTAAGCTATCCTAATGTTTAACCTTATGATTATCTAACATTATATCTGCATTTAATATTTCAGTTTAACTGTTCCCAGTTAAACTTTTGTATCTATGGTTGTAGAAAAATATTTTATTTTGCATTTCCGGTCAGCGTGGGCTAGCGTGCATGTAAGTGAGTCATGCATGGTCGTAGTACCTCAGCTACGAGCATTCTTGTAGGTGATTCACCTCTTTGCAGATGCACATTGGGCCCTGCGTTTTGTATTTTAAAATTGGCACGGAAAGATTTAAAGCAAGAGGAAAAAAAATTAATGTGGATTCACCGATGTTACAATAGACTCAAAAATAAAATTGGAGTTTGGATTAGGCAAAGACAATTGGGAAACGTTCGTAGAACGTGTAGAACTGCACTTTACGGCCGTTAACGTAACGGATAGCAAAAAGGAGGTGGCCATTTTGTTGACTGGAGTGAGTGCTGATACGTTTAAGTAGGCAAGAAATTTGTGTCATCCAGAAAAACTTAAAGACAAAGAGTTCAATGATGTAGTAAAACCTTTGGACAGTCCATTTATGACCAAAGCCATCCCAATGTATGGAAAGGTGTAAGTTTTACGCGGCAAAACAAGCTGCCACAGAATCGTTGTCGGACTTTGTATCATATGTTTCTGATAGTAATTAATGCTTACAGTAAATAGCCAGAAATTTATGATATGAACAACAATATTCAAGCGGAAAATACCGTAGCGCGGTTTAAAGAAATTTTTTCACATTTTGGTTTACCAAACCACTTAGTAACTGACAACGGGCGTAAGTATACAAGTAATAACTTAGCTTTATTTTTTAAACGAATTGGTGTAAAACATTCGTTTCCAGCTCCTCATCACCCTGCTACCAATGAAGCTGCAGAAAATTCTAAGGGTGTATTTAAAAAAAAATGTTAATAAAATAATTAAATCAGGCAAAAAATTAGAGGATGCAATAGAAAAATTTATTTTTGATTACCGCAGTACATAACACTGTTCAACAGGAAGATCGCCCGCGTTTATGATGTTCAAACGAGAAATCAGAACAAAACTTGACTGTAAGAGTAAATGTAACTGATAAAATTGAAATCGTGCAGCTATAACAAACATTAAGTTGCGAAGGGTATCGTAATGTTAAGTTCGAGAAGGGAGAAAAAGCCTGGGTGAATGATGGTACTACTAATTCTAATAAAAAAGTTACTGCCACAGTCAAGGCTCACGTGTCACCTGTTAATTTTAAGATGGAGATTTGCCCAGGAAAAGTATGGAAAAGGCATATTGATCAAATGTATAAATATCGAAAGATAAGTGAGTTTGGCAATTGAAGCCACGAAAAATCTCAACCCGATATAACGGAGACCCGAAGAGCGTCTAAGCGTTTGGCTGAAAAGCGAAGCAGAACTTGAACTTGCATTCATTAAGGGGAGAAGAAATTGTGATGTGTTTGTATGCGTATGAAATGCTATTGATTTATGTGTGTGTTAGAAAGACCCCAGTGATGGATTGTAGAGTGATGGATCAGAAAAGTGCCGTCTGCGATACTGATCGCACGTACTTTATAGTTACGCCTCGACCATGTCTCCAATTTTCTCGCCTGCTTATATATTTTACCTGTTCGCCACTATTAAGTAATAAACTAATCATTGTTAATAGTATGGAGTTCTGTATTTATTTAAACATAACAAGGATGATGCCACAGACAATATTGTTCTGCTCTAAGATGCGCTTAACATCTAGTGATCAGTACTGTTATCTATGAGAGTGCTACGAATTTTCCAAATCATTACGCCTTTTGGCAACTCGCACCTATTAGTGTTATCAGCCTGAGACAAATAATTCACTCGCCAAACGCCGTTATACCACTATTGCTGCAAACGTATTCTTTATTGTCTAACCATTAGAAAAACGCTTTTACATAAAAGCTGATATTCAAAAGGGGTATTTAGCCGACAACTCTCAAACCATTTATTGCCATTACCATCTGAAATCATATTGTATAAATATAAATATCTAATAACCTACCTATGTTAACAGCAGCTTACTGTGCACTTCGAACCGGCTGTGCTCCAAACTGTTCTTCAGCTACTTAGATTAATACGTCTCTGACTGAACGTATTCATCCTCCTCTTAGAGCCTTAACATCTTCAAATTGTTAAAAACTTACACCAACCTCATTAAAGAACATAAGATGAACTTTAAAAAACTATGTTAGCTCATTCAATATGTTAAGTATTATCGAGTAGACATTTAGCTTTTACTGATAAGGTTTATTAAAATATAAATAAACTTATATAAGATATATAACTAGTAACATCTATTATATGTCATAAACATTAAAAGTGCGAGATGATGTGTAAATGTACTTTGTGCAGTAATACCGTTAAAACAAACTGAACATGGCCGTTGCCACGCCCACCTGCTCTCGTAAAGTTTCTCTTGGTACCAAGAGAGAGGATTTTGTAATCTTAGTTAATCTTTATTTCTGTTGTTAAATATAATAATTAAAGTGTTATTAAGTGTAATATTATTGATTCACTACCTTAAAATAAATTTATTTAACATGATAGCAGATCGTGGTTAGTATTGCTTTTTTTTGATTTTCACATGTTTCCTTGGCAGCCCGTGATAAGCAAAAATTACGCATCCAAGAAAAAGTGTCGACCCAACATTTGTAAAGTTGAAAGATAGTAATAATCCAACACTGATTGAAAATTAAGAAAAGAGTGTCGTGAAACTAATAAGGAAAGTACTTATTATAAAAAAAAACTTTAAAAGATTCGGATGAAAAAGAAGAAGATGCCAAAATAGCGGATCAAGTAAAAATTCCGGTGTTTAACGTAGTTGTTTCCTAAATCAAAAGTACCTAAAAAGATACGAAATCCTTCCAAAACTAGTATAAGCGTCGAGAAATATGTGTAAAAAATTTAAAACCGATTTACCACGACGTTATTATAATATCCTCGTCAAAAAATCACTCTTCTAACATTGGAGCAATGGTGCAAACACTACATAGCCACATTATTTCAAAAAGTGTAACTTACCACGTATCTATGAATAATTAAAAAACTACTGAAAACTACCTTAGCCAGTAAAGAAACACATACATTTTTTTGAGAACTTATTACCAGATAGTTAGAAAGTAATAATAATACTAAAAGTGCTCTTCGTTTGATTTTTAAAGATAACCTAGTAAGTATCGCGTACGGAGTAACGTTGCGGTGTCACATGAGTACAAGTAGATAGATATTTATGTTTATGTGCGTATAAGTGTACGCAAAGGCATTCACATTTCTCTCATATTTTGAATACGGGATGATATTTAAACATAACCTCAGTATTGTATACCTATATACACGATTGACCTATACATTGGGAAACAACTACCTTAATGGAGAAGATTTTAAGTGTTGGAAAACGAGAATGACGATGATTCTCCAATTAAAGAAATATGACGTAGTACCAACGAGAGCCATGACAAGGGCGGATAAAGAAGAAGAGTGAATTGAAAAGGACTTGAAGGTAATTGACATAATGAATAGTGGAATTTCAAAGGAATTGTTACAGTTCGTGAAAGACTAAGAAACAGCGTACGAAATAATAAAAAAATTCGATGAAATCTACATAAAGGAATCTACTGCACTGCAAATTTCTGTAAGAAACAAGTTGGAACATTAAAGTTAAAAGACTTTGAAAATTTAAGAGTATATTTTGCTGAGTTCAAAGTGATAATTAATGAATTAATAAGTGCTGGAGTAAATGTGACTAGAGGAGAAAAAAGAAGCTTCAGGATAAAAATTCTTATTAATGACTTAATCCATGTTGACAAAAAATCTGATCAAACAGTTGAGTACGTAAAAAGTGAAATAAAAATGTTTGAATTACAAAGAAAAAAAGATAGAAGCATAAATAGTTAAATGCATTTAAAACTAAAAGAAAAAAAGATGGAGCATATATCAAGAGCGGAAAATATGGACACTTTAAGGCACAATGAACGAGAACGAAGCAAAGCAATACATCATGGAAGCACAGCGGTGCGCAGCAGCAAAGAGGTGAGCTCCAACAACATCAACAACAACAACAACAACAACAACAACATTGTCAAGGAAGCGGCTGGCAGACAATTTTTTAAGGGCATCACAACAAAGATGGTAATGTGAGTAGTTTTAATGCCAGATTTGAAGAAATACCTTATGAGTTGCGTGTTGAAATAAATGTTTGTGGTAGTAAAATCAAATGTTTACTCGATAGTGGTTGCTCAGATCATGTTATAAGTAATAATTGATTTTTTATAGATCTGTCAAATTGAGAGAGCCTATAAATGTTAAAGTAGGCGATGGTCCATCTTAAAAAGCAATAAAAGTTGGTTAGATTAGGCAAAAGTTTAATGTTTATGGTCAAAATACAATAAAAATAATGAAAAATGTTATCTTTGTTAAAGATATTGACGTTTAAGTCCACTGCGCGAGGCTCTCAGGATTTGGAAAAAGCCAGGAAGGATAACAAGAAGGGAATAGCACTAAACACTTTGTAGAGAAATCAGAATTATTATTATTTTGATGAAACTGTTGTTATACCGTCTTTACAAGCTGTTGTTACAAATAAGTCTTTACTGGCTAGAGGCTAGCGATCAACTGAACTGGCCTGATGCGCAGCATCGAGGCTCGCGTATGCATAGTACATATATACGTGTACAGATGGTGCTATATATAAACTCTTATTCTAACACTCCCTTCAGTTTAATGTAGCGCTTATCCCTGGACAGTTATAAAGTAAGTAATATAAAAAGAATATATAAAAGGTATCAATGAGTCAGCCTCAATGTCGCAGTTCTTCAGATCTTTGGTGTCTGCTCACTGATGGTTGTTACCTAAAACAGAATTCAAACCATAAGGATTAGATTCTAATGATTAAACGAAATTCACTGTCGTGTAGTTCTAACAGTCATTTAGTAATTTTGCAGTCATTCTCTCATGCAATTGAATCGGTAAAGCTTTAGTTAAAGTGTCGGCAATCTGTTCTTTAGAGGCAATCCACTTGATTTCTATGAACCCATATTTAGCACATTCTTTCACATAATGTTCTCGCACTGATGACATGCGTCTAAGTTTAGTTCCTCCATAGGACTACTTGGCGCTGGCTTCGGCTGCTTTATTGTCACACCACACATTCATAGGATAAAGTGTGATATTTAGCACAGCTGTCAAAGTGTTTCTTCGAGCCATGAGTTCTTGACATGCCTCACTCATAGCTATATATTCAGCTTGGCAGGTTGATAACGAGACGTAAGTTTCTTTATGCGTTCTCCAAGATACAGAGTCGCCAAATAATTTTATGACGTATCCACTCGTCGTATGCGAATCCTTGCAATCTGCGAAACTTGCGTCCGAATAAGCTGTCATAATTTCTGTGCTTTTTTTAAAAGTCAGTCCTTTCTTTCTAGTACCAGTGAGGTAACGGTAAACTCTCTTGACCATTTGTCTGTCTTCTTCTGTGGGATTGATCTGATGTCTACTTAATACGTTCACTGCATAAGAAATATGAGGTCGCACAGTGTTTGCCAAGTACAGCAAACTGCCGACTGCTTCCCGATATGGGAAATCTTCTGGCTTATTCACACTTTGCTCTTCTTCGTTTCCAGATTCTTCTCTGTCTCTTCGTTGCAGATTTATGACTTGTCTCGTCACCATAGGTGTTTTGCACTGTCGTGCATTGTCGAAACCAAACCTCTGTAGTATTGTGTTCGTATATTTGTCCTGGGTTGAACGAATGGTTTAATTTTCTCTGTCTCTGTCCGTTTGTATTCCCAGAAAATTATTTGCTTCCCCCAGATCTGTCATTTCGAATTTGGCTTTAATTAAAGCTTAAGCTTATCACTCACTTCTGTAAGTTTATTGACATCGTTGCTTGCCATCAGCATGTCATCCTCATACAGAATCGAAAATAAAAATTTGTCCTCACCATATGATAAGACAGGGCTCACTTGGGTGTTCCTGGAGTCCTATTTTTGTAGCAGTCTCTGAAAACCTGTCATACCAACGTTTGGGACTAATTGTAAGACCGTACAAGGATCTTTCCAACTTGCAAACTTTGGTTATTCTTAACTCTTGGGCACACGGAACACCATCTGGTATTTCCATGTATATATCGTCATTTAATGTACCATTTAAGAAGGCAGTCTTTACATCAAGCTGTCGTGTTTCCAAGTTATATTGCCAGTAAGACTCGAATTACAGCTAGTCTTGAGACTGGAGCATAAGTTTCCAACAGATCATATTGGTTCCTGTTTTTATATCCATAGATCACTAACCTAGCTTTATATTTTATGTTTCCAGAGTTGTCTTCTTTCCTTTTCAGAACCCACCGGGAGTCAATTATGTTTGGTTTTCTGCCTTTGCTATCACTCATTGGTTTCTTTTTAATTTTCCAAACACAGTTGTCGTTCATCGACTTTAGTTCTTCTTCTATAGCTTTCCGCCATTCTGTGCTGTTTTTGCTCTTCAGAGCATCTTGGTAGCTGGTTGGATCTTTGCAAATTTCTGCTAACAATGCATGATATACTTTATCCTGATTTTGATTCACAGAGCAGTCTCCTTCATTAAAATTTTCCTGTCCAAAGCTGATTTGATTATTTGAATCATGGGGCACCTGCAGTCCTGTGAAACTAGTGTCATGTATTAGCTTCTGTCGTTTTGCTGGTAAGAGCTCTTCCGTATTTCCTAAACCAGATGTTTTCGGCGGTCGTCCTCTCTTTCGTTTTACGATTTCTCCCTTCGTTTTTGTGCTCTCTTCCGTCTCTTCGTCGAACTTCAAGAGCCAGCTGTCGTTATCAACTGTAATTGTAACTAATTCCCAATTCACTATATCGTTTTTCAGGTATCTGTCTTTGTATACCAGTCATTCATTGAATCTCACATCTTTGCTTTCATAAAATTTTCCGTTTTCAGGTTTCATCAGGATAAATCCTGTGACAGTGTATCCCACTACAACAATTCGTTGAGCTAACGGACTGAACTTCGGACCGGAATTTCTTTGAATCTTCATGTATCCCAAGCACCCAAACCGTTTCAGTTGTTCGATATTGAGATCCTTATGTGGTGCAAATTTCACCAACGGGATTTCCATTCCATTCGACCAGTGAGGCGTTCGGTTGTAAGCATAAACTGCTGCACTCAGAGCCAAGTCCCACATGTTCTCTGGGAGACCGGAGTCGAACATGTAGACTATTGTCTTCTTTGCGATTGTTTGTTGAAGCGTTCTGCCGTTCCGTTGTGCTCCGGTGTATCTGGGCTGGCTAACTGCAGTTCGGCCCCCAGTTCCTTTAAGACCTCTCGGGTATGGCCACCAGTGAATTCCGTACCTTGGTCAGACCTAAGATAGCAGAACTTGGCGTCATACCCCAAGATGTTTCTGGCGCTCCGGACAAAATTTTCTAGGCAAATCCCTGTATCACTTTTAGCTTTTATTGGATATGCCATGTCCATTCTTGAATAATCATCCACAAACACTGACACAAACTTGTAGCGTTTGGGGTATAAAGTTGGACTTATGGGACCCATCGTATCCGAATGAATAATTTGAAGGGGAGCGGTGGATCTCACTCCAACTGTCTTAGCCGGAAGTTTGTTGAATTTTGCCTTGGAGCATACATCACAATTAGCTATACTTTTATTGAATGTAACTTTCTTCCGATCTTTGAAATTCGGAAATTTCTTTTGAAATGCCTTTAGATAAGTGAGGGAAGCATGCCCTAATCTCACGTGCCATAGGATGGCCTCGTCGATCGGGCTTGTCTTCTCAAGAGTTTTATAGCTGTCATTAATGGGTGTATTGTCCACGCTTACTTTATCTGGATTCAGAAGCTTACAGTCATTGACTGAGTTATCAAAGCAAAATCCTATGGGATGTAGTGCCAACGGATTTCCAATAGCTTCCTCTTGCTCAACATTTTTACTATAGTCTCTGTCTTGTTCACTGTCTTTTGTTATAGCTTTGCTTCGTGTATTATACCGAGGTTCACCCGAGCCATTCGTCACTAGATATGCAAATTTCCTGTCAAATTTGTTTTTATCTTTATTGTGAACATTTAACTCAACAAGCCAGTATGGCTGTCGATAGACTCCTGTGATAAATGACTCGTTCGAAGTCGGGTCCAATATATCAATTTTGTTATTATCGAGGTATATCGAGGTATATCGAGGCCAGGCCTTAATCGACAAATTTTCTCAAAGAAAGTAAGTTTTCCGACAAGGATTCAGAGCAGATCACATTATTTAGTGTCAGATCATGGTTATTATTTTTACTGACGATGGTGCCTTCTCCCTCCGTTTTTAAGTCCGCCAGAGGATTACTATTCGCACACTTAATTTTGCCTGTCTTCTTATAATTTAAGCTCTTAAATACAAGCCGAGAGTTGACCAAGTGGTCGGTCGCTCCTGAGTTGGCGATGAATTTAACTAGATTGTAGTTGTCGGTCTTTAATTTATTTGCAGAACTTGAAAACAACGAAGAGGCAATGTCGCTTTGCTTAAAAACAGTCTTACCTTTCTTGTCATTTGTGTTTCCACTTTGTCCTTTTGTTTTACTTTAATTTTTACTAGTTTTGTCACTATACCTTTTCTGTCTTTTATTTTGGTTGTTATTTTCACTGTCATGCTCCTTTTTTCCCCTTTTATTTGTCGAGTTTTTTGATCCTTGTCCGTCTTTGTTTTCCCGTCTTTTGAAATCCCAATTTAAATTTTTCTTCTCACCTGATTTGGCACCCCTGCAATTTTTCTTATGCTCCATGAGGTTGCGTTGAAGCCTTCCGCAGAAGTAGCATTTTCTCATTCCTGCGTCGACTGGGCAGTTATAGGAGTGGTGTCCGTAATCATCGCACCGATAACACCGGGCATTATCGTGGGTTGAGTTGGGCTGGTGCACCCGTAGCGCTGTTGCAGAAGCAGTTCCCCCAGCAGCTCCGGTCCTCTGTCGTCTGGACTCTGTCTTTAAAAAGAAAGATTTCAATCGGTCATAAGTCATCCTTTTTCCTTGCGCATCTTCAATCACAGCGTCGAGGGTTTCAATCTGCGATACGTTATTAACGAGGGCATTATAGAATGCATCACGTATTTCTTCTTCGGACAAGGGTTGTTTTCCCTATAAATTTCCGTAGCTTCTGAGGAGCTCTTCAAATTTATCAACGAAATCGGACCCTGTCATTTTATTGGGGAAACACCGAAAACTATACAGTTTTCGTCTGATTTCATTTGATCGCTTCTTTTGATTTCTTTTAACTTATCTAGCAGTTCTTTGGAATCGGAATAATGAGCAGTCTTTAAATGGTAAAAGTCATCAATGTAATTGATTATAACATGTCGTACCCTTTCTTTGTGATCATCTAATTCTTTGGCAGACAGAAATGCGGGAAACTCAACGGTATCATCCAAGACGTACAATATTTTTTTAATCTTTAATTCTGAAAATAATTTATTGAGAAACAATTATATCTTTGTTTTAGGAGTTAATTTATAATCTTGACGAGAAGGTGAGTCCTTGTTTAACAGTTCTAGTTGAAACCTTTCACTCCGATCAAGATCAGTCGTTCTGTCATGCAGTGTTCGATTTAGGGTTCTTTCTGAGAATGGATCAATTTTTTGTTTATGATTTTGATTTGGTGAAGGTATTGTAGTAGAGTTTAACGCGTCTACTCCAAAATTTAATTGACCTACCTCTCGAGCTGTCATAAAGTGTTCCAGTCGTTCGGACACCCTGGACATTGTCGCCACTGCCTCTTATAAGGCCCTTATATGGGCAGCGGCCTCGGTCGTGGTCCGTACAGCACTCTGGTGCTCCGCCCTCTGCCGTTCTTCAAGCAGCCTATTCGACGTCTCAGGCTGTCCCTTTCTTCCGCCGCTGCACTCCTTCTGACTAAAAGTTCATTTTTATTAATTGCCTGTCTTGAGTAGTTATTGATAACTTGTCTTTAAGTAACCAGTTTATTTTTTTCTCTGTCGTATTTAAAATTAACGTTTTCATTTTTTATTATTTTCGGCTTTCCCGAGATAGTTGAACTCGCTGATTTCTCTTTTGGAACTCTGTCACGATAATTACCGAAATGCATTTCGTCAATACTCTCATCGTCCGTCCTTTTATCAGTCAGAAGTTCAGTCTTTTGCAGTTCAGTCGTTTTAAACAGTGCTTTCTTTGAATACCCGGGTGAGAAATCAAGCGCGTCCAAAAATTTTGGGACTTGCGAATTTTCCGTCCTTTTTGCAGACAGGGACACAACGCCGCCAGAGTTTCTAATTGTCCGTGATATTTTGTCAAACTCTGAGGGCTTAAAGTTACCCTTTGAGATAGCTGTGATCGATTGTTTGTTATTCACAAACATAATTAATCCGTCTTCTAATCTCACAGATCAATCTCTTACGAGATCTTCTCCGCAAATATCTGCACTGAGTTGGAAAAGTCGCATATACGCGTTGATCAATCCTCATCTAAAATAAAGCCGTCATTACGTAAGTTTACCTGTTTAGTTCCAAGAAGGGATACAAATGGAAATGTACAAGCGTGCGTACGCAACGAGACACAGTTGTTCACGCACACAGCACACGTGACCACTTTGCTCGCGAACAGCAGGCAGGTTGGGCCGCTCCTTCCCCGTGCACACGTAAACTGTAGAGCACATCTAGTCCAGCACGTTGGGATATAATTAAAGGAGGAAAAGATGGCGCATGAGCTACTCGTACATGCACTCACATATGTGAACACAACTCATGCGCGCGCACTACTGGACTACAAAGAGGAAAGAAACGAGCCGACCGCCATGATTGCGCCGCGGTGACGGCGTTCTGGCACACAGGTGTGGCCAGGCGTCCCCGGTCACAACCCGGCGCCTCGGCCGCCCGCGACAGCAACCACAGACAGCGCCGCCAATCCGTCCGTGCGCTCGCTCACCTCCTCTTCCGGGGCTAGGCCCAGCCAAAAGGCAACGATTTTCAAGCACGAAAAATGACTGCCCCTTAACACAATTACAACACAGGACTCACTATTACCTTGGCATGCTGCGTTTTTCATAGGCCTGCCTCTTTTCTCCTGTCCTTGCATCCTTGTGTCCTCTTCGAGCGGTGAAACAGCTCGTGCCTCCTCCACGCCTTCCGCCGCCACCGCACCTTCTAACCCAGGTGGGGCCACCTCACTGTCGTTGGCCGACGTCTCGCCGTCATTCGCTGGCACCTCTACCTCAACCCCGATCTCGGGAGGCACGCTGATTTCTTTACTCTCACTCATTTTAGTAGTTGCTAGATGGAAAAGGATAACGCGTCAATTTTGGCGCAAGTCACTTATCACAAAGAAAGCCCCGCGCAGTGGAAGCGTGCCTGGGCCCATAACCTATTGACGTTTAAGTTCACTGCGCGAGGCTCTCAGGATTTGGAAAAAGCCAGGAAGGATAACAAGAAGGGAAAAGCACTAAACACTTTGTAGAGAAATCAGAATTATTATTATTTTGATGAAACTGTCGTTATACCGTCTTTACAAGCTGTTGTTACAAATAAGTCTTTACTGGCTAGAGGCTAGCGATCAACTGAACTGGTCTGATGCGCGCATCGGGGCTCGCGTATGCATAGTACATATATACGTGTACAGATGGCGCTACATATCAACTTTTATGTTAACAAAAGATATGGATAAAAATTTAATAAGTCAAGGTAAAGTAACAGAAGCCAATAAGATTGTATCAGTAGAAAATATGCAAAAAAATTCTTATCAAAATAGAAATTTAATTGAGTTAGCTATTAAAAATAATGATTCTTACTATATAAAAAGTGATATTATGTATAGCAAGTCAAACGTAATGACAAAGAAGAAGTTAACAGGAATGAAAAAATTACTTAGATCACTAGATCATATAAATTTTGAATATCAAAAAACAATGTGAGATAAACAAATACTTGATGGTTCACCCAGAAAACTAAAAACTGATTATTTCAAATATGAACCTTATTTGGAAAATAAAATGCATAATTTACCAGTTTATAATGACACATTAAGGGCAAAAGATATTTTAGAAATCATACATACTTATTGAAATGGACCTAATAGTACTACTGGTTCGGATTACAAGAATTTTTTGTTTATATTCTATTTTTATCGTTCTGTTGATGTTAATAATTAAATTAAAAATAAGACAGAAATAAGATTTTAAAAAAACGATGTGACAATAGAAAAAAACTTATATACAAAGACATAAGTAAATTTGCAAGTGAGAGAGGTATTTCTATTCAACCGTGTCCATCTTAAAAACGTAAATTTTATGGAACCGCAAAAAAATATAATAGGGATAGTATCGATATGTCTAGAAGTTTGTTAAAACGAACAAGGGTTTATAATGGTTTTTGGCCTGAAATAAATGATGCAGCAGCTTATTTGAAAACTAGAATTATCAATAATAGTGTTAAAAAGAATAAAACACCTTTTAAAATTATGTTTGGGGAAAAGTCTAGTAAAAAAAGTTTCAAAAATTTATGACAGTAGAGTTTTTGTAAGAAAACCAGTAGAAAAAAAAATTGAAAATGGAACAAAAAAGCAGACTTAGGAATTTCGTTAGGTTATAGGAATGTTGGTTATAGAGTTTCAATGAATAATAAGATAGTAGTAGCTGGACACGTTGATATGATCGAAAATAGCACATATTGCATTGGTTTAAAATCAGAAAACGATATGAAAAAATTAGTTCAAATGTAAACAAAGTTTAAAATACAAATGGCAATTGAAATACAAACGGAAATGATAAAAATAAAAATTAGAATTTAAGACAGTTAGCTAGGAAAAAAAGAGAGCCTGACAGATACATTGATAGAAATTTTGTACACACTAATATTATTTATGTAAATAATACAAATACTGAGACACCTGTTTTTTATAATGTTGCAATTAATAGTAATGAGTCTGAAAAACGACAAATAGCAATGGATGAGGGAACGTTTTGTTTAAACAAAAACAAGACTTAGGTTTTTGTAAATAAATTGAATTGTAAAAAAACTTTGAATTTGGATAAGCTAGATTAGTTGTTAGAGGTTATCAACAAAGTTATTTAATTAATGATGTTTATTTACCAGTTGCAAGAATACACGCTTTTAAAATATTACTTTCTTATTGTTGTCAAAATTATTTAATTCTTCAGCTGGTGAATGTTAAAACAGCGTTTTTGAATTGAATGGAAAGAGTAAATCTTAAGTATGTGTTAAACAACCACAAGGCTATGAAAATGGCTTAAATTAGGTATTAAAATTAGACAAAGCGTTGTATGGATTAAAAAAAGCCCAAGAGCGTGGTATAAATGTTTCACAACTAATTTAAAGAAATTAAATTTTAAAAAAGCAAAAATAATTATTGCTTGTTTAACTGAAAAAACAAAAGTAATGATGTATCGTTAATTCTTTTAGTAGATGACTTAATAATTTTCTGTAAAAATAAGAAAAAGTTGAATTGTGTTAAGAAATTATTTCTTAAAGATTTAAAATGAAAGATTTGGCAAAAATAAGAACTTACTTAGTTATCAGCATTAATTACGACAATGAAAATAGAAAAATGACTCTTGATTGAAAAAACTATATCCAAAAACTAGCAAAGAAATATAATATTATGAATTATAAATTATATGTAACTCTTACAGAACAAAATTCATAACTGGAACCTGCACAATGAGCATGTGATGAAATTCAGTACAGGAATTTAATTGGAGCTCTTTTATACATTAGTTTAGCAAGTAGTCCTAATGTTAGTTTCAATATTTGTTATTTAAGTAGTTTTCAAAATTGTTAAGGTAGCGTTTATAATCAATGTGCTTTAAGATATTAAAAATGTTTTTTCTTAACAAAAGATTCTCAATCAATTATTTGGAAAGGAATTTACTGATAATATTATAGATTGTTTTGCTGATGCTGATTAGTCACAAGATATTATTGATGGATAATCAACAATAGCTTATGTTATACGAATGTTTGGAAACGTAATTTATTGGAAATCTTTAAAGGAAAATAGTGTAACAAAATCCTCAACATCAGCTGAGTTTGTAGTGTTGTCTGAGTGTGTAAGTAAATTGATAGTTGTAAAAAATTTGTTACTTTATTTGAATATTAAAGTTAACAATCTAATCAATACCTATTAAGATAATTTTGGTGCGATGAGTAAAGCTAGGTTTGAAAATTTTACTAAAATTGTCAGAGTACATTGTAACTCATTATCACTTCGTAAACGAAAGTTATACAAATCACAAAACTGATGTTCTTAAAGTTAATTCAGAGGGTATCAAGCAAATATTTTTACTAAAGCTTTATACAGAAAACCCTCGAAAGATTCAGAAATATGTTGAATGTAAAGTAGTTTAATAAACCATGATTGAGTTAGTAATATAAATTTTAGGAGCCGTGTTAAAAGATAAGTAAATGTATATTAGATATCCATCTAGTGACATGCGGCATAAACACTATGAGTGCAAGATGATATGTATGTGTACTTTAAACAGTCATCCAGTTAGAATAAACTGATCATAGCCGTTGTCATGCACGCACGCTCTCGTAGAGTCTCTCTCGGTACTCAGAGAGGAGATTTTGTAACCTTGGTTAATCTTTATTTCTGTTGTTGAAGTATAATTGTCTAAGTGTTTTTAAGTGTAACATTTATGATGCACTATCTCATGGTACGTTTATTTAACAAGCACATAGCAATTATAAGTTATTTTTTATGCATACAATTATTACTATGATTAACCTATAAAATGCCAAATATTCGGGTAACGTTATGTCATCAGGGGATCTTCGCTACAACCTTCTTGCTGTATCTCTTGAGTTATGGTCACACTTAACTAGACTCGTGAGGATTATAATTAGTTTTCCTTTAGGAGAACCCATTAGAGTCAGACTGAATACATAAATTTTTAAGTAGCATGCATAAAATCGCTGTGTTAGAAGTGAACTTAGCTTTCGAGGAAAAATTCACAGTATATAGCCAATGAAAATGTATACATGAAAGGTAACTTATTAATATTCAGAAAAATATTACTTAATTATTATTCTTTATTTTCTATTAAAACCCTTTTTTCCCTACGAAATGTGCAAAATTGTTGCCTCCTTTTCTTTCCTTTGAATAAAATTCAATGTATGCTACCCTGTCGATGGTAATGGAAGGGTGAAAAGTGTTCTCATAGGAGCAAAGAAGCGCTTAGCCTTAAAGTGACATACATAACTTAGGTGCAAAATATAATTTTTTCGCCTGCACTTCTAATTGCTTTTTGAGCTGATATTTAAAATTGATCTTATCAATGGTAAAAAAAAGCCATCATGATTACTGTTCGAATTTCTGGTTTTACTATTTTCATTTAATCGTTTCTTATGATTTATTTGCAATGTCGGACAGAAAAGTTATAAAAAGTCCGAGAAATAAGCTGTTATTTTAGCATTTGACGAGTAAAAAAAGATGTTAAGAGGAAAGTCACGAGCGTTTAAAATTTAAGTCGTGAAGTACTAAAAATCTTATTTCTGGTGAAAGTAACACGTTTCAACCGATTTCTCACGTAATAAGCTTTGTTTGCTTTATTGACTCAGCATTTTGTAAAAATAATCGATCATCATAGACATTTGATAATAAGTGAATTCTTCCCTCAGCACTCCCACCGTGTCTGCCGTTCCTGGACCCCGCAAAACTTTTGTTCCAATACATTGTATCGGTATTTGTATATATTTTATCATATGCAGGTACGGAAATTACGCATTCATTGCAAAATTAGCATTTAATAACCTAGAATATTGTAACTTTAAAACTTTTTTAGTGTTACCTTAAGTTTCCAAGCATGATCATATTTACAAAACCTCACTTCACAAAAACAGTATCAGTGTTGAAATTTTTAATGATAATGCTAAAAAGGATCACTTTTTCATTCCAAATTTGATTTAAATTTTTTTTTTATGCATGCAAAATATGTGCACTTAAATTCTAAAGATAAACTTTGTAATTGAAAATACTACGGATGCTTAGTCTTAGAATTAAAAATAAATGGCAAAAAAGGATCAAAAGTAAAATTTGTGTAACCTAAAAATTTATGAGTCTCGTCGTTTTGTCAAATGTTGACATTTATCTAGCATACTAGTTTTGTATAACATAAATTGTTCGGAAAGATTTAATTTAAGTACAATCATGGAGCAGCAGTATTGCTAAGTATTCTGGATAGGTGCTTAAGCAGAATATTTAATTTTGCTTTTTAGCAATATCAAGATGCATAAAGAGAAATGCTTTACAAAGTGGGGCACTCAATTTTTGAGGTAACCGTCATAAAAAAAGCTATGAGAAAATATATCTACATTGTCTTTGATAATAATACTTGGTGCTTACACATTCAATGATGTGTAATCGTATCAAAGCTAATTGAAAATTTTAACTAAATATAAAGTTTGAGTACTTGGGTCTTCGTACATTTTTTTAGTTCGTTGCACGAGTTTATTCGAGTATGTGATACCGGACGTATTCTAAATGCTGGGACGGATAGCGTTCTCGCACCTCTTTATTTTGGACGTTGTCAATCAATAGTTGTTTGCGTACCCGAGATGCTCTTTATTACAAGTGAAACAAGGAAAGTCACGTAAATCATTTTGCTTTCATTTAAAAACAAAATCATTACATAATCATAATACTTATTTTCATTACGTACTTAAGATAAAAAAAAACTGAAAAAAAATCTTGATACTTTTTAAGTCTTAACTTACAGAAATCCCCTTGATGTGACTAACTCTTTAGAAACGATAAATGAGCCACAAGACCAAGGGGATACAAATAGCGATCATACAAAAAAAGATCTTCATAAACAACATGCTTAGGAGTCAGCGCAAAAGTATTAACGTACAAGCCGTAAGTGATATCATCGTTACCGATCGATTCGTCAGAAAATTACACGTGTAATGACTATAAAAATTGTTATTTTTTTTTTACTTATTAATCATAGTTAATAGAAAAATAAATTTAAAAAGTTGTAAGAAAATTTACGGATTATAAACAATGAGAACTGTTAACACTTCCGGTTTTCTTTCTTTGAAACTTTCACGAGCTAGAGCATTTATTACAAATCTAAAAGAGGTATCTTCATTTAGACGTATACCTATAAGACCTATTGCTTTTTGAAGTTTAATCTTGTGGACTCTCCTCATTAAATTAACCCAGTAAAAATGACGTAAATGCGTTTAAGACTTTTTCCTTAGAAAAAGTATGTTTGACCCAATAAAATTTACGATAGATCTCCTAAAATATTACTGAAGGTATCTCATCGCCTTTTTATTAGTAAAGCAGTTGCACCCAAATTAAACTCTACAGTTAAGTATCACTCAACGAAAGCTTAGCTCAAATTCCAAAGCATGCTGACGACCAGAATTTAAAAAAAAAAAAAAAAAACACATCCAAAATTCGAAATTTGAGCATTAGTCTTGTTAGGAATTTTGATTTTTTTACCAAAAGTTTTTTTTTCTGTGTGAAAGTCGAATCACATGCTATATTAACTACGTGCAGGTTGTTTAAATAATCTAATTTTCAATAAAATCGTAAAAATCCAAGGTAGCCAAGCAAAAGAAGAAATGACTTGTTGAGAGTCTGAAATCGAAGGCTAACCTCAGCACGTAAATAAGTAGATGTGTATCTATAAGTGTACATATTGAGCCTGCTACTCAATTTTGCAGGTGTGATAGTGTTATGTCACACAAATAGATAGTACAATGATAATAAGCCACCTTACTAAAAAGACACTGGTGCAATCTTGGTACCTTATGCAGTGCGTATCATCGAGTTACCTTTAACTCATTGATACTCACAAAATACTCAGAAAACTATTCTAAAAGAATTAAGGGACGTTCTTGCAGCTTCTAGTTTCTTAGTTTTTTCTAAAATTTGTTGAGTTATTAGGATTTTTTAAAAATACTGTAACTTAAGAATTAATACTTATATCGATGAAAGTCTGATACAAATTTTTAACATTTGGAACTTCTTAATACTACATCATGCATTTACTTTTAAAGAGAATATTTACAAAACTTAAGATTAAACTATTAAAAAAAGAGAATTGTAGAAACAATTTATTAAAAATTACTGAATGACACTATCTTGCAGCACGTGTTTTGGGGGTTTTTCTACGAAATTGTTTATAACTCAAAAAATGCTGAATACGTTTGTGGCCTTTGATTGCTTATATGTTCCTTATTTATAAGCTTCAACAAGTGTCGCTTGTTACGGGAATCTTCTCTACACTATTTACTCTAACAATAAACATTAAGTAAAAATGCCTTTCGTGTAAGTCTCCATAACCTGTATTTTTATCGTTTTTTAAAAAGAAATTAACTCTAATAAAATGTATCCTAAAACAGGTTTTAAAACAGGTCAAAGAACCAGTATTATGATGAATCTCAAAACATACCACAAATTAAATCTTGAAACAATTCTTAAAAATAATCTTGAAAATATTCTAGAACAAGTTTTCAAAATAAATCTTACAACCGGTCTCAGAGTGGGTTTCAAAACGTGTCTCAAAATGAATCTTAAAACAAATCTGAAACAGGCCTCGAAACAAGTCTCAAAACAGGTCTCGAAACGAACTTTAAAATAAGTCTCAGAACGAGTCTAAAACGGGTCTGAAAACGAATCGCAAGACAGATCTCAAAACAGGCCTTGAAACAAGTCTCAAAATAAGTCTTAAAACGAGTCCCAAAATCGATTTAAAAATAAGATCTTGACAGATTTCCAAGACAAGTCTCCAAACGGGTCTATTAACAAGTCTCAAACTAGGTCTTCAAACGGTTCAAACTAGGTCTGCTGCTGAAGTACAGTCAAAGTGCATTTCCAGTACTGCACAAGCACTGCTCAATAGCCGTACATGGGCTGCATTAGTAGTTTCCAAGTGCCGTAAGGAACCACTAATTACCGCTGAAGTGTCACACGTACCGTACAGCTGATGTTCTGGTGCTATAGAAGTACGGCTAAATAGTACTAAAATAGTGCACAGGTTCCGTATAAATAATACTAACGAATTTCCCAAGTAGCGCAAACGTCCCTAGAAATACCACTTTACTAATCCTCAATTGTTCAGATGAACCGTCGATTACCGCTAAAATTACATCAAAGTTTCTTCAAAGTTCGGCAACATTTATACGTTGCCTAATTAACGCTGCATTAATTTCCTAGTACCACTTTAAAACGATACCGTTGCTGCAGAACTACCTCTGAAGTTCCTATATAATTCCGTAAAATGGAATTTCTTTACTGCTTAAGTGCCGCCCAAGTACTAAACTTTTGACTTGGTCTAGCACGAGCGAGCATTAAAAGTTGCTTCTTCACTCAAGTCCGATGCAAGTCCTGTAAAAAAGCTGTTTTCGAGTTGTTTAAGTGGCCGCCGTTTGCCCAACAAGTACTTGCAACAGTTAAACTGTCACTTGATTAAGTATTTGTAGTGCTTGTAAAATTAACGTTTTAGGTGGTTCATCCTAATTATTGGACTCTGTTGTGGAACATTGTTTATCTTGCTGGTATGACCTGTTGTTTGCAATGATTACCTGTTTCACATAAGCAAAGACCTCTTTATGCGTATCATTACCACCCTGTTTATTATTCAAAAGGTATGGATGCGGCAAAATCAAAATCTGTTGTTTGAAAAATAAAGAGCGGGTATGGAACATAGAAAGTAACTAGCCAACTAATCTGGAGTATCTTCCAATCTATATCAATAGTCCCTGCGCTTAGAGTTGGAATGACATTCCACTTGACTGAAACAAAATGTAGCGAGTGAATAACTTTTTTAAACGATTATCACTTTAATACGCCTTATTAAATTACACCAGTTACCCTTTAATCTGATCAATATTGATTCAGTCTTTCATATTGCGTACAGGTTACTTTAGCTAAAATGCTCGTGGAATACAATCAAAAATTTAATATCCTAGTTTTAATTTTAATTAGGATAATAACTTGTTTAAAAAAAAATTAGGTTAAAAAAATCCAGTAGGGGATCAATATTAACCCACAGTGTAAAGATATATCTCTTTAGAGTTGTAAGTTTCACAACTAGTTACTCAATTTCTTTGAACAAGATATTATTTTTGATAATTAATAAGCATTCAAAATTTCGCAGGCAGCGTACATTGATCTACAGCGTCCGCAGTATAGATCATGCGTATGCACAGGTATGCATACATGTGTATTTATGTAAACTATACTGTTGTCCTCTCGTTGCTCGTAGCATAATGGGCACAGTGATAGTAGTTTACGTGTGCAAAGTACACTTAACAAATCGGTTTTTTACGTTTTACTGCCCTTATATATAAAAACAAAGAGAGAGCTTAGGGAACTTATTTTCTTCATATACCTTACAACTTGCCATTAAATAATTTTACCTCATAATAACTTGATTTAGAGCCTAAAAGGCACATCTACAGACAGAAGCTTACATCTAGCTTACGTCTTTACACATATTTCTTTTAATCTTCAGTTCTCTCACCCAAGCTTATCTTTGTACATTAGCAACGTTCACTTTCTGCTTATAAATTGTACAGCAAGAAATACAGTAATACAAAGAAGACCATGGCATCACTACTTCTTGATCAAGACGTCATTTTAAATGACTACTGCAAGTTAATCATTAATGAACGCCATGGAACTGAAGAAATGAAAAATTTGAAGCTTTTAACCTCTGAAAACAAAGTATCAAAAGATCACTGCCTATATAAGTAACTAAGGGGCTTCCATGCTGCCTAAGATTTTGAGCTAGCAGAGGATATTTATATCGGCGTTTTAAAAATCTCATAATATTCATCAATTTTTTTTTTTTGACGTTTTTTTTATTGCGTGAACTTCCATACCGACTTCTAAATTTTAAGGTCTTGCATGTTTGTCATACCTTCTTTAACTTTTATGCTTTTATTTTATAAACTGATCATAAGGTTTTTTATGCATTTTGTTCACGGAACGGATCAAATCATTTAGATGATTATTACATGTTTGCATTTGATTTTTGTTCGTATATGTATATATTGGACGTACTTTTTTGCTGTATACCTATTTGTTTGGTGTAAATTTGGTAACTGTATGCAATGATGTATTGTATTTATGTATAGCAAAAAAAGTTTATCCCAATTTTGTTTAGCTATAGCCTTTGTTCCAAAAAGTTTTGCAAATACGGCATGGCAACGTTCTATTATAATAAACCGTTTTATTAAAAATGGTAAGATATAGTGGTCTTATGGTTAAAACAATAAAT